>NC_086164.1:9048471-9682637 GCF_035149785.1 Candoia aspera
TTGCTGGATTGGGACGGCACAATTTCTGGCCCAGAAATCAAAAAATTCCTGACCCCGGGGTCAGGAAAACCTCACGAGGCGAACCAGGCGGAATCAGGCCGAATGCAAAAATGAACACCGCCATGAGATTCGGGGTGGAATGTGAGGGTTAGGAGTGTTTTTGCATGCTGTATTTGGGACGGCACAATTTCTGGCCCAGAAATAAAAAAATTCCTGACCCCGGGGTTAGGAAAACCTCACGGGGCGAGCCAGGCGGAATCAGGCCGAATGCAAAAATGAACACCGCCATGAGATTCGGGGTGGAATGTGAGGTTTAGGAGTGCTTTTGCTGCTGGATTTGGGGACGGCACAATTTCTGGCCCAGAAATCAAAAAATTCCTGACCCCGGGGTCAGAAAAACCTCACAGGGCGAGCCAGGCGGAATCAGGCCGATTGCAAAAATGAACACCGCCATGAGATTCGGGGTGGAATGTGAGGGTAGGAGTGCTTTTGCATGCTGGATTTGGAACGGCACAATTTTTGTCCAGAAATCAAAAATTCCTGACCCCGGGGTCAGGAAAACTTCACGGGGCGAGCCAGGCGGAATCAGGCCGAATGCAAAAATGAACACCGCCATGAGATTCGGGGTGGAATGTGAGGGTTAGGAGTGCTTTTGCATGCTGGATTTGGGACGGCACAATTTTTGTCCCAATAATCAAAAAATTCCTGACCCCGGGGTCAGGAAAACCTCCCGAGGCGAGCCAGACGGAATCAGGCCGAATGCAGAAATGAACACCGCCATGAGATTCGGGTGGAATGTGAGGGTTAGGAGTGTTTTTGCATGCTGTATTTGTGACGGCACAATTTCTGGCCCAGAAATCAAAAAATTCCTGACCCCGGGGTCAGGAAAACCTCACGGGGCAAGCCAGGCGGAATCAGGCCGAATGCAAAAATGAACACCGCCATGAGATTCGGGGTGGAATGTGAGTTTTAGGAGTCCTTTTGCATGCTGGATTTGGAACGGCACAATTTTTGGCCCAGAAATCAAAAAATTCCTGACCCCGGGGTCAGGAAAACCTCACGGGGCGAGCCAGGCAGAATCAGGCCGAATGCAGAAATGAACACCGCCATGAGATTCGGGGTGGAATGTGAGGGTTAGGAGTGTTTTTGCATGCTGTATTTGTGACGGCACAATTTCTGGCCCAGAAATCAAAAAATTCCTGAGCCCGGGGTCAGGAAAACCTCATGGGGCGAGCCAGGCAGAATCAGGCCGAATGCAAAAATGAACACCCGCCATGAGATTCGGAGTGGAATGTAAGGGTTAGGAGTGCTTTTGCATGCTGGATTTGGGACGGCACAATTTCTGGCCCAGAAATCAAAAAATTCCTGACCCGGGGTCAGGAAAACCTCACGGGGCGAGCCAGGCGGAATCAGGCCGAATGCAAAAATGAACACCGCCATGAGATTCGGGGTGGAATGTGAGGGTTAGGAGTCCTTCTGCATGCTGGAGTTGGAACGGCACAATTTTTGGCCAGAAATCAAAAATTCCTGACCCCGGGGTCAGGAAAACCTCCCGAGGCGAGCCAGGCGGAATCAGGCCGAATGCAAAAATGAACACCGCCATGAGATTCGGGGTGGAATGTGAGGGTTAGGAGTGCTTTTGCATGCTGGATTTGGGACGGCACAATTTTTGTCCCAATAATCAAAAAATTCCTGACCCCGGGGTCAGGAAAACCTCCCGAGGCGAGCCAGGCGGAATCAGGCCGAATGCAGAAATGAACACCGCCATGAGATTCGGGGTGGAATGTGAGGGTTAGGAGTGCTTTTGCATGCTGGATTTGGTACGGCACAATTTTTGGCCCAGAAATCAAAAAAGTCCTGACCCCGGGGTCAGGAAAACCTCACGGGGCGAGCCAGGCGGAATCAGGCCTAATGCAAAAATGAACACCGCCATGAGATTCGGGGTGGAATGTGAGGGTTAGGAGTGCTTTTGCATGCTGGATTTGGGACGGCACATTTTTGGCCCAGAAATCAAAAAATTCCTGACCCCGGGGTCAGGAAAACCTCACGGGACGAGGCACGCGGAATCAGGCCGAATGCAAAAATGAACACCACCATGAGATTCGGGGTGGAATGTGAGGTTTAGGAGTGCTTTTGCATGCTGGATTTGGTACGGCACAATTTTTGGCCCAGAAATCAAAAAATCCTGACCCTGGGGTCAGGAAAACCTCACGGGGCGAGCCAGGCGGAATCAGGCCGAATGCAAAAATGAACACCGCCATGAGATTCGGGGTGGAATGTGAGGGTTAGGAGTGATTTTGCATGCTGTATTTGGGACGGCACAATTTCTGGCCCAGAAATCAAAAAATTCCTGACCCCGGGGTCAGGAAAACCTCACGGGGCGAGCCAGGCGGAATCAGGCCGAATGCAAAAATGAACACCGCCATGAGACTCGGGGTGGAATGTGAGGGTTAGGAGTCCTTTGCATGCTGGATTTGGGACGGCACAATTTCTGGCCCAGAAATCAAAAAATTCCTGACCCCGGGGTCCGGAAAACCTCATGGGGCGAGCCAGGCAGAATCAGGCCGAATGCAAAAATGAACACCGCCATGAGATTCGGGGTGGAATGTGAGAGTTAGGAGTCCTTTTGCATGCTGGATTTGGGACGGCACAATTTTTGGCCCAGAAATCAAAAAATTCCTGACCCCGGGGTCAGGAAAACCTCACGGGGCGAGCCAGGCGGAATCAGGCCGAATGCAAAAATGAACACCGCCATGAGGTTCGGGGTGGAATGTGAGGGTTAGGAGTGCTTTTGCATGCTGGATTTGGGACGGCACAATTTCTGGCCCAGAAATCAAAAAATTCCTGACCCCGGGGTCAGGAAAACCTCACGGGGCGAGCCAGGCGGAATCAGGCCGAATGCAAAAATGAACACCGCCATGAGATTCGGGGTGGAATGTGAGTTTTAGGAGTCCTTTTGCATGCTGGATTTGGAACGGCACAATTTTTGGCCCAGAAATCAAAAAATTCCTGACCCCGGGGTCAGGAAAACCTCACGGGGCGAGCCAGGCAGAATCAGGCCGAATGCAGAAATGAACACCGCCATGAGATTCGGGGTGGAATGTGAGGGTTAGGAGTGTTTTTGCATGCTGTATTTGTGACGGCGCAATTTCTGGCCCAGAAATCAAAAAATTCCTGAGCCCGGGGTCAGGAAAACCTCATGGGGCGAGCCAGGCAGAATCAGGCCGAATGCAAAAATGAACACCGCCATGAGATTCGGAGTGGAATGTAAGGGTTAGGAGTGCTTTTGCATGCTGGATTTGGGACGGCACAATTTCTGGCCCAGAAATCAAAAAATTCCTGACCCCGGGGTCAGGAAAACCTCACGGGGCGAGCCAGGCGGAATCAGGCCGAATGCAAAAATGAACACCGCCATGAGATTCGGGGTGGAATGTGAGGGTTAGGAGTCCTTCTGCATGCTGGAGTTGGAACGGCACAATTTTTGGCCCAGAAATCAAAAAATTCCTGACCCCGGGGTCAGGAAAACCTCCCGAGGCGAGCCAGGCGGAATCAGGCCGAATGCAAAAATGAACACCGCCATGAGATTCGGGGTGGAATGTGAGGGTTAGGAGTGCTTTTGCATGCTGGATTTGGGACGGCACAATTTTTGTCCCAATAATCAAAAAATTCCTGACCCCGGGGTCAGGAAAACCTCCCGAGGCGAGCCAGGCGGAATCAGGCCGAATGCAGAAATGAACACCGCCATGAGATTCGGGGTGGAATGTGAGGGTTAGGAGTGCTTTTGCATGCTGGATTTGGTACGGCACAATTTTTGGCCCAGAAATCAAAAAATTCCTGACCCCGGGGTCAGGAAAACCTCACGGGGCGAGCCAGGCGGAATCAGGCCTAATGCAAAAATGAACACCGCCATGAGATTCGGGGTGGAATGTGAGGGTTAGGAGTGCTTTTGCATGCTGGATTTGGGACGGCACAATTTTTGGCCCAGAAATCAAAAATTCCTGACCCCGGGGTCAGGAAAACCTCACGGGACGAGGCACGCGGAATCAGGCCGAATGCAAAAATGAACACCACCATGAGATTCGGGGTGGAATGTGAGGTTTAGGAGTGCTTTTGCATGCTGGATTTGGTACGGCACAATTTTTGGCCCAGAAATCAAAAAATCCTGACCCTGGGGTCAGGAAAACCTCACGGGGCGAGCCAGGCGGAATCAGGCCGAATGCAAAAATGAACACCGCCATGAGATTCGGGGTGGAATGTGAGGGTTAGGAGTGATTTTGCATGCTGTATTTGGGACGGCACAATTTCTGGCCCAGAAATCAAAAAATTCCTGACCCCGGGGTCAGGAAAACCTCACGGGGCGAGCCAGGCGGAATCAGGCCGAATGCAAAAATGAACACCGCCATGAGACTCGGGGTGGAATGTGAGGGTTAGGAGTCCTTTTGCATGCTGGATTTGGGACGGCACAATTTCTGGCCCAGAAATCAAAAAATTCCTGACCCCGGGGTCCGGAAAACCTCATGGGGCGAGCCAGGCAGAATCAGGCCGAATGCAAAAATGAACACCGCCATGAGATTCGGGGTGGAATGTGAGAGTTAGGAGTCCTTTTGCATGCTGGATTTGGGACGGCACAATTTTTGGCCCAGAAATCAAAAAATTCCTGACCCCGGGGTCAGGAAAACCTCACGGGGCGAGCCAGGCGGAATCAGGCCGAATGCAAAAATGAACACCGCCATGAGGTTCGGGGTGGAATGTGAGGGTTAGGAGTGCTTTTGCATGCTGGATTTGGGACGGCACAATTTCTGGCCCAGAAATCAAAAAATTCCTGACCCCGGGGTCAGGAAAACCTCACGGGGCGAGCCAGGCGGAATCAGGCCGAATGCAAAAATGAACACCGCCATGAGATTCGGGGTGGAATGTGAGTTTTAGGAGTCCTTTTGCATGCTGGATTTGGAACGGCACAATTTTTGGCCCAGAAATCAAAAAATTCCTGACCCCGGGGTCAGGAAAACCTCACGGGGCGAGCCAGGCAGAATCAGGCCGAATGCAGAAATGAACACCGCCATGAGATTCGGGGTGGAATGTGAGGTTTAGGAGTGCTTTTGCATGCTGGATTTGGTACGGCACAATTTTTGGCCCAGAAATCAAAAAATCCTGACCCCGGGGTCAGGAAAACCTCACGGGGCGAGCCAGGCGGAATCAGGCCGAATGCAAAAATGAACACCGCCATGAGATTCGGGGTGGAATGTGAGGGTTAGGAGTGCTTTTGCACGCTGGATTTGGGACGGCACAATTTTTGGCCCAGAAATCAAAAAATTCCTGACCCCGGGGTCAGGAAAACCTCACGGGGCGAGCCAGGCGGAATCAGGCCGAATGCAAAAATGAACACCGCCATGAGATTCGGGGTGGAATGTGAGGGTTAGGAGTGTTTTTGCATGCTGTATTTGGGACGGCACAATTTCTGGCCCAGAAATCAAAAAATTCATGACCCCGGGGTCAGGAAAACCTCACGGGGCGAGCCAGGCGGAATCAGGTCGAATGCAAAAATAAACACCGCCATGAGATTCGGGGTGGAATGTTAGGGTTAGGAGTGCTTTTGCATGCTGGATTTGGGACGGCACAATTTCTGGCCCAGAAATCAAAAAATTCCTGACCCCGGGGTCAGGAAAACCTCACGAGGCGAACCAGGCGGAATCAGGCCGAATGCAAAAATGAACACCGCCATGAGATTCGGGGTGGAATGTGAGGGTTAGGAGTGCTTTTGCATGCTGGATTTGGGACGGCACAATTTTTGGCCCAGAAATCAAAAAATTCCTGACCCCGGGGTCAGGAAAACCTCACGGGGCGAGCCAGGCGGAATCAGGCCGATTGCAAAAATGAACACCGCCATGAGATTCGGGGTGGAATGTGAGGGTTAGGAGTGTTTTTGCATGCTGTATTTGGGACGGCACAATTTCTGGCCCAGAAATCAAAAAATTCCTGACCCCGGGGTCAGGAAAACCTCACGGGGTGAGCCAGGCGGAATCAGGTCGAATGCAAAAATAAACACCGCCATGAGATTCGGGGTGGAATGTTAGGGTTAGGAGTGCTTTTGCATGCTGGATTTGGGACGGCACAATTTCTGGCCCAGAAATCAAAAAATTCCTGACCCCGGGGTCAGGAAAACCTCACGAGGCGAACCAGGCGGAATCAGGCCGAATGCAAAAATGAACACCGCCATGAGATTCGGGGTGGAATGTGAGGGTTAGGAGTGTTTTTGCATGCTGTATTTGGGACGGCACAATTTCTGGCCCAGAAATAAAAAAATTCCTGACCCCGGGGTTAGGAAAACCTCACGGGGCGAGCCAGGCGGAATCAGGCCGAATGCAAAAATGAACACCGCCATGAGATTCGGGGTGGAATGTGAGGTTTAGGAGTGCTTTTGCATGCTGGATTTGGGACGGCACAATTTCTGGCCCAGAAATCAAAAAATTCCTGACCCCGGGGTCAGAAAAACCTCACAGGGCGAGCCAGGCGGAATCAGGCCGATTGCAAAAATGAACACCGCCATGAGATTCGGGGTGGAATGTGAGGGTTAGGAGTGCTTTTGCATGCTGGATTTGGAACGGCACAATTTTTGTCCCAGAAATCAAAAAATTCCTGACCCCGGGGTCAGGAAAACTTCACGGGGCGAGCCAGGCGGAATCAGGCCGAATGCAAAAATGAACACCGCCATGAGATTCGGGGTGGAATGTGAGGGTTAGGAGTGCTTTTGCATGCTGGATTTGGGACGGCACAATTTTTGTCCCAATAATCAAAAAATTCCTGACCCCGGGGTCAGGAAAACCTCCCGAGGCGAGCCAGACGGAATCAGGCCGAATGCAGAAATGAACACCGCCATGAGATTCGGGGTGGAATGTGAGGGTTAGGAGTGTTTTTGCATGCTGTATTTGTGACGGCACAATTTCTGGCCCAGAAATCAAAAAATTCCTGACCCCGGGGTCAGGAAAACCTCACGGGGCAAGCCAGGCGGAATCAGGCCGAATGCAAAAATGAACACCGCCATGAGATTCGGGGTGGAATGTGAGTTTTAGGAGTCCTTTTGCATGCTGGATTTGGAACGGCACAATTTTTGGCCCAGAAATCAAAAAATTCCTGACCCCGGGGTCAGGAAAACCTCACGGGGCGAGCCAGGCAGAATCAGGCCGAATGCAGAAATGAACACCGCCATGAGATTCGGGGTGGAATGTGAGGGTTAGGAGTGTTTTTGCATGCTGTATTTGTGACGGCACAATTTCTGGCCCAGAAATCAAAAAATTCCTGAGCCCGGGGTCAGGAAAACCTCATGGGGCGAGCCAGGCAGAATCAGGCCGAATGCAAAAATGAACACCGCCATGAGATTCGGAGTGGAATGTAAGGGTTAGGAGTGCTTTTGCATGCTGGATTTGGGACGGCACAATTTCTGGCCCAGAAATCAAAAAATTCCTGACCCCGGGGTCAGGAAAACCTCACGGGGCGAGCCAGGCGGAATCAGGCCGAATGCAAAAATGAACACCGCCATGAGATTCGGGGTGGAATGTGAGGGTTAGGAGTCCTTCTGCATGCTGGAGTTGGAACGGCACAATTTTTGGCCCAGAAATCAAAAAATTCCTGACCCCGGGGTCAGGAAAACCTCCCGAGGCGAGCCAGGCGGAATCAGGCCGAATGCAAAAATGAACACCGCCATGAGATTCGGGGTGGAATGTGAGGGTTAGGAGTGCTTTTGCATGCTGGATTTGGGACGGCACAATTTTTGTCCCAATAATCAAAAAATTCCTGACCCCGGGGTCAGGAAAACCTCCCGAGGCGAGCCAGGCGGAATCAGGCCGAATGCAGAAATGAACACCGCCATGAGATTCGGGGTGGAATGTGAGGGTTAGGAGTGCTTTTGCATGCTGGATTTGGTACGGCACAATTTTTGGCCCAGAAATCAAAAAATTCCTGACCCCGGGGTCAGGAAAACCTCACGGGGCGAGCCAGGCGGAATCAGGCCTAATGCAAAAATGAACACCGCCATGAGATTCGGGGTGGAATGTGAGGGTTAGGAGTGCTTTTGCATGCTGGATTTGGGACGGCACAATTTTTGGCCCAGAAATCAAAAAATTCCTGACCCCGGGGTCAGGAAAACCTCACGGGACGAGGCACGCGGAATCAGGCCGAATGCAAAAATGAACACCACCATGAGATTCGGGGTGGAATGTGAGGTTTAGGAGTGCTTTTGCATGCTGGATTTGGTACGGCACAATTTTTGGCCCAGAAATCAAAAAATCCTGACCCTGGGGTCAGGAAAACCTCACGGGGCGAGCCAGGCGGAATCAGGCCGAATGCAAAAATGAACACCGCCATGAGATTCGGGGTGGAATGTGAGGGTTAGGAGTGATTTTGCATGCTGTATTTGGGACGGCACAATTTCTGGCCCAGAAATCAAAAAATTCCTGACCCCGGGGTCAGGAAAACCTCACGGGGCGAGCCAGGCGGAATCAGGCCGAATGCAAAAATGAACACCGCCATGAGACTCGGGGTGGAATGTGAGGGTTAGGAGTCCTTTTGCATGCTGGATTTGGGACGGCACAATTTCTGGCCCAGAAATCAAAAAATTCCTGACCCCGGGGTCCGGAAAACCTCATGGGGCGAGCCAGGCAGAATCAGGCCGAATGCAAAAATGAACACCGCCATGAGATTCGGGGTGGAATGTGAGAGTTAGGAGTCCTTTTGCATGCTGGATTTGGGACGGCACAATTTTTGGCCCAGAAATCAAAAAATTCCTGACCCCGGGGTCAGGAAAACCTCACGGGGCGAGCCAGGCGGAATCAGGCCGAATGCAAAAATGAACACCGCCATGAGGTTCGGGGTGGAATGTGAGGGTTAGGAGTGCTTTTGCATGCTGGATTTGGGACGGCACAATTTCTGGCCCAGAAATCAAAAAATTCCTGACCCCGGGGTCAGGAAAACCTCACGGGGCGAGCCAGGCGGAATCAGGCCGAATGCAAAAATGAACACCGCCATGAGATTCGGGGTGGAATGTGAGTTTTAGGAGTCCTTTTGCATGCTGGATTTGGAACGGCACAATTTTTGGCCCAGAAATCAAAAAATTCCTGACCCCGGGGTCAGGAAAACCTCACGGGGCGAGCCAGGCAGAATCAGGCCGAATGCAGAAATGAACACCGCCATGAGATTCGGGGTGGAATGTGAGGGTTAGGAGTGTTTTTGCATGCTGTATTTGTGACGGCACAATTTCTGGCCCAGAAATCAAAAAATTCCTGAGCCCGGGGTCAGGAAAACCTCATGGGGCGAGCCAGGCAGAATCAGGCCGAATGCAAAAATGAACACCGCCATGAGATTCGGAGTGGAATGTAAGGGTTAGGAGTGCTTTTGCATGCTGGATTTGGGACGGCACAATTTCTGGCCCAGAAATCAAAAAATTCCTGACCCCGGGGTCAGGAAAACCTCACGGGGCGAGCCAGGCGGAATCAGGCCGAATGCAAAAATGAACACCGCCATGAGATTCGGGGTGGAATGTGAGGGTTAGGAGTCCTTCTGCATGCTGGAGTTGGAACGGCACAATTTTTGGCCCAGAAATCAAAAAATTCCTGACCCCGGGGTCAGGAAAACCTCCCGAGGCGAGCCAGGCGGAATCAGGCCGAATGCAAAAATGAACACCGCCATGAGATTCGGGGTGGAATGTGAGGGTTAGGAGTGCTTTTGCATGCTGGATTTGGGACGGCACAATTTTTGTCCCAATAATCAAAAAATTCCTGACCCCGGGGTCAGGAAAACCTCCCGAGGCGAGCCAGGCGGAATCAGGCCGAATGCAGAAATGAACACCGCCATGAGATTCGGGGTGGAATGTGAGGGTTAGGAGTGCTTTTGCATGCTGGATTTGGTACGGCACAATTTTTGGCCCAGAAATCAAAAAATTCCTGACCCCGGGGTCAGGAAAACCTCACGGGGCGAGCCAGGCGGAATCAGGCCTAATGCAAAAATGAACACCGCCATGAGATTCGGGGTGGAATGTGAGGGTTAGGAGTGCTTTTGCATGCTGGATTTGGGACGGCACAATTTTTGGCCCAGAAATCAAAAAATTCCTGACCCCGGGGTCAGGAAAACCTCACGGGACGAGGCACGCGGAATCAGGCCGAATGCAAAAATGAACACCACCATGAGATTCGGGGTGGAATGTGAGGTTTAGGAGTGCTTTTGCATGCTGGATTTGGTACGGCACAATTTTTGGCCCAGAAATCAAAAAATCCTGACCCTGGGGTCAGGAAAACCTCACGGGGCGAGCCAGGCGGAATCAGGCCGAATGCAAAAATGAACACCGCCATGAGATTCGGGGTGGAATGTGAGGGTTAGGAGTGATTTTGCATGCTGTATTTGGGACGGCACAATTTCTGGCCCAGAAATCAAAAAATTCCTGACCCCGGGGTCAGGAAAACCTCACGGGGCGAGCCAGGCGGAATCAGGCCGAATGCAAAAATGAACACCGCCATGAGACTCGGGGTGGAATGTGAGGGTTAGGAGTCCTTTTGCATGCTGGATTTGGGACGGCACAATTTCTGGCCCAGAAATCAAAAAATTCCTGACCCCGGGGTCCGGAAAACCTCATGGGGCGAGCCAGGCAGAATCAGGCCGAATGCAAAAATGAACACCGCCATGAGATTCGGGGTGGAATGTGAGAGTTAGGAGTCCTTTTGCATGCTGGATTTGGGACGGCACAATTTTTGGCCCAGAAATCAAAAAATTCCTGACCCCGGGGTCAGGAAAACCTCACGGGGCGAGCCAGGCGGAATCAGGCCGAATGCAAAAATGAACACCGCCATGAGGTTCGGGGTGGAATGTGAGGGTTAGGAGTGCTTTTGCATGCTGGATTTGGGACGGCACAATTTCTGGCCCAGAAATCAAAAAATTCCTGACCCCGGGGTCAGGAAAACCTCACGGGGCGAGCCAGGCGGAATCAGGCCGAATGCAAAAATGAACACCGCCATGAGATTCGGGGTGGAATGTGAGTTTTAGGAGTCCTTTTGCATGCTGGATTTGGAACGGCACAATTTTTGGCCCAGAAATCAAAAAATTCCTGACCCCGGGGTCAGGAAAACCTCACGGGGCGAGCCAGGCAGAATCAGGCCGAATGCAGAAATGAACACCGCCATGAGATTCGGGGTGGAATGTGAGGGTTAGGAGTGTTTTTGCATGCTGTATTTGTGACGGCACAATTTCTGGCCCAGAAATCAAAAAATTCCTGAGCCCGGGGTCAGGAAAACCTCATGGGGCGAGCCAGGCAGAATCAGGCCGAATGCAAAAATGAACACCGCCATGAGATTCGGAGTGGAATGTAAGGGTTAGGAGTGCTTTTGCATGCTGGATTTGGGACGGCACAATTTCTGGCCCAGAAATCAAAAAATTCCTGACCCCGGGGTCAGGAAAACCTCAAGGGGCGAGCCAGGCGGAATCAGGCCGAATGCAAAAATGAACACCGCCATGAGATTCGGGGTGGAATGTGAGGGTTAGGAGTCCTTCTGCATGCTGGAGTTGGAACGGCACAATTTTTGGCCCAGAAATCAAAAAATTCCTGACCCCGGGGTCAGGAAAACCTCCCGAGGCGAGCCAGGCGGAATCAGGCCGAATGCAAAAATGAACACCGCCATGAGATTCGGGGTGGAATGTGAGGGTTAGGAGTGCTTTTGCATGCTGGATTTGGGACGGCACAATTTTTGTCCCAATAATCAAAAAATTCCTGACCCCGGGGTCAGGAAAACCTCCCGAGGCGAGCCAGGCGGAATCAGGCCGAATGCAGAAATGAACACCGCCATGAGATTCGGGGTGGAATGTGAGGGTTAGGAGTGCTTTTGCATGCTGGATTTGGTACGGCACAATTTTTGGCCCAGAAATCAAAAAATTCCTGACCCCGGGGTCAGGAAAACCTCACGGGGCGAGCCAGGCGGAATCAGGCCTAATGCAAAAATGAACACCGCCATGAGATTCGGGGTGGAATGTGAGGGTTAGGAGTGCTTTTGCATGCTGGATTTGGGACGGCACAATTTTTGGCCCAGAAATCAAAAAATCCTGACCCTGGGGTCAGGAAAACCTCACGGGGCGAGCCAGGCGGAATCAGGCCGAATGCAAAAATGAACACCGCCATGAGATTCGGGGAGGAATGTGAGGGTTAGGAGTGATTTTGCATGCTGTATTTGGGACGGCACAATTTCTGGCCCAGAAATCAAAAAATTCCTGACCCCGGGGTCAGGAAAACCTCACGGGGCGAGCCAGGCGGAATCAGGCCGAATGCAAAAATGAACACCGCCATGAGACTCGGGGTGGAATGTGAGGGTTAGGAGTCCTTTTGCATGCTGGATTTGGGACGGCACAATTTCTGGCCCAGAAATCAAAAAATTCCTGACCCCGGGGTCCGGAAAACCTCATGGGGCGAGCCAGGCAGAATCAGGCCGAATGCAAAAATGAACACCGCCATGAGATTCGGGGTGGAATGTGAGAGTTAGGAGTCCTTTTGCATGCTGGATTTGGGACGGCACAATTTTTGGCCCAGAAATCAAAAAATTCCTGACCCCGGGGTCAGGAAAACCTCACGGGGCGAGCCAGGCGGAATCAGGCCGAATGCAAAAATGAACACCGCCATGAGGTTCGGGGTGGAATGTGAGGGTTAGGAGTGCTTTTGCATGCTGGATTTGGGACGGCACAATTTCTGGCCCAGAAATCAAAAAATTCCTGACCCCGGGGTCAGGAAAACCTCACGGGGCGAGCCAGGCGGAATCAGGCCGAATGCAAAAATGAACACCGCCATGAGATTCGGGGTGGAATGTGAGATTTAGGAGTCCTTTTGCATGCTGGATTTGGAACGGCACAATTTTTGGCCCAGAAATCAAAAAATTCCTGACCCCGGGGTCAGGAAAACCTCACGGGGCGAGCCAGGCAGAATCAGGCCGAATGCAGAAATGAACACCGCCATGAGATTCGGGGTGGAATGTGAGGGTTAGGAGTGTTTTTGCATGCTGTATTTGTGACGGCACAATTTCTGGCCCAGAAATCAAAAAATTCCTGAGCCCGGGGTCAGGAAAACCTCATGGGGCGAGCCAGGCAGAATCAGGCCGAATGCAAAAATGAACACCGCCATGAGATTCGGAGTGGAATGTAAGGGTTAGGAGTGCTTTTGCATGCTGGATTTGGGACGGCACAATTTCTGGCCCAGAAATCAAAAAATTCCTGACCCCGGGGTCAGGAAAACCTCACGGGGCGAGCCAGGCGGAATCAGGCCGAATGCAAAAATGAACACCGCCATGAGATTCGGGGTGGAATGTGAGGGTTAGGAGTCCTTCTGCATGCTGGAGTTGGAACGGCACAATTTTTGGCCCAGAAATCAAAAAATTCCTGACCCCGGGGTCAGGAAAACCTCCCGAGGCGAGCCAGGCGGAATCAGGCCGAATGCAAAAATGAACACCGCCATGAGATTCGGGGTGGAATGTGAGGGTTAGGAGTGCTTTTGCATGCTGGATTTGGGACGGCACAATTTTTGTCCCAATAATCAAAAAATTCCTGACCCCGGGGTCAGGAAAACCTCCCGAGGCGAGCCAGGCGGAATCAGGCCGAATGCAGAAATGAACACCGCCATGAGATTCGGGGTGGAATGTGAGGGTTAGGAGTGCTTTTGCATGCTGGATTTGGTACGGCACAATTTTTGGCCCAGAAATCAAAAAATTCCTGACCCCGGGGTCAGGAAAACCTCACGGGGCGAGCCAGGCGGAATCAGGCCTAATGCAAAAATGAACACCGCCATGAGATTCGGGGTGGAATGTGAGGGTTAGGAGTGCTTTTGCATGCTGGATTTGGGACGGCACAATTTTTGGCCCAGAAATCAAAAAATTCCTGACCCCGGGGTCAGGAAAACCTCACGGGACGAGGCACGCGGAATCAGGCCGAATGCAAAAATGAACACCGCCATGAGATTCGGGGTGGAATGTGAGGTTTAGGAGTGCTTTTGCATGCTGGATTTGGTACGGCACAATTTTTGGCCCAGAAATCAAAAAATCCTGACCCTGGGGTCAGGAAAACCTCACGGGGCGAGCCAGGCGGAATCAGGCCGAATGCAAAAATGAACACCGCCATGAGATTCGGGGTGGAATGTGAGGGTTAGGAGTGTTTTTGCATGCTGTATTTGGGACGGCACAGTTTCTGGCCCAGAAATCAAAAAATTCCTGACCCCGGGGTCAGGAAAACCTCACGGGGCGAGCCAGGCGGAATCAGGCCGAATGCAAAAATGAACACCGCCATGAGACTCGGGGTGGAATGTGAGGGTTAGGAGTCCTTTTGCATGCTGGATTTGGGACGGCACAATTTCTGGCCCAGAAATCAAAAAATTCCTGACCCCGGGGTCCGGAAAACCTCATGGGGCGAGCCAGGCAGAATCAGGCCGAATGCAAAAATGAACACCGCCATGAGATTCGGGGTGGAATGTGAGAGTTAGGAGTCCTTTTGCATGCTGGATTTGGGACGGCACAATTTTTGGCCCAGAAATCAAAAAATTCCTGACCCCGGGGTCAGGAAAACCTCACGGGGCGAGCCAGGCGGAATCAGGCCGAATGCAAAAATGAACACCGCCATGAGGTTCGGGATGGAATGTGAGGGTTAGGAGTGCTTTTGCATGCTGGATTTGGGACGGCACAATTTCTGGCCCAGAAATCAAAAAATTCCTGACCCCGGGGTCAGGAAAACCTCACGGGGCGAGCCAGGCGGAATCAGGCCGAATGCAAAAATGAACACCGCCATGAGATTCGGGGTGGAATGTGAGAGTTAGGAGTCCTTTTGCATGCTGGATTTGGGACGGCACAATTTTTGGCCCAGAAATCAAAAAATTCCTGACCCCGGGGTCAGGAAAACCTCATGGGGCGAGCCAGGCGGAATCAGGCCGAATGCAAAAATGAACACCGCCATGATATTCGGGGTGGAATGTAAGGGTTAGGAGTGCTTTTACATGCTGGATTTGGGACGGCACAATTTTTGTCCCAGAAATAAAAAAATTCCTGACCCCGGGGTCAGGAAAACCTCACGGGGCGAGCCAGGCGGAATCAGGCCGAATGCAAAAATGAACACCGCCATGAGACTCAGGGTGGAATGTGAGGGTTAGGAGTCCTTTTGCATGCTGGATTTGGAACGGCACAATTTTTGGCCCAGAAATCAAAATATTCCTGACCCCGGGGTCAGGAAAACCTCACGGGGCGAGCCAGGCGGAATCAGGCCAAATGCAAAAATGAACACCGCCATGAGATTCAGGGTGGGATGTTAGGGTTAGGAGTGTTTTTGCATGCTGTATTTGGGACGGCACAATTTTTGGCCCAGAAATCAAAAAATTCCTGACCCCGGGGTCAGGAAAACCTCACGGGGCGAGGCATGCGGAATCACGCCGAATGCAAAAATGAACACCGCCATGAGATTCGGGGTGGAATGTGAGGGTTAGGAGTGCTTTTGCATGCTGGATTTGGTACGGCACAATTTTTGGCCCAGAAATCAAAAAATTCCTGACCCCGGGGTCAGGAAAACCTCACGGGGCGAGCCAGGCGGAATCAGGCCGAATGCAAAAATGAACACCGCCATGAGATTCGGCATGGAATGTGAGGGTCAGGAGTGCTTTTGCATGCTGGATTTGGGACGGCACAATTTTTGTCCCAATAATCAAAAAATTCCTGACCTCGGGGTTCGAAAAACCTCACGAGGCGAACCAGGCGGAATCAGGCCGAATGCAAAAATGAACACCGCCATGAGATTCGGGGTGGAATGTGAGGGTTAGGAGTGTTTTTGCATGCTGTATTTGGGACGGCACAATTTCTGGCCCAGAAATCAAAAAATTCCTGACCCCGGGGTCAGGAAAACCTCACGGGGCGAGCCAGGCGGAATCAGGCCGAATGCAAAAATGAACACCGCCATGAGATTCGGGGTGGAATGTGAGGGTTAGGAGTGTTTTTGCATGCTGTATTTGGGACGGCACAATTTTTGGCCCAGAAATCAAAAAATTCCTGACCCCGGGGTCAGGAAAACCTCATGGGGCGAGCCAGGCGGAATCAGGCCGAATGCAAAAATGAACACCGCCATGAGATTCGGGGTGGAATGTAAGGGTTAGGAGTGCTTTTGCATGCTGGATTTGGTACGGCACAATTTCTGGCCCTGAAATCAAAAAATTCCTGACCCCGGGGTCAGGAAAACCTCACGGGGCGAGCCAGGCGGAATCAGGCCGAATGCAAAAATGAACACCGCCATGAGATTCAGGGTGGAATCTGAGGGTTAGGAGTGCTTTTGCATGCTGGATTTGGGACGGCACAATTTTTGGCCCAGAAATCAAAAAATTCCTGACCCCGGGGTCAGGAAAACCTCACGGGGCGAGCCAGGCGGAATCAGGCCGAATGCAAAAATGAACACCGCCATGAGATTCGGGGTGGAATGTGAGGGTTAGGAGTGCTTTTGCATGCTGGATTTGGGACGGCACAATTTTTGGCCCAGAAATCAAAAAATTCCTGACCCCGGGGTCAGGAAAACCTCACGGGGCGAGCCAGGCGGAATCAGGCCGAATGCAAAAATGAACACCGCCATGAGATTCGGGGTGGAATGTGAGGGTTAGGAGTGCTTTTGCATGCTGGATTTGGGACGGCACAATTTTTGGCCCAGAAATCAAAAAATTCCTGACCCCGGGGTCAGGAAAACCTCACGGGGCGAGCCAGTCGGAATCAGACCGAATGCAAAAATGAACACCGCCATGAGATTCGGGGTGGAATGTGAGGGTTAGGAGTGCTTTTGCATGCTGGATTTGGTACGGCACAATTTTTGGCCCAGAAATCAAAAAATTCCTGACCCCGGGGTCAGGAAAACCTCACGGGGCGAGCCAGGCGGAATCAGGCCGAATGCAAAAATGAACACCGCCATGAGATTCGGGGTGGAATGTTAGGGTTAGGAGTGCTTTTGCATGCTGGATTTGGGAGGGCACAATTTTTGGCCCAGAAATCAAAAAATTCCTGACCCCGGGGTCAGGTAAACCTCACGGGGCGAGCCAGGCGGAATCAGGCCGAATGCAAAAATGAACACCGCCATGAGATTCGGGGTGGAATGTTAGGGTTAGGAGTGCTTTTGCATGCTGGATTTGGGACGGCACAATTTTTGTCCCAGAAATCAAAAAATTCCTGACCCCGGGGTCAGGAAAATCTCACGGGGCGAGCCCGGCGGAATCAGGCCGAATGCAAAAATGAACACCGCCATGAGATTCGGGGTGGAATGTGAGGGTTAGGAGTGCTTTTGCATGCTGGATTTGGGACGGCACAATTTTTGGCCCAGAAATCAAAAAATTCCTGACCCCGGGGTCAGGAAAACCTCACGGGTCGAGCCAGGCGGAATCAGGCCGAATGCAAAAATGAACACCGCCATGAGATTCGGGGTGGAATGTGAGGGTTAGGAGTGCTTTTGCATGCTGGATTTGGGAGGGCACAATTTTTGGCCCAGAAATCAAAAAATTCCTGACCCCGGGGTCAGGAAAACCTCACGGGTCGAGCCAGGCGGAATCAGGCCGAATGCAAAAATGAACACCGCCATGAGATTCGGGGTGGAATGTGAGGGTTAGGAGTGCTTTTGCATGCTGGATTTGGGACGGCACAATTTTTGGCCCAGAAATCAAAAAATTCCTGACCCCGGGGTCAGGAAAACCTCACGGGGCGAGCCAGGCGGAATCAGGCCGAATGCAAAAATGAACACCGCCATGAGATTCGGGGTGGAATGTAAGGGCTAGGAGTGCTTTTGCATGCTGGATTTGGGACGGCACAATTTCTGGCCCAGAAATCAAAAAATTCCTGACCCCGGGGTCAGGAAAACCTCACGGGGTGAGCCCGGCAGAATCAGGCCGAATGCAAAAATGAACACCGCCATGAGATTCGGGGTGGAATGTGAGGGTTAGGAGTGCTTTTGCATGCTGGATTTGGGAGGGCACAATTTTTGGCCCAGAAATCAAAAAATTCCTGACCCCGGGGTCAGGAAAACCTCACGGGTCGAGCCAGGCGGAATCAGGCCGAATGCAAAAATGAACACCGCCATGAGATTCGGGGTGGAATGTGAGGGTTAGGAGTGCTTTTGCATGCTGGATTTGGGAGGGCACAATTTTTGGCCCAGAAATCAAAAAATTCCTGACCCCGGGGTCAGGAAAACCTCACGGGTCGAGCCAGGCGGAATCAGGCCGAATGCAAAAATGAACACCGCCATGAGATTCGGGGTGGAATGTGAGGGTTAGGAGTGCTTTTGCATGCTGGATTTGGGACGGCACAATTTTTGGCCCAGAAATCAAAAAATTCCTGACCCCGGGGTCAGGAAAACCTCACGGGGCGAGCCAGGCGGAATCAGGCCGAATGCAAAAATGAACACCGCCATGAGATTCGGGGTGGAATGTAAGGGTTAGGAGTGCTTTTGCATGCTGGATTTGGGACGGCACAATTTCTGGCCCAGAAATCAAAAAATTCCTGACCCCGGGGTCAGGAAAACCTCACGGGGTGAGCCCGGCAGAATCAGGCCGAATGCAAAAATGAACACCGCCATGAGATTCGGGGTGGAATGTGAGGGTTAGGAGTGCTTTTGCATGCTGGATTTGGGAGGGCACAATTTTTGGCCCAGAAATCAAAAAATTCCTGACCCCGGGGTCAGGAAAACCTCACGGGTCGAGCCAGGCGGAATCAGGCCGAATGCAAAAATGAACACCGCCATGAGATTCGGGGTGGAATGTAAGGGTTAGGAGTGCTTTTGCATGCTGGATTTGGGACGGCACAATTTTTGGCCCAGAAATCAAAAATTCAGGCCAAAAATTGTGCCGTCCCAAATCCAGCATCCAAAACACACCTAACCCTCACATTCCACCCCGAATCTCATGGCGGTGTTCATTTTTGCATTCGGCCTGATTCCTTTTAGTCTTCTTTTTTTCCTACTAGCTGAATAACCAAAACAGGTAGGTCAGAACAGGGAAAACCCAGTTTTGATTATTTTCATTGCAATGATTATGATCTTATGTCCAAATAAAATGTGAGTTATCAGCCACTTAACTCATTGTAAAACGACATGAATCTGGCAGAGATTAAGAAAATTGGTTAATTTTGTTGAGAGTATGAGTTCAATTAAAGCTAGAGGAATCATAGAAGAACCAAGCAGTAGTGCTATTAAACGCTTAAATGCTATCCTGGTTAGCTCTGTCTAAAAACAGCTCTATTATACTACTTTTTAATTACTGCAGACCAGTACAGAAAAAGCCAATTAGCCATATACAAACTCGATAGCTGAAGTCATAACTAACAGTTAATGAAGAGGAACCACAATAGAGATAAACAAGCCATTAAAAACAGCTAGTTCTGTGGAAATCCATCATTAGGATTAAACTACAATATCATTTTAGGATGACAGAAGGATCAGTTTAGAACCACATAAAACTAAAAACATCAGCTGCAGCCTGGTTAGTAAACAGAACGTTAGCCATTAGTACAAACCTGTTTAATGCAGTATAGAGCCAACAGAATCCTAGTATCTTGTATGAGTTCAGATTAGAATGACAATGTACCTCGAGCGAACACCACCTCCCAGATAATGCAGACAAGAACCATGCAGAAGTGTTTTCATTAGAATATAGCTACATTTACAAAAACAGAAGCATACTTGAATGTAAAACAAAAGTAGTATTTGGAAGGTTCACACAGATGTACTACATTCATAAAATTCTAAAAAGGTTTAGAGCAAATAAAACATGGATATTTGATGAACAAAACAAAGTTCTCAATTAGTATTTTTAACCATATTTTTTTTCTTTTTTTACAATATTGTTTTGCACCCAGTTTATTGGCTACCAAAAGCCAACACTGTATGAAGGTTGCTTTACAATTCTTCTGGAAGACACCTAGAGTTAGACCTATGTCTCGGTGCACACATATTAGGATTTTACAGAGCAAAACAAAATTTTGATGCAAAAAGTGACCTCTACTACTCTCCACTATATTCATTTTGTTCCCTGCTCCCACTCCTTCAGTCCTATATCTCCCTCCCTTAATTTCTTCTTCCTCAAGCATTTCTTCAACAATCAGATATAATTTAGCAAATCAGATTATGCTACAATGCACACAAATAATAAGACCTTGTCATAACACAACATCATGGAAAGCGACCAGTTATATCACATATTGCCATATTTGGAAATGAAGTGGCAAAAACTTTTCCCCATCCCAACATTAAAAGAAAACCAACCGAGGGTCAGCACCCAAAGCAAATGCTGAAATTTGTAGAAGGAGAAAGTTTATCCCCAGCAAACATTACTTTGAGGGAGCAAAATGGTCCTCTCCAGGCAAACATGATTTGACCATTGTTTTCTTTTTGTTCTTAACCAAGTCATCCAACCCATTGACTATGTTGATTTGCACTTGTCATTTTAATCCCCCAAATTTGAAGAACACTTGCAGTGAATTTTGTGAAGTAGAAATCTTTTAAAACTACATCGTATGGCAAGAAATCAATATGTCTTGACAGATATTCCCACAGCTCGATCTCTCTAGATGAGAACTATTGGTCTTTTCCCCCCTCAAGTTGCTTAAGACAGATGTATCTGAGCCTGATATTTTAGGAAAACCCCCCCCCCCTTGTCTTTGTGTCAAGGAGCAAAGTATTGATTCTGAATGTATTATCCCAACATTTTCCTTATGAAAATTCACCACTTTCAAGTCTGTCCGAAGTTTTGCTGTAGTGAGGAAAACATTTCCCATTTACAAAATAAAAGGGGAAAACCTTTGATTTAGGAAACAAACCAAGGAACATAGCTTCTGACTTTTTAAAAAAAATATTTAAAATGTAAACTGGAGGAGCCAATGTGACTTGATCAACATTTTAGCTATGAATTTTTTAGGGAGGAAAAAGGTGGCAGGGAAAATATGAAGGTTTGAAATGGGTAAGTTTCTGCATGGTGACAACGTCTAACTCAGGAACTGTAACAAAACCTATAGATCCATATGTCATACGTGTAGGCATATGACAGTAACTATTATGATGCACACCCCAACTTAACCTGCTCTGCCACTTGAGAATTACTCTTAACCTTTAATTTTTGTTGCAATTTCTATTAAGGAAATAGCAGGAAGAATCATCAAAAGAGCAAATAAATAAATAAATGCCTCAAAAGAATGGCTATATTTTAATGTGTATGAGAGCAGAGAATTTATGCAGATGCAACCTACCTACAGTATCTGTATCATCTAAATGTCAGAAGAACCCTTCATAACTTCTTTCTCATAGTGGCTAATGGCACATGTGTAACATCCACAAATCATAAAGATAGTGCCATGCTCCCCGATCAACCGTTCCCAGAACATATGATTGGATTTGCATGCATGAATGGAGTGAACATGTGTTGGGACTTGCGGGTCAGTAGAATTGGGAGGGGGAACATGCCAGGAGTGTGAAAGCATCCTGTTTGGATTAACTCTGGTATCCAAGGTCAAGCTGCCAAGCAGTTGGAGACATCTGCATGGAGCCGAACTGACTGGCACAAAGACGAGGGCTGCATGCCTGAGAAAGGGAGGGGGTTTGAACTCATTGGGTTGTTTAACTTGGGGAAAATGTGGGAAATTTCATTCACAACTTTTTCACTGTTCTGTATACTACTCTCCATTAAATGGATTTCTACTATAGTCACGTATGAATTGAATTTAATGGCAGGGTGAGTAATATAGTTATTACAGTCAGCAACCTCTCTCCCCCTATCCTCCAGATTCCTATCCAGAACAAACAAGCTGGTAACGAAGTCTGTGATGCAAAATATGGTAATTGTCATGAGCACTGATGGTGAGCAGGAGGGGGCCCCTATCCAGGGGGAAAAATGCATGCGTAGTAGCGAGAATTTGAGCTGTCATTCAAAGAGACACAGAACAGACCCGCCTTGACTTTTGGGGTTTATCTGTATCGGTTTTCTCACGCTTCTTCAGTTTTTTTAGGATTTTCTGTCTAATATAGCAGTAATAAAACACTAGAGACCTATTCTTCGTCTCAGCGTGGTTCCTGCTTGTTAGGACAGTAATTCATACCAGGGTCAAAAGTCAGTCTCATGTACAAGGTTGAAGCAGGCTGTAAAGCAGCAAAATACCCAGAAGTGTCTGGTGTCAGTCCAGGAGTCATGTTTTCAGTAAATAAAAATAAACTAAGATTCGGCAAGGTCAGAAGCTATCAGCAATGTGATCTCCAGGAGCCAAGAATCTGGAACTGAAGAGTTTTAAGGTGGACTTCATGGAACCACACCCAAGCCTCAGCAGATGGTTAGGCCCTGTTTGTATGGTTTAAGGTTGAGCAGCACATCAAACAGCTAAACTTCAACAATGGTAGAATAGAAGTTTCCTCTAGCTCCAGACAATCCCCTAGTCAAATCCCCTGTGTTTTATGAATAGGGATGAGAAATTTAACAGAGAGTTTAACCCTTTCTTTCTGTTGCTGGCACTCCATCTGTCTTTATGGTTTACTTCCATTGTGTGATGGAATGTGCCTATGAAGGGGATTTAATGTGATGGACTACAGTAATGCAGCTGGTTCTCAGGAAGGAGGGAGCACATTCCAAGGAGGGGAGCAAGATAAGAGAAAACATAGTCTAGGAGGCAGTTGTGGGAAAACTAAGAGGTTCGGAATAGCCCCACCCTAGAGCCTTCCCAGATTATTTCCCCTTAGGTTACCGTAAAGTAGGTTTAGTTTGGCAAGATTCTGTCTGTACAGTGTGAGCAAATAAAGAACTGAAGTTTGGCTGGATTGCTTCCTTATAATTTTTCGGCTGGACCTGACACATGGCTACATGGGATGGGAGGAAAGGGGGTAGTGTCAGCCCTTTGAGGTAGACCAGGTCAGGAAACAGACACCAGAATAACTACTGGAACTCTATTTTATTTTTATAGCATGTAATAACTGAATCTTGAAAACCTGACAGAGTTTCTCTCTGCCCCTCTTATACCAAAGACAATTAAGGCAGGAAAATCTTAAATTTCCTTCTCACTTTTTCCTCTTTCTCAGGGTTGAGTTGGTGTTTACAGAACCACTCGAGCATTCCTTCTTCAAGATTATCTCTGTATTCCTCTGCAGATGGGAGGATAAGCCTTCTGTAACACCATCCAAGGTGAAGTTGGGCCTGTTCACATTTAAAAAAAAACAAAAAAACTTTTTTTCAATATATGGAGTAACCTCTTTGGAGCACCTGAGTGGCCATCAAAGATGTCTCTCCTTGTTTGACCAGGGTATTTATGGCATTTACGATTGTGCACTACTGGCTCACAGGGATATATTTTCACCCCAGAGAAGTGGCTGATGTGGTAGCTACGTTGAGTGAGTACAGTCTTGAAGAGACCCTCACTTCCTCTATTCATAGCAGAATCTGTTTCCCAAGATGTCCTCTTTTTTCCTCCTTAAATTGGCACTTCCTCAGTGATTTACAAGCCTTTATCTTCTGAGTTCAGTGCTCTCTAGGGCTAGATGGAAGTTCTGCTTTCTTTTTAACAATCAGAAGAGGGACTTTCAGCAACCTAAGAGGGAGATTGTCCCCCTCAATATAAACATGCATACAAATATACATACATTCCAACCAGCTAGCTTAATGTTCCCCCAAGGATATAGCATATCGTTCTGAGAGGAATCCAGATTTACCTCTAAAGAAGATACCTCCAGGGGTACATTATTCAGAACAGCCAACATGTCCTTATATAGTTCTTAAAAATGAAAGTGAGTAGGTCTATCTGTATGACTTATCTTTGCACATTAGTTGAATTTAGTAAAAGAGCCTTGTTTGCCTGATATGCTCCAGTGACGTACATTTCTTGCAAGTAAGTA
This sequence comes from Candoia aspera, assembly GCF_035149785.1. Taxonomy (NCBI): domain Eukaryota; kingdom Metazoa; phylum Chordata; class Lepidosauria; order Squamata; family Candoiidae; genus Candoia; species Candoia aspera. The sequence continues at coordinate 9,072,346 of NC_086164.1, forward strand.
CCCTAAGTAATGGTCAGAAAAGATGAGTCATTCTCATGTCCAGAAAGCAAGGGCAGCAACTTGATCTCTGTGTGAAAAGAATGACAAAACTCAAGCACATCAGTGTCATGAGCACCGTTGAGCTGAAGGCATCAGCACAACGGCACACATGACAATACCTAGGAAGCAGAGGAAAGGATTTAAAGATAAGCAAAGCACGCACAACAACAGACACAGACCCCGAGGAGAAGGGAACGACCCCGGCCGGATGAACCAGCCATTAGAACACAAAGGAGGAAGGAAGAAAGACAAAGACAGGGCGGATCACGAGGCACACCTGAAGCTGTCAGCAGAACGCAACGGATATCGCCCAGCTGACAGCAATCACCGGCCGGAGAAAGAAAACGATCATGAGCGAAGCCCGGGGCACCAGCAGGGGCCCCGCGACCCCTCACCTACCAGCGAGGAAGCATGCAGGACTTGGGGGGATGACCCAACCCAAAGTGGGGGGGGGTGCTGACCGGCGCGGGCTATTTAAACCCCGCACCGGCGCACTCCCTTCACTCTCAGCTTTTTCTAGCTATGCACTATGCTGAAATAAACCTGAACCTGCTCTTCCTTGAATCAGTGTCTGTGTTTTACTCAGTAGTAGGCAGCGCATGACAATCAGCCATTAGAGGTAGTAAAGTAGCCACTTCAGGAAGAAGATATTTTGAATGGTGTGAAAGGGGAACAAGCTTGTCATAGTCTTGTCTCAAGTCTTCCTCAGATGAGGATGATTAGGAGGAGTGCTCCAGAGCAGGAACAGTAAATCCTGTCTTGAGCAGCTATGCTGACCCAGCATAGTCTTGCTGTTCTGAACTTGGACTGATCTGACAAGTATGAGATTAGTTTGATGGATTTAATGTGGTAATAACCCAGTTAAGAAGCTGTCCTTGGTGTCAGCAGGACAAGAAGGCAGCTTCTGTGATTTTCTGCCTCATATATCACTCCCCCCAACTTTAATATAAATATCTGAGGTAGGAATGATGGACTTGGGTTCACTGCTAGAGTATTTAAGCTGTGTGCCACATCTCTAAACAGTGTATTGGTAAGTAAATTCACATACTGCAGAACAAGGAAAAGGAGATCTGATTTTCTTCCCAGCATGATGAATCCAACACAACATGCCCCCACTTATCTATGTCTATGCCTAAAAAACATTTCAGCAAATACTTAAAAAGATATCATGACTTGAGAAATCAAGTACGCAGAAAGTCTGCTCTAAAACTGGGACTTGAATATGGAATAAGATGATGGCAATGATGACAAAGATGTGCCAATAATACTGCAATATTGTTGTCAGCTGGCAGCATCCACTGCAGTACTGCAGAATTCCTGATGAATGGGAGAGATTGGAATATATGCAGCAATATCTTCAGGCAGGACCAGTAAGCCATAAAGCTGGAGGTTTAATTATTTCTTAGCTCATCATGAGGGGAATAAGTCATTTTGGCAATTACAGTAAACTATCTCTAACAATTGTGGTGTGGATGAATAGGGAACAATAGGACAGCATGTTACATATTACAAGTGAAATATAACTGATTATTAATCATAAATGAGTCCCTTAAATGCAAAGCTAATTTTAAGCACAAGGACATTTGCATTATAATTGTATTTCGGTTGTAATACCCTGTCAAACTATGACTGCAATAAAAAAAGGTGGGGGGACAAGCTGCAAAGATGTTTTCCAGGTATCCTTTACTATGTATTAAAATATTTTGTGTGCATTAAAATATTGTGGTGGGAAGGGAGATCAAGAGGAAAACATTTATCTTTGTTATTCTTAAATGATATGGTAAGATGAAATTTTATAATTACTTTTTTAAATTAACATTTGTCAGTACAAATTTTGAATCATGAGTATTCTGTTGGATCTGCACAAGAATGCTGTATGGCAAGAGTGAGTATGCATGTCTCATAAGTAGACACTATTGATTAAAGTTGCACAGATCAACTAACTTTTGTAAATGTTATGAAAAGACACATTCTGGAATAATGACTTTTTCAACACTGTATTTTCCATCTTCTTCACTTTATTTTGCAAAAGGATGACCTGCCTGCTTCTACTTAATTTTATTAAGCACCAACAAATTTCTCTCAATACCTATCATACAATTACATTTTTCTAATGCAAGAAGACATCCTTGCCCCACAGTGACTTTCTGTTTGGTCAACTTATTGTGCAAATATAAAAAACCTCCTGACTGGGTTCATAAAATTAAATTGGGATGTATGTAGTTTTTGATTCAGCTAATTCTGAGAAACCCTATCACAGTTTTAGCATGTTTGTGAAGAAGATCATCATATTCTGGTTTGCTTGGGCATCTTAGGTTATGTAAATACAGCAGGTTTGGGTTTTTGTTTTTGTTTTTAACATATGGTGTGAACTCAACCCATTTTAAAATTCCATGATGTAAAGACTTTCTAGGAAAGACTGAGTTTCCATAATGTACTATGCCCTAAGTAGAGCCAGTTTGATGTGGTGGTTAAGGCACCAGGCTAGAAACTGGGAGTCCATGAGTTCTAGTCCCACCTTAGGCACAAAGCCAGCTGGGTGACTGTGGGCCAGTCACTCTCTCTCAGCCCTAGGAAGGATGCAATGGCAAACCATTTCTGAAAAACCTTGCCAAGAAAACTACAGGGGCTTGTCCAGGCAGTTGCCAGGAGTCAAAACTGACCTGAGACACTCGCACACATAATGCCCCCCCCGCCCCAAATCCATGTTCTAATGTTTGGGTTCATACATTCTGCTAAGCTATTCATTATTGTTTATTGAATAAGCACAGTCATTCCTAATATGGTTTCCATTCATTACGTTTGCTTACCTATATTCCGTGCTTCCTCTTTTTATTACAACCCAGTGTCGAATGATAGGCTACGAGACAAAAGCTGAGTTCATACATCATGTTAAGTCATTCTTTTAAACCTGGTAGGATGCCTGATTCTTCCATTCTAAGCTCCCTCCCTCTTGATCATATGACCCAGAGAAGACCTTAGGCAGCCCAGCTCACTCCATGCTTCACAGGGGTATGCAAATATATGTAGACATCACAGGAGAGAGCAGCACACAGATGCAATACATTTCTTCATTACACAGAAGAAAAAATACAGCCTACACTTCCTACATCCATTGCTGGTAAAATAAATCTGGGAAGAATTTAAGAAGCCATATTCTGGCATTGTGCTAAGCTTTAATGTGATTTAACAAGTGGCTTTTAAACCAAGTTTATGGTTTAAGTGAGTTAGCAAACACAGCCAAGAGTAGTTTATTCCATAAATTATTAAACAAATCTTGGCTGTCTTTGCATGATATGTGAACCCAGCCACACCTTTACATCAAAGGAAGAGAGGGAGAGGGAGAGGGAGTGGGAGAGAGAATGAGAGATAGACCAATTAATAAGTGAGTAGAGGAAAAAGTGACTGAGACTGGAAATATCTTTCCTGATTTAGGACAAAGGAAATGATATCAAAACTGCAGTGACCACATTCACAAAAAAAAAATCAAGCCATCTGCTATGATTACATCATATTTGGTGAGTTCCTGATTGCCCACTTTATCTACAATAGAAATTAATTATTCCTTCACTGAAAATGTCAGATCCAACCAGTACTCCTGCAGTGTGGCTGGGGGATAATAAGGCTGGGAAAAGGTCAGCATTCATTAAAAAGCTACAATCTTCACCACAATTCCTTTTCAGTGTACCAAATTTCAGCTGGCAAATTTTATAAAAGGTCTCTGAAATAAATTGACATGTGATAATGCAAGGAGATTCTTCCAAAGCCAAGACCTACTTTATTATGATTGTCTATTGTTCAAGAAGCTTGGAGTCTAGTGAACCAGTAAAATTTTTATGTGGGTTGTATACTTAAATCACCCCATACGTTGTTTCTTGCTATTAAACCATGTTTTGCACTTCCTGGAGATGTGGCATTCATGGCTGTGCATAAAGTAAGGTGGTGTAGTCCTAAAGGCCATCTGAAGAGATGAAATATTTTAATCAATCAATCAATGGGGAAAACTATAAAAAGCTGGAAATACGCTATCCTGAACTGCTATTAGCAACCGTGTGATGTCCATGGCCAAGCTATTCTTTTTTTCCTTAAATTCCCTAAATTTAGAATTGCTAAAATCGAGCATCAGCTTGTTCCATGGGCCCAGGGTCTCAATGAATGGTTCATTATTATGTGGAAACAGAATTCATTCAATCTACCCTGGATATTTAACAGTATATCTAATTATCAATTAAACAACTGTAAACTTTCCTAACCCTCACAAAATCAAGAAAAAAGATCTTACCCAGAAAGACAAAGAGCTTGTTCACACATCAGGGTAAGTCATGGTCTGTTTAGCCATAGTTTACTACATAAAGCAACTGGCTGGATTTGAATTGCTCGCTTAACATGAACCATGGTTTGCAAATGGCTGAACAAACCACTTTATTGTGTAATTTTGTCTATTCATCCTCTATATTAGATCACAGGACTGCTTAGAAGTCCCTGGGCATCCAAGTGTCTGCAGTATGGTGGACTTAGGCATGCTCCATATCTGCTCAGGTGGAGCTAACAGCTGGTTCTTGCAAACTAGACCAAACTGGCTAGATAACACCCTTCCAAAAGACCTTGTGGTGCTGAGTAATGGGTTATTTTAACCTCAGAATTGGCCAAAATGGCTGAGTTCATGGCACCAGCTAATTTAAAACCAAGCATACCATATGATGATTTGCTGAGTGAAACTAGCTTGTTTAGAATTGCCTACACTGAAGTGGTATTGACTGAAACACAAGCTAGCCAACCATATTTTAGCCCAGTGTGCTGTGTAACTCCCCTCCCATAGGGTTAATTAACTAAGTTATGGGTAGGTTAAGCAATGGCTTAAACATGTGCATATTTGATCACAGTTTTCTGTAGTTTCTGCTCTGCCTAGGGAACCCTGAGATTGAAACAGCATACATAAAATGCAAAGCGTGACTAGTTCTGTTAAGCGAAGGCCTTTCTCTCAGACTCTTCCCAAAGAAGTGAGGCGCCATAGAACCAGCCAAAATGATTTTGATTTTCACTTACAATTCCTATTTTAGGGGGAGGGTAAGAGGGAGTTGAAATGGTTGTTAGCTGGTTTAGCTTATTTCATCTCAAAACCTTAAAATGTTCTTGCAACAGGTGACAATAAAGGGGTAGTATAACTCCAAATAAAACCATAAAATGAAACATCAGGCAGCCTTGATCATGTCCACAAATCCTACAGAACCAATATCTAATTCATTCAACTCACAATACAGTATTTTATGGGTCCAAGGCCCACTAAATGGAAACACTTTTACAACTTTCTTGAAGGACAAAGGAGAATCAAACAGGTTTCTGCTGTTTTGGAAGGATATCATATCATGAACTCTAATCAAATATCAGTCAGAATATGTAACCATATGTGTGGTTAGCACATGCTAGAAAGCTCCAAGTGCCAACAGGTTTTCAGTTTTATATCAACTGCTAATTTTACTCTCAATGGACTTTCAGCATTGACCTGAAATCAGAGTTCCAATTGCCTCTCAGCTAGCCTGTATACATTATACAGATGGTATGAGTAAGACACATTTCACGGACATTTTATTTGCTCAGTGGGTAAAAAGGGAGATATAAATGTGTGGAATATTTATTTTATAAATAAATATAAATCTGTGGGATATGCTAGAGGTGGTTTTAGCCCACCTTTTGAAGATGTGATACATTTTCTTCTACAAGCCACCTAGGAGGTACCAGTACAATGGATAGAATATGAAGGCTGTCTTAGGAAACCAAGTGAAAGAATGATGCAGATGCTTTGCCAAATAACAAAGATATATTTTTTTTTCTACCTGCCATACAGTAAATTAAAAGACATGGTCTCCTTAATGATGCTGTTACTCAACATCTTCCATTATAAAACCTGCTAACTCCTAAGGGCTAATGATTTGAACATTTAAATCCTCACTGAATGCCAAAGTGTTCCTTAAGGGAATCTCTTTGCTTAGAAAAGATTGTTAGTCCCCAGGCAGACATTAAAAATAAGTGCTTTAAGTAACTAGAATGCCAAAAGGTTTATTTGTTGACAACTGATGCATCCACAACATGCGTACTCTACTTCTGTTTGTTGTGGGTGCATGGTTTGTTTTGACTAAGTGTTCATCTCAGTAAACCTACATATTTTTCTTTTCATGCCTTTGCTATACCATGCCAACATGCCAAGCATAGGCTGTTACACTGAAAAGAAAAGGCAGTTGAATTAAATCTATAGAATTAATGTGTATAGATCAATTGAATCCATAGACTCAATAATATATCAAAATGGTGCTCTGTTGTTTAGGGGTGTTAATTGAACAATGACAGTAGGGATCAATAGCTTGCAAGAGGGTCAAAAAAGTTAATTTACTGAATATTTGTTGCTGTTGACATTTATATTGGGTGAACTGATTTTACAAACACTCTCACTGATGTATTTCAAAATCAGGCTTTTGACAACTATGAATATTTTCTCCAAAAGATCAGAAAGCAGCTTGAAGTCCAACTGTTTCCCCCAACTTGCTGTTCTCCAGATGTGTTAGAACTACAACTCCCAGCATTTCAGCTAGCATTTCAAACCAACATTTATGCTGCCTTGAAGTTCTGTAAGATAGACCCAGCTTAGTTGAAGATCACCAGATTGGGGAAAGTTGGTTTGAAATTATGCCTTAAGTAAGTGCAGCAAACTCTTCTTTTCAGAACCCAGTTTGATCATCTGCAAAGGGTTGTGAACATCCAAAGTGTCCATCATTTATTAGGAAGGAAGGAAGGAAGGAAGGAAGGAAGGAAGGAAGGAAGGAAGGAAGGAAGGAGAGCATTTTTTACATTCTCTTGGTCCTGCTCAAACATCTAACTTAAGACCAGGGGAAGATGAGGACAGAAATATGTATTGGTGTCCTGGAAGCCACAGAAAGCAATTTATATTTCAGATATATCATATGTCCTTCCTTTTTCCAAAATAAGGAGCAAGATTCTTGAATAAGAAAGAAGGAGTTGTGATGAGTTGTTGTGCATTCTCCATTGCATATATTGTGCTTTCTGTTGCACATTCCATGCAAGAAGAAATTATTTTCATTTTGAATCTATATTCCGGAAGTGATGATTATTTTTTTATCACTTTTAGTGCACTCACTCAAAACATTCTGAACTATTGGTAGAAAAGAAATCCTTTAAAGAGATTCACCTTTCCATTATTTTTGCTACCACTGATGAACAGCAACCCAAACATATTTTTTATTCCATTACCAGCTCACTTGAGCTAATTAGAATGCCATATTATCTTGTCCATACATATATAACAGAGTGACAAAGACAAAGAAGAGAGAGCTATTCCTACTACAACTTGAATCCAATATAAATGTATTATGCATCAATTGAGCAAACAAGATAACAATGGTAATCCACATACTGTAGAAACGGTTGCAAATTTCTCATTTCACTTGGAGGCAATTGTCTTTCCCATGCCTTTTTATTAGATCATGCAGATGAAATAAACATTACTTCACCTTCATAGTTAAAAGCAAACAAGTCTATGTTTTCTTTCAATGCATTTTTATCAGTGGGCTCTATTCAGACACTATGCATTCAAGTTAGATTTTTGTTTCCTTCTTTCCATACTTTTCTTTAACTATTGGAGTTAGTCAACTAATGGTTGGGTTGTGGTGGTGCTTGTTTTCAGGAGAATGTCTTTGGATAGCATTCCACATTCTTAAAAGAGATTTCTAAAGCAAATAAAAAAAACAAATGGGAAAGATATACCATGCAAAACAATCACCCTGAAAACAGATGATGACTCTAAACCTTGCAGAGACCCAATAGGCATTTCTTAGAAAATAAAAATGGTGACTGGTTAAATCCAAGGCCCTTTTTAGCAGCGTCCCAACAGTGCAGGAAAAACAAACAAACTGGGATGCTAGAAACCATCCTGGGGACATAGAGGAGGCAGGGTGGAAAATTCTGTCCAATTTCCATCCATAGGGTGTAACTTTTATAGGCAGACAAGTCCCCCCTTGTAGCTATTTTGCAAATGATGATTCTCATTTTTGACATGTCCATGACTTTCTCTCAACATGTTCTTGCTGTTCCAAAGAGTTGGAGACATCTAATGTACATGCAAATTCCTCTGTTCACTTTTCTCTAGGCTTAGAAAAAGTGGTTCCAGTTGCAGAAGTAACCTGGTTTGATTTCTATTTGATGAAAGTACACTGGATTTTCATAGTACATTTGGCTTATTTATGAATATAAAAAGCATACAGCAGGTACTATCAGAAACCAGGTAAACTCTAACCCCACACTAGGTCTACAGAAAGAACTTCCTTGAACTCCAAAGTGTCCTTAGCCATCTCTTTCTGCCACATTCTCTTCCAAACTGCAGTGACATGCAAAGACTTTAGGGGTGGGGGGAAATTAGTTCTTCAGGTGCTGACAGATATAAGAGGGATCATGCTAAGAATATGGGAGCATGATAGTTCATCATTTAAAAATACTCATTGGATGACAATTTCTGACTGTGAAAAAAATATGGGTGTTTCCCAATGACAGGCAAGGAAATCTAGAACAAACTCTGAATGACATACACAGTAGGAAGACAAAAGTCTTTTCTCCATCTTTTTAAACAACAATCATCCCTTGGGAATGAGAAAAGGATATAGGACAGGAGGGATACATTATGCATTTGTAAGGAATGATTGAACAAGGTTCCCTTTGCATTTACCAACAATTCTATCTACTTTTCTTTGCCCAATTCCAGCTATTTAAGGATTTTTTAAAAAATAATCTTTCTTCAACCTGGCACCTTCCTGGTGTGTTGGGTTAACTCTTATGCTCCTCAATCAACATGGCTAAGAATGTAGTAGTTGAAATTTAGCACATATCAAGAACACAAATTTGGAACTTAGAAAGACTGAACCACACACACAAACACACACACAAACACACACACAGACACACACAAATCTACTTAATTCCTCTCAGAGCTTACCAAAAGATCAACAGCATAGTAGAAAAGGACAAAATACCACCTCTTCAACCCCAATATTTTCTCCAACTATCAGACATCTAAGAATTAAGCATGAGTGAACAGTGTCATCATAGTCTGTTTTATCTGTAAACCTCTCTGAGATACAGCAAAATAATGTAGCTGGAGTAGCCCAGTATGGTATTTTTGGTGCCCTTAAGGAAGCTTATGGAAGAGAAGTGATGAAGTGTTGATACTAAAGTACATTGTCTCCTATTAGAATATATTACCTCATAATAAGACAAGATTATGCTGCCACATTAGAAAGAAACATGGTAGCTGTAAAAGAAAGACATTTATCAGGCAGTTCCCTTTCAGGTTTATCATTCTACACACCAAAGAAATTCATAAAATAATTTGAATCTACATGTAAATCAGGCATGCTATTATTACCACTGGGGAACATAAAAGTCTTTCATATCTTCAGGAAAAAAAAATATGTTCAAAGGAAGCAATGTTCACAGGAAGTGGTGTTCACAAAAAACAGGTTGTTCCTGCAACCACAAAGTGGGGAGTTCAAAGGCATCAACCTTGTACAAATTCTTTAAGAAGAATTAACACAGCATCCCCAGTCATTTCACAGGTAAACAAAAGTGATCCAAATAGACACAGGAACATTGTGGAAGGCTCACAAACACATATCAAGATGAAGATGAAATCTTTGTGGTTTGGACATTCTTGTTTATTAATTAAACATCAGTTTCACATCTGGGAATTCACTCCAGGACACTTATTTATGAGCTGATGTTTACTTTTGTGTCTTTTTGGGATGCATCCAAAATGCCTTACTCATAGTAAAGGTAAAGGTTTCCCTTGACATTAAGTCCAGTCGTGTCCGACTCTAGGGGACGGTGCTCATCTCCGTTTCAAAGCTGAAGAGCTGGCGTTTGTCCGTAGACACTTCCGTGGTCATGTGGCCAGCATGACTACATGGAACGCTGTTACCTGCCCGCCGAAGTGGTACCTATTAATCTATTCACATTTGCATGTTTTTGAACTGCTAGGTTGGCAGGAGCTGGGACTAGCAACAGGAGCTCACCCCGTCACGCGGATCTGAACCACCGACCTTCTGATCGGCAAGGTCAGCAGCTCAGTCAGCAGCTCAGCGGTTTAACCCGCAGTGCCATAGGTTTAAGAAAAAAAGACTTTTTTTTCCAGGACATATATGTTTGAACTGAGAAAGACTTAAAAAGTTAACAAGCTGCCTCCACCTCCAGCTTGTTCCTATACTAATCAAAACAGTTGCAAAGTGGCAATTTTCTCCTCCTCAAAGTTAATAGCAACTGAGGTCTTGGCAGAGTTTTCCCCTTATGCATATGAGCTACTAATTTCTATTAGTTTACAAGTGTTTTACTTAAATGTGTCAGAATGATGTATGTATTTGCCAGAGCAGATAAACAAAAGCTTATCTTTGCCATATTTACACATAAAAGTTCATTTTTTTTAAGATTATGAGGGTACATCAATTTAAGTTCTCAAGCTTCTAATAATTAGATATAGAATATTAATTTTCCAGTTAAAGCCAAAAGAGGTACCAGAGAGAGCTACAAAGTTCAAACTGTCCATTCTTCCCTTTTTAGTTAACAAGAAGACAGGCTGGCTTGCTTTCTTCTTCAAATAATTAATAATGTAAATATGTAATGCTTGGTCATTTGAGTGGCATCTCAAAAGATGTTCATTTTTTTTGAGAGAGAGAGCTTAACAGATTTGCTTCCAGAAACTGATCTGTTTGGAAGGTTCTACCTCTCTTTGGAGATGTTCTTTGGCTCCTTCCCTAGCCCACATTAACTCAAATTAAGTGAACGCAGTGTGTGTATTTGCCATTTTGAAAACTGCTCAACAAAAATTCAGTTCTATTTTCTCAGCCAAAGCCCAGCATTATAGTTATCTACAGAATCCATAGAAGCCTGAACAGATAATTGTGTTTATTTTATATCAATAGCAATTTTCCTGCAGTTTGTGAAATTATTTTCCCCAAGGCAAAGCTGATTATGGGTAAACATTAATGAGCAGTACCTTCTCTGTGCTCAAAATGCTTTTGTTTCTTTTTATGTACCAAATCATGTAAACCAAACAACATACAAGTCACTACTCCATAGTACTTGATCTAGCCCTACATACTGTATTTTCTCCTTCTACATGCATAGATCTAGATAGAAACTCAGAAGTGTCTGTGTGTACTTATCCAATCTTCATGCTAGTATATTCATGGCTCTTTGGAAAGTGTTTGTATGTTCTACATCTTCAAGGCCAATAAGATAGAAACAAAATGAGAAAAAGTCAACCCCTACTTTTTTTCAGAATAATGAAAAACAAACCAGAGGCTCAATCCAGGTAGAACTGAACAATTTTATTTATAAATGAAGGTCCATCATTCTCCACTATTGTTTAATGAAGACAAAATAAATTAAAAAGTGGCCTGTTGCAAAACAAGGAACCATACTTTTGGATCATAAACTTCTGAGATCTTCAAAGAACTCAGAGGCCATCTTAGAAAGCAGATGTGTAAGATACCTATAGTTCCCTTTTTTGTTCTTAGAGGTGCCCACCTGGACAACAAAAAGTTAACTATAAGCTTAGAATTGCAGGGAAGATCCTATGATATCAAGAAACAATCTCATCAATTACTCCTGGTAAATGGATATTTTATGACTGCAGTGTCACCACCATACTAAACCTTTTATGAAGCAACAGCTTTTCTAAGATAACAACTTTATGGAACTATCTGTGACATATTTTCAAAATTGCAACTGTGTTCACTAAGTTAGGTTGCTTAACTCTGCTTTTCAATGATGAAACTATATGAATTCTTCTATAAGGGAAGGGGGGAACCCTACCCAACATTATGTGCTTCAGATTTACTATGAGCCTAATCATTTCACACTTTTTGAACCAAAACAGAAACTAGAGGGGGGGTTTTTTTTGTATTCATGCTTTGCATTTTGCAGATACAGATGCATATTATGAGAGAAAGAATGTGCATAGTATGGAAAGAAATGATATTAAAATGGTATATATTTGTGGAAATATATTGCAAAATGTAATTGGAAAGGGTTATTTGTGCAGGGACCATGCAATCTTCTCTGTATCTTTCCAATTCTAATGTATAGGCTGCCAAATTTTAATGAAATGGATACATCCTGATCAGACTGGATTTGTTCCAACGAGATTCATAAGAGACAATATCAGATATATCTTAAATATAATCAATAAAATGAATCAGAAAAACAAGAAGGCAGCTATGATTTCTCTTGATGCAGAGAAAGCTTTTGATAATTTGGAATGGTCCTTCATGCTTGCAACTTTGAAAAAATATGAAATTCACATGGATACAGAGTACTTATAAAGAACAGAGACAAGTTAATAGTAAATGACTTTCTATCATAACAATGCACTATACTGAAGAATCACTTCTTTACCTTTACTGGCTTTAGAGCCATTGGCAAGGAAAATATGTCAAGAAAATAAAATTTCAGGAGTCAAATTAGCAAGTATGGCTTTATGTCAGGTTTTTGGATCAATAAACCCAAATGCTGAGATGGAATTTCAGAGGAAGAAAAGCAACATTTGCACCTAACAACACGTTTCAATATTACTGACAAAAAGGTTAAATATCTAGGAGTTTATATGGTAATAATAATAACCCTTAAAAAACAATTCACCAGTTTGGAAGAATATAATGGTATACATTTTAAGATGGGGAAAGCCTTGGTTAGGAAGAATTGCAGCTATTAAAATTAATATTCTATGATGTTGTATAAGACTTAACTTTTTGTTTCAAATAATTCCAATAAATATTGAAAACAAGGTATTAAAAGACTAGCATAAATGCATAATGAATTACATATGGTCTAATAAAAGGCAAGGATTAAGTGCAAGATTCTACAGGATTCAACAGAATGAGGCAGATTGGCAGCTTTATGCCTTAAATTGTTTATCAAGCTGTCTGCCTATCTTGGATTGTAAACTGGATGCTATCTTCTTATGGCCCAGCCACCATTATGGACAGAGCAGGACTTCCAGATGTTGTTCATAAATATCTCTGGATTGCCACAAGTAAAAGCAGATGGTTTATAAGGTATCATACAATAATAAACAGTGCAGTGGAAGTTTGGAATAAATGCAGGGAAATAAAGAGCCCAGGTTTATCCCATCCTGCTTTGTTCTTGAATATTTATTTTTTATGAAGAGGAAAGCCCAGAGAAATCTGAGCAGTGGAGAGATTTGATTATTAATAAGACAAATATATAATCTTTCCAGACTTCTACTCTGCAGTGGCATCATCCACCTGATTGGTTGCAATATCTTGAGATGAGTAATATAGTATTTAAAGGACTGCAGAACCAAGAGGGAATATTTAGAGTATTTCAAGGTTTTGACTGAATTTGAAAATCTTACAACACAAAATACAGAGCATCTCCTGGGCTGTATTTACAAACTGTTGGCAAACTGTGACTCAGAAACTGAACAGAGTTCAGACCATACAATTAAATGGGTTCAGAACTTAGATGTAGCAATAGTTATTTATTTTATTTTCAATTTTTTGTGTTCTTTTCTGTTCAGTTATCTTTAAGAATATTCAATATTTAAAAAAAAAGAAAAAAGAAAAAGGTGATTTGCAAAAACACTGCATGTAGATGATCATGCATCATTTATTTATTTATTATTTATTGTCCACAACCAACATTTAAAAGATTTTTTTAAAAGTATAGATTAGAAGAAACATAAACAAAAAAGCAGGTAAATTTGATTCAGAAAGACAAGACATAAACCACCTTAACCTGACCCCTTGACTGCTACCTGGCCACAATTTAATTCTTAAATTGTCTTTGAGTGGTTCTAGATTGTAAAATGATAAGTGTAAGAGTATACGCAAGTGGGTTATGTAGAAGTATCCTTTAATAAATTACTGTTTTTATGGTATTGGTTATTACTGTTAAGCGTTTTACTGGTTGGTCTTCGGTATAATAAAGTTTCTCTTTCATTATCATTAATCTGATACTGATTCTTTCATTAATTTTAGGTGTACAATTTAACATCTACTAGTCTTAATAATTGTACTCTGTGTTATTATATTTTACAAATTGTACTTTATCACTTAGATAGCTTAATAATAGCACTACAATTTACTTATAAAATTTAAAGCTGTAATGTTTTATACCACAATGTTAGTAATATTAAGTTTCAATTATGGTTAAAAGGGCTTGCATCTTTGCAATTTTTATGTTATTTTATTTGAATCTTGAACTGCTAGAAAGATGTCTGTTTTTTTCTTCAGAAACTCAAAAATTGACAACATGAGGAAGATATGGGAAAATATGAAAACTGATTTCTCTCAATGTGTTTTGTTTCCAGTTAAAAAAAAAAAAAGTTTCCCTAGCAAAATCCTATTCTGATTCTCCATTTAAGTGCTTGAATACCATCCAGATCAAAATATTATCTGCTTTGTTCACTAGAGGGGGTGCTTTAGCTGTGAATGAAAATGTGCAAAACAGAAAAAGAAGAATGATGATGATGATGATGATGATGATGATGATGATGATGATGATGATAAATCCCTTGATATCTGGAAATATTGAATTTCTCAGACCTGAACACCCTAATTTTGCAAAAAAAAAAAAAAAAAAACTATCTTGCTTGAAACTGGCTATATTCTTAGATGCTACCTTAATACTTCTTAGGTCCTTGGTTAGGACTTGAAATTATTAAGTTTCCACCAGTGAATCTAACTGTAGATTACCCACACATAATAAAATATTTTTTGGTGTCTAATGCAACAAAAATGGCTAACAGGATGTTAACATTGCTTTTATCACAATCATTATTTTTTATCCTGGTTAAAATGTAGGGAGTACAATTTCTTAACTCATTTTAGCTTTTCTTCATGAACCACCAAAGCAGAGATTAGTAGGGCAGGAAGAGAAGGATGGTAAGAATAGATAATTGGCTCTTACTGACTAGAAAAAAAGAAATAAATATCAAGTATGAACAAGATAATACAAATCTCTCATGTCCCTTGGGTCAAGCTGACATTGTTGGTCCATTGCCTTGTGGTAAGGCAAATCCAGCTCAAAACAGACAAGCAAAAATAGCAAAGTATTTCACTTGTTCAAACATAATTTCCAAGTTAGGGCAACAAGTCTTTGTAACAGCACTGCTAGAGGCATGAAAGAAAAAGGGAGAGAGAAAGAAGAAATGGAGGTGTTCAGAGAAAGATGAAATAGCACTAGGATATGAAATAATATATTTGAAATGGAATCAGATTGAGTGGGGAATGAATATCTTCATAGAGCAATATTCAATTTTTTAAAACCCCAAAAATTCTAGCATGACTTGAAGTTAACCTCCAAGGAAGAAAAAAATTGTTCCCAGAACTCAGCCAGAGAGAAACAATTTATGGTCAACTGTATCAATGGCATTAGATTAGCTATAATTACACTGTTGATGTCAAATGGAATTGTGTTGCAGAGTAAACGAGGCTTGTGAGACCCTGAGTATAAATATATTTTTATTTCATTTTCTTGTCCTGGTCCCTCAAGGCTGCCGAGAGATAATAACGTTTAAAAACAATGAGTGAACATTAAAAAGAAAACAGTATATTTCAAAAGAAATCTTCCACTAAATACATTCTCTCTGCATCTGCATGTGTTATAAGGAAGCACACTTATAACAGACACAGGAAAAAAAAAAACATGCAGACCCTCCTGTATTATAAATAATACACTGTAAAATACAGTTTGTTTGTTTTTTCAGTATTGGAACTCATTATCAGTTCTGAACTAGGCAGATTTAAATAAAAAATCCAAAATGCTTGCCCATTTGCTTATATTAATCCTGGCAGTATTTCTCTTGGAAATATTCAAAATCGACTCAGACACAGTCATCAGTGCTAAAGTATCATTTGTTTATTGGTTTGTTTGGAACAGACACTTTTTTTTAAGGCAAAACCCCATGATGTGATGAAAGGTAACATTCTCCTGCATTTCGAAGAATTTTAGACACGTTTGAGAATTTTCACAACAGCTTTGCTCTACTTCCATCAACCAACCAAGTGAATTTGCTTTGTACTGGAAAGGTCTGTCCACACCAATACTACCTCCAGAATTTAGGAAATGATTTCTACCTTCCTTGGCAGATGCTGGGATTAAATTTGAGACCCCCATGCAAAAGTTATACTCTGAGGCATTGGCTGCTGGGACTTTTGTGATGTAAAAATTAGAAGTTCTTGGCTTCTTCTGGGCTTCGTTATCAAGTTACAGCTATCCTACATGGGGTCATTAAAAGCCAGAAGCTGAAAATGAAGGAAGATGACCCACATCCCACTCTTTTTCCTTTCATTAATTTAATATTTTTTTATCAAAATGAATTAATATTGCATTTTAATACTTTCTGATCTTGCTAAGACTAACCATGGCTGTCCAGTTTCCAGAGAAAGCCCTGCCAGTGGGTGAAAAAGATTGAACTTGGGAACATTTTCGATGCAAAACATAGGATTTCCAATTGAATACTGGCTTCTGATGGCACTCCTTGATGGGAAGAAGACTAAAGATGACATCTTTCCTCATTCCCCTTCAAATACAGCAGCTGCTATTCTGCTGTATGCCTGATTCTAAAATGCACAAGATATATTTAAAGAGATAAATGCTATTAAAAATGAAGATCGGTTTTTCACCTCAGTATAAAGGTCTCCTTATTGATTATTTTTGTCTTATTTTGCCATTGGGCCTTTTACACCAATAGCTTTACTAGGTATCTGCCAAATTCTTCCATGTGTGATCCAGAAGGAGACGATGAGGGCAAGACAGCTATTTGAAATGAATCCTCAGAAAAGCTTGATAATGAGAAATGTTGCTGGGTGAGTCAATCACATTTCCCTCTGGAAAGTAGTTTAACTTCTGACTTTACAGCTTTAAGGCAATTGGGTGACATAATCAGCCACCCGGTCTCTGCAAGTCCCAAGCCCAGGACTTGCCAGGAATCGATAGCAAAGAACCAGCAGGAAAACTGTCAAAACTTACAGTGGCAATGGAGTATAAAAGTATTTAACAGTAATAACTCAAGGAGAGAATGACAATTTATAGCTTTTTACAAGACACTCTGTAATTTATGGGATGTTACACATTGAGGTGGGTGCCTAATGAG
Organism: Candoia aspera; assembly: GCF_035149785.1. NCBI lineage: Eukaryota > Metazoa > Chordata > Lepidosauria > Squamata > Candoiidae > Candoia > Candoia aspera. The sequence goes on from NC_086164.1 coordinate 9,089,561, forward strand.
AGTTGTATAAAGCCATAAATCACCAGTGCTTCCAGATCCCCATTAAGGTTTCTATGTTCTCCACCATCCCAGCACAACAATGGTTCATATGAACCACACCTCTGTCATGCCTTTATGGAAACGGTACCGAAAAGCTTGAAGCCATATTTTGTTAAAGGGGAGGGGAAATTTCGTACAACTGATCCAAGCTGATGGAAGGAGGATGAAGCAGAAAAACACTGGCCTGACTTATTTTACGATCATCCAGGGCAATGTAGGGACAGCATTTTATCTTATACATCAATCTGCTGAAAAGTAATATTGCACTGAATGTCATAAGAGAAGAGAAATCAGAGTCTGAATGTCATAAGATAGCAGCTGGGGGTATGGGGCTGTATCATCCATTGCACCAATAAACCATATTTAGTGAAAGCGGAGGAAGAAGTGTATGAGTCCATTTTATTTTTCTTTCTTTTCCTTTCCCTGGTAGAAAGGGGTTCTCAATTAAAAACACAGAGACATAAATAAAATGTTTTCTATGAACTGTAGTGATACTAATTATGCTTCTGGGTGCCCAAAAGCAGGAGATGGAGTCATAGCTCTCTTCAGCCATTGTTCCTTGCAACTGTATTTGGAGAAATGATGCATCCAGCCTGGAAGTAACATGAAATCCCAAGACTGATAGCCTTTAATAGATCTGTCCTCCATGAATTAATTTAATCCCCTTATTAAGCCATCTAAATGAATGGCTATCACTGTCCCTTTTAATCAATTACAGAATGTGTGGACTGTTTGAAGAAGTGTAACAATTAAAACTGCTGGTATCAGTGTGGAACTCTATCAGGTAAGTGTGGTGGAGGCTTTAGTGTGTTGGCCTACTCCACAATTAAAGTCCACACCCTTTCTTGGGCATATTTTCAGAAGTGGTTTGTCACTGCCTTCTTCCTAATGCTAAGAGAGAGTGACTGGTCCAAAGACATCCAGTTGCCTAAGGCAGGACTAATCTCTGAGTTTCATGAATAGTAGTACAATTGATGCTCTGGCACATGACACCACTTCCCTAAAAGTGTTTCAGGGCTGGGTAGCTCCATGCTCCTCCTTCATAGTCCTAATTCCATTCATTATCTAGACTTAACGTCCCAGCTGTCTGTTCCCTGAAGAGGAAGAGAGAAAAAAAAACAGGGAGAAAGATAATGCTGTAAATAAAAATGGTCTTGTCAGAAGAAAAATGGACTCTACACATTTCTGGTTTAGTTCCACATGCTATATGGTTCAGTCCCACCCACCACTAGCACTGGCCAACAGCTCATTCTGGCTCCTGGTTCTGTAAATAGACAACTTTAGGGACTGGATCTGAGACAATTGGTATGTAGACAATGTTTTGTAGCACTGATTTAAAGAAAGAAGTCCCAGCTCAGATACCGAAACTGATTGCATCATATAAATCACACTGCTGTTTGGACTTTTACAGCCAGTCCAAGGCCAAAAGTCCTGAACCTTACCAAACAGTAATTACACAATTGCTTGCTGTCCCCTTATATATCACATCATACTGAGAGCTCCTTAAAATGCTGCAGGTGAGCATTCATTAGCACAAATGTTTATGTACAGTACTGTGTGCAAACTGGCAGTGGTAGCTGCCAAATTGGAAGTGTCCAGACTGAACAAAGCTAGGCTTAAAAACAACAACAAACCCATTAAATTTCTCTAAGGCTTGAACTAAAGTTGCAATTCTTTCAGAAACGTCTTTATCCCTTGAGCATTTCAACCTGTACAGAAGTGATAAAAAAATTGAGTTTCTATGGCTTCCTTGCACATGCACACATACACATGCATGCTCAAACACAGACACACACACAGAGATGTGGTGTACTTATGAAATCCTATCTCATTCATTCTCACTTTAAGCAAAACAAGACATCTGAAATAGCCTGTTCTCATGATTACTATGCAATATGGGATGGGATTTGATGCTAATAGGGACAGGTGCTTTATGCATGGAGTGGAAGAATAATAAAAGATTAAAGGATTAAAAAGATGTTCTGTTCATACCCAAGGAGGATACCAAATGCCAAGTGTGTCTGAGTGGAATTCTCACTCCTTTTTTTTTCTTTTTTTTTACCTAAGGTGGTACCATCTGAGGTGTTTGCACTAAGCCAGATTTGTTGGCTTGTTGAACAAAATGCAATAGATAGGTTCACACGTAGTATGGGGCATAAATGATGGATACCAAACTACAGTGCTTGGGTACAAACAAAATGTGAGTCCTAGACAACATTATGGCTTAGTATCTTGCATGAATCCCTCCAGAGTATATGGATAAAAATCAACACGATTTGCTTTTAATCAAATGTGAATCCTACTTCTATATAGAAGGGTAATAGTCTAAAGATTACTTAATTATGATTGAGACATTGAGAAATCTTAATTCTGAGACTGTCAGCCCAACCCATATACCCTTTAAAATAGATATAACTCAGTAGGAATCCATCTATTTTTCATGCCAAAGATCCCAGATTCTGTATATCTTCAACACCTCCAGGTAGGAATGGAACAGTTTGCTCTGAGAAACTGAAATTGCCTTCCAGTATAAAACTTGAATTATATGGACCAGTGGTCTAACCTGAAGACATGATCCTATGTTGCTATGTATTTCAACCCAGCTTTTAAGGGTGTGTGTGTGGGGGTGTGTGCATGTGTATTAGTGTGTGTATACAGTATATACCCATGCATAACATACCTCCCTCCCTCCCTCCTTCTCTCTCTCTCTCTCTCTCTATATATATATATATATATATATATATATATATATATATATATCCTTCCTTCCTTCCTTCCTTCCTTCCTTCCTTCCTTCCTTCCTTCCTTCCTTCCTTCCTTCCTTCCTTCCTTCCTTCCTTCCTTCCTTCCTTCCTTCCTTCCTTCCTTCCTTCCTTCCTTCCTTCCTTCCTTCCTTCCTTCTGGTCTCTATGAGTGGTATGTGTCTTCCTCAACCTCGGGTCATCCACCAGAGGCCTGGGAGTTGGGGGTTCTGTGCAGTATCTTAGCTGTTCCTAACACTGGACTCTTCTGGACAGAAACAGTTCCCTCTTTTTTATTATCTCACTTAGCCCTAAAACTTAAACTATCTTATAGTAAAAGACAATGTTTTCATGCTCTCCTTATAAGACTTATAGGAATGTTTACACAGACACACACACACAAATTCCCTTCTCTCATCCCCTTGGGTGGTACAGTATGTGTCTTCCTCAACCTCAGGTCCCCTGCCAGACACCTGGGAGTTTGAGGGTTCTGCACAGGATCTTAGCTGTACCTAGCATTGCACTCTTCTAGACAGAGAGCCCTGATGTTCTTCCTGGGACCTGCTGGAGCCACTCTCCCAGCCTAGGAGTCACAGCCCCAAGTGCCCCTGCCACCACTGGGACCACTTTGGCCTTCACTTTCCACATCCTCTCTAGTTCCTCCTTCAGGCCCTGGTACTTCTGCAGCTTCTCATACTCCATCTTCCTGATTTTGCTGTCACTTGGCACTGCTACAACTATCACCATTGCTGTCTTCTGGGCCTCGTCTACTACCAAAATGTCTGGTTGATTGGTACCTGCCTGTCTGTCTGGATCTGGAAGTCCCACAGGATCTTAGCCCTGTCATTCTCCACAACCTTCTGTGTTCTGTGGAATCTCCCAACTGGTCTTGGGAGGGTCTAGCCCATACACTGTGCAGATGTTCCTATATACAACGCCTGCTACTTGGTTGTGCCATTCAGTGTATGCTGTTCCTGCCTGCATCATATCATATCATATATCATATCATATCATATCATATCATATCATATCATATCATATCATATCATATCCCATCCTCCAGGAAATAAAGCCAGACTGCTGACTTGAGGGAATGATATTAAAGGCAAAACTGAAATACTTTGGCCACACAATGAGAAGACAGGACACCCTGGAGAAGATGCTGATGCTAGGGAGAGTGGAGGGCAAAAGGAAGAGGGGCTGACCAAGGGCAAGATGGATGGATGATATTCTAGAGGTGACGGACTTGTCCCTGGGGGAGCTGGGGGTGTTGACGACCGACAGGAAGCTCTGGCGTGGGCTGGTCCATGAAGTCACGAAGAGTCGGAAGTGACTAAACGAATAAACAACAACATATCATATCATCATATATAGGGTAAGCTGTGAACTGACAGCTGGAAGATTTATAACAAAGGCCATTCAGTGAGATCCTCTAAGATTTCCTTTGGAAAAACTCCCTCTACCCTAAGAAAGGTGACTCTGCATAATGCAATTATCACATGGAAGAAATACAGAGTGGTAACAACTATGCTGATTTAGGACAATACTTGAACAAACAAATATAACCATTGGGGGGAAAAGTCAGTGTGTTGATGACACCACATCAACATCTTTACATGAATCAGCTCTAAAATAGAGAGATATAAAGTGAGGAATTTTCCTCTGTCTTCCAGACAGATAATCAGAGTACAACCTGACTTAACAATATTCCTTCCCTTGCAACAACCAGAATATTTTTTTTCCTATACTACATGTTGGTAATTAAAATTAATGGACTGTATTGAAAACATGTGCATTGTTTAAACAGTTACAGGAAAAAATTAATACTGCATTTCTGACGGTAACTGTAATTTATAGTTGGGTAGTGTTATTGGCAAAAGAAGTGGCTTCTTTTGTTAATATGTTCAGGAAGATTTATTCCATGCAAGTGTGATCTAATGAGTACAATCTATATTCAGCTATTGCTTTTACTCACTTAACAGTTCTGCTGTGAATGTTAAGAACAATTGGCAGGCAGAGGTAGGCAGGAAGAAATGAAGGACCCAATTAGCCATACTTAATACATTTAAACTTGGAAAACAGGGAAAGAGATAGAAGGTAAGGAAACAATGGATTGGACTATATGGACGACTTTTGTTGTGGTTAAAGTGCTCTGTAATTGAATAAGGCAACAAAACAGCTGTTGGGTAGGCTCAATTAAGCCTGACCTTGGATGTCACATTTCTACCCAGGTTTGTTGGTTTCTTTTGTCCTTGATTATAAAAATGGGCTTGTCATTATGGTTGAGAGGCAAGCTATAGTTGGGGAAAAATATGTTGCGCAACTTGAAACCAACAGATAAGTTTGTTACTTTACAAACCAGAGAGGGAATCTGAACACTCTAGGGAAACAAAAGGCAAGCAGAGTGAGCTCACATTTTGTCTCCTGTGGTTATAAGTACACTGAGCTATTGTTTAAAATGTATACTCAAAAATACTTTGACACTGAGATTATATGCCAATTGTCAGATGCTGATTTACCTTTTAAGGAAATAAATAGAAAATAGCACCTGTGATGTAGAAAAAAAAGAAAGAAAAAAATTGGATAGGTTATATAGGTAGACGAAAATAGATGTTTAGGAGCAGAGGGGACAGTGTTAGAAACAGTCCAAGTATATGCTAGAACTGACACAGGAAAACAGAATTGTAAACACTGCTGTGATTGCTAAGGAAGAAGCTCAAAATGTTTCCACAGTGTGGAGTGTTAGGTTTATTCATTGCTATTTGCAAATGTTATTAGGACAAAAATGCAAATCTATATCCTCTTGAATTTTTTTTAAAAAACCCAATGAATATTTCCTTCATTGAAGAAGGTAATAGCCTACAGGGCATAGGTATATTATGTGTGTGTGGAGGGGGGGGAGTTCTTTGGGAGAGGGGGAAGAAGAACTATCTAACTGTCTACTGCTACCTCTCTTTATATCTTTATCTATATCATCATTCTCCCAGGAAAAGAGAAGTTGGAAGCAAGCAATGAATTAAAATCCATATACCAATTCCCACTGGGGTTTCAACCATCACATGTTGTAAGTTGCCTATTTAGGATGTATAATAGAAAGTGTTTCTTCTCAGAATGGGAAGGCCTTTGTTTCCTTTCATGCATCTTGTCTAACATGAAGAGTTGGCCCAAATTATTTTCTACTCGAATAGCCACCTGTGGCCTCAGCCTTTTGAGTTGAAGTGTTGGGTACCCAAGGCCAAGTTATTTTGGCATGCAGGGCACAAAGCCACCAAAACATGATATGGCAGTAAAAACATGAATAGGTAAAATAGCTAATACTTTGCTTCCCCTTCACATCCACCTCACTAGCCCTTCCAACAGCCTGCTTAGGCATGAAAGAGATAATCCTGCATGTTTGAACATGTCACTTCTACCTTGACAGGGCAAGGAAGTGATTTGAAAGTAAAACAACAACCACAACAAAACAGCTAAAGGAGGGATGAAACCTCTGCCCAATGATTGCCCTATTTGTTGTACAAAGAATAATCAAAAACTACCAAGGAAGGAAGTAGTGGTTCTACTCTAGATAACATGTGCATGGATCTGTATCACTGAAAGCTTTATGTAGTGAAACAACAGCTTTTGGGACTGTATCTAACCATCCTTGTGTGTATAATGGGGGCATGAGGAAAATATCTGCATTTCAGGTGAATCTTGCAAAAGCAAATCTAGAGATTCACACCTGATTAAATACAGAGCTTTACATGCACATGTTCCTCTAACCAATGCTCTGTTGAACATGCAACCACTGACAGAGTGGGCATTGGGCTGATATAAGTCAGGGAACAGCAGCAATGGTATTTGTATGCCCAAACTGAAGAAGCTAATATTTTCGTGAGATCCAGTTTGGTGTAGTGGTTAAAGGCACCAGGCTAGAAACCAGGAGACCGGGAGTTCTAGTCCCACCATAGGCACAAAGCCAGCTGGGTGACCTCAGGCCAGTCACTCTCTCTCAGCCCTGTGAAGGAGGCAATGGCAAACCACTTCTGAAAAACCTTGCCAAGAAAACTGTAGGGACTTGACAAGGCAGTCTCTGAGAATCAGACACGATTGAACAGATTTAAAAAAATAAATAAAAATGAGCAGCCCTTCTGTCAGGTCAGCACTGACTTTCTTAGGAGATCCCTAAAGAAAGCCTTCCAGATCTGAAGGACAAACTTCAGGAAGGACAATACATGACACATATAGCTTTATCTTAATATTTAGTAGATAAGGGAACCATGACAACTACTACAAGGTCGGTGGGGGGAGTTTAATTCTTCTTCCCACCCATCTGTTATGGTTCCATAATCATAAATCATGGATTTAACAGCAGCAACAAATGTTGTACAGGTCTAGCAGAATTTAGACACCACACGTTTAAGGATTTTTTAAAGGAGAGCAGTGGAAACAATTGCCCCTAGAATCTCCTCCATGCAAGGGATATATCTAAAGTATTGTTCAGTGTCTGAAATGTTAGATGGATTTATCCTTTTCATTCAAAGCAATAAAAGTTAAATCAGTTAAAATACAATCTTCAGAGCTATTTCAATACTCAGAGTTTCCCCATCGATACTCAATGTAACTTCCTCAACGTAGGATGCAGTGGGAAGAAAGGAAATGAACATTCTCCTCCTGGGCCTCTCAGGATCTTAGAAAGGCTCTGCACATACATCATAATCAAAGAACTCAAGTTGGATTTCAAGGATTTAGTTCTGCTCCACATTCCAGGTGGGCTCACAGCATGGGCAAAAAAGAAAAAAAAAACATGCTAAAATCTGCCTTGCACTTTCTTCCCCTGTAAAAGAAGCTTCTGATTTCCTGCCTTCTTCTGAGGGCACTTAAATTTTCCTCCAAATCTTTTTTTTTTCTTTGAGTCACTGTTGGAGGTGGCAGAAGGGGAATAAAGGTTGTTGGGAAGAGTTTTGCCACAAAAGTCAGGACACTCCTTTACATCCATCAGCCACCTCTTTCCTAGGTATGTGCAAGGACATCACAACCTACCTATAAGACTTGCACCAAAATTCCCTTTCACTTTCAAAACATGCTATCTTTTATTGATGAAGCACTGGTAGAGAAAATCATGGGAACCCCCCCCCCCCCGCTTGGCAGTGAAGAAAATGGACTTAGAATAGAAAAGGTCAAGAAGCTCACTCGTTCCCTGTTTCTTCCAGGCATCTTCTGCCTGCTTCTCATCTGCCAAAAGCAGAACCCTGGCTTGCAGGCATAAAAGAGCTGGGTGGTAGCCACTAATTGTACTCTGAGAATCCTGTTTTCTTGTTCCATAATGCTTGTAAAGGCCTTTGAGACTCCCCCTCTGATCTTGCCCAAGGGACTTTAGATTAGTATTCTCTTCCCCCACCCTCTAATTTATTTACATTGCAATACTTCACAGTATGTTTTATGTAGCAGATTTACAGGTCAGCAACTCATGACTTGTGCCACTGTAAATTAAACTAATAATTAGATTAGAATAGATGGCAGCTCAATTCTATTTGATGAGGTTTCATCAATCCATAATGAAGATGAGCTCAGGCTGCAATAAAAGGGAATTAGCAGACCTGTGCAAAAACTTTCTTGCCTTCATTATTGAATTAAAAAATTCTGATGGCAAGGATTCTTTATGGCATAACACCAGCCATAAAATTGGAAGAAAGTGCTTAGTATGGGGGGAAGGAATGAGGGGAAAGTGTGAATATCCATTGGTGATTGAATTCCTAATTGACATTTCAATTGCTTTCTTAGATCTGCAAGGTAAGTTCAATAACCATAAGAATAAATTTCAAATATGCAAAGATTAGGATTGTATCCCCCACAGAAGTTAATAATTTCTCTGTCACTCCAAAGGCATACAATTCAGCATGTTTCTTTTAATAATGTAAGGGAGAAAAAGGCCACAGATACATGATCTGGTATTCTCTGCAGGCCCAAAATATATATCATTGTTGTATTATTTATAAAACTGAAAACTGGATAAAGAACAAACATTAATGTCATGGTCTCTAGTAATACAAGGAAATCATTAAATCACCTGACTTCAGGGTTGTAAATTGACTAATCTGAGATCAGGGTCAAACAGATTGCAAGTACATCCTAAGACAATTTTTAAAAACAATTGGGAAATGTATTTGAGAATAAATCAAAGGTAATATAAAATATGCAACTATGATGTTTAATCTTTTAAAAGGCATGGATGAACCTGTTTCTTTCCCAAAGTTTCTCAGCCAAAACCATGAAGCTCCTTCATTGTTCATTATGTTCCTTTGACTACTGTGGATATATTTTAGCAACCTATGGAGGACCACAGGTTCCCTATCCTTTCATTTTTTTTAATTAAATCTAATTTATCATGAATAGCACAGAAACACTTCTTGTTTAATTTCAGGATTTCTTAGAGGTATGGCCTGAAACATGTGCAAGGCTCAATTGTTTAATCCAAGTAGTAACTATTGTGATAGTTTGCACCATATTATGCCATTCCTATCCACACACTCACATGCCTGGACACACACACACACACACACACACACACACTTGGGTATGCAGTTTCATTCACCCAGATACATTAAAATTGGGGACCCCACTGCTTTTGTAAAACACTCGCTATGTATAATATGGTAAAAATCAGATGGGTATTTTTTAAGTAACCCTTAATAAACAGAGTTCTTTAAACTTGAATAAATTGTCCTCCAGGACTCCCTAGTGTGACTTTTCTAGCCCAGTAAAGAAACTATAAAGAAAAAGAGTAAGCAAAAATAAATGGTAATAATATAGATGGATATGGTTTTAATTGTTATTTTGCTTATAAGCCACCAAGAGTCACTTTTTGTGAGTTCTTACTGGCCAGATAATAGTCTGATGGGAATATTTTTTGTAATGCAAATGTGTTATTCTAGAGCATTCTGGAAGTGGGCAAGGGAAGATATTTTTTCTTCCATTGGTCCAATGAAAGTGGTGAAAGAGAAATGGTTGGCCTTCCTCTAGGCTGAAATGGACACCTCTAAGGTAAGGTAACTTCCTAAGATTTGCTAGAATTTTTCTTTAAGTTTCAATAATTGGGTGGCAGCAGCCTAACTCTCTTACAAAATACAGATGGCAAATGTCTTCAATCAAGGCAGTGTCTGTGTATCTGTGGGTGCGCACACACTTGCAAATGGTGCTATCGTAAGAGCAATAAGAGATATAAATCATCTCCTAACAAAGCAGGGTAGAAATAGCTTTCTTCAGTTAGATGCCACCAAGTGTGGGAAGCTCTGGAAGATGAAAACACACAAGAAAAGAAGTGAGTCTCAGGCTGGTGCCAGACAAGAAAATGTACTCTGAAATTGTAGAAAGAGAGTAAGTCTCATGTGCCTCACAGTAACAACTTCCCACAGCACTGCACATCTTAGGGAGTTCTGCTTTTATTCATTCCTCCATCCAAAGTTCAACAGGAAAAACAAAGACTTACCTTTGAGATATGAGAAACAGCTTCCAAGACAGCAAGCAGTTGAGACCAGCTAAAGAAGCACAGCCAAAGGAGACTTTGGTCACCTGCTTTAGAAGCATTCAGTGTGACTTTTTGTGAAATTAAAGAGTTGAGCAGAATCCAGTGAAATATCTTCTCTAGCTATAAGCCTAAGAAATTAAATGGAATAGAAGCACCATGTAAGTTCTCTCTCTCCCTCTCCCTCTCTCAGTAGACACATCAAGGATGAAAACTCTGGAACAAGCACTGAAACAAAATTCCCTGCACAATGTTTCTGGTTTCTGGAGCAGCCCTACAATTGACAACTAAACCTCCTTCCTTTTACCTTTAGGGATGTACTGAAATCATCCTAAACTGTATCATTTTTCTCCATAGAGAACATTTTTCTCCATAGATTTGTATCAGAGATCATACCCTTCTTGAAAGAGACTTTCACCAGCAAGCAAACAACTACATAAGTAAAATATTGTGATGGAATCCATCTATGAAGGTGGAGGTGATGTGATGGTCTACAGTAACATAGCTGGTTCTCAGGAAGTGGGGAGCACATTCCAAGGATGGGGGTGAGATAAGAGAAAACTCAGGCCAGAGCTGGACTGTGGGAAGACTAAGAGGTTCAGAGTAGCCACGCCCTAGAGCCTCCCCAGGTTATTTCCCTTTAGGTTAGGTAGAGTAGCTTTAGTCTGGCAAGATTCTGTCTATACGGTGTGAGCAAATAAGGAACTGAAGTTTGGCTGGATTGCTTCCTTGTTGTTCTTGGGCTAGGCCTGTCAGATATGAACTAGGTTCTGTGTTAGATCCTACTTACAGTGAAAACACTATACTGGTTCTCAAATGTCACCACAATGCAAACAGTTCATCTGCCTGCTGATTTCCCTGCCATGCTTTTAGCTTCCAACAATATCCTTCTTCAATGCTCAACTTATGACCACAACCGGGACTGGAATTTCCATCATAAGTTGTTAAGTCATAAGTCATAAGTTGAGTGACCATGTGACCAGACCCAATTTTATGACCATTTTATGGTAGTCATTAAGTGAACCACAGGTTGTTAAGCGAATCCAGCTTCCCCAATGGACATTTTTTGCTGGAAACCAGCAAAAACAGTCACAAATCATGATCATGTGGACTGCATTATGTTGCAACCGATCATAAATGTGAGCCAGTTGCCAAGTGCCCAAATTGCAATCACGTGACTGTGGGAGTGGTACAATGGTTGTAAGTGCGAGTACAGGACATAAAGCACTTTTTCTGAGGCTGTTGTAACTTTGAACCATCATTAAACAAACGTAAGTAAGTAAGTAAGTCAAGGACTACCTGTATGGATAAATGAGCCACTTCCTGTGCAATTAAACAAATGAGCATCAATCTGAAATCCAAATGCTAGGCAACATCGAAAAGCCAAGATGAGAATATTTTGGACACCCAGAATATGCTATGGACAAAGCTACAGTGAAAGGAACTTCAGAGGCAGAATCCAGTATAAATGGATATCTGCTTCCGAGTGCAATTCAAGGTGTTGGCTATTATCTTTAAAGCCCTTCATGGCATGGATCCAGGGTCCTTGAGGGACTGCCTCATCCCCATTGCATCAACCCGTCCCACCCAGTCATTCAGAGATGACATGTTACATACCCCCTCTGTAAGAGAATTTCATCTGGTGGGGTCCAGGAAGAGGGCCTTCTCTGCAGTGGCTCCTGCTCTCTGGAACATCCTTCCCCCAGAGGTAAGACAGATTCCATCTCTCATGGCCTTCTGCAAACAACTGAAGACCTGGTTTTGCCACCTCACTTGGGGCAGGAAAGGAAGTAATCACCCCTGGAGATGGCTAGCACCGCATAATGTCCCTTTTGATATACATGCATGATATTCCAACTATCATCATCATTTGGATTTTATACTCTATTTATGCTCAATATTATATTTGTATTTATTTATGGTATTTTAATGTTTTTATCTTTGTTGTAAACCACCCAGAGTCCCCCTTTGGGGAGAGATGGGTGGCGGCAAAATCTAATAATTAATTAATTAATTAAAAACTGGGGACTAAAGTGCAAGGACCAGAAACCCCTTTTTTTGCTTCTCATAGTTTTCTTGATAGTTTGATGGCTTTCTTTAAACTCATGCTCTCCAGTTAAAATGAATGGGGATGCAACCTTAAATTACAAAAAACAGGCTCTCATCCACTGAATTATGGATCTCTTCTTTTCTTCAAAAGATAATTGCTTTTATTTTTTGTCTCCATCTGCAAGCCCACATTTTTACTTTTAAGTATCCTCTTATTATTATTATTTTTCTTTATACTGTGCTTTGTTGAGATGCAATCCATTGCTTGTCACACTCTAAAAAAGAAGAGATGTGTGACTATGGATGGCACTCCAATATTTCATTAGCAATGCAGTCATAAAGAGAGAGAGAACAAAGACAGACAAGAGAAAAGGAAAGAAAGGCACAGAAAAATAAGGCTCATGATATTATGGCAATGAGCAATTCACTTTCTATAGTCAAGAGGCAGGTAATAGATCCAATTATAGATATTCCTTTTATTTCATTTTTCTTATACTATCTATATTTTTGGAAGAAATCAGGCAACTGATGCATCTGGTTCAAACAGAAGGGGACAAACGGCATGCCAGAGAAACTGGCATGCATTACTGCTGTTTACAACTCCAGATTAGATAGAGGTTACCATGTGTATCTTTTAAAATGGCCTGTCATGTTCCCCGTTGCAAGGCATATGTGCATCACAACGGGGAACATGCACATTAGGTAAGAGGAAGGGATAAGCATAATCCCTTAATCACGCAAGCACCCATATCCATAAGGTAATCACCAACATAATAGAAACGCCCCTCAGACCAGACTTGGCACCCATCAAGAGATAGGGGGAACGCCTTCCCATTTCCCCAGGGGATGCACTCACCTACCCCTCAGGCACCCATGTCCATAGAGGAATCACCAACATAATGGGAGCGCCCATCAGACCAGACTTGACACCCATCAAGAGATAGGGGGAATGCCTTCCCATTTCCCCAGGGGATGCACTCACCTACCCCTCAGGCACCCATGTCCATAGAGGAATCACCAACATAATGGGAGCGCCCATCAGACCAGACTTGACACCCATCAAGAGATAGGGGGAACGCCTTCCCATTTCCCCAGGGGATGCACTCACCTACCCCTCAGGCACCCATGTCCATAGAGGAATCACCAACATAATGGGAGCGCCCATCAGACCAGACTTGACACCCATCGAAAGATCGGGGGAATGCCTTCCCATTTCCCCAGGGGACTCACCTGCTCCGGACGAAGGCTGGGAGACAAAGGAGAACGCCGGGGATCACTGAAATCGCCCATCAGCTGACGCATCGCAGTCCCAAGCACCCATCCGGTCCTGGCTCGAGGGGGGAGAAGCACAACGTCCGCCAACAGAGTATAAACGGGACACCCTGCCAACACATAAGGATTCCCATCTTTTTCGTTGCATGCACTCCGTTCTAATAAAGCCAGAAATCCTTAGACCCTCTAAGTGAGTCTGTGTTTTATTTAGAGCATGGCTGCCCTGACATGGCCTTTTTGTATAGCTGTGAATTAGCACCAACTTCGTTGACTGGTAATTGGACCTATTCACATGAAAAGCTTAAGTAAGAAAAGAATGGATACAGTGCCTGCTGGATCAGATGGAGAATTAAAGTAATCCAGAAATCCATGTCAAACAGTGGCCAACCAGATGTATTCAGGAAGTTCATAATCATGGACAATAGCCTTCTTCTATAGTTGCTTCCAACAACTAATACTGGAAGTAGAACAAAGCCATCAAGATTATTACTCATTGATAGCCCTTTCCTTTATGAATTTATCTACTCTTTTTTTTTTTAATCCATTCAGTTGTGTCCAATTCTCAGAGACTGCCTGGACAAGTCCCTGCAGTTTTATTGGCATGTTTTTTTTGGAAATGATTTGCCATTGCCTCCTTCCTAGGGCTCAGAGAAAGTGACTAGCCCATGGTCACCCAGCTGGCTTTGTGCCTAAAGTGGGACTAGAACTCACGGTCTCCCAATTTCTAGCCTGATGCCTTAACCACTACACCAAACTCTCTCTCTACTCTGCTTTTAGAGCAATCTAAATTAGTTTCCATGACCACATCAGATGTCAATTCCATAATTTGGCTATGTTTATGTAATAATCACTCCAGGCAAAATCTGCATTGGTGGATGCATCAAGATAAACAGTTTCCTTACCATCTCTTTTGCCAAAAAATCTTGTCTTTTTAAAAGAAGACCCTGGAAGGTCAGCAGAAATGAACACTGTAGGGAATGAAAACAAATGAACAGCTACAGAGCCAGCCAGAAAGTTGCTTGAAATGCCCATATGAACTTGGCCTTCAAAGGACTAATGCTGACAATAAAACTTGAAGGTAGGTCTCTTAAGATAGTCCATGTGAAAGAAAAGTGTTTTTTATGGATTCCAAAACTACAAAATATATTTTGTAACTGAAAAGCAAAAAGCTGTAGTACTTGAAATGCAGAAAGCCAGTCAGACATTTAGTAAGTGTTAAAGACAGAACCTTCAAACAGACTGGAGAGTGAGTAGCCATTTCCATTACTGACTAAATGTGTGAGGATATACATAAATCTATATATGAAACATTACCTTGAAGTAACAAGAGAACTGACTGGTAGCAATCCACAACTATTCACACTTTTCCAAAAGTCCCAAATAGCTTACATTATATTTAAATGCACCAAAGTATTACTGCAATTCGCTATTAGTGAAATATGACGAAACCATATAGCCCACTTTTTTATAGTATGAAATACTGCATTTCCCATGAAGATTTAAGTAGTAACCGTATTTCATGTTCATAACTTCCAATAAGTAACTTCTGGTAAGGTTTTCATAACTTCCAATACTTTTCAAAAATTCTGCCAATGAATTGTAATAAGTGAGGCTTAATTTACTAAGGGACGCGGTGGCGCTGCGGGTTAAACCGCTGAGCTGTCGATCGGAAGGTCGGCGGTTCGAAACCGCGCGGCGGGGTGAGCTCCCGTTGCTCGTCCCAGCTCCTGCTCACCTAGCAGTTCGAAAACATGCAAATGTGAGTAGATCAATAGGTACCGCTTCGGCGGGAAGGTAACGGCGTTCCGTGTCGTCATGCTGGCCACATGACCCGGAAGTGTCTATGACAACGCCGGCTCCATGGCTTAGAAACGGAGATGAGCACCGCCCCCTAGAGTCGGATTCGACTGGACTTTACGTCAAGGGAAACCTTTACCTTTACCTTTAATTTACTAAGATGCAGTGGATATCACTGGGGAAGCTGTTACATTTTACATTAATGGCTATGTTGAGACACAGAAAAGATAAAATCTATATAAGGATAATTCTTGATTTATTTACAGAAGAAGACTGTCAAGAACAAGCAGGAATACATATAAAGCAATACAATATTTGTCTTTTTTATCTTTTTCATTTAAAACAACAACAACAATTTATGCTGCTATATCCATGTCATTCAACTCTTTTAACAGGGTTAACTCTTATTTTTTTTAAATTGCTATTGCTTTAATATGTTGTAAATTGCCCTGGGAATTTCAGAGAACTAAAACATAAAAGTGTTAAAAACACCGAATAAATAATACAGTGAGTCAGAACTATGGTAGAGGAGAATAGCATTCTGCTTAAGTTTTGCTGGTGCTTTGCTTCTACTTGTCATGTCCAACTTGGATCTTTCTCCAGAAGATCTTCTGAAGATGAACACATTCTGAAGATGAACACCTATGAAGTCTGGTCATGTCCCCACTGCCATCTAGCTAGGTACAACATACCAGGACAACATATTTTATATGCTGTGTTTCTCACGGTGTCGCCTTCATTTTTCTCCCAGACAATGGGTGAGACAGTCTTAAATGATGGCTATTGGTACCTATGTTAAAGTAATATTCAACTATTTTCAAGGATAGCCCCAAAGTGTGAAAAATCTATTAGACTTTGTCACCCATTTCCTTGGAGGGAAGTCAGGTGATGGAATAACTTGAAACAAAGGCTAAGAGACAAGATAGGGATCAGTAATGGTTACAGCATATTTTATGCCTATGTAATTTTCTGGGATTTAAGGAAGACTTGAATAACACTATAACTCATTAGTCATAGGCATATGAAAAGTAAAACCACTACAACTAAACTAAACTAAACTTGGGAAATACCTTCTGTCTTGACTAATCATCCTTATCTTAGCATAGAGTCTGGAAAGAATCAAATCACATCCACAGTCCCTACAATTCTAAACCCTGATATGGAATCAACCAATTTAGCAGACTCTGAACCCTAGTTAGCACTGCTGTGTCAAGGAACAAAGATCAGAAGAGCTTAAAAATGCCAGAACGTAAAGCCTAGCTTACAGGATCTAATGATCCTCTCTGGCATTAGAATAATAGAGAAGCATTAACAAAAATCAATTGAGCCTTGGAGGACTTAATCATCTGACGTTTAAGAGCCTGGAAAAATGGCCATTTCAGAGCCTGGAAAAATGGCCTGAAGCAATGTTTACTATGGTCCTTCCTTCTTCATACCCATGTGCCCAAATTCTGCTTTGATTCTTGTCACATAGGCTTCTACACCTAAAGCTGTTTTTCAGTCATGCTTTAGGCCTGATCCCTTGAAGTTGTGTAGTTGTTTTCAACATCTGACTCTTGAAATGAGCTTTCATTATTCTTACTGTTGCCCAGTTGCTGTGTTTCATATAACGTGATCTCAGTTTGTTAAAATCATGTCTTGCTACTCATATCCCTTTGGAAATGAGGGAGACTATGCTGAATCACTGATGTCATATATGCAAGTACAGTGCAAAATGTTTACGGACAAATTCCTTCAGAATTGCCTAGAACCCACATTTCCATTTAAATATTGATCCGAAACATCCACCCTTTTAACATTCCTGCCCTCTGTATTTGATCTGATTATTTTTGTATTATCTGCATTTAATTTATAAGCTTCTCACAATGTTCAGAAGAAGCATTCCTGGCTGTCTTGTCAAACTGGTCAACAATTCAGGATAGAATATAGAACTCTCAGCCATAATGTTTTGCACTGAAAAGGGGCAAGATATCTTGACAGGTTAGTAACCCACTACCAGCAATAATTCTCTCTTCCCCAAGAAAATCCAAACTAAAGGAATACTGTTAGTTCTAAACATCTCTTATTTGGTAGGCTGGTGAAACAGCACACTTCCCCTCCCCATTTTTCTATTGTGACTGATATTTGGATAGGCATTTTCCATTCAACCTGAGGAAGTTAATGACCACAGTTATTTTATTTGATTAAAACAGCCTGAGTCTGAATGTTTCATTATAATGTACAATACAAATAAAGAATATCCCAGTTGTGTTTTTTATGCCCTGAAGCAGTATCCGTTCTGAATTAGATTAAGTTGAACAACAATAATTTCAGTGTTCCAGAACTACTAGTTTCATTTTTTCCCTTATTTCTGAGACCTTCTTAAGCTCAAATTACTTTCACTAGCCTGTAGGTGTTTCAAGATGTTATTTTCAAGGTGTCAAATATATACTGGCTACTTTTTGCTCTGCCCACAGCACGGCAAGATTGGTGAGCCCTGTGTGCCTGTGTTAATGTATGTTAATGTCCATCATCTCTATTCTGTCTTCAACTCCTTTTGCATCTTGGATTACCTAAATTTTCCTGTGCTAAAACACATTTAACAGGATCATTGGATGGGAGAACAATACGATCTGCAAATAGGGTATTAAGGTTAATTGCCCCAGCCAATTAACTCTGCCAAAGTTAGATTTGGATCTCAACAGACCCAGCTTGTCTGGAGTTAAAATAACTCCCTCAACTCTGCTGTTTTGCTACTTGAATCCAGAAAGATGGTACAGTTATTCTTTTAAGAGCAAGATGATTGTCAGCCCCACTAGGTAAACCAGACTGAGAAATCAACTCCACAGAAAAGCTAAAACTATTTTTATCAAGATTGCCTGTAATAACAGGATCTTGCAAGTCTGATTGTGCTGAGCCTTCTCTCCCTTCTTATAACTTCAGTGAATTAGGGAGGTGACTGTTTGAGTCACTTCCTAACATTATCTGCCTGTTGTGGACTTAAAATATATTTCACCTCTCATCACCCTAGCAATGGATCTTGCATATCTACATCAAGGTCATCTTCTTTACTCTCTGCAATGATATCCTAAAGAGTCCTTGTAAAAAACAAAACTGAGTCAGGAAGTAAATCAGGATTGCCTTCCAATTTCCCTTCACCAGTTGGATGGACTGTTAAAAAACTATTGGTACATAAAATTATCCTATCTCATGTGCTGCCAGTGTATAACAGTGAGTTAGAAGACTGTGAGAGGGGATGGCTGGATGTTCATGTCACAGAAACAAGACCTAACTGTATTTATTGCTTATAAATCTCTAACACAAAATACGTAAGGCTGGTATAATCTCTGGTGAACAGAATGTAGGTTTTATTAGAACTGGGTTAAAAACAAATGTAGTACATTCCATCTAGAGATATATACCAGCCCAAGACCAATAGTGAACAGACAGTATAAGGAAAATTTAAAGGAACTTTGAGAAATTAGTTTGATTTTTCCTTCTACAAAGTTGTTTTTTTTTTCAATTTCTCAATCTAGCTGCAGCCCTGGGATTTCTTGGGGTCTTCTACCCAAATACTGACCAAGTCAGACTCTACTTCACCAAGGTTTATTCATCTAAAAGTTCTAATGGAAAAGACTCCTTCTCTATCTTGGGTGCTCCTCTTGAAGAGAGGGTCAACTGATACCAGTCTTATACTAGCAGTTTAATAATGATCTCCAACATTCATAAATATATTTTTTGTTGGACTACAGTCAAAAGTAACCAAGACAACAACAGATTTTCAATTAATACATATCCAAGAGCCTTCACATGGGTAGGTGGATAGTCTGGAAACTAAGTACATGTGGCTGCAAGGCAGTGAAGATACCTAATACTTAAAAGTTTAAAAGCTCAGTTGTAAAGTCTTAAGCTTTGCAAAGATTCCAAGCCAGTATGCAGTAATAATAAGCTTTTCTTGAAATATGAGGGAGTCAGAGAGATGGAGATAATGTTTTAAAAATATATCATAATGCCTGCTTATTGGGATCAACTCAACAGCTTCAAAAAGAAATTGACCACAGTTCCTGGGTATTAATCCACTCAGCTAATTACCTGAAAATATGTGGGAGGGCACTCATTACCAGAGTTAATTTAGCAGTCAACTGAGACCTGAACATACACACACATACACACACACACACACCAAACCGCCCCACTCACCCAAATTAAGCTTATTTTAAACCTTGCCAGCATAGTTGTCATTGCCCTGAAGCATATACTGCTAAAGGAAGGATATAAACTAAGAATTCACACACGCGCGCGCACACACACACACACACACAAACGCATATATGGAAAAATATATGAAGCCATAGCTTTCATCAGACTACCTATTAACCCAGTTAATTGTTGCCACAATTCCTAGCTAGGGAAAGGATTATAACAAGCATATCTGAAGGCTTGACAATTCATGCAGGATCTTGAGAGACACTGGCTGAACTGATGAACTTTTAGCTCTTCCAACTGTAAAAGACAACCAATATGTGTACACTTTATTCCTTATGTATTGGGAATTAGTGACCTACCACAAAAGGGTTGTCTTGCTTGACTGGTTTCCTTCTTATATGATAACTGCATGTGTTCCGGTCAGAGGCAAAGACCATGAAAAAACACACACAAACACACTGAGAATCAGTCATTCTGTGAATGTTTTTTTTTTTTTCTCATTATACTCCTTTGTTTATTATATACTTGCTCCTTCTGAATGAGTGTAGCTCCTTTCCCTTAAGTCATAATATTTGACACAGAGTCATTTCAGATGTAATTGTAAACAGGGATTGCATCCCTACATTTTTTCTAAAATCAACTTAAAGTGGTGTAATTTGTACCTTGACCCAAGGTGGATTTTCCTGCTGTGGAAACTTCCATATCATTTTGGGCTAAATAGGTTTGACCAAAAATGGACTGCTCTATAAAAATAAGGGAGTGGTGTAGTGGTTAAAGACCACTGACCTAGAAACCAGGATTGCCTTAGGTATGAAGCCAGCTGGGTGACCTTGAGCCAATCACTCTCTCTCAGCCTAGGAAGAAGGCAATGGCGAGCTGATTTCAAAAACGTTGCCCAGAAAACTTGCAGGGGCTTGTCCAGGAAGTTGCCAGGAATCAAGACTGACTAGAAGGCACCAAAAAAGAAAAAAAGAAAAAGCCACAAGGAAGCTGTGTGATATGCTCCTATAAGATGCTGAACACTGCATGCTCATGAACTACCTAAAGAACAGAATGGGGACAGAGCAGCAAGTTAACAGCCCAGAGTTAAAATGCAAAGCAATTGTACAGAGCAGGCAATTTTGGGATATAAAGAACAGGTTACCAACACTCTTTGAATTGTTGATTTATTTATTCGGTCCAGTCTCTACAGTATGTTGCTCCAAACTGGAGACTCTGAGTTCATACCTATTTCAGGGTTTGGTCAGAGTCCAACATGGCCAAAGACCAAACAAAGCAGAATGACTTATTCCACTAAAAGTACCTTCAGTAGTTTCCCTTAACAAAGTATAAGGTGAGTGCATTAATTGAAGTTCAGAGAGATGTAATAAAAGGAGGGGAAGTTAATAGATCATTATATATTCTCTATGCATGTGGTTTTCTTGGTGAAAATACAAGAGTGATTTACTGTTGCCTTCTCCCATGCATTATGAATTGATGCCTTTGCCATTGTCACTAAAGTGGTCATCTGCCTCCAGCATCTCCCCATATTGCTGGTGCCCAATAGAGGTGTCTGCTTGCTTTAGCTGGAAAACTAGGATGACCTTCATACCTTGAGTGACCCTGATGGGAATATATACTTTTGGCATAAACTCTGACATTCTTTGCTCATCCTTCCCAGGAACAACCCATCCTCCCCCCCCCACTGCAAATGTCTGCCAGTTACATCTATGGAGGCAAGAAAGAAAGGTGAAAATGCAATATGCCCACCATAGGATGAGCATAGATGAAATGTGACCACATTGTGCCATATTTTCTTTAAATGCAACAATGCACACCATACAGTAAGCAATTCTTCGGGTGCTTGCTTATGGATGAGGGCATTTATTTATTACAGACGTTTTGATGCTACTTTAGTATGTGTGTTTGTGTGTATACTGTGTCTCTGTGTGTATGTATGTATGTGTGTGTGTATATATATATATATTGTTGTTTATTCGTTTAGTCGCTTCCGACTCTTCGTGACTTCATGGACCAGCCCACGCCAGAGCTTCCTGTCGGTCGTCAACATCCCCAGCTCCCCCAGGGACGAGTCCGTCACCTCTAGAATATCATCCATCCATCTTGCCCTTGGTCGGCCCCTCTTCCTTTTGCCTTCCACTCTCCCTAGCATCAGCATCTTCTCCAGGGTGTCCTGTCTTCTCATTATGTGGCCAAAGTATTTCAGTATGTATATATATATATATATATATATATATATATATATATATATATATATACACACACACACACACACACACACACACACACACACACACATACATACATACAGTATATGCAGAATTACTGAGCAAGTCTGTAGTTGAACATAGTTGTTTGTTGCACAAATTTGTATACTGTTGAGGAGAGGAGAGGAGAGGAGAGGAGAGAATCTGGGCACTTTAGAAAGTAGTATAATAAGCTTAATATAATAACTGCAGCCATAAACTCAACTTCTACTCAACACACACCCACTCAAGTCAACATTCAGAATAATATGAATCTTAAATAAGCAATTCAAGAACCCAAACCCACATAAATATAATAATCTTGATTGCCTTGCAAAAGGCAAATAGAAAGAATGCTTGATGTGTCTCCAAAGACAGGGTATTCTAAAAGGTGGGGCAGTTACAGAAAAAGTCTGACTTCAGGTCTACCCCCCTCCCCCCTGTCTTAGTGGGGGACCATCAGTATTTTCTCTCTGGATCAGAACACCAGAAAAACAGACTCATTCTGAAGGAGACAGGCCTTAAGTGCTTGGTAGGTAAAAGTAAAGGCTTCCCTTGACATTAAGTCCAGTTGTGTCCGACTCTAGGGGGCGGTGCTCATCTCCGTTTCAAAGCCGAAGAGCCAGCGTTTGTCCGTAGACACTTCCGTGGTGATGTGGCTGGCATGTCTAAACAGATGCCGTTACCTGCCTGCTGAAGTGGTATCTATTAATCTACTCACATTTGCATGTTTTTGAATTGCTAGGTTGGCAGGAGCTGGGACTAGCAATGGGAGCTCACCCCATCATGCTGATTCGAACCGCCGACCTTCCGATAGGCAAGCTCAGCAGCTCAGCAGTTTAACCAGCAGTGCCACCATGTCCCTGCAAGTGCTTGGTACCAAACCATAAATAATTTAATGTGTAAGAATCAGCACTTTGACATGTAAGAGCTTGAAAGCATATTGGTAACCAGTGCAGCAAATGGAGTATAAGAGTTTGTGATGATTGGGTGATGGAACTGCTGGTCAAAGCATGGCAATGTGAGCCCCCTCATCCCAGCTGATATTCCAGAAGGAGGATGGAACTGGAAAAGGAGAGATTTGGAAGCTATACTGTATGTAAAAGGACTTAAGAGGTTTAGAATCCTCACCTAGGAAAACTTCCATCCAGTTAGGTTAGTGTGGTGGAAATCTCACCAAGACAGACCCAACAGACTGGAAAGAAGCAGCTGACTAAAAGGAAATTCTTTTGTAAAAGAACTAAAGAATGTGGGAGTCATCTAGGTTCCTGAACACTCTGCCCTCTTCTTTAAAACCAGAGCTAGATTGAGAAGTGGAAAAACCTGTACTGAACCACAGTGGTTAGATTATGGTTCATAACCTTCATCCTGAATTTTTGATTCAGGCTGATTTTTCACTTTGAATTTTTTAAATATAGGTTAGGTATTTTGCAGATTCCATTGTTTATTTATTTTAATGAACAACAGTTGTCCAAGTTCCAAAGGAGATTTGCTCCCCTTCCCTTCATGGCAAGGAAAACTATAGAATTGTATTTTTATAATGCAAACTCAGTGGTTTCATGCAGTAAAAAAGGGCTGCAAGTGGTCAGGACTATGGAGAGCTCACTGTGAAGCTGGGTTCATGCACTTTGAACTCATTCCCTCACTAAACCCTTGGAGCTGCTGATGCTGTTCCCATAAACTTCAAGCCCAATAGGTTCGATGTCCTCTGCTACTTCTTAAAACTTTTTTCAAGGGTTTTTTTTTTTTAATAGTAAATAAGAAAGTGATAAGCTGCAAAGCAAAGCAGAAACCATTTTATCTATTTCCAAGAATGGTTTGTATTTGTATTTGGTTCATAAAAACCCAACAGTTGACTCACTGACTGAATCTATGTGTTTATATGTATAGTAGTAGCAACCCAATCTTTTGTGACATGGTTTGCCTACCTGCCCAGCCCAACATAATGTCAAGATGAAAGTAATAGGAGGCAGGAAGTACCAGAAAAAAAATCCTGCCATTATAGTACATAGGCATTTTGTGATTAGCCAAGTGCATCATAGCAGAGATTTACATAGAAGCATTTAAGGGAGATCAGTCTGAGAATCTGGAAGGCCATGAACAAATGAAGGGCAAATATCAACTTTTCAAACTTTTTTTGATAACCTGGGTGGCCAAAAATAACCAAGATGAACTTCAACAGGGACAGATGCAAAATCCTATATTCTGTAGGAAAAAATCAAAGTCATGAGTACATCAGGTGGGGGGAGGGGGAACAGGGGAACAGTACATGGTGTCTTGTACTGGATGTCTTGGTGGGACACAAGCTAAACATCACCAAACCATGTGATAAAGCTGCCCCCCCACAAAAAATGTAATCCTAGTTCTTATCCACAGAAGTATAGTGTCAAGAACCTAACCCTAACCATGATAAAGGGCTGCCAATTCCTGTTTGTAAAAATTGTTATTCTTTTAAAAATAATTTTATTAAAAGTTTTGAATAAAACAATACAAGATAATACAAACTTGAAGAAAAAGAAGAAATGCAAGAAAAAGAAAGAAATGTATAACAGAGAAATTCCTCTCCCCAACCCCAAGAAAGCGACTTCCCACCTTCATCATGGCAAGTACAAACAATTCCCTGATCTCTTCACCTCCTCTTAGCTAACAAACATAAAACTCTTCATTCCTTAACCAATTTCTTAACAACAGGCAAATGAAGTATGTAATGTTTTCTTCAATCCAGTTACCAGCAAAAGATCCAAACAAAGCTCTAAGATTTTAACATTAATTAGCATATATAAAACTCAACATCAAGGCAAAGATTTCAAACCATTAAAACTTCATGTTAACCAAGATGAGCTAAGGAGATGGAATTTCCCTTTAATAAATCCAGTTAAGAGGAAGGAAAAGAGCTATTTGGTTCCTAATATTCCCTAGTGATAGATTTTTGCTAGAGTAAATTCTCCACTAAAGCAAAATCTGCAGGGACCTTCCTACATACCAAATTACTTAAAACTGCACAGATTCAAGATTTCAGAGGCTGAAATATTTTTAGAAGGAATCTGCATTTCAGAAATGGCAAAGTCTCTTTCATCTCTTGCACACACTAGCAGTGCTTAGAAGATGCTGTTCAATTAATACAGTGAATACCTATTAAAACTAGTGGGAAATACACAAGTTTTTATATCCCAAATTTAAACTGCCCCATGATTATTAAAAAGTGCTATCAGCCAACAGTAAAGGCAGCAGTCCTAAATCTATTTATTCAGAAGTAAGCCCCTTTGAATTCAGAGGCACTTGCTTCTGAGTAGATACAATCTTCAACCTAATCTAAATTGACTTGAAGGGAAGGAAATATTCCTGATGCACATTAAAAAGAGTGAGGCTTTGATTGCATCTTGGGTTTTCTTTTTTATAACCTTTTTGCAAATAGCCCTGAGAGAGGAAGAGGAAGGAAGGAAGGAAGGAAGGAAGGAAGGAAGGAAGGAAGGAAGGAAGGAAGGAAGGAAGGAAGGAAAAAGAAGGGGATTTTTCTCTCTGGATCCACCTGAACCCATTATGTTCTGGCCTCAACCATAAAGGGATAAATTTTTTGACTCCAACGTGCTACCTATCTGTAACAATGTCTGCAATCCAGTCAACTTTGTTAGGGAGGGAGGGAGGGAGGGAGGGAGGGAGGGAGGGATTAAAAAAAAAAAAAAACATTGGCACCTTAAAGTCATTTATATAGACTTTACAGTTTACTGTAGCAAAATACTTCAAGGAACTTTTTTTACTCCAAAACCAATTTTGCTAATTCCTAGAATGGACCTCCTAACATGTCACATGTCACACGCAAGAGCCTCTGAGGCAATGTAATGAAATGTCTTCCAGACATCAACACAACTGATCTCTGGCCAACACATTTAGAAGGTTCCAGACTGGATAAGGCATATACTTCTTTCCATTATCCGTTCATTTCAGAAGCAGCAACTCAGTGCCTTCCAGATTTGTTCAACCTCTTCTCCCTTCAGCCTCAGGTAGCCCAGGCATTAGAAAGGGATTATGGACATTGTAATCCAAAACATGTTTTGGAGAGCATCAGATGCCCTATTTCTATAGCATTCTGTTGCTAATTGTCTCTGAATGTCCCAAATCTTAATAATCCTGTGAAAGATAGACTGGTCTTTTAATGTATGTCAAAGCACAGGTTACAATTCCACTGAGTTTTGAAATGAGAGGAAGGGAGAGGAAGAAATTGCATATCTAATCTTTTACTTTTCCTTTCTCTCACAAAGACCATTTTTTTGTCATGGAAACCAGAGAGAAAACTATTTCCCTTTTTTGCTACCCCCTCCACACTTTTGCATTATCTTTTCAGGGTAAGATATCTGCAACAGAATCATAATGACCCACTGGGAAATGTATCAGTTATATTGTCCTGGGAGGATACATTTATGTCATATTATTGTTACAAGAAAAGAAGACTATTATTATCCTCAAGAGAACATTTTGCCTACATTACACAAAATCTGGATATCTCAGTCTGCATTCTCAGCGGGAACAGCTATGATGTGTACATGTTGATAAGTGTATGTGTGATTATATATCACACATACACGCACTTCCAAAAGACATTTAACTATTAACCATCTTGTTGGAAATTAGTCTATCTTACTACTGAAGAATAAAATGGGTGATGGAGAGAATACAGTATGTATTTTTCCTGTACTCTTCAAAAGAAAGGAAGTGATAGATGCTTTAAAAAATAGGAAGAATTGTGCTTAATCACAGTTATGCAGTTTCAGATATTGTATTGTAAGCCATTGAGATAACTTGCATAATTTATTGCTATTAACAATAACAAATAACAAATAACAGTAACAACAATAAATGCTATTGCTATTAAGTAGGAAAGAAGGTTGGCAATGTATGGTAACATCCCCCAACTTGATACCTTCCAGTTGCATTGAAATTCCCAGATTTCCTGACTAAATAAGTAATCCAGATCAGTTGAGACTAAAGTACAAGAGGATAGGCCAAAATATAAACAAAATATATTTATGATGACAAAATGAAGGTATGGCAGAATATCTACAAGGCTCTGCAGTTGTCTAGACAGATATTACAATGGTTTAAAAAAAAAAGATACTAGGAAGTAACTATTTTGTGAAGTTGCATGAACCTTGCTGTTTCCAAACTTCTGTCTACTGCAGGAAGTCTCTTGTTCCTAACTGCTTGCTATTGGACCATCGTAGGTTGTCAGCAAGCTGGCACACGATCACTATCAACCATTGGCTATAACATTAATACAATAAATAACAAATCCATCTTTCCCTAAATGCTTAGATAAGCTTAACCTAGGGAGGATTAAAGATAAGGCTAAGGATAATGCCTTCACAAAACATAAGACTTAGCTGAAAGTAGAATTGGTACTTCTCAGCTTCTAATTATGGTCTACACCTATTTATACTACAACAGTTTCCAAGGATATTTCAATTTAGGGGGAGTTGAGATGAGCAATCTCACACAGAGAGACACAAAAGTAAAGCCAGTGTGGATGTTCATAAATACTGGCATTCCGACTTTCTTAGATTGCAAGACTCCCAGTAACTCCCAGTAACTCGGGCTCTACAGCCTTAAAGTCACAGTGTTTTCCATTTATAGCAATTTGTAACTTCATGTCCTCTATTTTACTTCTTTGATTACAATATTAATATTCCACATTTCCAGTTTTCACAACAGAATGTAGGACAGACAAGGATCCAATTAACAGAGCAGGAAACAAACAGTAAAAACAATCAAATCAATAAAAGATCTAAAAGTGCAGATTAAAACAAATAAAGTCAGCAGGGATCTACAAATCGTTCAAAGTTCTTGACAGAACATTTCTGTAATGGAACTAATTATGAAGGGGCCATGGCTTCTATCCTTCTGTAGGCAAAGAAACTCTTTCTTGTCCAGGCACCTCTGCAGAAGGAAGGAATGCAGACAAATAGCTTCTGGCGGGGTCCAGGAGGTGGGCCTTCTTGGCAGCAGCTCCTGTCCTCCTTCTGTCCCCCGGAAGTGAGATTGGCTCCCTCCCTCCTGGACTTTAGGAAACAACTAAAGACCTGGTTCTGTCATCATGCCTAGGGCATGAGGGAGAATAGTCATTTCTGGGGATGGCTAGTCTCTTAGAAGGACCCTGCTCTGCTTGCGAATTATAGAGAACTTTAAGACATTGGGTTCCCACCATATTTATTTTAACTATGTACTATATTATTTTATAGTTTTATATTCTTCTTATTTATGTTTTATTGTAAACCACCCAGAGTCCCTTTTGTGGGAGATGGGCAGTGATAAATTTGATTAGTAAATACATAAATAAATATAATGAAATCTACCCACCTCCCATTTATTATATATATTCACACACACACACCCTGCCCTACCTGGGCAGACAAGGCAGACTACCTTGCAGAATTGAGAACAGATCAAAGACAAGGTAATTCAGAGGATGAGGAAGATGCTGACTGTAGGCTATCATCCCTTCCTTCTGGTGGAACATGATCATATCCTCACTCTGTGCTGCAGTCATGACCCTGTATTTCACCTTTGATGTATCAAGCAGCAGAGGTGCACATTTTTCTTCCAAAGGTCATTGGTGGGAGAGTTTGAGACATAGAAGATAGCCTTGTGACAGACACCTCTATATGTAGAATGATGGAAAGGCCCTATACCACATGTGAGCTTATACATACAGTAGCTTGAACTTCTGGTAAAAAGGCAGCTTGTAAAGCAGGACATGTGTCATGTTCTCATTCTAATGTCTGGTTAACATTGTAACGTTTCACATGT
Organism: Candoia aspera; assembly: GCF_035149785.1. NCBI lineage: Eukaryota > Metazoa > Chordata > Lepidosauria > Squamata > Candoiidae > Candoia > Candoia aspera. The sequence continues at coordinate 9,118,195 of NC_086164.1, forward strand.
CATTCTCTGTTCCGTATCCCTTCACCCGGGGTTTTTCCATTCTGTTACACTCCCTTGTTTTGAGGGCTTGGAATGCATGTTTGGGTTTGCGCTCCTGTTCAAGGTTACGTTCCCAGGCGCGTCTATCGGCATTCAGCACCTGGGAGGGGGAGCGTCCTGACGGGCGATGGGGCGGGACCTGCCCTCAAGCAAGGCTTTTAAGTTTGTATTTGGCGCGCTTTTGCTCATTCTCAGCTTTCTCTGTATTTGCATACTATTCCTTTAATAAATCAGTTATCTTTAAGCCCGAGCTTGTGAGACTGAGTATTTGGGTTTAGGCAATCATTACATAAAGCTGAGAATCATTTTTTCCATTTTCCGCTGGCCCCATCCAATCCTTGGATAAGAGGGAACGCCAGCGATGACCGAACCTCAACTTCGCGTAAGTGAGGGAGGCGAAGAGGAGCGGGAGGTGGCCAAAAGCCGGCCAGCGCTAACCTCGAGAGCGCAAAGAGCAGCACGTCGGGAGTTGCGAGATACCCAATTGGACGAGCTGCTGACATCCATACAGGAGAGTCTCAGGAGTGAACAGAGATCTGTTATGGAAAGAACCACGGGGAGGGGGTCTCCCCAATTGGCCTGGGAGCACGAAGTCCCCTTGTCACCGAAGGTGGTGATAACCAACCAACCCCCGGAGGAGCCGGTCACTCCGGCCCGTATGAGGGCATTGGAAGATAAAATGGATTTAATAGTGACGATCCTCAAGGATCTACCCAGAGAGGATCAGCCCAGAGTGGCAGAGCCCACCCCGGAGGATTGGGAGGAAGAGCCGTCACAGTACCCCAGGCACAGCACCCTGTCGACCCGGGGGAGAAGTAAGACTCGATCAGCCCATCAAAGGGGAGAGCGAGAGGCAAGACCTCCTAGGGATCGACCACCTGTGGGGGCTCGGCGTACGCTGTCATTCGCGGCACCGCCACAGCCAGCTGAGCCGGTAAGAACCTTCCCACCATTTGGAGTGAAGTTTGATGGGGATCCCGCAACGCTCTCCTTCTTTATTACGAATGCCAAGCATTATATAGAAGATTGGGGTCGGAACTTTCAGTCTGAACATGGCAAGGTCAATTTCATTGCCAACAAGCTGAGAGGAAGGGCAGCGGATTGGTATGTGCAACTATGCCAAGCTGAGGCAACTGAGTTAGAGGACTTCGATGAATTTTTGTGGGCACTCAAGGAGCATTTCGAAGACCCCCTAGCTCAAGAAACGGCCAAAAATGACCTGCGCAAACTCTACCAAGGGTCCCTCTCAGTTGCTAAATATGCGTTGGAGTTTAAAGCTTTAGCAGGAAAAGTGGAAGACTGGTCTGAGCCAACAATCATCGAATTGTTCAAGCAGGGGCTAGAACCCGAAATCCTTCGATGGGCGCTAGGCAGAGACGATCCCAAAACGCTATATGGGTGGATTCAGTTGGCGGGAAGCGCAGAAAATGCCCTACGAACCTACGCCCATACCAAAGAGCTTAGACAAACACGTCTTGCTAGAGGAGCGCGCACATCTGGACTTGCCAGCCGCCCCAAACCGAAAACCTGGGAAGAGGAGAGGGAGCAACGGTTCTCCAAGGGTCAGTGCCTCAGATGTGGGAAAGACGGGCATCGAGCCACGTCGTGCCCGAGACGCCGTCCTGAGGAACGACAGACGAAACCCACGGTAAAGACGCCTGCTCCTGCTCCACCGCGAAAACTGAAGGCGGCCCTCGCAGAACTGGACCCCCCCGACCTACCCTTCGGAGAAGAGGAGGAAGAGTTGCAATTCGAGCAGCCGGCGGGAAAAGCCTACCACCTGCCCTGAAGGGCGCCCTAGGGCAGGTGGAAGAAACCGGGCGTAACCATGATTCGGTGAGTGGAAACTTCCCCACACTGACTGTTAAAGTTAAACTGAGCTCAAAAACCAAAACTGTGGAAGTGTGGGCCATGCTAGACTCGGGTTGCTCCCGTTCCCTAATGCACCCTGACGTGGTAGCAGCTCTCGAACTGCCCACGTTCCCTTTGGCAAGACCCATGATTTTCACCCAATTGGATGGAACTATGGCGGGAGGGAAAGCAGTCAATCTTTCCACGGGACTGGTCGCTTTGCAGATGGGCTCCCATCAAGAAAAGCTGCCATTTGTGGTAGCTCCAGTGGGGGGCCCTCTGGTAATCCTGGGAATGCCTTGGTTTGTGCAACAAAACCCTTTTATCAACTGGCTCCATAGAACTATAACGTTTGCAGATGGATTTTACAAAGTACCCGAAAAGGACTTACTGGAGGACATGGAGGGTGGAGGGGTAGCGTATACTACTGTGCAAACGCTTCACCCTCTTGAAGGACTACCCAATCAGTATCAGGATTTTGCTGAAGTATTTGGGGAAAAAGAAGCAGATCGCTTGCCACCCCACCGAAAAACGGACTGTGCCATTGAGTTTTTACCAAATGTAAAATTGCCTCACCCAAAAATATACCCCATGTCTCCCAAAGAGCTTACCACGCTAAGGGAGTTCATTGACAAAAACCTGGCTAGGGGTTTCATTGAGCCGGCAAATTCCCCGGTAGGAGCTCCTGTCCTATTTCGGCCAAAAAAGGATGGGTCATTAAGACTCTGTACCGATTTCCGCGGGCTCAATGCGGTCTCAATATTAAATAAATATCCTTTGCCCCTGATCAAAGATATGTTATCACATCTGGCCAGAGGCAAAATCTTCTCAAAACTGGATTTGAGAGAAGCTTATTTTCGCATTCGCATAAGGAAAGGGGATGAGTGGAAAACAGCATTTAACTGTCCTCTTGGGGCTTTCCAATATAAAGTCTTACCTTTTGGTTTATCTGGGGCACCCGGGGTTTTTATGCAGTTAATCAATGAGGTCTTGCATGACCACCTATTTAAAGGGGTACTGGTATATTTGGATGATGTATTGATTTATACGGAAACCATGTCAGAACATATCCACTTGGTGCGTCAAGTATTGGCTAAATTGAAAAAAGCAGAGTTGTACGCAAAACTGTCAAAATGTGCGTTTCATCAGTCGCAAATTGATTACCTAGGTTACCGAATTTCAGCTCAGGGCATTGAAATGGACCCTGCAAAAGTAGAAGCTATTGTGGCATGGGAGCCTCCTCGTACCAGGAGACAATTACAAAGTTTCCTTGGATTCTCTAATTTCTATCGGGCATTCGCCCAAAATTTTGCAGAAATCGCCCTCCCCCTTACGGAACTGTTAAAAACCAAAGGACAGGGGGATACGCGACGATCGAAAAACCCAGGCGCGCTCCTTAAATGGACTCCAGCCTGTCAGCAAGCGTTCGAAACGCTCAAACAACTTTTTACCACAGAACCAATTTTACAGCATCCGAACCCCTCTAAACCCTTCGTGGTACAAGTAGATGCTTCTGATTTTTCCATAGGCGCAATTTTGTTACAATCTGACCAATCTGGCGATTTAAAACCCTGTGCCTACCTCTCTCGCAAATTCACTGAAACAGAGAGACGATGGCACGTTTGGGAAAAGGAGGCTTTTGCTGTAAAAACGGCTTTAGAGACATGGCGACACCTATTGGAAGGTACTTCCAACCCTTTTGAGGTCTGGACTGACCATAAAAACCTGGAAGCTCTAAGCACCAGCCGAAAACTCAGTCCGAAACAGCTACGCTGGGCTGAGTTCTTCAGCCGCTTTGACTTCACTCTTAAATTTATACCAGGCAAGAAAAACTTTTTGGCTGATGCACTCTCGCGCAGACCCCAAGATGCTGGCCCAGGGCCAACGGTCCAAGGCACCGTCTGGACCGACAAACAATTAAGTCTGGCAGCGGTGACTCGCAGCCAGACCCGAGCACAATCGACTCCGCCTCCAGCCGCTCCCCCTTGCCAGGAGTTTCCTGGTTACTAACAATGCATGGTCAAGATAGTGCATGATGTCCCTTCAGAGGCATTCACTGCTTTGCTTATCCCTCCCTTTGACTGTCCAGGTGGCCTAGTGGAAGGATGTTCTATAGATTCATGCTACAAACCATAGGGTCTTTTCACTACGATGTGAATGGCAACAAGCAGGTGGGTCTCCAGAAGCTATACTACCTGCCCAGCACAGCTGATCAATTCAAAATTATATTTTCTCTGTGCCAGTCTGTCTGCCAGCTCCACTGTCAAAGCTGTGCCAGCCTGGCACAGTCTTTCTGCAGTGAATGGCACTTGTTTTCTCTGTGCCTGCCAACCAGCCAGCCAGCTCTTCTCTTCTCCAGTGCAGTTGTTTATCTCTGAGAACTTCAGCAACAACACAATTATGCTAGCCAGCCAGTCAAAACCCTAGCTGCTGTTTGAAATTTGGTTTATAGAGAAGTTCTCTCTGAAGGGCAATCCTTCTAATCACTAACATAAGATTACTGTAAGCAAGCCAAAACCCTGTGGGTTTATGTTATGGTGAAAACTTGTCACTGGTTTTGTCAAAAAAGCATTGTTCACATAAAGAGGAATGCTTGGCAAGTCTAAAGAAGGCCTATCAAGCCAGGAAGCCAAGAAACCAAGTGATCAGAAGGTACAAGAATGCACTGTTATTTCTTTAAGGTCTTCATTTGGGAAACCCTGACAATTAGTGTCAGAATTAGACATGCAAGAGAACTCAACTGACATTCTTCCACTAACATCCGGAAGCCTTCCAATGTGTCACACCATGATTTTAAACTTTTTTTTTAGAGAAAAAATACAATGAACAATAAAGGTATAATATAAGCTGCCAAGCTTTCTTTAGTCACCTTTAACTGTCCCAACATTCTCCAAACATTTCTGATGTACCTTTTTGTGCACTCACAGGTCTACCTCCCCTTCACTGATTCACACCATGTGAAGCATGCCAGCCTCCAGAAATCACTAATAAGGGGTTCCTTCCCACAACAGGCTAACTATGCTTAATCTACCTGGCACCCCACAAAAGCAAGGGGGTGCAGTGATGCACCTGCAGAGAAGAGCTTGTCAGCTCACATTCTCTGTTGTTCCTGGAAGCCGCTAAAGTTTTTGGTGGGCTGTGCTGGCCGGGCATCCCAGAAAAATGAATGGAAATAAAAAGAACTTACTTTTTAAATAGCTGTTGGAGGTCACTTGACTGATCCAGCACAATATACCTACCTACCTCTTATTTTGCTGGACATTTAGAGGTTGCTGTCCATCTTTCATGTCTCTCTCTTTGCCTTGGAAGAAATACATTCCAGCAAAGCTCGGATGGTATCTGGCTCAAACTTTCCAGGGCTGAAATGACCTCTCAGGGCTTTTCCACCCCTACTATTTTTATCCTCTTCTGCTCCCAAATAGGCAGTTGGAGATATTTGGATGTTTTCCCTTACAGTCCTATGGTTAAAGCGATGTTTAAAAATCAAAATTCAAAGTGATTTGAATCAGATTGGTTTCCCTCAAAATTGCAAAGCCCAAAACCAGATCAAATCATGCCCTCTCTGAATACCAGATCTCCAAGGCTGATTTGCACACACTTAGTACAGACTCCACAGGCCCTATGTAAATAGGAGAAATGATGACATAATGAAGTGGATATTAAAGGTGGCAGTAATGAAGGAATTTTAGATTCTGAAATTCCCATCCTACTGGAAGCTCCCTATTTATATGATAATGCAACAAAAACAGCAACTGTTAATTTCAAAGAATGATCAGTCAGCTTTGCAACATTTGGGATACTCCATGCAAGATGTGGTCCTAAGATTTCTGCTTTAAAGGCTTCCTTTTCAACACTGTTAGCTGGCAGAAATGAAAGATCATTTGAAAAATAAATGCACATATTTTGCCCCCTATGCATTTCTGTCCCTCAAAGTCTCAAACTCAAAGTCTCCTTTGAGTTAAGCTTGACACCTGGACATATCTATATAATTTCCTGGCCCACAATATGGAATTGGTCTGTCACTGCCTCCTTATTCAACTCCTCCATCTCACTTACTTCTCTATTCTTCTCTAGTGGGTTCCCCTCCAAGTATCAAGCCCACCTAAGCACCCAAGCCCAGACATGGTGGGCCAAGTGCTGCCATTTGCTGAGGCTTATCTTAGTTTACTTAAGAGCTCAGGACAAATTTCCTGTCCTTTTTTATTCTGGTTACTGTAGCAAGTAGATCTTTTTCAGGCATTTAAAAAACAAATCTTTAAACGAAAGAGTGCATGTTACATATTTAATTCTGAAATGCCCAACAGCTTATAAAAGCATTCCTGTGTTGCAGCATTTGGTCTCTGGAATATGTGTTCCTTTAACTAACAGATATGGGGGGGGGGGGGGCTGTGTCAAGCCTGTGTCTTAATATCTGAAAACAGCAAAGAGTTTTTAGAGCAATCTTCAAAAGGACAACTATCTGTTGAAGCCCAAGGTAAATTCTGCTGATGGGAAATGTGGTAATTGTTGGCTTTCTCAGGCAAATAATGATATATAAGGAGCTATAAGATGGAACTACATTTAATATGGGGGGAAGGGGTGAATTGCAACCATACTGATTGTTTTGTGGCAATCAGGCCAAAGAATATCTCCTTTCCCTGCATTGCAGAACTGACAAACACAAAAACATGAAATGTCAGAGTAACCATAGTAACCTTACTACTAAAATTCTGAACTGATGTTTTCCTCCCCTACTTCTGTTATTGCAGAGGAAGAAAAACATTAATAGGTAAACTATCTGGACCACTTCCTGCCTATAGCAATTGTCCAGAAAATGCCAGGTGACATGTTGCATATTCCAGAAAAGGCCACTTTATGGGATACAGTTCTGTAATCTGTCCTCAGTCTGTTTGGAGTGAGCTGTCTATAAGAAAACACAAATGAAAAACTAAAATGAAAGATTATCTTGCTTAGAAATAAAATCAAGATATTTACAATGTCAAGCTACAGATGTAAACATTGTTATTGGGTGCAGAGCTTTGCTCAGAGGTGCTATGTTTCCTTGGTGGAATAGAGCATGTTGGCTTTGCTACACAAATCCTAGAACCAAAGGGTCAAGGTCAGCAACTGTGCCTTGAAGGAATTGGCTGCTGCGTTAGCACAGAAGCCCTTTTCTATGACCAAAGCAGAGATTCATGGAAACAGTTCAACCACTGGATGGTAGGAAAAGATTTTATTAATAGAAGAGCATATCTGTAGCTCAGCGTTGTGCTGTGGAGTCCTTGATGCTCTCGGAAGCCAGATTAACACCAGGATTATCACCAGATGAGCAATCAAGCAGTAAATAACAGCCTAATCAAGGAACTATCAAGGAGAGAACAACACCCCCACCAACACTGGCAGGGCAAGCTACTGTATATAAACAGAGAGCAAGGCCCACTCCCTTCTAGCACTGAAGGTGTTGCCTAGTCGAGCAATGAAACATCTGCAAGAAAACAACCAAGTTCAGAGACCACCAAGGACCCCAAAGATTTTATTCTTCTCTTAGAAGAAATCTTTTAAATTGAAAACAATAATAATAATAATAATCAGTAGGTCAAGAAAAGACAACAGCCATTGACAAAACCTGCACACGCTGCCTCCTTTTCTACATGTAATTATGACATGTGCAAATGGAAGCAATGTCCCTTTGGACATTTCTTACCTAACTCTTACTCCAAAGATCTGAGAGGCATGGCAAGTCTAGCTGCCATGTTATATGTGAAGTAGGCCTGAAATGATTACTTAACTGGTGTTAAAACTATTTAATATTCCTGTTTCTCTATCAATAGCCCATATTTCTTAGATTTGCTGAAACCATTCAGAATCAAGGTTGGCATCATTCAGAAAGTGATGTGCACACCCAGATCCTTCCCTAGAATATTCTTGTTCTCATATTTAGTGATGAGGTTGCCAAAGCAGTTATGTGGTTTGAAAGACAGACTTCTAGGGATACTGGAAACCAATGCTGCTAGTAAGATTTACCAGTTCAAAATATGTGATTTCTCTCTCTCTCTCCCCCCATCTCCCATGCATATATAGAGGCAATAAGTACATCACCCACTCATGGTTTACTCAACCCAATTTTCTAGGTTTGCACAACAAACTGATCAGATAGGCTGGAGCAATTCAATGTTAGCACTAAGCTTACATAGTATATAGTGCAAGTAAACATATGTTTACATGTACTCTATACTAAGCCTGTTCAAAGTAATGCTTCTCTCTCTCAAGACATCACCTTAATCCAGGCCACTGCAGCAGCTTTATTCAAGCAGAGGCTCAACTCAAAAAATTGAATCATCTGCCTCAAGGTCTTGAATCAAGGTATCAAAATAGGCCGACCCAGTTGGCTGACTGCTTTTCTCAGGTGCAAAGCGGCTCTTGGGCCTACCTGGTCTTTTAGCAGTCACATCAAAGTATAATGGAAGCCCTGATTTGTCATTTCAAGGGAAGCATTGCTTCAACCTGGGATACTGCTTTTAAGGGGCATTAGGTGTCATCCCATCCATGTGCTTCTTTGAAACTCCACAGAGCTGGCTGTCATGTCCCCCATTGTGATGTATACATACATCACAATGGGGAACATGCCTTTCCGGTGAAGGGGAGCGGGGAGGAAAGAATCAGTGCTAATCCCATAAGCACTGAAAGACAAAACAGATAAAGGACAAAGGAGCCATACCTTTGCCCTGACCCGGGAAGCCATCATCCTATCTCCCTGACATCTCTGCATTACCACGGGGGACACACTTGCTCCGGACACAGGAAGAGGACAGAGGTAATCAGCGCTAATCCCCCTGATCGCCCATCGAGACTCCGGAATTGCCCCCTGATCGCCCATCGAGACTCCGGGTTCACCGTCGGTCAAGACTTTGGGACAATGGGGGGTGGGGAAGGATCAGGTCCGCACCGCGGGTATTTACCGGCTACCTCGCATGCCATGTGCTCATTCCCATCTTTCTCCGTGTCTGCATTCTATTCTCAATAAACCAGATATCCTTGGCCCTGGCTGGTGAGTCTGTGTTTTTTTGAATAAGGCAACCATCACACTGGCACATATTGCCTTGGGGGGCCCAACACAATTAAACAAAGGGGATCAACCAAACCTAACATATGCTAATCAATCTTCCAATGATTAAGGTGCCTAATTATTTTGTCTACCAAACTGTTGTGCCTTTGAGGAAGTAAGTCATGTTTTTGAAATGTATTAAAATCAGAAAAGAAAAACATGAAAGTGATTTGGCTTATTTATATACACTTGCAGCCATATTAGAATTCTGTTGCGGGGGGAAAGGGGAGGGAGAATAACTTATTAGGAGCAACTCTAAAGTTACAAAGTAATCAGGAAGCTTTGTAAGACTTTCTCATGAGGCTGGTTGTTATGTTAAATAAAACAATATTTAAAAATATGATACATAGGATGACCCTGTCTGGGCCATAAAGGAATTTCAAAAAGAAATAAAGTAATTACAGAAGATAGACAGACAGACAGACAATTTGATTCCTGGCAACTGCCTAGACAACTCCCTGCAGTTTTCTGGGCAAGGTTTTTCAGAAGTAGTTTGCCATTGCCTCCTTCCTAGGGCTAAGAAAGAGTGACTGCCCAAGGTCACCCATTTGGCTTCATACCCAAGGCAGGACTAGAACTCACAGTCTCCTGATTTCTAGCCTGATGCCTTAACCATGACACCAGACTGGCTCTTTTGAAATCAGCCTCTGAAAAACTAGGTTTGGTTCCTGTCCCCAACAATTCCCTGCCCAAACTTCTTGTATAGAGGAAGCAAGACTGCATGGCCAAGTTTGTAATCAGAGTGTCTGCCTTCATACATCTACAAAAATTTCATTGAGGACACGTACTACGTAACTATTATTAGCTAAGTATAATTTGCTGTGTAATAGTAAAGGAAACTTTGGTTGTTTTGTTATTGTTACTGCTATACTACCATTTGTTTTACTGAAACCAGCAGCAGTAACCTAAGGATCATTAAATCCAGTGTAAATTAAACTTTAATTTGAAAACATCCAAAACTATTTACTGCTAACAAATCAAGGGGGAGAAATACATGGAAATGTGAGGAGTTATAATAAGATTATCTGCGATTGGTAGTTATATAATTTGTTGTTTATTCGTTCAGTCGCTTCCGACTCTTTGTGACTTCATGGACCAGCCCACGCCAGACCTTCCTGTTGGTCATCAACACACCCAGCTCCACCAGGGACGAGTCTGTCACCTCTAGAATATCATCCATCCATCTTGCTCTTGGTCGGCCCCTCTTCCTTTTGCCTTCCACTCTCCCTAGCATCAGTATCTTCTCCAGGGTGTCCTGTCTTCTCATTATGTGGCCAAAGTATTTCAGTTTTGCCTTTAATATCATTTCCTCAAGTGAGCAGTCTGGCTTTATTTCCTGGAGGATGGACTGGTTTGATCTTGCAGTCCAAGGCACCCTCAGAATTTTCCTCCAACATCACAGTTCAAAAGCATCTATCTTCCTTCTCTCAGCCTTCCTTTATGGTCCAGCTCTCGCAGCCATATGTTACTACGGGGAACACCATTGCTTTAACTATGCGGACCTTTGTTGTCAGTGTGAAGTCTCTGCTCTTAATTATTTTATCAAGATTGGTCATTGCTCTTCTCCCAAGGATTAAGCGTCTTCTGATTTCCTGACTGCAGTCAGCATCTGCAGTAATCTTCGCACCTAGAAATACAAAGTCTTTCACTGCTTCTACATTTTCTCCCTCTATTTGCCAGTTATCAATCAAGCTGGTTGCCATAATCTTGGTTTTTTTGAGGTTCAGCTGCAAGCCAGCTTTTGCACTTTCTTCTTTCACCTTCATCATAAGGCTCCTCAGTTCCTCTTTGCTTTCAGCCATCAGTGTGGTATCATCTGCATATCTGAGATTGTTAATGTTTCTTCCAGTGATTTTAACTCCAGCCTTGGATTCCTCAAGCCCAGCATGTCGCATGATGTGTTCTGCATACAAGTTGAATAGGTAGGGTGAGAGTATACAGCCCTGCTGTACTCCTTTCCCAATCTTAAACCAGTCCATTGTTCCGTGGTCTGTTCTTACTGTTGCTACTTGGTCCTTATACAGATTCTTCAGGAGGCAGACAAGATGACTTGGTATCCCCATACCGCTAAGAACTTGCCACAATTTGTTATGGTCCACACAGTCAAAGGCTTTAGAATAGTCAATAAAACAGAAATAGATGTTTTTCTGAAACTCCCTGGCTTTTTCCATTATCCAGCGGATATTGGCAATTTGGTCCCTAGTTTCTCTGCCTTTTCTAAAGCCAGCTTGTACATCTGGCCATTCTCGCTCCATGAATTGCTGAAGTCTATCTTGCAGGATCTTGAGCATTACCTTACTGGTATGGGAAGTTATATAATACTAACTTGAAAAACTATGGAACTATGGCTCAGTCATCAAAATGTTGACCTAGCACAATATCTGAATTTGAGCAATAACCTGGGAATATGCAACAGAGCCCACGGGATGGTTATATTGATGGTTTAGATCAGGGTTCTAATGAGACCATCCATGGGTCAATGCTGTTATTATTATTTGTAGTACTATTAGTTAAAGTAGTATTTATTAAACTATTTTTATATACTAAATGTTGGGGGGGGGGGTCAATGAACAATCTGAAGCTCCATGAAGGGGTTTGATGAGCTGAAGAGTTTGGGGACCCTTGGTTTAGGTAGTTTTTACTGTGGTTGCCATTTAGGTATTTATTGGAGTATTGTTATTTGACATTTTTTAACTGTGGTTTGCCACCCAGAGCCACTGAGATGGACAGGCATAAAAATTGAAATAACTACATTTCATCCACCATCAGATATATGAAAAGATTAGAAAAATTGATGTACTGCTGCCAGTTACAACTTTTAAAGATCCTTAAAGTATTTAATTTTATAGAATAAAGGAATAAAGAAGTGTTATACTACTACTAAACTAACTAACATACCATCTGGTTGCCATACTGCAAGCATTGCAGCCAAAATAAAATAAAATACAAATCTATCCTAGAAAGATGCTAAAATATGGAGATATAGAGATATGATTATAGATCATAATTAACTCAGTTGTCAACAGTTCCCATTGAGTTCTATAGAATGAAGTTAATGAGTTGATGTCTTGAAGTCTAGCAGTAATATAGCCTAACCTTCAGCCCAAGATACTAGGGCAAATTTAGAGTCCTCCATAATGAAGACTTCACTTGAATGGCTGCCATTAATGGGAAGGGAAGGGAAGGGAAGGGAAGGCCCAGAACATACCCAACTTCTCCATCAATGACTAGTCCACTCTTAAATAACAGGGTTGATAGAAGGCTTGTGACGGAATGTCAGTTTGACTCAGAGAAGGGGGAGGAGAATGCTGAGCCTTTACAGAAAATATATTTGAAAGTAGAAAGTGTAAGAAAGAAACTCAGAATAACTCAACCTTGATTGTGTTAGGTGTTAGTTGAAATAGACAGGGGCTTTGACAGGCTTTCAAGATTCTGTCACAATACCCTAACCACATTAAAATGCATTCAAAAAGTCCCAGACACTCCTGTTTCCTGACTTTGCCTGCCTCAAAGGGCTGACAAAGACAGAGAGTCACATCTCCCCCAGCATTCCCATAATATACGAGTCCCAATCCCTTTTTTTAAAACCCCCTTTGCTTGCTCATTTACTATTAGCATGGTAGGTTTATGTTGACATTTAGTGCATTTGGGAAAAAGAAACAAGTCTGAGCTTCAAGGCTTTGCTACATACCCTAAACCATGTTGTGATGTCTGTATCTTTCCCTTTTGAAATAAATTCTATTTTATATGAATGTGTTCCTCAGAGGAAGACTAAAAAGTCCCATCCATTCCTCTGAGAGATTCCTTTCTGAGGCTGGTTATTTCTCTCTTCTTAATCTCAACCAGTGACTAGTGGGGAATGTGGGTGTGTGTGTGAAGAAACCATGTCCCAATACCATATCTCTTAGCATCTGGCAGCATGCATTTGTTATAGGATGCAGAAAAAGTACCCATTGATTTTCCTTTGATGTCACTGAAGCCGGGTGCTCTCCTGGTTTAATAGCCTTATTTATTATTGGCCAACTGCTATTCTGTCTGCCACTCTCACTGCACACATTATTTCTATGCTAATAAATATCCAGTGTGCCCCGAACATTGACAATTTCAGTCTTTAACAAGGCACAATTGCAGGTTTAGCTCACAGCATGCAGGATGAAGAATGGTGCTGAAGAATTTCCACACGGATCACCCGTTCCCCCCCACCCCAGTTTTTCCCCCTCACCCTCAGAGATATCAATTTCCTGTCCCAAAAAGTGTTATTACAAATGTCAGGCAAAGATTTGTTGAAAGCTGCTGCAGAGAATTAACTCTGTCTTGCAGGCCAAATCTTATTTTGGCCCTTCCTTCTCTCATTCTTTGGTTTGCCTGCTTTTATTCCCAAGAGCAGCCTCCTGATCACCACTTCTTTCTCCAACACCACCATGATCTCAGCAAACAGCCGCTGATAGTGAGTGATAAGAGATTAGATTTTTTTAAAAAAAAAGCTTTAGAAAGGCACATAATATGAGGAAGGGTCAGAGGAGGAGATATCAGGCTGTTTACTTAGCTCCTTTCTCTGATCTCCTCCAACAAAGTCTTATGGCCAGAGTCAAATGTCTCAAGCAAATGGGTGCTGCTTTATCATCATATCAGTTGATTTTGGAAATACTGGAATTGAACTGGGGTAAGCATTCAACATTGCAAAGGGACTGATCTTTCCCAGTGCCAACTTTCCAAAGATTGGCCAGGCAGTGATCTGCAATGTAATGCTTAGAAATAAAACCCATTGAATTGAATGACGATACATCTCTCAAATTAGGCTTATAGGCTTCTAGTCAGCATATAATGGAGATGTTCTTATGAAGCACCTCCTATTATTAATCACTGCCTAAAGCCACTAAGCTATTATACAAGCAGCTAAAGGTTTCTATTCTCCGTTACATGATGCATTTGTTTACTTCCCAATTGATGCTGATGCATGGTCCTCCTCCTCCTCCTCCTCCTCCTCCTCCTCCTCCCCCTTCCCCCCTTGCCAAACCATTTAACTGGCCCCTAGGCTCCTAGTCATTATCATGCATGAAACAGCAGACTGCATGGAGCATCTTGTCTAACAAGTTAAGGTTGAACGGATCTGTCAATTTTACTTCCTCGTTTTTCAAGACTTGACTTCTCATCCTCACATTTCCACATCAGATAGCAACCTGGGGGGACAGGGAAGTCAGTACAAAAAAAAAAGGGCGGGGGGACTGCATTTTTGCTTCTCTAGCCATGTGTATTTTAAAATGTATTTCCTAAGCTACACATTTCTGTAAGCCAAAAGTATATGGCACGCAACCACAGATTTCCAATTCATGCCTTTTTCTTCTAACACATGAATTTTTGAGCAGCTTTTTTTCAAAATCAGAAGAACGTTTCACAAAATATGGCCAAGGCTGTGTGCTGGAAAGGCTTATCGCTATAAAAGCAGACTCAAAGAAACACTATTTTATGTTTTTATTTTTTTATTTAGATGAAAAGAACTTCCTTTCCTCCCTCCCCCCACCCAATGAGGTAAGCAAACTACCCTGAAAATAACAAGCAAATTCAGCTGCCCTCCCTTTCTGTGGGAGACAAATTGTCCTCATAAAAATGGGGAAATTCAAACCCATCTTCAGCTAAATATATATCTCAATGGCTTCCTTTAACTACTGAGTGAGAAAATAAAAGGTTTGGCAGAAGCAATGCTATAACAGTTATTGTGGTCTTGGATAGTAGTCAGACTCACCCCCTACTTTATTTACTTCAGAAAGAAAAAAAAAAAAAAGCAAGGCCTGTAATGGATGACAACCTATTACAACCTGTCCAATTTCTCTGTGTTTTATGGAACAAAGCAAATGGAGTTTCAAACAGGCATGGCTTGGAGGGAGAAGAATCTCATTTAGGGAGATAAGTCCACCTTGAAAGATGGTCATTCAATTATATAGCTTTAAAAAGAGAAAACAGACCAACTTGGGGTACGTCTGTCTGTCTGCCTGCCTGTCTGTCTGCCTATCTATTCACCACCATTATAAATGGACTCATGGAGGTTTGCAATCCAATTAAGGCAGACTTATATTGAACTATAATTAAAACATTAACCAATAAATAAAGCATTCAACAAAAATAGCAGTCCAAATGCAAAATTAGAATCACTTCCAACTTAATAACAGCCACAGTTAGGTCTCAAATTCCCTACCCATCTTCAGCTTCTGGCTTCACAATCTTAAAGAAATCTTCCAAGGTAGGTACTGATCAGACCTCTGGCAGGCAACTATTAGTGGTCACAAATTAGATATATGTTCAGAAGATTCATGGCCCTGAAACACAACTGGTGGAGAACAGCAGCAGGAATGTAATAATAATGATGATAATCTGGCTTAAGTCCCCTACCTTTTATAGGTTGCTGTATTTTGTGCAGATTTTGAAGGACCTTGACGTAGAGACCATAAGAGATCCAAAGATGAATCTAGCTGAGGATCAATTATCTTCCTGAGGAGCCAACCAAACACATTTGGGAAGCTCAAATGAACAGAAGAGTGAGAGATTTCTTCCACTGTTGCTCCTCATCAGTCAAATTTTAAGGAACGTTACCTGTAATTCAGGCAGTAGCACTTTAACTCTCAGACTAGAAGCGAGGGATAACCCAGTGCTTTTAAAAGTTCCCCTTTTAGGCTGTCTAAATGTTTCCATCCTCACACTCAATAATTCTGTAATTTAATCATACTTTCCATGAAGTAGCCTAAAGTTGGGTGTATCCAACTGGATTCTTTATGTATTAAATTTACATAGGTGATACAAAAATCGGTTGCTGTCATGCTCTTTTGTGCAAAGTTCATCCAAATCTGTTGCTGGTATGTATTATGACACCTGCAGTCGGAAGGCATATAAAGCTGCAGTCTTTAAGTTAAGTGGGTTTGAATCTGATCATTATGTGGATGAGAGAGAGCACAGAAATAATCTACGGTAAGTTGTATTAAATCCCACGAGGGGAAAAGGGTAGGATGTGAACTCTGTATTATCATACAGAGAGTGAGAGCATAGCTAAAAGCACCATTTCCATAACTCATCAACTGTTCTGAAAATTTAATCAGAAACCCCAAACTTTATTTTTTTTAAGTTAAAACAGTCTTCAAGTGGTGGATAAAACCGTCACATTGTTATAATTCTCATCTCTCCCTTTAAATAAAAAGAAAGACAACTTTCATGATTAACTCCATTCTCTTTAGCTCATCAACCCATTCCTGGATCTAAACTCCGAGGAAAATAATTGGCTACTTAGCTGTTTTCCAAGTGATATGACCTTTATACTTGTGGTTAAATGGGAGTCCCTTTCCAAGTGTTGAATTAGCCACAAAACTCTGGAGGGCCCCTTTAGGCATTAAAATTAACCCCAGAAGTCCAGGAATCAATAATCAAGACCACTTAGAGAAATGGCTCTTTGATCCAGCTTTAAAGATGGGACTGCGTTCACCCTGATATGTCTAAAAACCAGGAAAGTCCAGTAGAATCTTTCCCAACTAACATTTTTTATTAAAAGGCATTGTCATGAGTGAGGATGGCGAGCAGGGGGCTCCCATCCAGGCTGTAAAGTGCATGCGTAGTACGGAGGAATTAGGTGGCCATTCAAAGAGACACAGATGGGGCCCGCCTTAGTCTTTGGGGTTTATATGTCTGAGTTTTCCCACGCTTCTTCAGTTTGTTAGGATTCTCTGTTATGTAGCAGTAATAAAACACTAGAGACCTGTTCCTTGTCTCAGCGTGGTTCCTGGCTGCTAGGACAGGCATAAGCTTTCAGCTACAGCCTTTTTGTGCTTTTTAATAAAACGTGTTAGTCGGAAAATGTGCTTCCAGACTCCTCCTGTTGTTTGACTACCGCAAGCTAATATGGCTTTCCTTCTACAATGCCTAATATCGTTAGAAGGGCAGAGCAGAATTAGTAAGGAATGCAGTATCTGGAGAATTGAACTAAAATGCTGTTGGTTTCCAGTTTGTGATAAGCCCAACATTCCGGGGTGGGTGGGTGGGTGGGGGTGTTTCTGTACTATTCTAATGTATCAAAATAAAATAAAATGAATTGGTTTAGAATGCACCTCAATTTATTCAACAAAAATAGTTAGGAGTTCCAAAAAGAATGTGCAGAGGACAGAACGTTCTTTATACTGTATGTCAAACCTGGTGATAGGATTCATCCATTTTTAAGTGTGCCCAATATGTAGAACCATGCACAAACCAAATCGCCTGGGTTTGCACAACACATTAAGCCACACAAAAAGCTTAAGCAGAAATTAAACCAACCAGATTTAGCTTTTTATGCCAATGTAACTGCTTCATTTGTACCTTGCTGGGTGGAGCATGTGAATGTAGACAAAATATTGGCTCTACTTCTTTATGTCTTACCTTTTTAAAAAATGGGGTGGGGTGGCAATATTTTATCTTACATGGCAGCAGCAAATTCATAACACTAGGCAGTAAGTTTGGGTTAGAAATCAGATTTTTTTTTTTTTGGTTGCCAACCCTCAACCCAGAGAAAATGCAGCATGGAAATTGAAGGAGCATAATTTCCAGATAATTCAAAGCAGACTTTACAGATAAAGGGATGGCATTTGGAAGAATTTGCATAAGCACTGATTTGGCAGCATGATCAAAATTAACTACATATATAATCAGTATAAGGGGGGGGGGTGTTCCTGCAGTGTGTAGGGGGGAGAAAACTAGCATCACACCTTTGCAATGCAAACTCCGCCTCTTTCATACGTGCGTTGTGATGTGAAACACACATCTACATAAGGTATGGAGCCTGCTTCTTGATATTGTGATGGTCATTTCATCATTTTGACAAAATTGTTGAATACTGCAGACACTTCTGACCCCATATCTCTGGAACACACCATCAACTGAAAATTGTCTTTAGTAAAGCCCTCAAACTCACAGTTAAATGGCCTTGAATTGTGTTTTCATGGTTTCTGATTTTTTCAGAAGTCCTGAGTAATCTTTTTTTTTTTTAAATGGGGGTACTTTTTATTAATTTTAATATATATTATTGGCACCATTTTATCTTTTAAGTCATTGTACAGGGCCTTGTACCCTGAAAGGCAGTCTAGTAACATTTTAAATATTTATTTAAATAAAAAAGGTTCTACTCCTGTACTAAGAAGCCTCGTGTGGCGCAGAGTGGTAGGCAGCAGTACTGAAACTGAAGCTCTCCCCACGACCCAAATTTGATCCCAGTGGCAGCTGGATTCTCTCTCGGGCAGCCAGCTCAGGTTGACCCAGCCTTCTATATTTCCGAGGTTGGTAAAATGAGCACCCAGCTTGCTGGGGAAGGTGACGACTGGGGAAGGCAATGGCAAACCACCCCACTATAATCTGCCAAGAAAATGTCGCAAACGTGGCGCCCCCCCAAAGGGTCAGACATGACTCGGTGCTTGCACAGGGGACCTTTCACTCACATTCCTGTACTAAAGTGTAAATAAGTGTGGGCAATGAAAGAATTACATTTCCCCATTTCTTCCATTTTTCCCTCCAATATCTTATTAAAAGTACAGAGACTGTGTTCTTGCATTTCATAAGACCTCTGCACCACAGGGTGTACAGTGTAAAGAAGAAAAACCTGTACTATCTACTAGATACCAACATTTGCATTAGAACTATCAGCTCCATAAAGGACGGGCCTTATATTATTTCAGCTTGGTGAACAGAAAGTTGAAATTCTCACCAGACTGCTTCCAGTTTCTCAGAAAACAGGACATTGTAGCTAAATATATGAACGGTGATTCTGTACAAATAAGTTATTTATTTCCACAAGAGGGCACTGATTCAGTCAAGGTAAAAAATAATATTTTCCAGAAATTTCAAAGTCCCTGTGGTCTGGCAGGAATAAATTCTCAGCCAAGTTTACTCTGAACAGAGGAACCATATAACCTTTGATTCCCACTGCAGTGCTTTCAGAGAACCTCACCTTTTGCATTTTTAGCCAATGTTTCTTTCCGTTTGCTGTAGTGAAGCTCTACACAGGCTGAACTACCATCTTTAATCAGCACACTTCTAAATCTTGCCTGCAACTAGGGAAAAATTGTGCAGGAAAAGAAGTGAACTATAACACAGCTATTCATCACATTTGGCCAAAATAAACTGGTCACTGGGCAGGAATAAAATTATTTTTCAACTGTACTTGTTAGCCATTTATTAAATTGAATAATATACCCAGTGTATATTTATGGTTTCAGAAATAAATTTCTACCCAAGTTATTTTTATATTAAAGAGAGGAAGTGCACCTATAGGCTTGAAGCTGAAGAATTCATGCATACACTCCACACGCACATCTATCTCTATCTCAGTATGGATATCACTGTTCTTCCTTTCCTTTAGAATAAGTGTTTGTTGCCCTTTGAACATAAAACCTGGATTTTGAAGGTTAAATACTTATGATTTTTGGAAGCGACTTGCTTGAAAATTAGATTTCACAGCATTAAAATCCTTATCTGCTATAAGTAGATCCACATTTTGATAGCTATGCATGTACCTCAGTTTATGATAATTTTCAAAGAACTTTAGATCCATATTAGCTAGGTGGAATATTTTCTTAAGGTCAACTATGTCCGTAATCTACATAAATTAGGTATTTTGGATGGAGGAGAGGAGGAACATTAGTTTCCTCTTATCTTTGACTAGGTATGAGCCATTGGTTGGTTCCTTTCAGTCATGTAAAAATCTGGTATTAATCCAAAAATATAGCCTTTATTAAGGCTGATCATTAGTTTTTTGGGGAGCACAGTTGATCAGCCATATCTTAATCTATCTAGATCTTGGGAAAACTCCCATGCACTGGATCGATGTTGCAAAGAAATAGTAATAACTACCTCCTGCTAGCAGGAGAGAGAGAGAGAGGAGAGAGAGATGGACTAGATGGTCCTTTGGTCCTTTTTAATTCATGAATCATTAAAGGGACAAATTGTTTGAAGAGAAGAATATTGAATCTAATAAAACTTTATTAGGTAATTCAGGCATTTGATTGGGGATTCTATTAAATCAGCTTCAAATCAAGTTTCTAAATTAAAGCTTCACAGCAACCCTACAATCTAAGAGCATTATTTTGTGCCCTACATTCTGTATTGATGGGTAATAGTGGGGGAGATGGGCAGTAATAAAAATATGATTGATTGATTGATTGATTGATAAATAAATAAATAAATAATAGATCTTAGTGTTCTTCTGCATGGCAACTCTTTGAGTACTTAAAGAGTACTATTGTGTCTCCCATCAGACATATCTTCTTAAGGGTAAACATCCCTCTTTGAACTTTGCTTCAAGTTCCCTGATCATCTTTATTCTCTGAATCCTTCTTATAATGTTGACCCATAACTGGGCACAATACTGAAAGTGAAGTCTAGTGTGAGATTTGCTTCTCTCTTGAACATCTGCTGGGTTGTTTTAAGAGGTGCAGTTTTCATTCATATCTCCAGTACTTTGAGGAATTAACAGTTCTTCAGTGCTCACACACAGAGATATATTGTTAATTGCTGCTTGTCAACGTGATCTAGACTGGTTCACACAATCAAGCTGAGCTATAAGCCATATTGGTTGGATTTGTATATTGGTTGCTAATCCATTTGTTGTTTTAACTCCTGTTGAACAAGATATATGGATAAGTGTCTCATGTAACATTAATCTTGGTTAACAATCCATAGTAAAAGGTAAAGGTAAAGGTTTCCCTTGACGTAAAGTCCAGTCGAGTCCGACTCTAGGGGGCGGTGCTCATCTCCGTTTCTAAGCCTTGGAGCCGGCGTTGTCCATAGGACACTTCCGGGTCATGTGGCCAGCATGACGACACGGAACGCCGTTACCTTCCCGCCAAAGCGGTACCTATTGATCTACTCACATTTGCATGTTTTCGAACTGCTAGGTGAGCAGGAGCTGGGATTAACAACGGGAGCTCACCCCGCCGCGCGGTTTCGAACCGCCGACCTTCCGATCGACAGCTCAGCGGTTTAACCCGCAGCGCCACCGCGTCCCTTTAACAATCCATATACATTCTAAATCAAAACCAACAGATGACTTTATGGCTGAGTGTGAGATGTATATTTTTGCAAAAGCTGGAAAACTGGCTTTTTGGAAAGCTGTTGAAAAACAGGTAAAGTAACTACCTTTTGTCTTCTATTTAGATTTTTCCAGGTCACTCAATTCTGCCACTGCTTAGAAAGAGTTTGATTGTTTTATCCAATTCTTTGGGAAGAAATGTCAAGTAGGTTAGCTGAAACTTCATGGCTGCACAGAAATTTGGATTCAGGTCAATCTCTTCTCGCAAGTTGACATTCAAGGCATACCCCAGGTCTGAAAAGGCTAAAGATTTCTGGGATCTAATTAAATGTTTCTGGTTGCCATTTGCAAACCAGCACTATTTCCATTCAAACCTGCACACTATGCTATATCGAGTGGTTCCACAACTATTAAAAACTCAAATACTGAGATTTTTTTAATTAACACAAACACACATTTATGTTTTTAAAAAAAACACTATGAAACTTTATAATAGAAATGACATTTTTTTTTTTTTAATCAGAACTTGCTTACCGTCCTTCTCCATTATGTATAAGGGAACTGAAGGGATAAATTGGTATGCATCTCAGGATCTTCTAGGATGGGAAAGTGACCAGTCAGCATTTAAAAGTCCATATATGGTACAAAGCGTCTTTGTGCAAAAATATAAAGTTTAACTATATAAGGCAAAAGTGTACGTTAAACCAATGAGAAATGGACACATTGTACTATGCATGTTTGTAAGTACTCCAATCATCCCAATGTTCTTATCTGCTCCTGAAGGACAAATCCAACAGTGACTGCTGAATAATTTTTTTCTGTGAACCTGTTGGCCTCCTGTTACTCAGTGAGCATAGAATTGTTATTCTACAGCCAATAAAGCTGGCTTAGTTGTGACATGGCATTTCAATGCAAGCCAATAGAACAAAGAGCATATATATTCAAGGAAAATGCAACCTTGAATGTTTAAGAAAACAAGGACAAGAAGACAAGGTCTGTTTGGGAGGATCTTCATTTAATAAAGAAAGTCCCTGAGGCCATTTTAAGATGCCAGGTTTATAATTAAAACACACACACAAATAAATCCCAGAAATTCCAAACGCTTAAAGTAGATTTTGAGCATTGTGCTGTTATCATACAAAGGGGTGTTGTTCAGCTGCTTCTTTTATGCTTTGTTAGAGTGGGATAGAGAATTAAAGATGGGTTTAGGACAAGTGGAATGAAGAATGAAATTGCATGAAAATATTTCAGTCCTAAACACATGGTTCTGTTTTAATCAACAAAGAAAATTTTAATGGCCTGATATGGCCTCTGAGTTGGTGGGTGTCAAACTCTCCATAGCAACTGTAGCTGCATACCAGAAAATAAAAACATGGGATGTTGCACTTATTCAGCAATAGGTGATACAATTATCCAACTATAAAAGCTTTGGTTCACTTGAAACAGAAAGCCTGTTCAGATTATGGAATGCTGAATGTATGAATGAATATGTAGAATAACATTCATTTTCCCTAGGACTAAATAGTTCAGCATGCTTTATATGTAGAAGATCCTAGGTTCAATTCCTAATCCCTGGGCTAGAAAGGACTCTCGTCTGAAATTCAGACAGCTGCTGCCAGCCTGTGTAGAACAGGAATGTAGAACCTTTAGCCTTCCAGATGTAGCTAAATTACAACTCCAACATCTCTCACTAGTAGTTATGCTGCTCTGATTTCCTAGGAGAAATGAGTCCATGAGAAATGGACACATTGTGCTATGCATATTTGTAAGTATTATAATCATCCCAATGTTCTTATTTGCTCCTGAAGGACAAATCCAACAATAACTGCTGAATATTTTTTTCTCTGTACCTGTTGGCCTCCTATTACTCATTGAGTATGGAATTGTTCAGCAAAATCTGGAAAACTACAAGTTCTCAATCCCTGGTGTAAATAATTCATTACTGAGCTAGATTAACCAACAGAACAGGCATGTTAAGAAATAAGGTCTAGCCCACACTTCTCATGACTTACTAGTTGGTTAAATGTACGAATTTTCTCACTGTTTTTGTCTGGAGGACTATTGTATCAGCAAGGTGAATGGAATCAATTACAGTAGCAATAGGGGCACCACTGAAAGACCTAAAAGACCAGGTTGAAGACAGACCATCCTGGAGAAAATCTATCTATGTGGTTGCTAAGAATAGACACCAACTTGACGGCACATAATTGTCATCAATCACTATTGCATCAGGTGACTTCTCATCGGGAGTCCCACAAGATACAAATAAACCTTTTATTGTACAGCACATAATGCCAAACTACATGATAACTCCAGTGTGTAATGGAACGTGAGAATGACCTTGGAAAATGGGGGGAAGAGATGCTGCCTAGGAAATGATCAGATAAAAGGAGAAGGAGCCCACAACTGAGTAATGGACAGAAAGCTAAACTTAGAAAAGATCTGCCCTAATTGGCAGGTGGTAAAAAGGGATGATGGGAGATTTATACTTTCAGACTTGCAAGATTCTGTAAATGTAGCCTAACAATAAAGTAGAAGTAGCTCATCTGGTCATGTTTCCTGTCTGGTTTATCTGGGAAGGCAAGGTTAAGGAAGGTTAAATACTTTTACCTCTTTTTAAAAATTCATTCTGAATGAAGTGTGCAAGGTTCAATCTGCCTTGGGACAATGAAGAGTAAAGACTGAAGACTTCCCTCCTCCATTGGTTACTTCCATAAATTCACTGTCCCCAAACAACAGTATTTAAAAAGGCCTCCATTGGATAGAACCCAGGAGACGACCTCCCTGGTTCATAACTTCTGTTTGTCCTTTGCTTTTCCCATAAGGAAAATAAAGAACAAGTGAAGACAGAAAGAAAGGCTACCTTAAAGACATTGAAGAGGCTATTTCCTGATGAGTCAATAGGAAAGACCACTACATCTGAGGAGCATCTTAAGTCAGTGATACCCAGTGAAAGAAGGGAAGGAAAAGTATAGAGAGGCAAAACCTCCAGGAGAAGTACCCTCCTCTGATGTTTCCTTTGTGGAAGGAATGAGAGGATCTAGAGTGTTGAATGCAGCCTGCCAACCAAAAATTTCCCATCTCTGCTTTTATATTACCTTGCTTTTTCTGACAACATGCCTTTCACATGAACTGAAATAAAGACATATCTGAACAGTAAGTTACTAGCCATGTAACAATCTTTCAGGGTTCTTCTTCACCAAAAGCTATTGCTTCCATGGGAACCAGATTTGACAATTGGAATGGCAAGACTAGTTAACAAGCTCATTTCGCAGTCAAGTCTCTCAGAGACTGAAATGTTTAATAAGAGGCTAAGGCAAGTGAACAATACCCAGTTCTGATGTACTGAGTTGAGTTTCTAGTTCTAGACAAGAGCATTTTCTTTCTTTTAAGGAGTGGGGCACAAAATGGGTTTTGTTAATCAACCTCCCCCCAGTCAAAAGCAAAGAGTTGTTGTGTACGAGATGGGCGACAGAGAAATTTGACAAACAAACAAACAAACAAATGAAATGTTTTGCTATTAAGCTTCAAACTGGCATATCAAGCTATTAGTCAGAAGATAGCCAGATGCATGAGACACTTCTTGTATCTTTGATGGTTGTGTGGAGGAAGGGATTTCAGGAAGCATAATTTGCTGAAATTTGCATAATTTAAATATGCAGATACTGAAATCCCTTCTGCAACAAAACAATGGAAGTTACAAGATCAAGATCTTGTATGGCTAAAGCTTTCCTTCCTTCCTTCCTTCCTTCCTTCCTTCCTTCCTTCCTTCCTTCCTTCCTTCCTTCCTTCCTTCCTTCCTTCCTTCCTTCCTTCCTTCCTTCCTTCCTTCCTTCCTTCCTTCCTTCCTTCCTTCCTTCCTTCCTTCCTTCCTTCCTTCCTCATATAGTAACTGGCTTATTGGGGAAATTCAGTTTCCACTAACATGAATCTTTATCACTTTCAGAAATGAAACTCACAGAGATCTAAACTGTGATCTGAAGGACATAATGTCAAAAGCAGTTGCTGCCCTTCAGTGTTATTCAGAAACAATGAAAAAATATGTTGGGGGTGAGCTTTCTAATCTATCCAAGTTTATGCCATCATAAATGTATCAGTCTTTAAAGTGTCACAAGAATCTTTGCAGCAGAAACTAAGGTGACTCACATAGTTCACTTACACTTAGAAGTCCACATGCTTCAAAATGGCATTCCTGCATTAGGCAGGCTGCAGGGAAGCAGAAGGATTGCTGCATCTCTTCTGTGGCATTCAGAGATGCAAATGTATCGACCTATTTACTTATTTATTAGCATTATATCCTGCCTTTCCTCTGGGAGACCCAGGAAGCATATGAAATAATCCTGCTCTGACTTTACTTCCACTACGATTTTGTAAACTGGTTGGATGAAAAAGTAGCAGGAACACAATTCTGAGTTCTAAGAAAGGGGTCTACATCAAAAAGGAAAATCCTTGGAGTCATTGGGTTGCTAAACAAGGTACTTACTGGTCCTTTAATCAGGTTAAGAATCTGGGTCTCCCCATACTGAGTTTGAAACCTTAACTGCTGCATTTAAGCACCTATTATGGTGTTACTAATTGAGACATTTGTATTGTACCGGAAGGAAAGGCAGACTTCATTCCTTTCTGCTAGATACACATATCATTCTCATACTCCAGTGTGCTTTCTAATTGCTTTTCTTTGACATATGTGAGACACTTGCATAAGTACAACTGCCAACTTTCTCTAGAAGATACTCTGTTTAAAAGTAAACTTTCTTAACTTTCAAGCCAAGGCCTATAGCCAGTCTTATCTTGTAGATAAGATTGTATAATTTGAAGGCACATAAAAAAAACTGGAGAAATTTCGCATGCACACCCTCTGCTCCATCCTTGGCATTCATTGGCAAGACCATGTCTCCAACCTGCTCTATAAAGTACTGAAGTCTGGGAAGAGACCTCGAGGTTGTCCACACAAGTGCTACAAAGATGCTGTGAAGGAAAGATAAGACTGGCTATAGGCCTTGGCTTGAAAGTTAAGAAAGTTTACTTTTAAACAGAGTATCTTCTAGAGAAAGTTGGCAGATGTACTTATGCAAGTGTCTCACATATGTCAAAGAAAAGCAATTAGAAAGCACACTGGAGTATGAGAATGATATGTGTATCTAGCAGAAAGGAATGAAGTCTGCCTTTCCTTCCGCTACAATACAAATGTCTCAATTAGTAACATCACAATGGATGCTTAAAATACATATTGTGCTCATTACCTCTATTTAATATCTTTTTCTCTTGGTTCAGTTCCAGCTGAGCTCAACTTCTTGAAACTGTGTTTCAGGAAGGAAGGAAGGAAGGAAGGAAGGAAGGAAGGAAGGAAGGAAGGAAGGAAGGAAGGAAGGAAGGAAGGAAGGAAGGAAGGAAGGAAGGAAGGAAGGAAGGAAGGAAGGAAGGAAGGAAGGAAGGAAGGAAGGAAGGAAGGAAGGAAGGAAGGAAGGAAGGAAGGAAGGAAGGAAGTTTTATGTCAGTTCCTTCATGAAGCTATTTCTTTCAAACATAGATTTTGTCAAGATGAATTTTCTATTGGCCACAAACCACAACCTTCTATCCAGCTACACAACTGATTCATTTCCATTTATTTTTAAGTAAAGAAAAGGTATGATTCATTTATTTCTAAATAAAGAAAAGATACAAATATCATTGTCTACCTCAAGGATATGCAAACACTCTGTGTATGAGAGGGAGGAGAATTTTCTAAAGAGAGAAGAAGGTTATCAAAATCCAGAGAGAGAATAGAGGGCCCAGCCAGTTTTAGCTCCACCTATTATTTGCTTCAGTTGTTCCAGTGATTATTCCTGAAGGAAGGTCATTCCTAACAGAAAAACAGAATGACATTCCAAAGGTTACCACATCACCAATTTTAATGACTCAACCATAATTTACCCAATTACTAGGTTTGTGTGACACTATGAGCCATTAATTAACCCCATACATAGTTTTCCAACAACATACTAGGCTAAAATGCAAGTGGATAGTTTGTGGGTCAAATGTGTCATGCAGACGTATCTGGGATAGACTGCAAAAGGCATCTAACTCATTCCACCAATGGCAGAAGCAGCCTTAGAAAGCTAATGAAGATGTCACCTCATTTGCTCCAAGGCATTCCCGAAAGCTTCATAAATTATCACACATTTTCTGGGTTTATCACAGTGAGGGTCTGAAGATTAACATTCCTCCAAGAACCAAAAAAAAAAGAGAAGAAGTTTCTGCAAGTAGTCCCCATTAAGCCTGATTGTGTCAATAACTTACAGATTCAGATCCCAAATAAGAATTTAATGTGGACTGTTATGCTTTCAAATTAAAGCCTTAAATGTCTCTAACACCTGCACAACATCGTAAGTCATCCAGCTAAGAGAAAAAGTACTTATAACAGCATGAATTTAGGCTATGCTTGGACAAAGGCTCTGCTTTGGAGAGTCCTTCTGGGTGGCAACCATGTGTTAAAATTTTGAAGAGGTAAAAAACTAAAAGGAGGTAAATCAAGTCAACCTTTTTTCTATTTGTTTAGCTAAAGGAGCTTTTAGTTTGGATCAGAACAAATTTCTAGCTATAGACCTGTCTTGTCTCCAGCTTGCTCATCTTCACTTTGTCTAGCTTACCAAGATACAGATCCGATACCATGTCATGGATTTTATCCGTGTGTGTGTCTGTGTGTGTGCGTGTGCGTGTGCATGTGCATATGTATGTACGTATGTATGTATGTATATAGCATGCATGTTGAAATTAATTTGCTGCAAAATTTCAGTTGATTAGAGGGACAGGTTCTTTGGCAATGGCATAGACCGCAGACAAGAAATGGAGAATTGTTTCCCCCTGCTTTTGTTATATATTTTTTTTCATCTGTTCAGTCATGCCCAATTCTCAGCAACTGCCTGGACAAGTCCCTGCAGTTTTCTTCAAGATTTCCAAAATGCTTTGCCCTTGCCTCCTTCCTAGGGCTGAGAGAGAGGGACTGGCCCAGGGTCACCCAGCTGGCTTTCATGCTTAAGGCAGGACTGGGACTCCCAGTCACATGGTCTCCAGCCTGGTGCCTTTAACTACTACATCAGACTGGCTCTCTTC
Source organism: Candoia aspera (assembly GCF_035149785.1). Taxonomy (NCBI): domain Eukaryota; kingdom Metazoa; phylum Chordata; class Lepidosauria; order Squamata; family Candoiidae; genus Candoia; species Candoia aspera. The sequence goes on from NC_086164.1 coordinate 9,146,295, forward strand.
CCTTTGTTATACGGAAGGGTTTATTTCATTGGCCTTAGCTAGACCTGCCATTGACTACTCTTCCAGCTGTGCATTGTGGGGAAACTCCTCACCCTGAACTCTAGCCACCCTTTAGCTCCCCTAGGTTTAACTGGCTTTGTTGCTGAGTGGCCTTTTTAGCCTTTTCAGCCAAGTACTGGTTGCCTTTATGCTGAACTGCAGCAGGATGTATCTCAATTTTGATTTGGGAAGGGGAAGCTTTGTTACTTTGGACTGTTGGCACATCTGGAGTTGGTGCAGCTTCAGGATTCCTGTACTCCCCTCAGTTTTCAGCTGTTGCATGCCCAGATCAGCGCCCACTTTTTCCATCCCTCCAGGCACCTGCTGTGGGCTGCTTTAAGATGACTTTGCTTTGCCATTTTCTGCTTTCCCCTTCTCTTGTCTGCAACTTCCTCTTTTCCTGCTCTCCAGGACACAAATCCACTCAACAAACAATCAGCCAGTGCAAGAGAATTTCTTCTTTTGTAGCTGGAGCACCTGTATGGTCCAGCCAATTCAGCTACCTTAAGATCCAGAGGGAAAGGAAAATATATATAACAGTTCATGCTGACTGTTGCGAGGCTCTTCTTTCACAGCTACTGACACACACCATCCAAGGACTACAGGTAGTCCTCACTTAACAACTGCAATTGGGACTGGCATTTTGGTTGCCAAGCGAAGTGGTCATTAAGTGAATATGACCTGATTTTATTACCTTTTTTGCAACTGTTGTTAAACGAATCAATGCGGGCATTAAACAAACCATGTGGTCGTTAAGTGCATCATGTAGTTCCCATTGATTTTGCTTGCCAGAAGCTGGCTGGGAAGGTTGACAATGGCAATCATGTGACCAAGGGATGTTGTGACGGTCATAAATGCGAACCAGTTACCAAGCACCCAAATTGTGATCATGTGACCGTGGAGATGCTGTGATGGTCATAAGTCAGTTTTTTCAGCACCGTCGTAAGTCCAAACTGTCACTAAATGAAATGGTGAGGACTACCTGTATATTGTGTGGCCTTCTCTAACTTGGGATCAGTCAGCTGTTTTGCACTCTCATTCTATTCAGCCTCCTTCAGCCTGCTCAGTTTTTCAAAAATGCTATGGAAAGCTTTCCCCTCCTGGCAAGCTAATATAGCAGATGCAGACAGGGTTTACACATCATTGCTTGTATTTCTCCCCTCCTTCTTTTTACCTTGGATTTTTTTTTTTAAAAGAACCATCTTGCCTCAAGATGAGTTCTTAAAAAGTGAAGAACCTTGCCCATCGTTTTGTAGTCCTGGGCTGCTGTAATAATGATACAGTCTTAATATGGAAAATGACAATGAATTGTTTGCCTCTTGCCTTTTTTCTAAACCCCCAAAGAAGTACAAAAGCCTGTTGTAAAGCAAAAAAAGATAAAAAGGGGTGTGTGAAAATTATCAAAGAGGAGACGAGTATAAAGGGTTACACTACTGTGATCTGCATCAAAGTGCTGAATATTGTACAAAATAAAGTTCCTGGCTTCCAGAGTTTGGCAGTTTGGTCAGTCTCCAATTCTAAGTGTACAACAAAGTCCTTAAGTTGGTATGAAGGAGGTGGGAAGAGGAAGAAGTGACTGAGACTTAGAGAGAGGTGTAAGTGAAAAACCATCTGCCTTTCCAATTGCAAAAGGAAAATTAGATGGTTTGGATTATTAAAAATTCTCAGTCCTTCCATAATTAACAAGATCAAATCTGGGTTTGTAAAATATAGCCTTACACATTATCACCTTTTTAAAATGTCCAGACATCTGTTCATCACTATCTAAGTCACTGTATATAATAGAAAACTAAAAACTAAGGCCATATGCCACAAGATAGATTTGTCTCAATGCATCTCAGCTGCATTAATACAAAGTTGTTGGTCCATTTTTTTACTTCTGGGTTGGTAAATCAGCAGTGAGTAAAGAAATGCAGTGATAATAGAATGTTGGAAGAATGGAGGGGGGATCACCTTTCCACGCATTACCCTTAAGTAATTCTAAATAAATTCTAGTAAAGCCAAGAAAGGCCTTTTACTAAATTCAGATTATATCTCTAAATTCAAAGACTATCTCTAATTAAGTGATTGCAGCTTTTTGTTTAAGCCCAAGAAGATCTTCTTTATTTTGAATTGATAAGCAACTTCCAGGAACAAAACTTCTTTCCAAAAAGTGCCTCAAAGTTGATGTTGTAGAGGTGTGTGCCTCCATTTAAAAATCTTTGCTCATTTCATGCTGGCATTAAAGATGCATCTTTAGAAACTAAATTTTAGATCAAAATAGATCCACAGAAAACCAATTCAGAATTCCCAAAACAAATATACAAGGAGAAGTTAGGAAGGTCAACAAAATGCAATTGAAGTTTGCTTTGAACGGATATCAATTTCCAAACTTCTCCACAGCTGAGAAAACATGCATCTGCTAATTATGGATATTCTCTGCCAAAGATACAAAGTTGATGTGGATTAATTTCCTCACCCTGACGGCTTTTAAGGACTCATATGAATGCAGTATATGCACTTTCTGTCTCTCTCTCATTCATTCTCTCTCTTTCTCATAGACATCTTGTGCTTCTTCAGTCAGAACTTGTATGTATGTATGTATGTATGTGTATATATATGTATATGTATATGTATTTATTTATTTATTTCAAATTTCTGTCACCGCCCATCTCCCCCAAAGGGGGACTCTTGCAGTAGTACAAACTTGCAGTGTTCGTACTATACCTGGATTTACTTTGATCACCTCTGTAGACATACAATAAATGCGAGTACCAACACTGCTAGTAAATGCAAAAGCAATTGTACAGAAGGTATCTGACTCTTGCTGTTGACTCTCACTTTGTCCCCCCAAAAAATGATTTAAACCAAACATCAACCATTTTTCCCATTTTTTGTCTTCACATGGATGGAATGATCTATCCATACCAATGTCCATGACCAGTAAATTAATAGGAAAGCTCCCTCAGCATTAAGACATGGTTCCAAGAACAGGTAGAGACCAAATATATGCCACTAATTTGGAAACAAACTTAGCCAGTCATTAGTGAGCATCCATCACTTTGAGAATGAATGAAAACGGGTTCCTTGTCACACTGGTGTCCCCAGGACAATCCATCTGAGTAACTGTGGATCACTATCTCCTGAAAGCTAAGTAATTTCTTTTGAAAGTGAATCCCTTTTGACAAAGAAATAGTAGCTGATCTGTCACAGAATTGTGGAATTGACTTATTAAGACCATTTACTTTCTTAAGATTTAGATTGTTAGACATATACATTTCACCTTTCCACCAGAAGTAGCATCCGTAGCACCCCTCCTTCTGATTTTTTCCCATAACAGCATCCGGGCAACTGAAGTTGTGCTCAGTGAGAATGAATGACCCAAAGTCACCCACTGAGTTTCCATGGCCGAGAGTGGACTTGAACCAGGGTCCATTCTTAACCACAATGGTTCCCAAATCAGAGTCCCAGGCAATTTTGACTTCAACCGTAATTACCCCCACGCAACACCATTTCTAGGAAGAAGAAAAATAGACCTTCACAATGAGAAGGGGAATTTCCAGGAATTCAGTAAGAGGCATGACCAAGTAGGAATGTCCGAACTGTTTCAAGGCTGAAACATCCTGATTCCAATGTATCCCATTCCAACCATGAAACTATTCAGTCTGGCTTTTCACAACTGCAACATCCCATTTCAAGGTTGAGCTGCTTCCCAGTGAGTTTGGAATGAGATGATTCAGGGTCAGAACATTTCATTCTCAAACGCATTGAGGATCTTTGCTATTAAGTTGTATTTGGGGTGCTAAAAGGTGACTACACTTGTACTCTTATTACCGGATGCTTGCATGGGGGAGGAAGCAGTAAACATATCACTCAGCAAACTCTCCAGATGCAATTGAAAACAAAGACAGAAAATGGCTAGGCTTTGGGAATTGGATTTTTTTTTTTCTGGATGGATTTAAAATGGTACCAAACTTGACTTGCATCCATAATATTCTTACACTTGACACCCCTTGTGTGGGCAGAATTTACATCTCTATTCATTAACCTTGTTTGTAAGCCATGTTTTTGTTTTGTTTTAATGAATGATACTGATTTTATAAGCCTGCACCACTTCCCCTCATTACACGGTTTCTAAATGACTTAAAGCTCACCTCTGTGTATCTCAGGGGACTGCTAATAACACAACTGCTCCAGAATGTAATTATCCTCATCCCCATAGCCAAATGAAAGAAACTTCTAAAATCTTCACTTTTGAGTTAAGCCTGGGAGGAATGAAGAGTTCAGAAGTTCCTTTTAAAGTTCCTTAGCATGGTAGACAAAGGTTATTCATTTTTATTAGAACAATCTCATTATACAGTGAGCTGACTCAGCTTTTTTCTTAAGTAGATATAATGTAGATTATGAAAATCAGGGCAGAAATGATATACAGCAATTGGCTTATGAATAAATTATACGATAGGAATTCTTAAAAAACAAAATCAGGCAACGTTCTGTAGTGTTTTGATAGTGTCTCTGGAATGTCATGATCCCAACTGATAAAGAGGGCAACCAAGAAGGGATTTCTAGCCTGGCTGGTACAGTGAACTCCAGTCACATTAGCAGTACAGGTAATCCTTGACTTACAACCATTTGTTTAGTGACCATTCAAAGTTACGACGGTGCTGGGAAAAGTAACTTGTGACTAGTCCTCACACTTATGACCGTCACAGCATCCCTGCGGTCACATGAACAAAATTCAGGTTCTTGGCAACTGGCATGTATTTATGATGGCTGCAGTGTTCCAGGGTCACATGATCACCATTTGTGACCTTCTCAGCTGGCTTCTGACAAGCAAAATCAATGGGGAAAGCCAGATTTGCTTAACAACCATGTGATTCGCTTAATGACTGCAGCAAAAAAAGTCATAAAATTGGGCACAGTCACATGATACCTCACTTAATTACTGCATCACTTAGCAACTAAAGTTCCAGTCCCAATTTTGGTCATAAATCAAGTGATGGCTTTATATTTTTATTGTGAACCGCCCAGAGTCCCTTTTGGGAGATGGGCAGTGCTAACTTTGATTAATAAATAAATAAAATAAATAAAATAAATATTTTTGACCTGATTGCAGATAGAAATGTTAACCACACATATGAGATCGCTAAATTTTATGCCGCAGTACTGTACTGTTACAGAAGGTTCCTACCCCAACACCACTGGCCAGCACAACCAACCATGTATGCATTTAATCCTTCAAAGAAAAGGAATAAAATTGAAATTAGAAGTAGAGGCAGAGAAGAACCGTGAACACCAGATGATTGCATTCAGCATTTTACCATAATTAACCTTCAGAAGCAACACACTTTGGCACAAAAGTTAGCAAAGTCAAATGTGTGATTAACATTTCTATCTGCAATCAGGTCAAACATATAAAGCCCTCACTGCACCCCAGGAGTTGAGGTAACAGGAAGACAATAAGAATAAACATACAGCCATTGAAATAGGAACAGTATAAAAGGAAAAAAGAAAGATGGTTTCTTTTCTGGAAAAACATCTCTTTGTTGTTCTACTTTATTGTGCTGGCTTTTAACGTGGAAAGCACCTAGAGTCACTGGGTGTTGGGTGTTTTTAAATTTATGTAAATAAATAAAGATTCAATCTGAGCTATGACTCTCTATGGAAGTGAAAGTTGAACTTTAAAGAACCAGGAGAGGAGGAGTATCGATGCCTTTGAACTTTGGTTTTGGAGAAGACTCCTGAGAATACTTTGGGCAGCTCAGAAAACAAAATGACGGATCATCGAACGAATCAACCCAGAGTTCTCACCTGAAGCGCAAATGACCAGGCTCAAATTATCCTCCTTCGGACACATGATGCAAAGATCCAGCTCTCTGGAAAAGACTAACACTGGGAACTGTGGAAAGGAAGAGTAGAAGGGGATGGCCAGCAGCAAGGACTCAGTTACAGTGGCAATGAGTCATGGTTGAAAGACCCTGTTAGGGATAAATCATCACAGAGAAAATCTCTCTGTGTGGTGTCTAGGAGTTGAAAACAACTTGATGGTGCATAATTAATCAGCTTGACCAAACCTTCAAGGGCAGAGGAGGCCTTTTCATTGCTATGTTTTAGAGATGTTCTTCTATCACTGCTGTTGGCAGTGTAGCAAAACAATGAGAATGGGCCCTTCCAACTATGATCCCATGGATATTTCCAAGGGGTTTTTTTTGTTTTTGTTTTTTTTACTTTTGCACCTTCAAGTCAGTGTTGACTGCTGGCAACTATATGGACTACTCCCTGCAGTTTTCTTGCCAAGGTGTCAGCCTTCCCAAGTAGACCAGACAGGAAACACCACTCGATGAGCTAATTTTACTTTATTGTAAGGCTGCATTAACAGAATCTTGCAAGACTGAAGTACAAATCTCCCACCCTCCCTATTTACCACCTGAGTAATTAGGGCAGGCTCTTTCTAGGTTTCTTTCTTCATCCATTACTCAGTTGTGGACGTCTTTCTCTTTTATCTGACTATCTCCTAGGTAGCATCTCTTCCCCCCCATCTTCCAAGGCCACCCTCACATTCTATCATGCAAGGTTTTTCAGAAGTATTTTGCCATTGCCTCCTTCCTAGGGTTGAGTGAGAGTGACTGGCCCAAGGTCACCCAGCTGGCTTCATGCCTAAAGCAGGACTAGAACCCACAGTCTCCCAGTGATGCTTTATCCACTACACCAAACCGGCTCTCTATTTCCAAGTCTAGATTGTACAAAATGTGAAGTTAAACTGTCTGGTTTTACAGGCTTCTCTCTTTCTCTCTGTCCTACATCAATATTGCATCCGTTTTGTGATTTATATGTATGCTCCATATGAATTACAGTAATATGAGTCGTGTGTTTCCTATTAGACAGGTCCCATTTATTTATTTATTTGATCTACTCTGAACAGCTCTTATCTCCTACTACCTATCTTTTGGTCCATTCGATGTCAAAACACTCTCAGAATGAAATAACTGTACCATGTAAAGTATAGATTACCCTCATGAATTGAGATGCACTACAGAGATCCAAGTAACCTATTTTCCTCACTTCCACTCCTCACAGAGTGACAAATGGGCCAGCTATGGAAGAGACAACCTGTCAAATAAATTATTCTGTAAGCTTTAAACCTGAAGACTCTGTGAAGCTCCTCTGAAGTAACTGTCTTGAGGACTATAGTCATGGTTATGCATTCTGCATCTTACAAAAATATCTAAGCTCATTTTTACCTGTGGCCTCCAGTGACTTCTACCAAGCCAAACAGCTTTTATCCCTATCAGCTCTGCAAGAAACAGTTTCTACGTAACTGTGGAAACTTTTTTTCCTATCCTTTTTCTGTACCCCCCATGAATTAATCCTGACTCATCCAATTTGCATGCTCCAGAATATGCTTTTATCCATTCTGTACATTTGATCAGTTGGATTTGATAATTCTATACTGTGTTAACTACGCTAGCAAAAACAGAACAGCTACAAAAGTACACTCTCAGCTGCTCCCAGGCTTTTGCAAAACAATTGTTCTGCCATCGACTTTAACATCTCAGCCTGGGAGTTCAAATTTAGGCTGTTCTCTTTCTTCTGTGCTTTATCACCAACCATTCACAGAGCAATTGAAAATAGAAACCCACTGTAGGGTAACATGGGACAACTTCAGTGCGTTCAAATGGATTTAAATAATAAATAAAAGAGGTTCTTCGTTTTAGCATGCCAGAGATCAAATGGGAAATATAATGAATATGGGAAATTTTACAAAAGCGACAGCAACAGCAGCATCTAAGCCCACCATAGTTTTACTGGCAGATTCCTGTGATTGTCCAAAAATCCCACAACACTTAAACCTAAACCAACTTACCCATTCTAGAAAGTGGGGAATGGCTTAACGGAACTTGAAAACATGGCCTGCAGCCCTGAAGTCCACTGTTCACTCTTTTTTGTTAGTTTATTTATTTATTTATTATTCAAATTTAATTACTGCCCCTCTCCCCCAAAAGAGGGACTCTGGGAGTTTAACAGGGATGGAGATGTTATGTAGAAACATGGTCTCTGTTTCCTGCAGAGTGACAAATACAGTGGAGTGATTGTCTTCTCTGTATTCAGTCAGCCTTCAGCGTTCTTAAGGAATTGCTCCGTATTGGTCAACATATCCTTTTGCTCATAACACCTACGCTTTCATTCTACACCTCCATTCATTCAGTAGAAAAGTCACATTCACTTCATGTGAATAGAACTTCCTGCAGGATCGTAAACCTTTATAAAGTCCTTGCAGGATCATAGATCCTGATAAAGCAATGCAAATAGAATTCCTATTCATTAGGGAGTGAGGGAGATATAGGATGATTCATGCAAGACCATGAATACACTGCCTCATTGTCTATACATTTTCATTTCTGCAACACTCAGGGAATACCGGGAGAGGCCCTCTCTACATCAGAACACATAATGGTTGGATTCAGACATGGTGCTAAGCTGTGAGACGATTTGTGAGATTTTTGTTTGATGTTATATGCAAACTCAATCCAGAAACCATGGCTTGTGGTTTTATGTTATATGTGATCCCAGCCACAGGGGCTTATTTAACAGATCATAGTTAAAGCCAGCCATGGTTTAGCATGATGTGTGAACACAGACAGCAAGTCTTTCAGCTGTAATATTTTAGTATAAAGCACAGTTTGGCATTATGTCTGAACAAGCCAGAGTTTCCATTATAAAAAGATGCCGGTGAAAATGAAAATCCTGAGGGTTAGCAAAAATAAAGATATTTCTCAAGATGGTGATTAAAAGGTTTCCTAAAAATTGTTTCAGTCATTTGCCTTGCACCTAGCTGCCTAACAACTAGAGTAGATTTTTTAAAAAAGGGGGGAGCACTGCTAATACCCTATTAATGATTATCTGTACTGCACCTCAGTGGAAGAAACAATATGGAATTTAAATATTTGCCAGTCTATTGGAGCAATGAGACAATCTCTCTAATCTGTTAAATTCATTTCTTACTCATGGAAGAACAAGTCCCAAAGCTACCATTTAAAATCATTTTTTCTCTTCGTTTCCACCACTCTCTTCTTAAGGTCCTCCTTCCTCTCCTCTTTCATGACACAAGTGTAGGCTAATTTTAATGCAGAGCTGTTGAAGACCTATAAAGCAAGGTAGACTTGATCTTGCTCAGATACCGGATGTCCCAAGTTGTGACTCATATATTTGGCACTTTTTCTTGCATATCTCTGCCAATATGTATTTGAGTGCAGCAGTGTAGGTGTCACAGACAAAGATTGCTTTTTATTGTGGCAGTGATTGGGGGGAGATTTAATGGAAATGGAAAAGCTCATTTGTTGAATATCTGAATAGACCATAAGGCAATATTTACCTTTGCTTCCAAAATTACAAACCCTGCTATTCCAAAAAGCATGAAAGGGGAGAGATGGCTCTGTGAAACATAGTCTGCAAATGATGTACCTGATTTTATTGCACAAAGCTGCTATGACAAGACAAACAGCTGGAGGACAGGATGGAACATGGATAAACATAGCATTTAAAAAAGAATTAAAAACCATAATCATGGTAAAATGTTTTTAGAAAGACAGCATAAATGAAGAAAAGACAATGCAATGCAACACATGTGACACAGGTGCTATCCTCTGAAATATACACCCAGCCAGATATGTTGCTATTTTAGCTGTTAGCAGGCTTTGAGAATAGGACAGGATAGGATATTTTCCTCTAGGAAAGTAGGGCTAGCAAGTTGTGCTGGCAAGCTAGAAACTTAAAGGGTTGTCAGACCAAAATGGATTCTAGGCAGTGTTGACCGTTGAAGACTTATTGTGGTTCCAGGACACACCAGGGCAAGACTCTTAAAGTTGAGGGGAGTAGGGATTTCAGAGAAGACCCAGCAAAGGAAGAAGAGTCAGAACAAAGGACAGTTCTACTCATCCAGATAGTTAGCTTTCATGGGAAGTGAAGATGTCAGAGGGGAAAGGTCACATTTGGACAGACAGGTGAAGAATATACGAAAGGGAGAGAGAGAGAGAGAGATCCAGTATAATTACCCCTTACTTAATTCTTAAGTAGGAAGAGTAGTATAGAAATAGCAATGCAAGCACAGACTTTGAGACAATGCTGTAGCTTGTTTACATAGAGAGTTAACTTTTAAATGCTTGGCTAGATACACATAAATCAGCCTGTTTATTGCCTTCCCCTGTTACTTGCCAGAAAGGGGGAGGAAGAAGGATTTTAGCGCCTGTTATTTTTCATGCTTGAAAACAAAACTAAGTGTTTAATGTTGCTTGCTGTGCTAATAAAGGAGGGGAAAGAAAACCCACAAGAGGTGTCTTGTGTGCTGTGAGCTGGATCATGTTCTGTGAACCCAGAAAGCCCCAGTCACAGCATAGCTATTAACTGATTGAGGAAAAAAGAATATTAAATAAACCATCAGCATGTATTAAAAATGGGTTCCTTTCAAGAGAGCACAAAAATGCCTGAAAACCTAGCTTTCTCATATTGACCAGTCAAGGTGGCAGAAAAACCTGCAAGATTGCATGTTTGAATGTTCTTCCATTCTAGGCCAGCTTTCGGTCTTGATTTTATATATACACCAAGTCTTAGTGACATAGAATCCACTATATGGAACTCAAATTGTACAGTCCCCAGCAACAGCTGTGCTGCACAATAATATGGCATGTGGATAAGCTTTTACTGAGCTGGCAATACAAGTGATTTCTGATACAACCAGCTAATCATCCAGATAAGCCATATGGGCACTCAAGATTTTCATACAAAGAAATCATCTGGTAGCAAATAGCAATTAACTTCCCATAACCACAGAAATAACTCTGTGGCTTGAACTAGTCACCATAGCACCTAACACTCCTCTTTTGTGAAATTTATTGATCAGAAATCATGGTTTAAAATTACCTTCCTACACAAATATTAAAAAAATCATGGATAAAGGATAGCATAAAATAACCTACTCTGAATATTTCCTCCATAGCTTAAAAAAAATTATATTCCATCTTCCTATTTTGAGGCCCTCAAGAAAGAAGCATTCATAATAAAACCATTTAAATCCAACCAACAGCAGAACAAAATCAGGAGAGAAATGATGAAAAACTGAGATGTAGAGGATCAATAAGCATCCAGTAAAAAAGCTATGTCAAAGAGGAAAGTGATTAGGTGAGTTTTAAAAAAACAAAACAAAGACTGTTGCACAATTTAAGCATCACAGCTAAAAAAAGATACTGCTGTTTTCAGGCCATTATAAGAGAGCGATGCCCCACTATTTTAGTGTTATTTTTTTCAGTGGACAAATGGATAAGCAGTGATGTAATGATATCACTACAAGAAACAAAGCTGAATTTTTCAAACTTATCCCCCCCCCCCCATTTAGGGAGGGTTTGTGGAGTTTAAAAACTTTTATAGCTATATTAAGCCTATTTGATCGATAGAAGAAGCTGCCAAGCATATCCATAGCCCATCTCTGGGGACTGAGTCAAATGCTCCCTTTAATCCATACAGATGATGCTTGGTGGTTAGAATAATTTTCTACTAGATGATTCAGTACAGTACATGCACTGGGGATAGATTATCCCAGCCTAAGCTAAGCTTGCTCACAGCCAGTACCTTATCCTGGGCCAACCAGTTAACAATCTCCCATCGAGCTGTGCGGTGTACAATTTGCTAATTATACTTAGGAAACTAATTGGGCTGAAATTTGTCTCAATATAATTGGCCAGCTCTAGACTTTAAGAAGGGATGGTCAGTATGGATGGATAAAGAGACTAGTATTGGGATCCCCCAGTCATAGTTTATGATGGGATTTGTCTGGTGGACCATTATTCCAGCTAATTACTTCTTTGACATTTTATGCATGTTGCTCAGAGCAGCTCTTTCTCTGGCCAGAATTAATGCCTTGCCAGCCATCCAAGGAAGGGTAAGAGAACAATATCCTGGTGCAAGATAATGTATGCCATTATTCATTGAGGGAAATTGAACCAACCATGCAGATATTATTTGGGTTGGCACGTAATCCTAATAACATCTTTGTTGTCCTAGTATCTCGGTAGGTCCTGGCCAAAACTTGGTTCACCTAAATAAACCAAATCACTTTGAAGATACAGCATAATTCATTTGCATGCATACAAGCAACAATACAGTATATACTGGACCCCCAGCAGAGCTTTGATATTTTGCTGAACAGCCATGAGCAAAAGCAAAACCAGAACTTACATGCCTTGGTCCACTGCATTGCAAGGCAAAGGCAAAACAGAGAAAAAGGCAGACACAGTGGAAATCACAGCATGATGTCAGATTATTTGAGACAAACCCATCCATGCAACCCTACTATTTTCCCCTTCCTACTAGGTCAGCATGCTAGCCAGACTATCATTGAGATATGGTGAGAAAAAAGTTGGCTTACTGGGCCACAGGTTCCCAACTGAGTTTTCTTACCAGGTGCAATGACTTTCACACTCCTGGCAGGTCCCCTTCCCATTTCCACTGACCTGCAAGTCTCAACACGTGTTAAGTGCATTCATGCATGCAAGTCCAATCGGATGTCCTGGGAACGTTTGATCGGGAAGCATGACACCAGGGCACTTTCAGCAGTTCATATGTGTGGGAGGACATCTTGTGGTAGTGAATGCAGTTTATGTGTGTATGGGGGGGGGTACATTTTAAAACCACAGTCTGATCAAGAAAACATTTTTATTTTACTTGCTGACCTATCACTAAAAGCCTCCAACAGGGCTGCCAGGTTTACTTATTTTTAATTACCCAAGTTTATAATTGCTTCAATCACAATTGGCTCTAAGCAGTGCTTGCTCCAGATCCATATCAAGGGTTAAAATAATCCATTGCACAACACCTATTAAAAATTAACCCTATTGCACCAAGGAAACACTCTTTCAGGATAAACCATCACAAATTGTATGGGGGCATATCCAACTTTGTCCCCAAAGGCTTTCTGGAAGAACCAGGACTGAATTTTCTTCTTAAACTGCAAAATCATTTGAGTTGTTCTCATCTCAGGAAGAAGCTTGTCCCACAGGTGTTCTGCTCCATGATCACTGAGGTCTATTTGGAAGCTATTTGTATATCTTTGTTTGCCAACTACATGCAGTTTACTAGCACTTGGAAAGTGTATTTCTTTTTCCTCTTAACAGTTTTTATTGTTTGTCACACGAAACAGACAGCTGGCTATTGACTGTAAATACAATTAACAAAAACCTATTTGAGCCTCAACATACCAGTTCTCTTTCATTTCCCACTGAAAATCAGTTGAACTGTATTTAGCATTGCTGAATTTTTGGCAGCAAGATCTCAGGTCCTTCAAAAACAAGAAAAAGCGGCAGGGGGTGGGTTGGATCTGTGTACGTCCTGTCAGATGCCATCCATGAATCAAAGAATGAGGACCTATTTAAGACCAAGAGAGTGAACAATTGAAATAAAAACTATGACAGTTGTTGTTTTTCTCTGAAATGGCAAGTGTTAACTCTATCCACCTGACCTGCACAGCTGTGCTCTGTCTTAAGATTTTTCCAGCTCAGTACAATCACCGTTATGCTTAAATTAGTATTAATTATCATGCTTAAGTGAAACAAACACCCTAATTTCTATTATACAAATGAGTAGAATAACCTTTGATACGCGGATGATGCAACCCTCCTCTCAGAGACCCAGAAAGCACCTAATCATGAGACTCAAAGAAGAAAGTGAGAAGTTTGGCCTCTTTCTGAATATCAGAAAGACAAAACTCATGACAACTGCAAGGAATGGAGACATCAAAATAGTAATTGATGGAGAGGAGGTGGAATGCATGGAAGAATTCACCTTTTTAGGATCACTGGTCAATCAAAATGGCGAATGCAGCCAAGAAATTAAATGACAAATCATGCTGGGTTGCACAGCAATGATGAGTATGAATCAAATTTGGAAAAGCAAAGATGTCAGCTTGATGACTAAATGCAGACTAGTCTGCACTATTGTGTTCCCCATAACTACATATGGCTGTGAAAGTTGGATGATGAAAAAGTTGGATAAAAGGAAAATTGATTCTTTTGAACTATGGTGCTAGAGGATGCACTTGTCCATCCCTTGGACTGCAGAGATAATGAATAATGAAGTTTTGAAGAGCATAAAACCAGACATGTCATTAGAAGGAAAAATAACAAAACTTAGTTACTTTGGTCATGTCATCAGATCAACATAGTTGGAGAAAGACATTATGCTTGGAATGGTCAGTAGCAAAAGACAATGAGGACGCCAAAGAACGTGCTGGTTGGATGTAATCAAAGCAGACCCAGGCCAAAATATAAAGCAACTGAAAAGAAGCTGTAAAAGATCAGAAGTCATGGAGAGAGCTGGTTTATGGAATCACCAAGGGTCAGATAGAACTGAATGGATAATTCAGTTCAAGAATAGGCTGGTTCCCATTTCTTTCGAGTCTCCAAACACAAGTGCCTAACAAGGAAAGCTGTGTAGAGCTTTGGTGGACCTCCTAAGCCAGCATTAGATATTAGTGAACATTAGTCTCCACCTTCCCATATTTACCATCAGAATTGTTGATGGAGAATGACTATTTTTTGTATGCAGCTTGCTTTTCAGATTCATATGGCCTGAGTGATGAGAATCCCTTTTCAGGCAAAGGTGTATGTGTTGGCAACAAGCCACAATACTATCAAAATAATAAATAAAATAACATCATCTCACAAATGAATCAGTCATGCACTTGCACTGAGATACCTGGTGCAAATACGTAAGTTGCCTTGAGTCACAACATTATGACCCACATGTCATTTGCTCCATACATTGCCTGTGGACAGATGAGTAAACTCTTAAACTTATGGTTTTATTCATCAAAGAATAACACAGAACATAAAACAAACAAAATGAATCACCTTTTACTAGTGTTCTTTGGGAATTTAGGTTCCAGCCAGGAACCTAGACATTTTCCTAGTAATTTCTTAAGATAACATGGGTCCCTCAAGTGGTATGTTTATTTGTTTGTTTGTTTATTTAGGAAATCCACTGTTGATATACTTAGTTCTTGTAAACACTTGTTTCATCTTTTTCTTACTCTGCCTAATGGACCAATAACTATACGCGTGCCTTAGCAACAAGTTTTCTATAATGTACCCATTTTGATCATTGTGAGGTGAAAGGTCCCCTGTGCAAGCACCAAGTCATGTCTGACCCTTTGGGGGGATGCTGCTTTCACGATGTTTTCTTGGCAGACTCGAGCGGGGTGGTTTGCTATTGCCTTCCCCAGTCGTCACCTTCCCCAGCAAGCAAGCTGGGTGCTCCTTTTACCGACCTCGGAAGGATGGAGGGCTGAGTCGACCTGAGCCGGCTACCCGAGAGAGAATCCAGCTTCCGCTGGGATCGAACTTGGGTCGTGGGGAGAGTTTCGGTTGCAATACTGCTGCCTACCACTCTGCACCACGCAAGGCTCTATTTTATCATTAGATCTCAATATTTTCTCATTTTTTCCCATTTTCCTTGATTCTGCCATCCCTAGGTATTGCCACATCTACAAAAACAATTCTTCTCAATGATCATCTTGGATGCGTTCTGTTCTAGATTATTATTTAAGTTTGAAAGTAGCACTATTATTTTCCTTCAGTTAGAGGGAATTATTTCATCACTTTAGCACCTTTGGCAGGGAAGAAATAATTGAACTGCTGAAGTTCTTCAGTGTAATTTCGGGTATTCTGGAGGCTATAAACTAGGTAGCCCGCAGGCAAAGGTGTCTGGATTACATAAATGCTTTTGTAGCTGTGAAGACATTACTTATCTTATTAAAGTGAATTCAGAGTATTTCCTTTTTTTTTTCCTGTGAGATGCAAGGGAAATTGCTGCATCTGTCAGGGATGAAAACCTGGAAACAGCAATATCAATTCCTAGCTACTTTGTAGAACCCATTACTGGAGAATGTCTGGAGCTCCCATTGATAGATTTGAGTTTCCACATTAAGGACCAGACCACAGAAGGTACACAGAGGAGTGAAGTGGGGAAATCTGGTGCCACTGAGTATCCATATATAATCTTCACACATCCAGGTGGCAGAGAAACTTCAAACTGAAAATAAGTCATGGAGTTGAATGGCCATCTTTTGCCACCTCAGTTCTCAGAAGCGGTAAAGAAACTAGCATTCACTGATCATTTGACAAGATATTTCCTGTTGTCAGTGTTTTTGGCAGAGATTTTTTTCTCCTGTAGGTCAAGAAAAAGGGAAGGAGCAGAGAGAGAGAAGGCAAGGGAAAAAAACGAAAACAAAAAAACCTCCAAGTAAAAATCAAGTTCATAGCCTAGGGTTCCTCAGAAAAATTGACTTGCAATTAAGACATTTCTGCACTGTGGTATTTGGGCCTCTGGGTTTGTTTTCATTGGCTGGCAATATTCGCCTCCCATATGAAAGAAGGAAAAAACAAATGGGAGGGGAGAGAGAAAGAGAGAAAGAAAGAGAAAAAGAAATAATTTCATGACCCCGTATGTAGATCTTACAAAATGGAAGTTGTTTATAAATATATAATGCATGAAATGGTATTTCCTTAAAGTTGCCAGCAAATATGAGTGGAGCAATCAAGGCTTGGGTGAACTACTAGAGTCATCTAACTTGATGAGTTCCTATTAAAGTAGTGGCAGTAGCTGCATCGTGTGTATGTGTGTTAACATATGGTACCATCAAAAGGCTTTAAAAAATGTATTTAGGCCTGAAACTCGTTATCGTTCATTACTTCTGAAAGTGCAAGCAGTAACCACTTGACTCACTATCATTGCTTTCCTTTTTTATTATCTTTTGTGTATGCAGCGCCATCCGTCTCTACCATCTGCTTCCTCAAGTTTCATTTTTTGCACAAGGATCCACACATCTCACATTAGTTCCCCACTTTAGCCTATTTCATTTTTTTTTTCCTTTTGGACTATCAAAATTTGGAAAGTTCTTTTTCTAAACAAAAAAACGACCCAATTCTTATAAGTATACACCCGCACCATACCCATACCATCACTGTACATTGGAGATCAACAAGGAAGGACCTATAATCAGCTATTTGCTCAAGGATGCTTCCTTGGTGATTACCAGATTGTCTGGCCACTTGAGTTTATGTGTTAGTTTAAAAATAAGAACAATCAATTGGCATGTTCTAAAACATGTCTGGCTTAGAAGTATGCTACCTGCATTGAAAAACAAATGAGAAAAGTAATTTAAAGCTAGGCCCAATGAGGCAGTCACACCTGGTTGTCCTTGGCTGATCTAAGGACACTAAACAAGGTTGGACATGGTTTGGTTTGGACTTAGATTGGAGACTACCAGCAAATCCCAGGCCAGAGGATGAATACATTATGGTGTGTTCTATCACTGACCAAACTGTTCTTGTGCAACAGAACTGGAGAGTTACCCAGGCTTTCAAGGAAGTGAGGAGAGTTGCTTCTACCATGCATCCTCCAACCTGCAACAAGAAAAAGTTGAGAAGTGGTAGTGTAGCAAAACTACTCTTTTACTAACGTTTCTTCTCCCTGTGTGTGGGTGTATATTTTCCCCCTGAACCATTTTCATTCGGTTTAATGGAAAACAAACGGCTTCCATTTGTTCTCCCCATAACATTTGGATGAGAGTCATAGGAACGGACCAGGGGGTTCTCCCACTTGCCCCAGTTGAGTGAATGGACTGAAACTTTATTACAGTCCAAGGACAGCAACATAAACAGAAGACAGAAATAGTGCTAGCAAAGCAACACAAGCAGAGTCACACGTAACCACTAGGAACTACTTTTCTAAGTACATGACAAGGAGCCTGCTGACATTTCACATCAGTCTATACAGATGTGGGATTTAGCCGCACTGTGGGTAATGCTTGGGCACCTCTCTGATAGGAAGAGGCAGCTACAGAGATTAGCTGGATGACCGGAAAGTTTTGACAAGAAGCGTAAGATACACTTACTACCTGTGTTGCTATAATACAATATAATAAGACAAAGCTAGCTGTTTCAATTGTACCAGACTCACCTGGGTATGTTTGTTCTTCAGAGGGAGAGCAGAAGTGACTTGTACTGTGCTATACAGTCAACTCTTCAGCGTGCCTCCCTTCAGCATTCCCAATCTCCATCAAATCTCAAAGGCTAGGATTATGAACCAACTCCTCCTATGTGCCCTTTTCAGAGCCATAGTGCCCCAGAACAGTGGAGGGGCATGTGACAGAAAAATGAACCAAAGCACGCACAGCCACCTGAAAATGATACTATAAACACAAAAAATGCAGAAGAAAATTTCAAAGCCCCTTGAGAATGAAGCCCCATTCCAAAGCATCTTGCAGGGGAACAGGAAGTTTCAAAAACTGGAGGGCCACAGTATGAAGCAACCTCAGCGTAACCATTGCTAATCGAGTATATGGGGCACACACACATAAATTGTGTTATTCACAAAACCCTTTTAGTCTATGTGTACGCTACAAATGTGCAAGGAAGTACAGAGATTATGCAACAGGCCTGTTGAAAGAATGCCAACCTCCTGCTGTGTTAACAGACTCCAGCAGTTTGTAACACACTGTTACCATCCTGTCAATATCAATATACCACAATAATTACATTTCTCTGATATGCAGCGATGCAGTAGAGTGTAACTTCTCCCCGCTTTCAGGAACATTCCTGCTGCCCTGAACATAACCAAGAATGACTTTCTTTCCCAGCTTGAATTGATTCCCCACTTTTTTCTTTCCTGCCATGGGTTATCGCTTTGTCTGCTCCAAAAGGGAAGGCATCGGAGACACCAAATTCCACACTTTACTATCTGGGTCAATTATTCTGCAAGGAATTAACATTTGGGGAGCCCTCCAAGCCCAGAGCCAGATGGTATGGCTTTCCATTACAGCATGAATGTGCAACAATCAGCCTTCCAGGGTTGCTGAAACTTAATTCTCAGCAGCAGCCCCAGTCGCGATAGTCAACAGCATGGACGGCAAGAACTACAAGGCCACACATTGTGCAGTGAAGCTTGGGGATGAGGGGGCAAAAGGGCAGGTCATACCCATTTCCACCCTTAACATTCCCAGACCCAGCAAAACAACCCAAATTTAAGATGTTAAAATTTGGCCGTTTTGCTGCCCAATTTCAACAATACCCTGTTGTGAAATCGAGCAGAGGAGAATTTTTAAGGACGGAAATAAGAGTGATTTCCCTTCTGGAATCTTTCAGCTCCCATTCTCATCCGTAAAATCCCAACACACTGAAAAAAATAGTTCAAAACAGTGTCGCCTATCCCTTCACCATCCTTCTGGTGACCTCACCTGCAGCCTTGTGGCTTGTCAGAGGAACAAAATGCAGCTCCCAACTCTGATAAGGTCTCCCATTCCTGCATTAGAGAAGTAACATGTACTGCAGTTATTCACCAATCTCAAAGCACAGAGAGAAATCAGCTCAGTTGGGCTTTTAATATAAATTAGCACATTCATTTAGGCTGGTGGGGTTTGAAGAAATTGCCTGAACCCAAGCTTCTGAGGTTGGTTTTCAACAGCCTTCTAGCATCGCAGAATGCTTTCTAGCACCCTAATTTACATTGTCCTTTTTGAGAGGGGGGCTATAAACAGATTTCCAGATAAAACACTTTGCAGCAGCCACCCACCATTTTAACTATCTAAAAGCTGCAGTTGGGGAGACAATGTGGGACCCTGAGGCTTACTTGGGAACAAGGAAGGGATGAGAAATCCATCCTTCATTTTGTACCAGGCCACCTTCCCCTTTAATATTCTGCTTTATGACAAGAATCTTAAGAAAAAATTTTTAGGAAGCCCGGTGAGAATCACTCTCCCTGCTATATATGACTGGAATGTAAGTATTAGCCTATATGAATATATGAATATAATACATGTACAGGTTTTGCAATGCAAAATGCATATAAAAATACTGCCAGTGTTAGCATGAAAAGCCATTGGAACACCTCTGTGCTATTTCCTTCTGAATGCTGTTATTTATTAATATCAGATTGGGTTAAGCTTTGGACAGAAGTCTCCAACTGAGCAAAATTTCAAGGCCACAATATGGTAGCATTTAGGTCATGGGGCAAATGCAAGAGTCCTCCAGTCCTACAGCTCTTCCATTCAAGAAACAAAGAGTTTTAAAATACAAATTGAATTTCTACAGCAACATAAGGAACTCACATTCCCCATTTTCTTTTTCTCATACATTTCTCACACACATTGAGATATTTGGCCGCTTTCACTACTCTACTTGTCTATCTATCTATGTATATGTTATAAAGAAAATCCAAAGAGCTGTCAAATTTCTGAGAGGTGTACCAAACTGTCAATAGTATAACCTCAATGATCAATTTCCAGATTTCACAGAAATATGTTCAGATGAAGAGAAAAGTTGCTCTAAGGATTTTTCTCATATATTTTCCTAGCCTTGTTCCTTCAAATGGTTTGATTAAAAAGTTGGATATTACCTTCACAGAAAGGCGGTTCAATGGATTCAACAATACTCCAGAACTAGCTTATCGCAGTTTCAGCCTGGTTCTCCAAGATTTTTCCTTGAGGTGATACAATGCAAAAGGCTTGTAGATTTGAAGGAGGGGAACTGTAAGTATAATTATTCTGTGGACAAAATTCAACAGACAAGTCATGCCAAATCTATCCTTATTACCTTAGGTAAAGGTTTCCAGAAAAACAGGACCATGAGAGCTCATAGGACACAGTTTCTATCAGCCCAGACAGTTCCATGTATATTATCAGATAATACAATCAAATACTTACTGCTGTTTTCTTCTGTCTCAGTGGCCATTGCTTTAGAAACCCCCAATATATTCATTTTAGCTCTTATGGTATTAAAACTGGATCTTCTCTGTAAGGGCAGGTTTACTGAGTAACACATTTCTTGTTTATAAAAGTTCTGCGGGATGCTGAATTGGTAAAAGTACACATCTGGGGTAGAAAATTGTGTAATGTGCTACATCCCAGAGTGTGCAAACCCACTGACCAAATTCATTAATGAGCCAGAAAGGATTCCAAGCAGCTAATGTTTTTAGATTTATCATAAAAACTATCCCTTCTATTTCTATACATTAGACTTTGCTTTTCTTTCACATGCAGCATCTGGCATTTATCTCAAATCTTTCAGCATATCTACAGTACAAGTTATTTCCTGTTATCAGAGAGATAATGTAGAATCTGCAGTCCAAGTTACCATGCAATTACCATTGCTTGCTACATGTTGCTATGCACTTTCCAGGGGAAATAATGTGTTATTTTCACAGTAACTATGTAATTAGGAATTTTCTCTCAGTATCTACAGCAGGAACACAGCTTCAAGATTTAACTATGATTGGTACTTAGAACAAGTCAATTTTGTATTGATAGAAATGCCAGACCAACACAACAATGGGCTTAAAAGAAAGCTTTAAAATTCTGTCATCTCCTATAGAGAAGTGAATTCAGTCACTTAGGGGAGAACCTATTGTCCTTGGTCAGATTTTGATGTGTATGTACATTTTTATAATTTTTAATAGAAAGTGATAATTTGGGAAATAAATTCATAGGAACTAGCTATATAGTCAGATCTTTCTGTACCACAATTTATTGACTGAACTTCAATTGCCTGGATTTATACAACACACTAACCATAACACAATAACCATGCCCCCTGGATAAGTCTCCCCCACGAGGTGAGACAAGCCCCCTCACTCCTTTTAGCCATCTGGATTTTATGATATTTTATTGTCTATTTATTATTGTATTTATATTGATACTGGATTTTAAATCCTGTTTCTGTAAACTGCTAAGAGTCCCTCCTTTGTGGGGGAGAAGGGCGGTAATAAAATTTGACAAATAAATGAAATAAATAAATAAACATAGTGGGCAACATCTGCAGGACAGAACTTAGCCTCCAGACTTTTCAAAGGGACACAGGAGACAGTGTGGAGACTAAAGCATGAAGCTATGAGCTAAACCATGAAGGGCCACCCAAGACGGGAAGGTCATGACAGAGAGCTCAGACTAAATGCGATCCATGGGGAAGGTAATGGCAACCCACCTCAGTATTCTTGCCGTGAAAACCAAATGGATCAGTACAACCAGAGATATGTCGGTATACCGTCGGAAGATGAGACCCCCAGGTTGGAAGATGGTCAAAATGCTACTGGGGAGGAACAGAGGATGAGTTCAACTAGCCCCAGACGTGATGACACAGCTAGCTCAAAGCTGAAAGGACAGCTAGTGGCTGACGGTGCTGCTGGTGAACGGCGAATCCGATGTTCTAAGAATCAACACACCATTGGAACCTGGAATGTAAGATCTATGAGCCAGGGCAAATTGGATGTGGTTATTGATGAGCTGTCAAGATTAAAGATAGACATTCTGGGCGTCAGTGAACTGAAATGGACTGGAATGGGCCACTTCACATCAAATGACCACCAGATCTACTACTGTGGACAAGAGGACCACAGAAGAAATGGAGTAGCCTTCATAATTAATAGTAAAGTGTCATGCGCTGCCTACCTCTGAATAACGTTCAGACACTGGTTTGCGAATCAGGCTCTGGTTTATTGCAGGGCAGGTACAGCGTTGGTAGAAAAAAGCTGAGAGTGACAGGAGCGCGCCGGTGCGGGGTTTAAATACCCCGCGCCGGTCAGCGCCCCCTCGCTCACGGTCACGTCACCCCCCTTTGTCCCATGCGTTGCCCTGCCGGTGGGTGAGGGTTTCCGGGATCGCCCATCATCAGGTTTCCATTCCTCTGCTGATTGCTTTCAGCTGGGCGATCCCCGTTGTATTGCCGCTGATGGCTTGGGTGGCTCCGTGATCCGTTTGGCTATTGTTTGTTGGCCGTTAGTCGTTGTGGGTTGATGGCTACTTAACTTGTACCCCTTCACCTATTTCCTTGTCATTGTCATGTGTGCCATTGCGCTGATGACTTTAGCTCAACGGCACTCATGACATAAAGTGGCTAAAGCAGTGCTTGGATACAATCCAAAAAATGACAGAATGATCTCAATTTGAATTCAGGGCAAGCCATCTAACATCACAGTGATCCAAATATATGCCCCAACCACAGATGCTGAAAAAGCTGAAGTAGAGCAGTTCTATGAGAATCTGCAGCACCTACTGGAGAACACGCCTAAAAGAGATGTTATTTTCATCACGGGAGACTGGAATGCTAAGGTGGGAAGTCAAATGACTCCTGGAATTACAGGTAAGCATGGCCTGGGAGAACAAAGTGAAGAAGGACACAGGCTGATAGAATTCTGCCAAGACAACTCACTCTGCATAACCAACACTCTCTTCCAATGACCTAAGAGATGGCTTTATACATGGACTTCCCCAGATGGACAACACCAAAACCAGATTGACTACATCCTTTGCAGCCAAAGGTGGCAGACATCTATACAGTTGGTAAAAACAAGACCTGGAGCTGACTGTAGTGCCGATCACGAACTTCTTCTTGCACAGTTTAGGATCAGACTAAAGAGATTAGGGAAGGCCCACAGATCAGCTAGATATGAGCTCACTAATATTCCTAAGGAATATGCAGTGGAGGTGAAGAATAGATTTAAGGGACTGGACTTAGTAGATAGGGTCCTGGAAGAACTCTGGACAGAAGTTGGCAGCATTGTTCAGGAGGCGGCAACAAAATACAAAAAGGAATTATTTTTAAACAAGCAATGCGCGGAAGTGGAAGAAGACAATAGAATAGGAAGGACAAGAGACCTCTTCCAGAAAATTAGAAACATCGGAGGTAAATTCCAGGCAAAAATGGGTATGATCAAAAACAAAGATGGCAAGGACCTAACAGAAGAAGAAGAGATCAAGAAAAGGTGGCAAGAATATTCAGAAGACCTGTATAGGAAGGATAACAATATCGGGGATAGCTTTGACGGTGTGGTCAGTGAACTAGAGCCAGACATCCTGAAGAGTGAGGTTGAATGGGCCTTAAGAAGCATTGCTAATAACAAGGCAGCAGGAGATGACGACATCCCAGCTGAACTGTTCAAAATCTTGCAAGATGATGCTGTCAAGGTAATGCATGCTATATGCCAGCAAATTTGGAAAACACAGGAATGGCCATCAGACTGGAAAAAATCAACTTATATCCCCATACCAAAAAAGGGAAACACTAAAGAATCTACAAACTATCGAACAGTGGCACTCATTTCACATGCCAGCAAGGTGATGCTCAAGATCCTGCAAGGTAGACTTCAGCAATTCATGGAGCGAGAATTGCCAGATGTACAAGCTGGGTTTAGAAAAGGCAGAGGAACTAGGGACCAAATTGCCAATATCCGCTGGATAATGGAAAAAGCCAGGGAGTTTCAGAAAAACATCTATTTCTGTTTTATTGACTATTCTAAAGCCTTTGACTGTGTGGACCATAACAAATTGTGGCAAGTTCTTAGCGGTATGGGGATACCAAGTCATCTTGTCTGCCTCCTGAAGAATCTGTATAAGGACCAAGTAGCAACAGTAAGAACAGACCACGGAACAATGGACTGGTTTAAGATTGGGAAAGGAGTATGGCAGAGCTGTATACTCTCACCCTACCTATTCAACTTGTATGCAGAACACATCATGCGGCATGCTGGGCTTGAGGAATCCAAGGCTGGAGTTAAAATCGCTGGAAGAAACATTAACAATCTCAGATATGCAGATGATACCACTTTGATGGCTGAAAGTAAAGAGGAACTGAGGAGCCTTATGATGAAGGTGAAAGAAGAAAGTGCAAGAGCTGGCTTGCAGCTAAACCTGAAAAAAACCAAGATTATGGCAACCAGCTTGATTGATAACTGGCAGATAGAGGGAGAAAATGTAGAAGCAGTGAAAGACTTTGTATTTCTGGGTGCGAAGATTACTGCAGATGCTGACTGCAGTCAGGAAATCAGAAGACGCTTAATCCTTGGGAGAAGAGCAATGACCAATCTCAATAAAATAGTTAAGAGCAGAGACATCACACTGACAACAAAGGCCCGCATAGTTAAAGCAATGGTGTTCCCTATAGTAACATATGGCTGCGAGAGCTGGACCATAAGGAAGGCTGAGAGAAGGAAGATCAATGGTTTTGAACTGTGGTGTTGGAAGAAAATTCTGAGTGCCTTGGACTGCAAGAAGATCAAACCAGTCCATACTCCAGGAAATAAAGCCAGACTGCTCTCTTGAGGGAATGATATTAAAGGCAAAACTGAAATACTTTGGCCACATAATGAAAAGACAGGACACCCTGGAGAAGATGCTGATGCTAGGGAGAGTGGAGGGCAAAAGGAAGAGGGGCCAACTAAGGGCAAGGTGGATGGATGGTATTCTAGAGGTGACGGACTTGTCCCTGAGGAAGCTGGGGGTGTTGACGACCGACAGGAAGCTCTGGCGTGGGCTGGTCCATGAAGTCACGAAGAGTTGGAAGCGACTAAACAAATAAACAAAAAAAGGGCAACATCTGCAGGACAGAACTTAGCCTCCAGACTTTTCAAAGGGCCCCAGGAGACAGTGTGGAGACAACACAAGGATCAGAATTAGAAATGTTAATTTCTTTCTTTGTGGATGGGCGTGGGGGTAAGGTTGGAATGAGAATAGGAAGTCTCTCAGCGGCTGAAAACTCCTTCCTTAAACCCTACCCAAAGCTTCAAAACAGCTCAAAACCATGCCACCCAAATTTGGCCATTTTGCTGCTGAATTTTATCAGCAAGGTCTAGGGAGCTAGGGTGCCACAAATGGAGTGCTGAGGTCTGCATGTGGCCTGTCATCTTCCCCACCTGTGCCACAAACCATAGTTAACAAATCACATTAGTTAAACCACAAACAAGCAAGTACATTTTTGCTTAATTTATTGCAGAAACCCAGCCTGGTTGAATTAGAAGTATCTCCACCAGAATATTGGAATACAGACTTTTGTGCACTTCTCATTAGTTCCAGAGATGATGCCTACAGATATGCAAACATAATTCAAGTGCAATTAGTGTGTTAGGTGGACAATTAGTCTAAATTAATTGAATTTCTTGAAAGCACATTCCTTATTAAACCTAGATAACAAATTCCTAAACCAGATAATCTTACTCGGTTAATAGAAAGGCATGTGAAGCCTCCTGTAAGCAGTCATGATTTCTGTTTTGGTCAGTTCAACCACCTTTAGAGGATCGATCTGGACTTTTATATGGGTCACGTCTGATTTTGCAATTAAGTACTATTCCAAAACCTGTTTTAAGCATAGTTACCCAGCCAGGTATCTTCCATCCAACATAGAACTATATCCCTCAGATTAGAAGGGGAATGAAAAAGTGTAGACATCATGCTGAGCTCAACAGCATGCATGCACGCATGCACGCACGCACGCATGCACGCATATATATATATATATATATATTTATTTATATATAGTCTAACCTATAAGTCACATGCAAAATGACAATGCTGTACCTTGAAGAGGTTGGGCAGAAAGCATGATGGGGATGTGGGGAAAGAATGCATCAATTTGGCAACATAGGGTTGAGTTTTCTGGGTACAAGGCAAAAAGGCAGGCTGTTACGATTTTTTTTCTCTCTCTCCCAATGAGCTGTCTGACTTTCCATGTCTACCATGATACACAGAGAAGCTATGTTTCCCTGGTTTTAGCAGTTGCTTGTTAGTGTTCAGAAACTCAGCTTGGCAACCTTACCCTGCTGTTCCGTGGTCCTCCATAAAATGGTGGCAATGCTGCTTGGAAATCAGGCATCATAAAGTTTGATGTGGATCTGAGGAAATGAGATCCAGTTCTGTTTCTATCCCTTGTCCCGAGGCTCCTTGACATCCAAACTAGGACAGGAGGGTTAAGTATCCGCCAGGCTTTTGTTACAGAGATGAAGTCCTAGGCAGAAATCTGTCTCTCTTCTACTTTTCACCTAGACACATGTGGCCACCTGAGGTGAGAAACCAAAAAGGGATGGAGAAATAGCAAGCCTCTCAAATCCATCTGTGATGATGCTGACTGTTACTGGGCCAGTGCAGAGTTTATTTCATTTTTTAATCCTATTTTTTTTAAAAAAACATTTATGTTCCAATGGCTGGGAAGCTGCCAATATAGCTACTCTCTATTTTGCTGGGACATTGTAAAGGACTACACAGATGATCTTGATGAAGAAATGCAAGAGTGGTTATGTAAAAATCAGCTAAGCCCTGAAAGAGGATGGGCTGAGGAAGAAAGAATTGCCCCATCTTGATTCTCTTTGTTATATGAGAAGAGAGAGAAAAAAATGCTATCAGGGTTTTCAGATTCTGTCAGAAATCTGAAACCCTATAATGGTTCTTCTGGCCTATCTCAGAAGACAGATGTGGGCTATCTCAAAGTGTTGACAGACACCTATGATTGTATATTGCCTACACATGTGAGTAAGCATTTACTCCAAGGGAGCTGTTGTTGAGGTCACCCTCAATGCACAAACACAGCTGGGACTGAGGAAGATTGATCTCAGCTCTGTGAATCCTTGTATTGACCAAGCTTAATAGTTCCTACATATTCTATGAGTTTAAAAGGAAATGGGGTCTCTGAAGTATTGCTCATTAAAAGCCTTCAAGTCTTATCTGATATCTTAACAGGTCTCTTATATAATACACCTAGATGCCATGTTCACCATTCCAATGTTGCCGGTACATCGTAACGTTTCACATGTCATTTGGCTGATGCGTGTTTCATCTGGGAGGGGAGGAGGATTCCGTCTCGTGGGATTGTTATATGTTGGCAGCTGGATTGGAATGTGTTTGGGTTATCTCGTGTGTTCAAGGTTCCTTTCCCAGGACATCAGCAGAAACAGTTACCAGCACCTGGGGTGGGGGGGGGAGTTTGCAACGGCAGGGCGAGGGGAGGGATTACGTTTGAGCCGAGGGTTTTTAGTTTGGCATGCTTTTGCTCATTCTCAGCTTTCTCTGTATTTGCATACTATTCTTTAATAAATCAGATATCATTAAGTTCCTGCTTGTGAGTCTGAGTCTATTAGAGTAGGCAATCATTACACTAGACAACTTAATAGCTGGACTTTCAAAGCAAAAAAATCTGCTTTAAAAAAATTACATTTTATTTTTTTAAAGGTGTAAAATCTGTACAGCTAGCATCAGTATCATAGGTATATATATATATATATATATATATATTTCCTCAGCCAATGGGAGGCCGTCCACTAATTACTAATTCTTCACTGAAAATGATTGAATAGAAATTAAAGCATTAGGAGTCAAAATGTGTTATAGAGTTGGTTTCAGTAGATTTCAAAGCACCCTTCCTAGTTCAGACTTCCATTGGATGCATTGGATTACAATTCCCAGCACTTCCTGGCATCATGTTTTAAAATAATGATATGCACATTTATGTACTGGTTTGTAATAATATAGTTGGATATGGATAATTTTTGCTAGAATCTTTTGGTGGAAGTTTTCTCCAAAGTTTCTATTTTTTCCAAACCTGAAACAACAGAAGCCTGGAAGCTAAATGTAGTAGCTATCCCTCTAAGATTCTCCGCCTTCCAAGATGGACTACTTTTCATTGACCAAGCCAAGTGGTCGACAGCTCAACAAGAACAGTCTATCTTCTGGTAGTTTGAAGAACTTTAGATTTCTTCCAACATTATAGCATCATCTGTCCAAACTTTCTTTGATTTATAAATGCAAAGACCTTTGTTCTGATACTTTAGGAGATTTCTTTTACACACTGCATGCTGGACCATTTTTTTTTTAAATAAAAATCCTTTTCTCCTTCTTTAAAAAAAAAACAAAACTTTACTAAAGCTAGAAAGGTTACTTTGCTACCTATGGGCATTCCATGTAGGAGACACACACAAAAAGTGATGAACATGCTTGTTTAACTATTCTTGTAGGGTCAGTCATGCCTGTGTGGTGCATGTTTTTTTGTTTTAACTGTTTGTGTTTATTAGAATAATCAAAGGAAATGTGGAGGATAGTTAAATCTAGGGTAGGTAGGTTAAGTCTACGCATGGTATTAACAACAGATGCTGTCATTACAGCTGAAAAGGAAGTTGGGGGAAAGGGAGGAGAATGAATAGGCATGCCTACATTTCAATAACTTGACCCTATTTACATAAAATGAAAAGTAAATACTCTTTGTAATCAGGAATTCTGCAAGCACAGTTCCCAGAGGCCCATCTCCAATTGTAACGTTATGAAGAGACTTGGCGTGCTACATTTAAAAAAGTAAATGTATAAAAATATTTTGCATGCAAGCCAAACTAACATACTGTAAATGGGAATAACAAGCCTTCACACATCTGTAAATTGTTCCTTTTCCTGGCCATTTCTCCAACTGGCAACTTGGGTATTATCTGTAACGCTGCCAATTTATTGTTTTAATTTCTTGGTCGCTCAGACTCAGCCTAGGCCCAGATGCTGCTCATAGATGAACGATCTCCTGTTACAGCTCATGTGACTAGGGCTTTGTGCAGCAGCACAGAAGATCCACCAGACCCTGATGGGCCAATTTTCCACTAGCCAAATGCATCCTATGTAACTAATTCATATAAATTTTAGATATTATCACTTTTTTGTAATTATATATGTTATTTTATTTATTTGTTCGTTTGTTTATGTGTTTATCAAATTTGTCACCACCCATCTCCTCTGAATGGAGGAACTCTGGGCAGTTTACAATATAAAACAATAAATATATAATAAAATTTCAATATAAAACACACTATAAAACAATATCATTATATCATTTTAGTTTCAATTTTATAATTTAAATATAGACTACACCCTGGACCTCAATCATAGATGGTAGTTAGGTTACTTTTTAGATGAATTTTAACTTTGTCTTAAATTTTATTTCATTTATTATCTATTAAGATAGATTTATATATATGCACTGAACACCTTGCTTGTACTGGTCTACAACCATAATAAATTGAATTGAATTAAATTGTTTTAATTTAATTTAAATTTATTATTAAATTTATATGCCACCCAATTTCCAGCAACAATGTAATGTTTTCTTGATTGTATTCTGCCAGATGTACATTTTGTTTGAGCTGTCTGCCGTAATCATGAGATCATTTCCTGAGTGATCACTTTCCATCATCTAGTTCCATTAACTTTTTTTTTCTATCTATCTATCTATCTATCTATCTATCTATCTATCTATCTATCATCTATCTATCTATCTATCTATCTATCTATCTATCATCTGATAACTACCTTCTACCCTCTGGCTCCTTCCATATGTGCTGGACTACAATTTCCATAATTTCCATATTTCTAAAAATTACAAGAGCTGTAATCAAATGCATCTGGAGGGCATTAGTTGCAGAAGGATGAATTACTGCACTGATGGTGGATCTAATCAGACATCATGTTGCTTATTTTTGTTTAATGTTTATAGAATTATTTAATATCCAGAGTACTGAATATTGTTTTCTCCAGATTCCAGATTATAAACTAGCATTCCACGAAGATTCATGCTTATAATTAGCTAGAAAGCCTGTCAAATCTTTGACACTCCAAATCAATTTGGATAGATTTTGATCAATTTAGAGAGTTTAATCAATTGAATTCAAGGAATTGAATTATTGAATAGATCAAGGGCCTCAGTCAATTTGGACTGATTCAGACACTCTCTGTGCATTCTTGCTTGTGTTTTAATGGTTTGAATCAATTTGAATTGAACAGTATCCAGTTCATAGATTCTGACAACCAGTTTGAATCAGATCACTTTGAACATGAAACACTGAACCCATCTGACACTCCTATTAGTTATAGCAAGGATTTTTTTGTATCAGGGACTTCATTTTTACAATGATTGTCTGCTTCTGATGGCAATCATTTAATGTCAATAGGTGGAAGAGCAGCCAAGCAGGAGTTGGACCATCCTTTTCCTCCCTCTCTTTATTTCCCTCTCTTCTGTGTCTCCCACTTCTCTGATTTTTCTCTGTCTCACAGCTGGAATGATGCATCATCTGTCCTAACTACCAAGATCCCATGAAGTTCTCTCTTTACCTCTGCATGAAGAATGAGGAGGTGAACCAGTGCTGTTGGCCATATGGCAACTGTCTTATAGTTCAGCCTGTTTTAGATGAAGTTTCAATTCATCTAAATTTAGATGATTTTCAATGAAAGATCAAAGCCACAGGATGGGAGAGTTCCTTGATCACCCCTTAACACCAAATCCAAGAATGTAGCTGTTCTGGAAGCTTTACAGGGAGAGCTTGGAATAAGGAGGAAATTCATGACCATGACAGCTATTAAGCAGTGGAACTTCCTGCCTCTTCTGGAATTGGGGGTGCTCTATGACCAGAGGTTTTCAAGCAAAAGTTGGATTGCCTTTTGTCTGTGATGTTACAAAGTTTTCTTCCCTGGGCTGGGGACCTCCAAAGTCCCTTCCAACTCTATGATTCTATGGTGAGGCATGTGTTTGTACAACTATGACCAGTGTGGTAGTTGTGACCATTACTGAGTCAGTTTTCATGACCTTCTCATACCTTAACACCCTGCAAATTATTCCATCAGCTGATATCCTTGAAAAATGTCTGAAATTTCGAACTGTAGAAAATACAGCAACTAGGCTGCTAACAAGTACAGGTTGCAAGAGTCACATGAAGCCTCTGTTTTCTCATTCCTCTATTTAATAATGTTTAAAAGCAAAATGAATGAAATTGAGGTTCCCCCCCAGGCATTATCTTGGGGAGAGTGCCCCTTAGCATGCTGCTGAAAGGCAAGATGCAGCCATCAACTTAAATAAAGTGGTGCACCCTGCTTTATTTAGTTATATTTACAGCAAATCAGTTCCAAACCCACATGATATAGGAGATCATCTCATCGGGCCTTAAGATTTGTTCACTGGCAATCTCAGGTACTTACTCACGCCTAATTTAATTTACTAAGTTAAATTGCTCTGTATATACCAACCTGTTTTCAAGCTACTGCAAAGTTAGTGGCTGCATCCAAACTCTTAACCTACTTTACTTAATCTAAGCATTTTGGCTTAACAGAAGAGCTGAATTAGCTTGTCACACTGATGTGCAGAGCCAAATCCATGCCAACAGAGACATTTACCATTGAATCTACTGCAGCAAATTACAACTTTATTGTAGCATTGGTAGAAACATTAAATAAGAGGAGTCTGGCACTCTGGGTACAGATGCATTAAAACTAACTAACTAACTAACTAACTAACTACCTGTGCCACAGAATTACTACTCTAGCCTCTATTAAAGTTTGTGGTGATCAGATTGCAACCTGTTCTTGTTCTCCTTTCAAATTTTTTGGATGCTATGAGCCTTTTTTCCTTGGGAGAAGAGCAATGACAAATCTTGATAAAATAGTTAAGAGCAGAGACATCACACTGACAACAAAGGTCCCCATAGTTAAAGCAATGGTGTTCCCCATAGTAACATATGGCTGCGAGAGCTGGACCATAAGGAAGGCTGAGAGAAGTAAGATGGATGCTTTTGAACTGTGGTGTTGGAGGAAGATTCTGAGAGTGCCTTGGACTGCAAGAAGATCAAACCAGTCCATCCTCCAGGAAATAAAGCCAGACTGCTCACTTGAGGGAACAATATTAAAGGCAAAACTGAAATACTTTGGCCACATAATGAGAAGACAGGACACCCTGGAGAAGATGCTGATGCTAGGGAGAGTGGAAGGCAAAAGGAAGAGGGGCCAACCAAGGGCAAGGTGGATGGATGATATTCTAGAGGTGACGGACTCGTCCCTGGGGGAGCTGGGGGTGTTGACGACCAACAGGAAGCTCTGGCGTGGGCTGGTCCATGAAGTCACAAAGAGTTGGAAGCGACTGAATGAATAAACAACAAATGAGCCTTTTTTTGCTGTATCTCACTGTGGTGGAATTTGGAGCTGCCACTGATTCCCAGGAAGGAGGGAACGCATTCCAAGCTGATAAGAGGGCTCACAGTTTGGAAAGCCTTGGCAGGGGGTCAAAGAGAGTCAGGGTAGCCCTGCCCTAGACTCGCCTGGGTTATTTCCCCATAGGTGAGTTAGGATAGCTTTAGTCTGGCAAGATTCTGTCTATTCGGTGAGAACATTAAAGAACTAAAGTTGGAATACAGTCACTCAGTGTAGTTTTTTGGTCCGGTCCCAACACCCACAGTCAGTGATGTGTTTGAAATAAAAACCACATGTACAGAAACAACCAAGGAGGCTGATTGCTATCTTTTTCCTGTTTTATTTGACAAGTAGAGATACAGCAAAAAGAAAGTGTTCTTCCTATCTCAAGAGTCAACACTGATGTGCAGTGAGTGACATCCAGCACCAATGAGCCACAGTATAGAAGTTCATGTTAGATATTTTTTAAAAGAAAAGTATTTTTTTCCCCAAACCTGGAGCATAGTCCTTTTTTTCATTTTGAAATTAGTTTGGCAATACATTACAAGCTGTTGCTCTAGAGGGGTTACGCTCAATGGTTCACATAGTCTCAACTTTACCCTAGAACAGGGATGCATGTGAGCCCTGAAGACTTGGGCTAAGGCCCAGAGATCTTCAAAAATTGCAACTTGTAGTCTGGCCAGATATGATCAAGCTTAAACTGTAACCTGTACGAGAGGAAAGTTTTAAAAAACTTTTTGGGAAGTCCTTCTCCCTCCTCCCCTGCCCCCAATAACATTCAAAGGCCAAACAGGGCTCTTATTCCAGAAAATGTTGCACATCCCTCCTGTAAAAAAGACTGGAGACAGTAAAAACAAAAACAAAAATATTTCGGGATTCTTTGAAAGGGGAAAAAAGAACATGTGTCTTGTCCTTTTATTATTATAGTGTGTGTGTGTGTGTGTGTGTGTTAAAAACCTAACCACAGCTATATAGAATCCATAGGTGAACCATTGATACTGTGATTCAACCAATTAAAGTAGCAAACAATAACAGGACTATGATCAATCGGCCAAATTCTTAGATCCCTTACTTAAAACTGAGCTTTCCATTCTAAAACAAAAAACAGAATTAAAAAAAAATAAAACAGGTGATCTTCTAGAGCTACAACTGATAAGGAGCTGATACCCACAACACCTATTAATCTGGGGGATGGTTTAATCACAGGTTGCACAGTTGCCTTTATCTCAGGTTGGTAGAGATGGGAGTAAACAAAAGGGACATAGAAATAATTCTTAGGATCAAAGAGACTTAGTCCCAGATCACGGTGTTCTGATTGCAATCCTGATGCTTGTTTATTTTATTCAACACTGTCTCTCAAAATGGCTTGAAAGGGCAATAAAATGCCCACTGCATTGCAAACATCAGTATAAAACCTTATGATAGATTAGCACGGAACCCATGAAGCAGAGAATGTACGTTAAAATAGCACCCAGGTGGACAAGATGTGAATGGACTCAGTAGTAGGGAATGTTATATATCACTCCCCCATTAATAATGATAGCATATGTTCGTATTTCCGTATGCTTGAAGGTGTGATTGAGTTTGCACTGGAATGTCCAGCACATATATTTGTGTGTATGCATGCTTGCATTTCCATATTTGCATTTATGGGTGTTTTTGTTTTAGTGTATGTATGTATATGCCTAAAGTTTGTTCATGTGTATTTTCTGAGCTCAAATATTGTTGTAATGGTCTGTGGGAATGACCTTGGGAGACAGGAAGAAAAGCTGCAGGCTGGACAGCCATCATGTAAAAGGTATGTCAGGCCACAGAAGGAGAGGAGGCATGGGATCCTCCCTAGTTTTCTAGAGAGTAAAAGGAGAGGAGGAGAGAAATAGTTTCAGGCTTGGAAGATTCTTTTAACATAACCTCACAATAAAGATAGAGTTAATATTCTTTGTTGCACTTCTTGTCTGGACTACCTCCAAGGGCTAACAACTGCTTTTTATGATGTTTATTTTCTGTTAAAAAAAAAAAGCTTCATCATTGATATGAGTTATTGAAAGAATCCAAAATACTCTGTCATGTTTCAGTAGGACATTATTAGGATCCTTTCTATTAAAACTGATCAACTTATTTTTAACTCCCAGCCACCCAGAGTCTAATAACACAAATAAATAAATAAGCAAGCAGGCTTGATGCTAAGGGGGAAAAAAGAACAATTATTTTATCATGGGGAAAAGGACTGCTGTATGTTGCAAAAACAAGATTACGCACAAGAAACTGGGGGGAAAGGCATTTGTATTATTAACAGTTAAATGCATCATAGTCTCTGTTTAACTATAGTTTTGATGAATTGCTCCTAAAAATAGTATTGATTTAGGTAATCAATCTTACACCTTTTGTCAAAAGGGATTTTTTTCCCCAACTAAAACTACATTATTGATTTCTTGCGCAAGGACTATATCCAAGGGAAAAAATAAGTCAACACAGGCTTTTGTGCCACTGAAATCTAAGGCAATATATCTATACTAAGGAGAAAGGGGGGGGGAATCTTTATTTCACACAAATTTTTCACTAGTTCTTCAGTTCTAAAGCACAGTTCAGCTCCATAAGACTCAATTTTCCTAAATACCTATGTTAATGGAGCATAAAACTGAAAACTTAGATCAACCATTAGACTATTAAATTTACTAGCTGCATATAGGTTAAGGACACAATACCATTTGCAATAGAAAGACCAAAAGAAAAGCATGACATAAAGTTTGCTTTCGCTCATAGTTGCTAACTGTGCAGAAACAGGAAACAAGTAACTGATACTGTACTCATACAATCACAGTAAAATAGTAAGTCTAACTAGAATCAGGCTCAACTCCTGATGTCTAAACATGCCTGGGTAGTTTTCATGGTCGCAATATGGAAGAGGTTTGCCACTGTCTTCTTCTCGGATAGTTGTTTAAGTTCCCACACGAAACTATTAACATAGGATTTCCCGGTGGACTGTCATGCAAGTACTAAGTAGGTCCCGTTCTGTTTAGGATTTTGGGATCAATCAAGGTTGGCTAGATGCTGCCACATGCTGTGCCACAGTGACTAAGTTAAAACCCAAACAACCCTCCCCCAAATAGTTGGGGTTCAATTGCACAGAAGCTTTGGGGAGGAGCAGCTTAAGAGGAGTCGCCAACTGAGTTGAGATGAGGACTTGTTGCTCCTTCCCATGGCAGCACCTATCCTCCAGCTGACCACCTTTCTATAAGTATCATTCATAATGATGCACTGGCTGGCTTTGCACACTCACTATGCTATAATGTGGATTGTTTGTTTCTGGCTTATTCAAGAAACCTATCAAAGAAAACACCAAAACATGTGTGAATATTACTCCTTATAGTTCCTGCAGCTCCAAATAAAATGTGATTGTTAAGCCAGTTTCATGATGCAAAAGTGCTCAAAACCTTCCATTTCATGAAGAGTTTTCTGTCAAGAAGGATGAAGGTACCAATTTCAGCCAACAGAAATTGTGGAACAGATACCCCACAATAGGACATGTTGTAGGAACTCTGTATAGCAGTTTTCTGTTTTAAGTATAAAGAGAGTGCAGCTACCTTCAAAAGTGTAAAGCCAACAGTTAACATTCTTGACAGTAAGAATGTGTAACCTTGGAAGGGGTAACAACGCTACTTGTAAATAGCTAGAAACCAATACCTATTGCAAATCATCTCAAACTGCAGGACACAGAATAAGTTAAAGGAAAGTTGATTTGTATTGAATGTTACAAAAAAAGTCTGTAATAGTAAAAAGCAGTGGAACCAACTACAAAGGAAGTGATGGGTTCCCCTTCAGGCAGAAGGGGATATTTTAATTTGGATTCCTGAACAGAGCAGGTGACTAGACATCAGAGGCCCTTTCCAGCTCTAAGATTCTATGAAATAATTTATTTTAATAGATCTAAATGTCAATCCATTTAGCTTCCAAGTCTGAATATTAGGAAATACTTCACTCTACCCACATTTTACATAGTTTTCCTTATTTTCTATCATGTTCCCCTTACCTAGTTTTCTATACTGAAAACTTATTGATGCTGCACTTTTTCCACCACCGGGAAACTATTCTGATCCCTAAATGGCCTAAATGTTTTAAACTTCCTTATTTATCTTCATATATAAATCCAGTTTAGAGAATTTAAAGAAAGTTTTAAAAATTAAATATCATTGGTTGAACCTGACTTTTTAAAATATAGAATTCATATGAGAATTAACAGTGTCCACATTACAAACATCTCTATTATTTACCCCTTTTGAGAGATCTGCTGAGTATCAGGTTTCAGAATGTTGTTCATTATTATTACTTATTTTATTATTACTTATTTCCATATCAAAATAGAGAGTGGAAGTAGAGCCAAATGTGTTTAAGGGAATTACACTTTTTGCTTAGTGCATCCAATGGTTTTCTTATTAGTTATAATGAGTTGGTTTTCAAGATGGTCATAAAACAAAATTACTTATTTTACAAACTACTCTTCAAGGACAGTTCTTACCAAAACTTGGGGTGTGGGGGGGAAACTCACCATCTAAGCTGGTCCCACTATCATACTTTGGCTATTCTTACATGTTCGTCTTTATGTTCATTTTTAAATATATACAATATTTAAAAATGAACAGAATTTTCTTCCTTTCAGAATTTTTATTCCACTGAATACATTATATATTAGAATTTACAATTTTTCCAAACCAGATTGGTCCATATCTAAATATCCCAGCGTCACATCTCACACTTCAGTGCTATCTAAGTACGAATTTTCTCAAGATTCCTTATCAAAGAAACAAAATTTCTGACATTCACTGGGTGGAAGTTTTATTCACTTCCCAGTTTGAATGGCATCAAATACTAATCAATAGACAATGGCAAAAAAAGACCCTTTTAATTAAATATATTGTTTCACTATTTTTTTTTCTTTTTTCCTGGCAACAGATTGTTGGATTAAACTCTTTCCTTTTATTGTAAAGGCTGGTCAAAGACTGTAACAAAGATAATCATTCATTCAATCAATAGACTCTGGACATTATTTCATTTATATTTATATCATGGTCACTATGCAATACTTCTCCAGTGCAGAAAGTCCACCTTCATGCTGATCATGTTACATTTGGAACTACAAGAGAAATATGTTACCACTGGGAATTACAGTATACAGAAAATACTGACAGAACAAAGGTTCTTTTACTTATATCCATTCCAGGCTGAAGAAGCTGGTCTATTTTTCTGTCTGTGTGATTTTAATTGTGTAGCTTGACTTTTCAGCAGCATAAGTAATAGCAGTGGGAACTGCATGGAAATACCAGGTTTAGCTTCTGATTCTCCTCTAACTTCATTGGATAAAACCATAAACACAGCGGATTGAACAATCAAGCATATGCCTTTTAATTATCCTTCAGTATGATGCTGTAATATTGGAAATGTGATTCTTATGATCAGCTATATAACAACTGTAATTTACTTTAGGGACACCTGGATTTGAGGTCCAGGTAAAACATTCATACAGCTTGGATCTTTTTCTTTAGTATAGATAACACTATAATATCAGGTTAAAGTCATTTTCCTCTTTTTCATTAGTGATTCAGCTACCTTATTTTCAATTTTACAATTATTTTAAAGTTTCGATGTTGCTTTTGTTGTATTTATTCACCACCTATCTTTACAACTGCCCATTTCTAGGACAATTTTATTCCCAGATGCTACAGGTGCTGGTCTCCAACCTTTATCTTTTTTTTTTTTTAAGTCCTGAAAGAAGCATATAATTTCATATCTATCAATGCAGCTTTCACTAACTAATCATTTTTAAAACTGCCACCCTTTTTTTAATCTTTCCTGCAAAGACACAATGAAAGAAAACAAATGTAAAGATGATTTAAAAAAAAAATGGTGCTAAGATAGGCAACAAAAGGGGAAGCTGATATTTTTTTTTCTGAAGTTGCATTATTTTTTTTTATCAGATGCTCAGAGGAGATACTACTTAAACACAGATCTGCTCCCCATCCCACCATACATGCCAGACATGTTCCAATAAATTTAACCAAGCTATTTTAATATAGATGGTTCCTTTCATTATTGGATGTTGTGTTTTAAATCAGGCAGGTCATCCACATCCAAGCTTGTTGGGAAAGATGGTTGGGAAGTGAAGGAAGATGGGTTGTCAAGAAAAAAATACATTGTGTTTCAAAAAGAAGTTGACTGTCATTTTTCACTTTACTTAAAAAAAAAAGAGAGGATGGGTTCAACAGAGCATGAAAGTCCAGATTACCACAGAGACATCTTCTTGCTTCATACCATGTCAGGCACCATCCAGGTCACATCTTCTAATTTATGTGTCCTATCATATCTTTCTGCCAAGGCTGAGTCCCTTGACAGGCAGAGAAGGGTAATT
This sequence comes from Candoia aspera, assembly GCF_035149785.1. Classification (NCBI taxonomy): domain Eukaryota; kingdom Metazoa; phylum Chordata; class Lepidosauria; order Squamata; family Candoiidae; genus Candoia; species Candoia aspera. Next base: position 9,185,501 of record NC_086164.1, read on the forward strand.
GTAAAAGCAGATGCTGCACTTCATCTTCTCTTAACTGCTGAGGTAGTAGTGTAAGATGACAGTGAAGCTAAAAGATTTGTGGTGATAAGCAATGGGCAGCCTGCCAAGTCTTCCACTAAAGAATGACCAGATTCCACACTCAGGGGCTATATACCCCACTTGGACCAGTAGTGCCAAAATCAACTTGAGAGGTGTCTGTATATCGAAGTTGGTTTCTTAAGTCAAGTGGGCATTTTTCAAGAAAGCTTATCAAATGGGCTGTAAGTTGGCCTTGTCCTTCTTTGTGTGAATACAGAGTCCTGTCATATATTTCTTTCATACAGCTTGCATAAGGTTCTTTGGCTACAAAATGTTGCAGCAAGAGTGAGCCATTATGGTCACATTACATCAGTCATACATGAATTTTGGTGGGTCTCAGTTCACTTCCAGGTCCAATTCAGGGTGCTGGTATTAATCAATAATGTCTTTCATGGCTTGGGACCTCACAAGCTAAGTATGGAGAGCCAGGAGATGGCCTTGAGGGAAATAGCCAAAAGCTGTTACAAAAACAAAAACAAAAAGGGAAGAAGCTTTCCTTGAGCCCATCTTTGGAGATGTAATGGTATGTGGGAATGACCTTGGGAGACTGAGCCCAGAGATGCTGCCTAGGGAATGGTCGGATAAGAGAAGGCAGAGCCCGCAGCTGCATAGTGGGCAGGGCAAGAGGCTCAGAAGGGACCCTCCCTGGTTTCTCAGGCTGTAAAGGAGACAGTGGGAGATCTGTACTTTCAGACCTGCAAGATTCTATTAATGTATCTCTGCAATAAAGTAGAATTAGCTGATCTGGTTGTGTTTCCTGTCTGGCCTACTTAGTAAGGCTGACGGGAATATCTTCCCCAGTAAACTAAGCCCAGGACTACATGTATTGTCTTTTTGGTGCTAGGAAAAGACAGCTTTATGCTCCCAAGCATTTTAAGCAATTAATTAACTAATTACTAAAGGTATTTCTCCTTATATATATTTTCCTGGGGCAGAAGCTTCTATGACTGTTTTCATCTTATGTACTTTCGTTGCTATATCTTATTGTATCTTCTCATTGTTTTAATTGGATGTTCTTAATCTGTTCCTAACTTGTTCTGGGGAAATGTTTTGTTTCTAATTTTAACGCTGTGTACCTCCTGAAGTTGCATTGCATGCGGTATATATATTTGTGTGTGAGTGTGTGTGTGTGTGTGTGTGTTTAAATAATAACAGCATATTTCCAACTCAAAATCAGAGAAAGTTACTCAAGAGTGTTCAAATTATACAGGGTCAGAGGGGAACGAACTCATTATGTTTTGTGTTGGCTTTCTTTGTTCCTAGAAGACAATGGGGAGTTTGATTTAAGGGACTCGGTGAAGATGGATTTCATTAAATTACTTTTTCCTCCATAATCTGAGCAGACAAGCAGCAGAAAAAGGACAGACTCAAGGGCAAGCTGCATTCCAGTTTTGGACATTTCACATTTTTTATTATTAAAAGCAGACACACTTTGGGAGGGATACGAATTGGTCTGGAGAACTGAACTTACGGATGAGGCATAACCTTGTAACGTGTATTGCTTTTCTAAGTGATGCCCCATCATTTTAATTCTCCTCTGAAAAAATAAAATAAAATAAAAATCTGAATATTAGTGACAGACTACCTGCTCTAAAGGCAGAATGCATTTTTGACTATTCCTTCCTGGGCATGGGGGAGAACTTTGCATCTGTTGTAAAAACCCAATATATCTAGAAAATATGCTTCTTTTTAAAATTCCAATTTTCTATTGTTACAGAATGAGTTTGCACATCGCGGTAAGACATAATGTAGTTCGGTTTTGGCTGTGTGCATTGTGTGAAACTATTTATTTTTGGTTTGTAAATCAGTGTTTATGCCTTACTGAACCATGGAATTAATGAGGTAGCTGTGAATTAGCTCTTTCTCTGTTTAAGCTATCTAACAGTGGTCGTCAGTATATATCCTGAATTCCTTCTAGGATATAAGTAATAAATGCATTTATCTAAATTGTTCAAGAATAGTAAAAAGCTAGGGGGAAGGAAGCAGGAAGCAGGTACTTTAAGGCTGATGGACTTGTAATAAGAAAACAAACAGAGCAGTGGATCAAACTCCATCAGGGATTTATGAATTCCCTAGAAATAGTCTTGAGCAGAGCTATTACAAGTTGGTTTGGAATAATTAGATTAAACCCACTGCTGTGCTAAGCTGTAGCACAGATAACCCATTAGAGATAACTTTCAGCCCAACTAATATGAAGAATTTGAAAGATTTGTTGGTATTCCCAATTGTTAAGAGGGCCATTTATCAAGCTTAGCTAAAGAATGCATATACGGTATGCATCCCTACACTTCCCTCTTTTGAAGACTATGAAATTATCTTTCAGTGGCTATCCAAATACAATATAATATTCTGAAAAGATTCTACTTGATCTTTTTTTTAAAAAAATCTAGTTGTTTGCATGGCTCTTTTAGCATTCTCAGCTGAATGGAAAAACATTTAAAAATACTTCCATTTCTTAGATTTTTTTTTTAAAGAAAGGATTAGTTGAAAAAGGAAGATGAGGTTGTCAGATAGGAAATAGCTTTGGAATGAGTTCTTAATGCTGGGATGAAGATTTGTAACGCTGAGTATGTAAAGAAGTAGGTGGTTCTGTTCATGGGCACAGTGTTAGTTCTTTCAGTGTCATGTAATTAATGTCATCTCCTGCTTATCCTTGTTAAAGACTCTCTGGACTAAGCAATGACTACATGGACACATCCATGTGGCTTTCCTGGCAACAAGGTGGGAGTGCGTTATCGCTGTCTTTTCCTGGGATGTATTTTTAGTTCCACAGTCTATATAACAGCTTTTTCCTTATGACCTTCCATCCAAGTATCAAGGTTTTTGTTTTTTTTAATCAGCCCAGATATCTTGATACTAACACTTGCTGTGATGATAGTAAATCGGTCAGCAGCATTTATTTATACTTTTGCCAGTAATATACACAGGATGCTACACCTAGTGCTGAAGTCCCTGCCCTGAGTAATTTCCCAAATAAACATGTATACAAGGAAGTCAGACAAAAGGGGGAGAAATGGAAGCAGGAATAATTATTGGGCAGGTCAGAGCAAGGAAGATAGAAATATGCTTGTCGTGCATCTATTTACTAGGGCTTATTTATTTTACCAGGATTTACTGTAAATATTACTGTCTTTCAAGTTACAATAGCAAATGAAGTTGTGCATTGGGGATATTTGCAGCTCTTGTCACAGCAATGGGAGAGTAGTGGTAGAGGAAACTTACAACCAATGCTACCACATCTATACTTCAAGTGGGATTCAAATTGGAAGAGCTGAAAGGAAAGGTGGTGGGGATATTCAAGAGCCTGGGAACTAAGTTGTCCAAAGAGAGACTGAAGGAACCGTGGATTTTTATCCTTGAGAAAAGACCACTGGAGATGGGATACGATAGTATTCAATGTAACTGAACAGTTACACATAAGAACACATAAGAAGTTCTCTTCTCTGTCATCCCAGAATGTGGAACATGGCATACGTTATAGGAAGACTGGATCCCACTGAATGTTGAAGAAGCTTGAGCAGTATGAGCAGGTTGATACTGGAACCTCTTTTCCAGAGATGTTGTGAACAGACCCCCTTCACTGGATGTCTTCAAACAAAAGTTAGACAGCTACCTGTCTGGGGTACTAGAACTTAGGTTCCTGCACTGATCAGAGGGCCAGACTTAATACCCTGACTTGTCCCTTCCACCTCTATGATTTCATGGCACTATGAACAGCATTCTCTGTGAGCTTCCTTGGATTGTCTCTCGAGAATGACCAAAATGCCATTCTGAGTCACTACTTGAGAACATGGTGTCACATTTTACAGACCTGCAGTGACTCTTTTCTGCACTAAGGGAATTTATTAAGATGCTTTTACGAACCATGACCATTCAACTGCCTCACTTACATGCCCAACGTGACATCTCTAAAATGATATGCTTGATTGCCTTCACCTGCATTTTCTTGACATAAAAGGAAGCAGGTTGGGACTTGAAAGGGTCTATGAGGGCCTCCAGAAACAAATGCAGAATCCCAGTCAGAGATGATGAAGTCTTCAAAGATCCTGTTTAGTTGTTTCTCAGCTCTAAACATTCTTCCAGCCTTTTAACCTGAAAAACTTCTTGGGGCACTGAATAACTCACATTTGACTTGTTTGGAGCTAGATAGAGAGACTGGAGGAGTTATGAACTGATAATATTTTAAGTCCATTTGAGAAGTCAAGAGCTGCTTCCTGTCAGATCATGCACAAAATTATTTTTGCGGTGTCAGTTACTATGGCAACTTTGGCAACCAGTGGCTATCCAGTCTTCCTGGACTATAACTCCCATCATCCTCAACACCTGGGCCATATTATTTGGGGTTGAAAATAATCAAATCTAAGAATTTCTGGGTACACAATTTCCCCAACATTCTCTGTTGTCTTCTGAATGCGAAAAAAAAAAAAAAATCCTAAACAGTGTAGAGACAATAAACTCAATAGACAGTGAAAGAAAAATTATGTATTTCTATGCCAGAAAGTACAATAGGTATAGAAAATAGGAAAGCCAACATAACCTAATCAAATTAAATTTATTGTAAAGAAAAATCCTTTTATAATTTTATAATTTGCATGTTTCTAACAATCTGCAAAATTCAGTTCAGAGGTACGGTTTGAATGCAAATCAATTGAATCTCCAGATTGGAACAATCATTTGAATCAAATCTTTGAAGTAAATTGTTTGATCAGTTTAGTAATTTGGATGTTTTTTTTTTCCCCTCTAATCAGTCCAGAAAATCAAACTGAATTGGCATAGGTTAATATGGCACACATCACCCTATTTCCTTTTCTAAACTAGTGAATGTTGAAAGGGAAATAGAAGATCAAATGATAACTGTCAACTTTCAGAGAAGAATCCTGCTGTGTGAATCCACAGTCTTTCTTTCAATTAGGTTACCACCGTGCTTTATTTCTGAATCTGACAAATGAGGCTATGAGACGCAAGCAAGAAACACAATTAACAAATTAAGAATTGCCACCTCAATAAACAGACCAAGCCTTATGGAGGAACATTCCTTATAAAGCTGGGGGAGATGTGGGGGACTTGAGAAGGTGCCACACATTTTACCTCAGTGCACATCAAAGACCTATTTAAAAACAAACATTGCCCAACATACAACTGATTTTTCTGAATTTTTCCTTTCCCTAAAAAAACCTCAGGACAATTAAAAACTCACCCAAAATACCAGGCATGGTTTGATAATTGCTACAAATAGCTCCCTAAAAGGAAAAGGCATAATCTTGCTGAATATCTGGTTATTTATTTATTGCCTTCTGAGCTTTCTGATGCTGTTTGACAGGTCCTTGGGAGGAACTGCTGTGCTCCAGGGAAATTGGTTTGTCTTCAAAAAGCCAAGAACAAAACAGAACCTAAATGCACAGTGGAGTAGAAGCCAGAGAGATAAATAAATGGGAATACTAAATCGGAAATTCCTTTTGTGCTTTTACATAGAACCACAGGGGAAAATTTAGCATTCAGATATCTTTGCAATATGAAATATATCTTTATGTCTGCATGTCTGTGGATGTGTCTATGCATGTGTTTGTGAATATGGGTGAGTGGGTACACACCCACCCACATGCATATACACACAGAGAAATGTTTCGTTTATCCCACAGCCAAATATAAGGTGTGGGCTTTTTTTCCCCCATATTCTTTTCTCTGACACAGTAGGTACTGCAGCTATATCCCTGATCACTCCAATTTGGAAACTCAGAAGCTTTTAATTCATATAATAGTGGTCCAGCTTGTTAGCAAGTCTTTGCTAGGGACATAGCATCATTCGCACAACTGTAAACCTGCTCCAAAGCACATAGACCACTCCTCAAAGCAGCCTCCCAGATGTTTGGGTACAACTTATATCATCCCTCGCTGCCTGGCTCCATTCTGGCTGGGGATGATGGGTACTGCCATCCAAGCTCTTTGGAGAACACTGTCTTGGAGAAGGCTGATGACTGTGGAAACTGTGGCAGAAGGCATGCCTGCCGTTCTTTTCAGATGTATATCACTCATAGCATGAATATATGGCTTTCTGATATCCATTGGAGGTTAGATTTCATGTCCCTTCAAAGTTGTATTAAAAGAGCAGTAAAGTATCACATGACATCTGGGAATATTTTATCTGCAAGCTTCTTAACTGCACAACCCCTTTCTTCCCAACTCATTCATGCTGCACTGGCCATCCTGCTCCCATCAAGTTGGGGCCACTGGGGCTGAAATGGAAGTTCACATCACACGATGTCCAGCAGCCACTCTGAGAGGGTGCTTCTTTTCATTTATGAAACAGCAGTTACCGTTTGCAACTGTGGAGAATTTAACAAAAGGAATGTGAAAAAAGCAGAAGACTCAGGAAAATAGAAAGTTTCCTCCTATGTCCTAGAACTCCCACTATCCCTCACTTTTGTCCATCCGACATTGCAGGCTCATTGGTTCTCTGCTTCTCCGATAGTGTTATTGCAGCCCAATGTCTGAAGATGTTGATGGAGCCTGGGATATTTAGGTTCAAATTAGGTTCAGATTAGGTTCAGAGTAAATAGAGTCATTGCATAAGAAATATGCAGTAGTAGAGATGTACTTTGCTTAGAAAGGTTCTAGTCTCAAAGCACACTTTTCTCAATATTTTTTTTGTTTTTAAAGCAACAACTCCTAAGGGGCTGGAATACTTTGGAAAGTAAAATGGAGCAGAGGTGCCCGTTTACAGCATTCCTATTTCCATGTAGAGTCCAAAGTTCCTCCCAGAAATACACATACATGTACATACACACACACACACCCAAATTCATGCTGTGTTATAACAATATTTTCTAGTTATAATTAACAAAAAGCAGGCAAAAGCATACACATTCAAATTCAAAGCCACTACGAGAGCCCCTGAACTCAGTGATACCATGCTATTTAGCTTTGCTAGAAGAAGCAAGCCGAAGAAGACAATGGAATGGTTAATATCTGTCTTTGTTTGTAGGCCCTTTATTTATTTATTTATTCATTCATTCATTCATTCATTCATTCATTCATTCAATTTCTATAGCCACCCATCTCAACCAGTGACTCTGGGTGACTCACAACAATAAAAACCATAAAACAATAAAACAATTACAATTAAAACAATTACTATAAAAATAAATATACATGGCTGCCAAGTAAACAATGTAAGATGTCAATACAACCAAGAAACGGGACCATTACCACACTCGGGGAGACAGGCCCAGGCACATAACCACGTCTTCACGGCCTTACGAAAGGCCAACAGGATTGGGGACATCCTGATCTCTGAGGGGAGAATATTCCAGAGGGCAGGCACTACAGCTGAAAAGGCATGCCTTCTAGTGCCCGTCAACTGAAATTCTTTGGCCGACGGGATCCGTAGCATGCCCAATCTACCAGATCGAATTGGATGGGTAGAAACAACTGGGAGAAGGCTGTCCCTTAGATTACCCAGTCCCAAGCCATGAAGGCCTTTAAAAGGGACAACCAGCACCTTGAATTGCACCTGAAAGCACACCAGCAACCAATGCAGCTCCCATAGCAGCAGTGTTTAACAAGAAGCAAAACTTTCCTTGGAGCAGGAAAGTTTTGCTTCTTGTTAATAGCCCAAGGCACAGAAGACACAGAAGACAGGAGTTTAATGAAATTTAGGATCTACAAGCAAAAACCAGTATGGTAGAGACAAGAATATATTATTATTTACTAGAGTGAATTGTGGGGTGGGGGGGGAGAGGGCAAGAGAACACAACTCTCAAGGTAACCCACTAGGTCCCTCAGCTGGGGCTGATAGAGGAAATTTCCCTTTCCCACAACCCACCACTCTCAGCTCTAGGACACTGGTGAAACTATATCACAAAATAAAGCAATTTATTGATGCTCCAAACAATTTCTCTTCAGCTTCTATTACCTTTGAGCACTGTACATTCTAACAAAAGTAACAGATGAGTGTGTATCTCCAACTTATGAAGGAATTCTCTAAGTAGTAGGATAAATGAGTGTGTGGGGGAGAACTGAAGGGGCCAGGGGTAGTGGCAGAGTTAGATTTCATCCTTCTAAGAGACCAGAAGAGAAGAAATATTAGTTATAAAAACAAACACTGAGATTCAGCACCATCCTTAATTTAGGGAGATGATGGACCATTAAGAAGATCTACATATACATCTGACCAGTTAAAGTTTCAAATGCTCTAGTTAACTTGGTAGGTGTTTAAACTTAATTAAAAGGAACCATCATATATCTGGCAATCTTTTTATGCTAAAGTAATATCTGCCAGAAATTTAAACTTTTAAATCTTATCTCATATATCAGCGGAATGAAGAGTTTGAAATTGTGAAAGTGCTAGGTTTTGATGGGAGGGAATCAAAACCAGAGGTGTTTTTTTTTTAAGTGTTAGTACAACGTGAACAAGATGGATGAAGAACAAAATGTTGCAGCACTTCTTTCCTCCTAAAAACATGATTCTGTCTAAAGATTAGACCAGCTGTTCTCTTGTGGCCAGACATTCCATCTCCTCCTTTCTGTCATACTAATTCTTTTTGTTTTGTTTTGTTTCTTCTGCCTCTGGTTCTTGGGCACACTCTATTTTCAAAAACCTTTCAACATTAAAATATTTTGTCACTTAATTTCTCTTTTAAAAAAATAAATCATCCTGAAACCTATTTTCTTTCCCTTGGGTGTCTATTGTGATTACAATCAGCATGCACCATCTGAATTTCTAACCTCACAGAGTCAGAGCAGAACATTATTCTGTTATAAAATAAGAGGCACAAAGCATTCTAAAATAGTAGAGTCAATTTATTTGTCTATTGCTCTGCACTTACAAATTTACAGGCCACATACAAAGAACATTCTTTAAGGCTTATTCAAAATCTTGGGGGTTAAGCCCTGTTTTCACTTGTCCCCCATTCTAGCACAGAAACTGATACTTTTTTTTCACAGACTCCTTGTAGGAATACATCACTCATAAGCAACTGATATTGTCTAACAGCTAAACAGAGATGAAGATATAAAATAATTTAATCAAACAAGGGGAAAAGGAAATGTGGATGGAGGAGTAAAGTAAGTTTTAGCCTCATATAAGAATGACATGGAAAATTCTATATATATATACCCAATATTGTATATTACTATACTATATCTTTGATTTATCTGCAAGCAAAAGAGCAATGGCATCAACATTAAAACTTCACAAAATTTAAATTGTTATCCCTCAAGTTGTTATCATTCCATATTTTAGAGTTTGGATTTGTCCTCCTCTATTGCCTTTGGGGAAATGGTTAGATTGGATTCAATTTGTATAGGAACAAAAACTTGACATGTAACACAGATCTCAGATGGGTTTGGAATCAGCATAATTTGCTCACACAGGCATGCCCCCCCTTCTCTCTTCATTTTATTGAAATATTCACTCCCTACATTCTGAATCATCTTTTGTCAGCTTCTGCAACTTCTCATAATTTGATTTTAATCCTTCCTTTTTTAAAAAGAAAAAGCAATTTATCTAATCAAGGGATTATTGATAATGTTTCTCTGTCTTTTGTATATCTATATATGTATGCATATGTGTGTGTATGTCTGTGTGAGCATAATACAATACACAGACACACATGAACACACACACCCTTAGATTTTCCTTTCAAGCCTATCTTGAACTGACTGGCACATCACTATCTTCACCCATCTTTCAGCTTCTGCTATTGTCTTGGTTCCACTGGTTTTTGAATCAAATGAAACAATGGTTCTTTCTGTGTTTCTCTTTTAAGCATCTGCATAAAATTAATATTTATACAGTAGTGTGATGACTAAAGCTGGCAAAGCAGGAACCAATATATTTTCAGGTCAGACAGAATCATTACGTAAACATGGAGGAGATGTCTACAGCTCTGAAGGCCAGGAAAAGAACACCCCAGTATCTGTTAACTAGAAAGGGTAGGAGGCTGAGGTTCAAATCCTAGAGTGGACATATATACATTTATATTTGGCTTCATTTCTCTACTTTGCAGCAGGCAGATCTGCTGTGTGTATATAATTACTTTCTTGCCTAACAAAACAACTTACCTAGCCATGTTGAGCCTATGTTGATTAGTTACTGAATGCAGAGTTGAGTTTCTGGAGAGTAGAGGTTTATTGCCATGCCCAGTGTGACATCCTGGTAAAATAACCACTCTCTTCCATGAATACACTACAACTAGCACAAACAATAAATAAGAATAAACTGGGAGGACCTATTCCTCTGATTTGGGAGGAAATCTTATTTTCTTTGTGCTGATCCTCATTCTGGCAACATATTCTCACCAGCTGAACTTCTCCCAGGAATCAGACTCCATAATAAAGTTGGCTCCACGTAATGAAAAAGACTTTGAAGTTACAATCTGCAAAGGGCAGGAATGACTAACAACCATGCAGAGAAACTGCCCATTCAGTCTTAGTAAAGAGTCCAACCAGAATTTTTTTAAAGCTGTTGTGAATCTAGACCAGCTTTCTCCAATCTGAGTATTCTTCTGTTGTGCCTATATTAACTGCCAGCAATGGCCACATTTGGCCAAAGTCCTCATATAAGCAGCACCCAGAATGGAGAAGGCTGGTGCTAACAATACTAGACAAAGCAATGAGCTGGATCAATCCTGCTTTGGCACAACAACATCACACTTCAATATCCTATTTACAGCTGTAAGATGTATGCATTTCTTGACAGGTAGCCAGCTACCCTGAAGATAAGCATAGGCAAGCAAACAGAGAAAGTAAAACAGAAGAGGATTGTTCATGAAAGTCATCATGGGTACCCAGGTATCTTCAGGATTCCTCTGGTGATGGTCACATCCAAGGGACAGACAAAAAGAAGTTAGTCAAAAGGTCAGATGCAAGGAAGGCAGTTGCAAGCACACCAGGCACGAGTAGTGAGCTTGCTTGTATCTGCCAGATTGGATGTCATTTCTCAGATGCTGCTTGACTGAAAAGCCAAGACAGTCTTTCTCCTGCTTAGTCTTATTCTCAACCACTCATTGCAGTTCCTTGAGTTGTAATCGCTTTCTTTCTCTAAGACCGGGAGAAGGCTTGGATCCAAACATCTCTTCTCTTGCTCTCTCTGAATAGCAACAAATTAGAGTTTTCTTTGTTTCTCTGATCCCATCTAGGGGACATCAAGATTTTTGCAGCTGCAGGATGTTGCAATAATGTGTAGACAAAGGCAGTATGAGGCTTCTTCATATTTTCAACAAATTTGAATGCAGAGTCATACTTAATGAAGAAAAAAAAAACAAAAATCTAGGGTTTCAACCTGCCTAGGTATCTCAAATGTTCAAGTCAATCAATCAGCCCCAAACAAGAGGTCTAGAACCAGCAGGTGTTTCGTGTAAGGTTTTCCAGTGCAAGTAGAGAATGCAGCCTCCTATTACAATAGATACAGAAAATACTGTAAAACAGTAGTTGCTTCTTTTCATGAGGGAATGGCTGCCATTTGTTCCAAGACAGAAACAGAAAAGGAATAAATAGTACGGTGGTGGGGAGCCTGTAGTCTTCTGGATCAGTTCTTAAGTAGAGGTCCATGGGTAGATTTCAGGAGCTCCATGAATTTGAATGGGAAAAGAAAAATGCTCGCTCTCTCTCTGTATGTATGTGTATGTATGTATATATATATACATACATACATACACACACATACACACACACACACACTGTATACAGACACACACTTATTTTTTTATAATTTGATAACTGCATTTGAGCATAATTGAGGTCACTAAGTTTCACCAGATTCTCAAAGGGCTCCATGGCACCAAAAAGTCAAGGACCCCTGTTGTAGATGTCGCTGACCTCCAACGTTCAGCCTCTCTTATCATTGGACATACATTTTGCAGGGAATGAGACTTGTCATTGAGTGATGCCAGTCTTGGTGTGCTGTTTTGTTCCCTTTGTCACAATCTATTTTTTCCACCCAGTTCTTTTTATGGTGGGTCTGGACAGGCTATGAGGCCATCTCCAGAGCTTCTGTCTCATTTCCATAGTCCCCGGATTAATTTTCTCTGCTTTCTCAGCTTTTACCTTGCTGTTTCTTCCGAACCAGGACCAATTTGGAATTTTCTTGTTTCCCATTTCTGGAACTAGTTTACAAGCAAGCATTCACTCCATCTCATGCATAAACATGCTGTTGCTTTTTCATGAGATTTGATTTGTAGCTCTCATTTGTCTCTGTAATGCTTTGATGCCCTTTATATTCAAGCCTAAAAACATGTCTGCCCAGTTTCCGTGGTGTGACTTTTCTGCCGTGACTCCTTGAAAGCTTTCAATGATGCCAGAATAATAAGAACAGTAAACTCTGCTCTAGATATATTTCCTCCAGTAATTCCAGTGACTTTTTTTTCTGTTCCACCTACACCAAGAACTGTATTTTTCTGCCTCTTCCTTCTTTGGCTTTACATTATTTTTTAATAAAGAGCTCCAAGAAATATTCATGAATAAAAAAAAAATCAAACTGTGGGAGTAGGAATACATATTTACCTTTACTTAATTCTGTCAGAGTTTACAAGTGGCTTGGATCATCTCCATCCTGGCATTTGATCGGCATCTTTATGTCTTTTAGTTGTCTGTTATAGTCCTAGCTCTTTTACCTTAGCTTCACACACATAAATGCTATTTAGGAATTAGTGTCAAGGAGAAAAAATATCCTGCATTACTTCTACTAGTGCTCATAGAATTTGCTTTCAGAATATCTTTCTAAGGAGAAGAGAACTTAGGTAAGGCATTACCTTCTCATAATTTTCTTGCCCTGAAGGATCCAAGATAGATGCATCTAAAATAGGCACCATGTGAAAATAGGATCCATAGATTAAGTAGGGTTGACAACAGGGAGTTGTCTGGACACAGATAGTATATAGTAAATAAGCAGAGTTATTCCTATCTGGTCATGTACATGATTTTTTTAAAAAATAGATCCTTAAGATACATAAAATGCTAAGCAATTGGCTTTAACTTAGGAAGTACAATGCAAATGAACAAGTATTTGCTCTGTAGAATTTGGTATTGGCAGAATATTTTTTAACTGTTCTACAGATAAGGATTGTCCCTTAGGAGGAAGAACAAAATATTTAAAGAATTAAAAGAGAACTGGTATCTAGCTATCATTATCATCGCTTTGGAGCCCTGTGGCCGGGGAAATCATATAAATTGGCAGCCAGCTGCAGAGATCATGCTGGCAAACCATTGTTTGTGCTGGAATAATTTTATCTGTCTGAAAAGAGATGAACCTGTAGTAGTGCCTTACCTGCAACACAAGGCTAGTCTGGGGTGATACTCAATTTCCCTGTTGGAATTATAACAGGCAAATTGAATTATTCATTCATTCATTTACCAACTATATTTTTAAACCATGGTACTTCAGAAAGACTCCATACAAATGTCACGTTAAATTCTAAAATGTCATCTTTAAGGTCTGATTTTGGAAAATAGTTTTTTTTGCTTTTTTTTTCCCTGCATATTTTGGGATGAAAATTTCCCCTCTATCTATGGGATTCTTCTCTGGAATTGAGTTTATTTTGTGCTGACAGAAGGCAAGGCTCCAGAAATACTAGCAGTTAAGTTTCTAATAACTTGTACCCACAGTTGCTCCCATTTGCCAAATTCTTTGGCAAGGATAGAAAAGGGAGAACAAGTGAGTAAAAAGACAGAAGGCAACACAGGTCACCCACTTTAAAGATGCTTTCTTGCTCCTTCTGCTCCTTTCTTTGAGCCTGGTATAAATTGTTGGGTTGAGATGCTGACTTCCCAGGTTTCTGATTATTAATAGTGTCATGAGCACCGTTGAGCTGAATGCATCAGCACAACGGCACACATGACAATACCACGGAAACTAGAGGAAGGGATTTAAAGATAAGCAAAGCACGCACAACAACAGACACAGACCCCGAGGAGAAGGGAACGACCCCGGCCGGATGAACCAACCATTAGAACACAAAGGGGGAAGAAAGAACGACAAAGACAGGGCGGATCACGAGGCACACCTGAAGCTGTCAGCAGGAACACAACGGATATCGCCCAGCTGAAAGCAATCACCGGCCGGAGGAAGAAGACGATTACGAGAGAAGCCCGGGGCACCAGCAGGGGCCCCGCGACCCCTCACCTACCGGCAACGAAGCATACAGGACTTGGGGGGATGACACAACCCAAGGTGGGGGGGGGCGCTGACTGGCGCGGGCTATTTAAACCCCACACTGGCGCACTCCCTTCACTCTCAGCTTTTTCTAGCTATGCACTATGCTGAAATAAACCAGAACCTGATCTTCCCTGAATTAGTGTCTGTGTTTTACTCAGTAGTAGGCAGCGCATGACAAATAGGATGAAAGAGACAGCAAGCATGCCACTGCATCTGAGTTTCCTGTGCTACACAGTGGGCTTGCACTGCAGTGGCCAAAAGACGGCTAGAACAATTGCTGGAAATAAATACAACCTGATGTGTTGGTTTACAGGCCCAGGCAGAATACTCTGAATGACTGGATTTAACTTAGCTGTTTATTGTACTTCTAAGCCATGCAAGAGCCACAATGCTTTGATTCTAAGCAATGTACAAATCAATTAAAATCATGGTCAGTGGGAGAAAAACAACAACACAGAAATAGGATAATAAGCAATAAAATCACAAGGGCATTCCAAAATGGGGCATAAACCTTGAAAAGACAAACTACCTTCTTTGTCTCATTTGACGGGTAACCAGGCTTCAGGTAAATACAGGATGAGATTTTCCCATTTCAGAGCATTTACACATTGTTGGTTCCTGGTGGTATTTTTCCAGTATCTCCTATTTATTTTTATTTATTTTATTTTATTTTATTATTTATTGTGCCTCTGAGACAGTGTTGACTCCTGGTGACTGCCTGGACAAGTCTTTCCAGTTTTCTTGGCAAGATTTCAGAAGTGGTTTACCATTGCCTCCTTCTTAGGGCTGGCAGAGAGAGACTGGCTGAAGGTTACCCAGCTGGCTTTGTGCCTAAGGCAGGAGTAAAACAGTCTCCCAGTTTCTAGCCTGATGCCTTAACCACTTCACCAAACTGGCTTTTATCAATCTTCATTTTAGGACATGAATTTCTTCTTACTGAAGGCCTAGGCTGTTTTCCCTCCTGTTTTGTAATTTCACAGTTGCATGATTGAGTCTCTTTCTTTGTCCAACTCCCTTCTTAAGGGTATTTTCAGTGCCTGCCGTTTGTGCCATCCAATACAACTGAAAGCTTACTGGAATTAAATGTATGCTTTCCCCCTTGGCTGAGGTAAGCAAGGGAGAGTTGCTGGACACACTCGTTCATCAAGTCCAGCTCGTACTTATTTGCCATTAAAACAGGTTTTTCTCTTCCCCAAAGCTTCCTACTTCCATCTCCTTGTAAACATAATAGGATGTTGTTGTTGCTTTTAAATTCTCACATTGCATGTCAAATATCCAAATAAAGCCAGACTGCTCACTTGAGGGAATGATATTAAAGGCAAAACTGAAATACTTTGGCCACATAATGAGAAGACAGGACACCCTGGAGAAGATGCTGATGCTAGGGAGAGTGGAAGGCAAAAGGAAGAGGGGCCGACCAAGGGCAAGGTGGATGGATGATATTCTAGAGGTGACGGACTCGTCCCTGGGGGAGCTGGGGGTGTTGACGACCGACAGGAAGCTCTGGTGTGGGCTGGTCCATGAAGTCACGAAGAGTCGGAAGCGACTAAACGAATAAACAACAACATGTCAAATATCCAGATATAGATACCTTGTTCAACTCTGTCTTTTTATTATTGTTTCCCCCATGCAGTTCAGATGCTGCGCTCTCTGCCCCCAGGAGAAACCCCAGTTGAGAAATATCCTGTATATGAATGAATTTTCATACGGTGCCTCTTAACAGCTTTGAACTCCCATGTTCAAATTCAGCTCTGATTAGCATCGTAAAATTACTAAGAAGCAGTGAGCAGCTTCCAGCTGGTACCGCACTGCCTTTCACAACCTGGCGTGTCTTGACAGCAATTGCATCTCACGCTGTTTACACAGAAGAACCAGGAGTCTAAATAATTTGCAGCAGCATCAAATGGAAGTTAAAGCCAGCAAGAGTAATTTTGGATCTTGTATGACAAAGGCCAATCAGGCTACCATATTTTTCCCCTATTATGCTTCAAAGGCTTGTCCCCAATAAAATGATATGCCTATAATTCAAAGCCCTCCCCCCAAAATGAACACCATAAACTTTCCTCCTTTGAAAATAAAATACCTCTACCCAGCAGGATGCCAAGGAGCAATGGAAGATTTTCATTAACAGCCAGTCTTCTACTTCCAACAGAGCTCTGAGGTTTTCTGTATTACCTTTCTACTTACAGTAAATGGTCTGAGTCCCATTATCCCTTAGAAGCTTTCTTGGCCTCTATACCACCTGCCACTGCAATCTAAAGTTTTATAAACTCTACTTTCTCAACCACACCTTTCCATCTATGGACCAGAGGCCTAAAAAGATACCAGTTGTCCTGCCAGTCTGGAATGGTCCTTCTTGGAAACGTAATACATATCAGGTTTAGAAAACGTCGTGAAAGCTGCATCCCCCCAAAGGGTCAGACGTGACTCAGTGCTTGCACAGGGGACCTTTCACCTTCACCAAGATTTAAACAACCAGCCAGATTGGTTTTTAAAGAGATTCAAATAAAACTGGAAAGGGGGTGTATCCTTTTCAGTCGGCACAGCCTTTACATCTGAGTTCCTGTGTTTTCAGGTCAAGATTGATCAGTTATTCGTACAAGTGGTGGTGCTAAAGCTACCTCTGAAAGGTATGAAAAAGGGAGTCTGGTAGCTTGACTTACTGGCCTAATCTGGAAGTGGATATGCCTCGGTTGCCATAGGTATGAGTGAAGAGGTCATCATGTTGCAATTCACAATCACTTAAGTATACTCAGATACCAACTATTATTTATCAAGAACAGTCCTAATTTGTGTTGGCTTTCCTTTGTAAGTTGCTGTCTCAATTTAACCTTCAAGGAATGCCTTATTAAAACTGTGTTGCTATAAACATGCTTCTGGATTTAGCTAGAGCCTCTTGAGGTTATCTTTCTCATGAAGCAACCCACCTCATTCTTTGCACTACGTCCTCACACAAAAACACATACTTGCAAACACTATCCCATCAAGTAAAGTTGCACAAAATTTTGATTGCAACTATCACTTTGAAAGTTACTTGACTGAATCACCCTGATCAATGAATCTCAGAATCAGTTAGAATCAAGTGCCTTTGAATAAGTGGGTTGATTTGATTGATTTTTGCATTTGCACACCTCTTGTAAAATTAAGAACTCACCCATTTGAATGGATCCATCCAAGTGAATCAACAGGTCAGATTTTGAGTAATTAAGGGACTTTCAGTCTAGAATGTATCTTGTCCCTTCCACACAGTGTTTTGTTGTCAGATGGGCAGCATGATGCAGTTGTTCCTTTTCAAAGAAAACAAATTCTGCAAGCAGAGCATGGCTTTCAGTGGTGTGGAATACAAACATGCAAATAAGGACTATTTGCATTTATGAAGGGTTGCACAGTGGAGCTGCATACAGATGAATCCAACATAAACACAAACAATGCATGAAGGGGAATCAATATTCAACTTGCGAGCCCAAACTGGACGCTTGTGATGTACTGTATAGCACACCCAATAATACCTAGTACAGCATTAACAGCAGCAACACCAACACTTTATGAAAGTAGGGTTCTTTTATATGTTCAAGAACCTACCAGGATTATGAGTCATGAGGAAAAGTTGTATGTCCGTACGGACCTTCTTTCTTGGCAAAGAATGTGCAACCAATACTTTATCTAATGTTTGCATACATACCCAGTGGACATGTATGCATGTCACACTTTTCTGCTTCTTGTAGCTTGAACACCCCTAATTTGCAACAACTATGAAATACTTGCAATACTAAAATGTCCATCTTTTGATTTAATTTATAGTGAAGGATGTCCATTTTCTAAATTAATGTCTGCATGTGTTAATCAAACAAGGGACACATTCTTAGCCACTGCACCTCTATAAAAAGCAAGGGTGTTTTTTAAAACCAAGATTTATGGGAAAAGGGTGGGATCAAGTTACAGAAAACTGAGTATTTGGATTGTTTTCCCCCTTTAGAATTCAATTTACCTCCCTGGTTCCTTTTGCAGGCCCTTACTTATAGCTGCTGTGTGAATTGGTGAAGAGGCTGTTCTCTTAACTGATAACAAAGGTGAGACTGTGAATCACTCTCTGATTTTAAACATACCATTACACTAGGTTAGATTTTCAAGAAGGACATGGGGGAAGGAACTTGAATGCCAGAATCTGTCCTCTAATTTCATGAAAGTTATCTTCTTCCAAGAGGCTTCCATATGTATACCCCATTCTCCTGTTGCTATGATTGCAGTTGTGCTTTGTCAATTGCACAATTCTCCATTACTCAGTAGCTTCCCTGGCTGCTTCTGCTTCCTAGGGTGAAAAGTGTCCATGAGAGCCATTTTCCTCATGCCTTTTCTCTCCTTGCTTCCCCCTGCTACCTGTCCTCTTTGGGGGATTGATTTGGAACATGGGAAGCTACAGAATCCTGGACAGGAGTCGATGAAAATGATGAGTTTTGCTATGTACCTTTCCATCCCTTTGCAGCCTCACTAACATTTCTATTTCCCGATCAGAAAAGGCTCCACTGGACAAATTCCCTCAAGAATTATTCCCTTGGATTTTTATTATGTGTCCTTATGTTCAGCACAAAACAAATTAAAAATAATATCATCAATTAATAGCTTAGCATCAATAAAGCTTCATGGTTATTGAATTAAAACAAGGGAAACCAAGAGGCAGCAGAGATTATGATTGGAATCATCATCATCATCATCATCATCATCATCATCTGCACTTAGGTCCACTTGTGTGAGACTCCGATATCTTTTTCTTCTTTGAGAAAAAAAAAATCAAAGCAAATCTTTTTCCATCAGTCTGAATTAAACAAGAAAAAAATATTTTTTACACTGAACTTTATATATTCCCTGGCTATAGAAATAGAGTGAATTTTATTCTTCAAGTTATGAATGTTGTTGTTGGGTAGATGGATGGAAACACATACAGAGGAAAAGAGAAGACAGTATAAAAGTTTTTGGGACGTTGACTTCAGACATTAAGATTAAGAACAAAATAATTTACTTACTTGCTGTCTAAAATGCATATCTAGGAAACTGGATGTTTCAAACATTCAGGGACAGATTTGTCAAAGACATTTTGGAACAGGGGTATCTTCAGTCTTCAGTAACCAGTAAAGTTGTTTTTTTCCCCCATGGTTAAAAGCTAAGAATCCCAAGATCAGTATCCTTCCTTCTGACATTTCACTTTACAAATCTATAAGCAAACTGTGGGATTTCCAAGCCCCTCTTCTATGTAGCAAAAACAAACCATTTTTCAAAAAGAAAAAAAAAATGAACTCTCTTGACCATCTTTCACGATTTTTACAAAACACAGGTGATGGCACTTTGCTTTTTGAGTCTCAACCTTTCCAAAATCAAAGTGCAGAAAAAGCAAGAAGGCAAATGCTTCCCTGAAAGAGCTCCAAACTTGGCATCTTCCAGATAAAAAACAAGTTGGGCAGGAGAGCTTTTTAACAAGTCATCACAAAAAAGAGAACGTCTTCCATCAAAAGGGGAATGTCAATCGATCTTTCTACTGAACAAAATTTTGAAGGGAAATGTTGAGATTCCTCCTGGGACAAAGTGTATAAAGGAACTCCAATGGAAGGTGAGGGGGAAAAAATGGAGTATTTCCAATGGCTATCAAAGTATATTGCTGCATGCTTAGCATTTCTCTAGATTAGGCAGCGTTTAGGCTTTGGACTGCCTGCTTTGCTTTATTGTGATTAGGTAAATCTAGAATGGTTCCTCCAGTAAATGAGGCCAGCATACCTCCAGTTCATTCATTGGGTCCCCCCATGATTTACTTACACATCACTTATTGTGTAATCTTATTTTTTAAATAATTTTTATTAAAGCTTTTAAACAAGATTAAAAACAGCACAGACTAATAGAAAGAAAGAGAGAGAGAGAGAGAGAAAGAGAAAGAAGAAAGAAAGACAGGAAGAGAAAAAAGAGAGAGAAAGAAAGAAAAAGAAAGAAACAAAGAAAGAAACAAAGAAAGAAAGAAACAAAGAAAAGGGTAAAAGAAGGAAATCAAAGAAAAAGCAGGAAGAGCAAGAAAAAAAAACTTAAAGAAAAATAGAAAAGAAAGAAAATAAATATATAAGGAAGTGGCTTCTGATATTCTTCACAGAGTTATAAGTTTGGTGTACTTATTGTGTAATCTTCAATGGCTGGTTATACAAATCACGCTAAACCATAAACAATGGTCTGTGAAACACAATGGCTGGGATCACACAGCACACTAAGCCAAAATCAAGCTACTTCATTGTAGCTTTGCATGATAAGTGAATCAACTTGTAAGAAGGATTAGCTTCAAGATACAGCTAGCAACCTGAAATATTTGGATGGGGATTTGGAAACAGGGAAGAGTTTGTGCCTGATGCCCAGGAATCTCCATTGGGCAGCTTTATAGCCAAGATTAATGGAATGTGGAAGTCAGAGAGGCTACAAATCACTGAAGGAATGAATATAAAATTAAAATACATTCTTCTGCTTAGTGCCAAGCGAATTTGTTCCCCAACCACCACCACCACTGGTTCTTATTCAATTTCATGAATAAGGATTTTCTTTAGAAATTCTTCCAAAGGAGAAACAATATTCACAGAACTTCTCATAGATGGAGTATCTCGGGAGGATGTTCCTTTGGGTCTCTTTAGGTAGCTCAGCTATTTATCAGATTTGTATACCCACTGCTTCTGGCAAAGCCAGCTCATAGACGTCAATAAAAATGACACTCAGTAGCCATAACAATTCAAAACAAACTGGCAAACATCATTTAAAACAGACACACACCAAACATACATCGATACAGTATCAAAAAGTAAAGATCATAAACCTACTGGGGGGAAAGGCTAGAGTAAATAAATATATTTTCAGATTGAAAAAGAATAAAGTAGATGGAGAAAAGGTGGACCAAGACATTAGGGGGAGGAATTCCAAAGCAATGGGATCACCACCAGAACACCCTAGCTTCTTCCCACAACAGGATGTGACATAGGCTGGTAGGGAGCCTGGGAAAAGAATAGAAGGGAGAGTAGACATAAACAATCCAGAGATGGTGGAGGAGTCAGTTGGCACCTTATCTCCTAAATGGCTCCTCAGCCCAGATGGCAAGGAAGCTGGATAGAAGTATTTCAAATCAAAGAGACTCTGTTTTACTTCATTCACTATAACAAAGGCTGGGAAATTCTTCTCCCAGTTTCCAAGATTCCATATTTACCACTGAAGATGCCTTACTAAAATTTGTATCATTCTTGATTCCTTAATCTTGCCCACCCAACACATTAATATGATGCTGAATATTTCTTCTCCTTTTTCTAGCCATTCAATTAAAACAACAACACCAAAACCCTGCTTTGAAATGTGAGGTTTTGTGCCTAGCTTGCATACAAGGTTGCCGAGTGCCCTTCTTGGACACTAATTCTCCATCAAATCTAGAAGCTAAGGAACTGGGTTCATGTTTGGCCCCTGATGATGGCTCCTAGAATACAGTGGTGGAGAAGTTCTCTACCCCATGAAGAAGCTGAGAAAAAGAAATCATCTACCCAGCTTGAAGATTTGGTGGAGAATTAGTGCCCAAGAAGGGCATCAGCACCCTTGTATGCAAGCTAGGCACAAAACCCCACATTTCAAAGCAGGGTTTTGGTGTTGTTGTTTTTTTTTTTAATCAAATGGCTGGAAAAAGGAGAAGAAACACTCAGCATCATGTTAATGTGCAACCCCAGTGGTGCCCTCCTTTCTTGACCCCTGTAAGAACTTTTCTTTCTCCACCCGCCACTTGGGTTACTAATGGAGCTCAGCCCTAGATTTAAGACACCAGAGGAAAAGCATCAGGGCCATGCTTCAACTGTGCATTTTTCAACAGTGCTAGCGTCTAGACTCTTGCTGCCTGAAGGGACACACATTTTTATAGCCCATTGTTAAAAAAAATTGACAGCAAATTGCAACTCTGCAGCAAATGGTGAGATCTGAATCATCCAAAGGCCCCAATGCACAGGCAGAAAATTAGGTTTAGGATGATTAAATATCCATAATAAAATTTAAAAAGAGAGAATGCTCTGTCTAATTACAATAAAATGCTTCCCATCCAGGCACCTGCCTTTGCTTCTCTTGAGCTCTGACTGCAGGCAAAGAATTCTTTTGTTGTTGTTGTGAACTAATTCCTCTTGGGGCTTGTTACGTTTCAGAGAAAACTGGGTAAAGCTTCAGTTCTGGGAATCGATCGCAATGCATTCTCCAGCAAGTACATGGCAAATGTATTTAATTTGTCAATAGAAGAAGTTTCAGCCTACCTAAGGCATTCAGATATCCATCCCAATCTGGATTGAGTTTCAAACACACCCACCCATTCCTTCTTAATGCATTGCATTTGTAACTCAGTAAGTTTTGTTTAGCTTGTTTGCTTTGCAAATGTACCTGGAACATTGCACCGAGGCATGTCTACATGTTCTCCCCATAATGTTATTTCAGATCCCAGGTAGACCATTTCTAATTTGACAGAATTATCCCCAAACTGTATTTCAGCCTCCATAGTTTTTCAATTTTGCAAAGCTTGAACTTAACAGGAAATGAACTGCCAAATCCACATACTGACAGGATTCTGTTTGTCTAACAAGAGAGAAAGAATAGCATATGTGGATGGAAATTACTCCTTTGGATCCTCAGTGGTTACATGGCTTAGGGTGTGTTTGTTTTGTTTTGTTTTGTTTTCCTGCAACACAGTTTCATTTAAACTTGGTACTCATTATCCATGCCTTTGAATCCTGAACTGCAGTTTGCATATCATGGTAAGTCACGTGGTTCATAAACCCTGCCCATTCAAGAATCAGTGGTTAAACAACGAACACAGAAACCAGTTCTTGCTGTAATCGGTGAGGAACAGCACCATGAAGAATGCAAGAGTTTGTCATTAACATTACAAGAAATATGAGTCTTCCCAAGGTTTGAGTTCTGGGGAGGTTTCTCAATGTGTTCAAACAAATATGCCAAGGCCTAAAGCAGAACAGTGCATGCTGAAAGAATGGTGGGGGAACTTACATAACCCTGCAGATGGAGAGAAATAGAGTTCCAAAGTACTGAATAATCTTCATGGGGGAGTGAAGCCAGAGCCCCCGCTTGTACTCTTACAACTTAAGCAAGAAAGCCTCTACTTGGACTCTCATCCGCCTCTTCCAGTTTACCTGCCTTCAGAAATTTCCCATCTAGCATGGGCTTCCCTACCACTGGGTTCACCCACCATGCTAGATGGGAATGGTTCTAAACCATTGTGAATGTTCACACAAACCATGGCTTAGAAGAATGCATATACCTTTGTGAGTTGAGTGAAAGTTGCTGTTGGGGAATAAGTGCACAAAGGGGGATTCCAGCTGTATATTACTGGGACTGTTTCTTGTGTTGTTGTTGTTTTTAAAGAAAATGAGGCCTTATTAATCCACTCTGGCTGAAGTAGATTTCAGAAACCAGTGCACATAACTGCTAAACACTGATACGTTGTTTTGCCATCTCAGATCTGTAGGGAGCTCAAGCATCTAGTACACAGATGCCCAACAGTTGCTCAGCCATTCTGCAGTGCAATTGGGCAATGACAAGCTGTTATTTAAATGTTTGCAAAACCAGCCCCAACAGCCAGTTCAGTAGGCTAGCTCCATTGCCAGCCAGCCAGGAAACCAATCTGTCTATCAGTAGAGTTAAGCAAGCTTGTGTGGATTTTATCCCATCGGAACTCAACAGGAGAGTTCAAATGAGCATTGCAAACAGCTTGTGCACACATGCTTTTAACCCTGGGAGGATCTGAGCTATAGCTCCCAAACCTCCAGTCAAAGGAAAGGATCTGAGCTATAGCTCCCAAACCTCCAGGCTTACAGCTTACGTTCAATTTAGAAAGTTAAATGTTGGTCCATCCAGGGGTGGGGAAGAGGAGGAGGGACAAATCTTTTCTATGTAAGCAATGGAACAATGTCATGGAGATAGAAAGCTTCCAACTTACAGTGTGTTGGAAACCAGCAAATAATAATAAAATAATAAATAAGCAAATCGGTATTAGGATTGCCCAGATAAGCTCTGATCTGATTTGAATCATCAATTTGATTTGCATCGTTGATCTGAGCCAATTCAGGAAATTGAGTTGATTAGATTCAATACTTTAATTTCCTGAACTGATTTGATAAAAGGGGCTTCTGCACATGTGCCAAAGCCCTTCCAAATCAATTTGGAGGCATTGGATTCAGTTCAGAGATTTGATTTAGAAGGTCAGTTTGGTGATTCAATCAAATCCACTTTGAATTCGACCTCTGAACTGAAACTTTGTATAGCCTTAAAAATGTTAATAAAATTCCCTGAGAAGACACATACTCACTTAACTCAGCACCTGGAGAAAGAGCCAAGTCTTTTAGGCTCATTTAAGGACATCAAACCTCCAGGAGGATACTGTTCTGAAGGATGGGTGCTGTGACAGAGAAGACATGCTTCTTGGGTCCATCAGATGATGTTGTTTTAAAGGTAGGACCTGGAGCATGCTCATTCAGTTGTATCTTACTGGATGGACAGAGACAATGGGAGAAAGGCAGAGCCTCAGATAACCAGCCCCTATGCCATGAAGGGTTTTATAGGTCACATAGTATAGTGATACATGGGCATACTGGTATGGTATTGAAGGGTAGCCCCATGTAGAACATATTGCAATAGGTTACACACAAAGTCAGTAAGGCATGAGGGACTATAAGAAGGGACTCCCAGTCCAGCAAAGGGTGCAAGTGGCTCATCAAAGGAATGTGGGCAAAGCCCCCCTTGGCTACAGAGCTCAGGTCAGAGGCCACTGTCCTGACCTCCCCCTACCATCTGCAGAGGAATGAGGAGAATCACTGAAATCACCCCCACTGCTAATCCCTGCAGTCAGTGCAGAAGGACGCCAGGACTGATGGTATCAAAAACCACCAAGAGATCAAGAAGAACCAGCACAGTTGCACGATAACCATCCCAAGTCTTCTGGAGGTCATCAACAAGCACAATCAGTGCTGTCTCCATGCTAGGTCATTGCCTGAAACCCAACTGTAAAAAGGGTCCAAATAATCTGCTTGCTCCAGACCCCTCTGAAGCTGCAATCTGACCATCTTTTTAAAACCTTCCCTAAAAAAGGAAAGTTGGAGACTAGACAAATTTGTCTAGGGCTGTTGGGTCCAGCAATGGCATCTTGAGGAAAGGGGGGGCATATTACCACCTCCTTCAAGGCAGATGGAACCACCATGTAATTCAAAGATGAATTCACCACAATATTGACCCAATCACATGTCTTCTCCTAGGCAGCCTTAACTATGAGGGGTATAAATCCAGAGGGCAGGTGGCTAGGTTAACGTCCCCAAGGATCCTGTCCAATTCCTCAGGAGTTACAGTTAACACTTCCCAGATAAGACAGTGCTCAGTCAACTCATACAGTCCAAGTGCATCTTCCAGCAGAACTGAGCAACTTTATCTGTCAGGTACCTAGAATATTCCTCACAGTAGTTCTGAAGATATTCTTGTGATCTCTCCCTCCCCAGCAGAGAATGACTCACCTTGAACAGGGCTGCAGGCTGGCTTCCTGCAGACAATATAAATGTGCTGCTCTTATTACCATAATAAGATTTTATGAACATCTAACTTCCAAGCTGTCTAGATAATTCTTGGCTATTCTGCATTAATTTCCCAATCAATCTAATAGAAGAGAATATATGTAGCTCAGGGTTGAACTATGGAGTTCTTGGCGTCCTCTGAGCCCGGTTGTTTGTTCACCCAGGCCATACTGGCAGGGCAAGCTACTGTATGTAAACAGGCAGCAAACCCCACACTCACCAGCACTGATGATGTTACCTAGTTGGGCAATGAAAGGCCTGCAAGCAAACAACCAAGCTGAGAGAACACCAAGGGCTCCACATGGGATATCTGCCTACATTCCAGAAAAGCCCCATATACACATAGCTATAATTAGAACATACCATGACTTAATTCAGTGTGTGAAATCCAGCCAATGTCTGTTGTTAAATGAAAAAGAAAGATTGAAAGAAAATATGGGATGCCCCAAATCCTCACTGAAGGGCTTGCACATTGACCCACATTTTTCGAAGCATGTCTATATCCATGCTAAGTCAAGATCAATATTGGTTTTGTTTCTTTTAGACATGATGTTTTTACAATATCCCATAATACCTCCATCACGCTTTATGCTCCAAACCACAGCTAGACAACCTGCAGCCTTCCAAGTGACATTGGTTCCAAATCACTTTCATCCCTGACCACTGGCCATGCTAGCAGGGGTTGATCCAAATTGGTATTCCACAATACAAGTTCTCACACCTGTTCTAAATAGTGTCACAACCCCATCATCATTTTTGGTTCACTCTTGGACTTGATAAACATAAGTACAGTCAAGCATATGACATTTTTGAAAAGGGTATCACAGCTACAGAGGCAGAACTCTATTACCATGAAAAAAATATGCAGGACTAGGAGATGCATTAAGGCACATGAGAAGCTTACTGATTGATTTCTATTCTTACACTGTATCAGAAAATCCCACTCAATTTAATACACAGCCACAAATGTTGAGGAATATAATTTAGTCAAGATGCATTGCACTGACATACCATTCTTTTCTCCCTTTCAGTTAATGTGGATAAGAGAAACCCAACATTTGCAAGTGGGAAACTCTGAAAGTGGAATCCACTTTGGTTTGGCTCCAGTGTCCTTGCTAAGGGAGCCCTATTTCTTCTCATTTATTGCATAAGCTTTGACCGACTGTTTAAAGAGAAACTGCACCAGGATAAAGATACCAAAAGCAAAGTGGAAGATAAACAACTACTAATAAGACATAAGTAAAAACATTATGGGGGAAAAATCCCTTTTGATAACACATTCTCCTCTTCCATTTATTTCCCCAACCACTAACCACTATCTAAATATCTGCACTGTACTTTGAACATTAACATTTGAGGTTATTGCTGGTATCTGTTTAAGTCATTTCACCTATTGTTTTTAATTGGTCTCTTTGCTCTTTTCCTAAAAAAAAACCATAATCCAGATGTCTGAATTTCCCTTGCCATGTAATGTGGCAAAAATAAGGGAGCCATTCCTGCTTCCTTTTTATGTATATATTTTGCCATTGCTGCATATTCTTCCATTTTGGTCTCCTGATCTTACATATATTGTTGGTAATATTTTACTTTTCCAACATTGTGCCCAACTTGTTTTTGCAGCTGTCAACATATATTTTAGTAAATTGTGATACTTTTCATTTCTGTTTCCTGGAATGACTCCTAATAAAAATATTTGTAATTTCAGTTCAAATTTTATGTTTACATTTTTTCTGAATGTTTTGACGTATTTGCTTCCAGTCCCTTCAAGTTTTTTCCCAACACTTTTTTTTTTTTTGCAACATACTTTTTGAAAGGCAAACTCAAACATCTTTGGCAGAAGCTAAAAATCAGTGCCCCCTGACTTGTTATCTTAAAAATGATCAAGAGTTTTTATTTTAGTAGTAAGATGCATTCGCGATGGTAGAGAAATTCATAATTTCTGGTTTTAGTCTTTTAGTCCTTCACTTAAAACATGGAAATGACAAATAGTTCTATTACCTCATTCCTTTCTTGCTTCATCTGACTAAATAAATGCCCTAAAGTATGAACACTTTACTTGCATAGAAAATATTAATCCATCTTTAAAAAAGAACTCTTCAGTAATCTTCCTAATTTTCTAATGCCAGGGTCACAAATGACAGTTGCCAAAAATACATCAGTCCCAACAGTCCAATAAAATGTAGAATTGATGCTCCTCTTGACTTCTGTGAAATATCTAGTTTTCTTTCTATTTCCTTCCACTTTTTAAACTTTTAAAATTCCTTTATCGCAGTCTCAGGACACTGAAAGATGTCCATATGCAAACTTCCATAGCAATAGCTAGCCTTCCAAGTATAGTGGCTATAGCCAAGGAGAAAGTCAGTGTAGATCTAGGATCCTACACAAAGAAAACACCTTGCCAACACCTTTAGACCAATCAAAGAGAACTACCTATGTATATACACTGCCGCTGTATATATACAGAGAGCAAATCCCACTCCCCTCTCTCACTGAAGATGTTGCCTAGTTGGGCAATGAGACGTGTGCAAGAAAACAACCAGTCTTAGAGAGCACCAAGAATCCCATACCTTTCAGACCACCCAACTTATTATCTCCGTGATGTGTCCAAGACTACTTGTCCATTCACTGAGCTAATCACCTGATCACCTGAGACACAGCAGGTAAGACCTCCAGAAAGAGCATGAGAAAATCATTTTCAGTGTTTCCTCTCCTCTTTTGAAATGCTATCCTCAGAGAAGCCCGCCTGGTACCCTCTTTGACTTTTTTCCTAAAATACAAAAGCAGGAAATGTTAGCTTTCTTGGGTTTTTAAAATTGGGGTGGGGAGAGAATTAAGCAGATCTTTTAGTCTTTTTTTTTACTTGAATTGGATTGATGCTACATCAGTGCTGTGTGTGTGTGTGTGTGTGTGTGTGTGCGTGCATACATGTGTGTGTTTTAATAGATTTTCAGCCTTTTGAACATTGGACCTTCAACACCATTCCAAAATACAAAATGGTTTTATGGACAAAGTTTCCATGTAAATAAATACACGACCCCAGACGTAGGGAATAATGGCTTGCATTAACTCCAGAGATGACATTTGAGAGAGATTTCCTGATTCAAAACACTGCTTCTCAACTTTCATGTTAGCCAGAAACATTTCTTTCTGGTCCTTTCTTTGCCCTCACTCTTCATCAGAGATGGGAAAGGATTTTATTCACATCTCATTAAAATGTGAATGTATCCAATTTTTACTTCTCAATCTGCAGCGTTAACTAGAATGAAGTTGCATGCAAATAGTAGCACTTATCCTTAACTGTGCAATGTTGTTTACCGCTTTAAAAGCATGCACAGAGAAGTGCAGATATTAGGGAAAATCACTTGCCCCCAAAATATGTATATTAGGAAAAATAGTATATTTGGATAGCAGCATGAAGATGAACATTTTTTGCAAGATTTAGTGTTTTTGTTCTTAAATGCCAGTTGATGTGGAAATAAGTCAGAATTAAGGCAGAAAAGCTGAGGAAATGCAGGCACAGACACATCCTTAAATTAGACAATCTTTCATCCTCCTTTCATTTGCACCTTGACTTGACAAGTTCTGTGGAAGAACGCTGTTCTTTGAAATTACTGAAATAATTCAGTAATACTGAAAAAATTCAGCAGTGGTTGCATCAGTGACATGTGCCAGGTTGTTAAAATCAAAATACTGTTGTTTCCTTAAGCCCAGCTCCACATTTTCGGAGTGATGGATGTCTCATTCAAAGGATAATCAGAAGGTGCTTATTCCCCACTCCCATTGGTGTCTTTTGAACCATGGGACTTTCTTTCCAAGTGCTGAATTATCACTGCCTTTTTCATCTCACTCATTGCAAGGTTTTTATTTCAAACTATACTTGGTACAGGCGTGACTCACTTTGTACTCACTCTGAAGCCTGAGTTAGCTAAATTGCAACGGCTGCTAACGGCTGCCTCCACTGACCTTACCCAAATTAAAACTATGTAATCATTGTTCCCAGTAATCATATAAAGATTCAACACCCCCTTTTTTTTTCTTTCTACCAGATGCCCATTAGAGGGGGGGGGGAATCCCATTCTTGCTTCCTGCTCCCTGGGAAATGTTTTAATTAGAGCAAACGAGAAACCATATTCTAGTATTCTTCACATGGAAAAGAGTTACAATATAGGCATGGTCCAAACATTCTGAAAACTCACATTTAATCTTTAGATTATTTCGATATTTCCTAAGATCACATTCCCAGAATTCTATTACAGTCAAAGGCAGGCAAAAATACTGTTGGACTACAACTCCCATGGTATCCAGGTTGAGGACTGTGTAAGTTGTAGTCCAACACATTTAGACATCACCATCAGGAAGAAAATATACAGATGTAACATACCAAAGTCATCTTTTCCATAAACATAGAAGTATTTAAATACAAGCAGAAATAATAAGTAGGAAAGGTATTCATGTTTAAAGGCACATATGTTTGCAGAATTTTGTATGTTTGATTGTAAATGCAAAGTAATGTAGCACTCTTCCCTCCCTCAGCATCTAAAAGTGAAGTGAAACAGTGGCATGTCCAGAAGCCTCTTCAAGCTATCAGAAATGGCAAGTCAAGGATGAAAGCAATGCAGAATACCAAATTGGTAGATCATGTCACATCTTTGCCTCAACAACAGGGATAGTATGGAGACAGGGTTAGTTGTGTCTGTCGATGACCTGTGGCAGAGCAGGAATGGGGGAGATGCATCCATCCTTGTGCTTTTTAGATTTCTCAGCAGCTTTCAATACCATCAACCACGGGACCCTTCCAGACTGGCTGCAGGACCAGTCCCTCTGGTGGGAGGAAATGGGCGGTGACAAATTTGATAGATAGATAGATAGATAGATAGATAGATAGATAGATAGATAGATAGATAGATAAATAGATAAATAGGTGACACTGTGTTGCGGTGGTTCACCTCCTTCCTTAGTGGTTGGTTCCAGTTGGTGTTCACAGGAGGCCTGTGGATCATCACTTGCTTAGGTTTCTACGCTTTCACCCCTCCTGTTTAATTCTACATCAGATTGCTGGGGGAGGTCATCTGTCAGTTAGGGATTCAGTATGCCAATGATACCCAACTCATCTCAACCTGACTAGTGCCTTCAGGCAGAGTGTGTGCACTCCAGCTTCCCTCAATTAAAAGTTGTCATCTTGTGGGACCAAGGAAGCATGCCTAATCTGTCAGAGCCCCCTTCCTATGGAACAGCATCTCACCAGAGATATGCACGGCCCCCACTCTACAAAGATTTTGGAAGTCCTTAGGACCTGACTCCATTTCCAGGCCTGAACGACCCAAGTTCCTTCAGCCAATCTTCATATGGCATGTCCTCAAATTCCTGTATAATCTCTGTCATGGTCCTTTGAACCCTCTCTAACCTGTCAATAACCTTCTGAAAATGTGTTACCCAGAATCATGCACATACACCAGGTGTAGTTTCACCAGTATAGAGTAGAAGAGAATAGGAATCCCTGTATCTTGAATACTTCTTCTGATGCAGTCCAGAACAGTTAGCCCTTCTAGCAGCTCATACAACTTACATTCAGCTTGTTATCAATGATCATACAGTATTGAAGTCCCTCTTGGATGTATTGCTTGCCTCCAAGCAAAAAATGCCCCATCTTGTATGTGTGCCCTATATTTTTCCTCCCTAAATGTAATACATTTTTTTTTTCCTGTTGAAGGACATCTTGTTCCTCTTAGATCAGTCTTCCAATCTGTCTAGTTTAAATTAGAATCTAATTTTGTCTTCCTGGGTATTGGCCAGACCTTCCAATTTTGTGTTATCAGCAAATATTATAAGCAGCCATCAATCCTGCTACCCAGGTCACTAATAAAAATGTTGAGGAACACCGGCCCCAAGACAGATTCCTGCTGGACCCCACTGGTTATTGATTATTGACATTCTACTTTTATCATAAGTATAACTTCCTTTAATTTGAGGGTGCTGCAGGATCATGCTGTCAACCCATTGCCTGTGTAATGTTCCTCCAAAGCATTCCATGATTAGTATTAAGCAGAAAGATAAAGGTTGAGAACTCAAGGTTAGAGTTTCTTTTGATGGTGGTTGTTATGGGGTTGCAGGCGAGGAGGGAGAAGGTGCCTTCCAGGGGAAGAAGTGCATTCACAGTGTGGGGGCCTTGGGCACACAGCCAAGAGTCAGGCAGGATCCACCTTAGAGACTTCTGGAATTTATCCCTTAGAGCCTGTTAGTTAGATCAGTTTGGTAAGATTCTCTGTGTACATGAGAAGCAATACAGACGAGAGCATATTCCAGGCTCAGTGTCTGTTTCTTCGCCTAAAACCTGACAGTGGTTTAGAGCGCCTTCCTCATTGTGAGGAGCTTGTTGTTGTTTTTGGTGATGCAACTCTATTACTCTGACATCTTCAGCCAATCCTTCCTGCTCAATCAAGGATCAGAACATAATGGCCACACCTTTTTTCTTCTTCTTAAGAAGCATCTGCCCATTTGCTTCCTTCCCTAACAAGCAGCCAGTTTTGTCTAGTGGTTAAGGCACCAGGCTAGAAACCACCTGAGGCACGAAAGCCAGCTGGGTGACTTTGGGCCAGTCACTCTTTCTCAGCCCAACTCACCTCACAGGGTTGCTGTTGTGGGAAAAATAGGAGGAAGGAGTATTTGGTATGTTTGCCGCCTTGAGTTATTTATAAAAATAATAAAGGCAGGATAGAAAATAAGTCCATTGGAAGATGAGACCCCCAGGTCAGAAGATGGTCAAAATGCCACTGGGGAGGAACAGAGGATGAGTTCACCTAGCCCCAGACATGATGGCGCAGCTAGCTCAAAGCCGAAAGGACGGCTAGCAGCTGACAGTGCTGGTAGTGAACGGTGAATCCGATGTTCTAAGGATCAACACACCATTGGAACCTGGAATGTAAGATCTATGAGCCAGGGCAAATTGGATGTGGTTATTGGTGAGATGTCAAGATTAAAGATAGACATTTTGGGCATCAGTGAACTGAAATGGACTGGAATGGGCCACTTCACATCAAATGACCACCAGATCTACTACTGTGCACAAGAGGACCACAGAAGAAATGGAGTAGCCTTCATAATTAATAGTAAAGTGGCTAAAGCAGTGCTTGGATACAATCCAAAAAACAATGGAATGATCTCAATTCAAATTCAGGGCAAGCCATCTAACATCACAGTGATCCAAATATACGCCCAAACCACAGATGCTGAAGAAGCTGAAGTAGAGCAGTTCTATGAGGATCTGCAGCACCTACTGCACAACACACCTAAAAGAGATGTTATTTTCATCTCAGGAGACTGGAATGCTAAGGTGGGCAGTCAAATGACACCTCAAATTACAGGTAAGTATGGCCTGGGTGAACAAAACGAAGCAGGACACAGGCTGATAGAATTTTGCCAAGACAATTCACTCTGCATAACCAACACTCTCTTCCAACAACCTAAGAGACGGCTTTATACATGGACTTCCCTAGATGGACAACACCGAAATCAGATTGACTACATCCTTTGCAGTCAAAGGTGGCGGACATCTATATGGTGGGTAAAAACAAGACCTGGAGCTGACAGTAGTTCAGATCACGAACTTCTTATTGCACAATTTAGGATCAGACTCAAGAGATTAGGGAAGACCCACAGATCAGCTAGACATGAGCTCACTACTATTCCTAAGGATTATGCAGTGGAGGTGAAGAATAGATTTAAGGGACTGGACTTAGTAGATAGGGTCCTGGAAGAACTATGGACAGAAGTTCGCAACATTGTTCAGGAGGCGGCAACAAAATACATCCCAAAGAAAGAGAAAACCAAGAAGGCAAAGTGGCTGTCTGCTGAGACACTAGAAATAGCCCAAGAAAGAAGGAAAGCAAAAGGCAACAGTGATAGGGGGAGATATGCCCAATTAAATGCAAAATTCCAGAGGTTAGCCAGAAGAGATAAGGAATTATTTTTAAACAAGCAATGCGTGGAAGTGGAAGAAGACAATAGAATAGGAAGGACAAGAGACCTCTTCCAGAAAATTAGAAACATTGGAGGTAAATTCCAGGCCAAAATGGGTATGATCAAAAACAAAGATGGCAAGGACCTAACAGAAGAAGAAGAGATCAAGAAAAGGTGGCAAGAATATACAGAAGACGTGTATACGAAGGATAACAATGTCAGGGATAGCTTTGACGGTGTGGTCAGTGACCTCTACTTTAGCTACTTGATTGAAGACTAATTAGTTCTCCTGAGAAAATGCCAAAAAGCTCTAGAGTGAAGAATGCCACCCAGCAAAGATACAAAGAACCATGAAAGAAGCTCTTCTCTGTTATTAGTACTCTGAGTGTCCTAAGCTGGTATAGTTGTGTATGTTAGCGACACCTCAACTCGGTCCATGCAATATTGTTGGTTTCTGTAATGGTATGTGGGAATGACTTTGGGAGACTGGGCCCAGAGACACTGCCTAGGGGACAGTCAGTTAAGAGACAGCATAGCCCACACCTGGATAGTGAGTGGGACAAGAGGTTCAGAAGGGACCCTCCCTAATTTATTGGGGTGTAAAGGAGACAGGGGGAGACTTATACTTTCAGACTTGCAAGATTCTGTTAATGTAGCCTTACAATAAAGTAGAATTAGCTCATCTGGTCATGTTTCCTGTTTGGTCCACCTGGAAAGGCTGACAGTTTCTGTGTGCATACCTTGTGTACAGTGGGAACTATCGGCTACTCTACTCCCCACAGTGTCTGTTGACTTTAGAAAACCAGAATTCCAGTCCATTGTTCTGGGTTCTCTAAAACATTTTTAAAAGCTCCACTCATGCATCCACTCCTTTTCTTACTAGATGGATTTTTGCATGCAGCTTGCCCTGATATATGGCATTTTTAATATAATCCTCCTGGGCATATCCTTTTAATGTAAGTTTCCTTGGTGTTGGTTTTTAATGTAATTTTCCCTCAAGGCGGGCTTTCTTTAAAGTAATTTTCCCATTTTTTAAACCTGGCTACTCTTTATATATGACTTTTTCCTTTAAAAAGTCATACATAAAAATGCATATTTATAAAATATCAAATGTACACTGGGATGCAACATTTAGAAACATTTTCTTTTTCAGATACATTTTTCACAAATGTATGTATGTGTTTATTTATGTGCAATCTTGGGGAACCAGAGACAAATAGGTGCTGGTGAATTCCAGTGAGGGCTGCTACCTTACTTCATTGGAACATTTCAGCTCTTTTCACATCTTTACTCTTGTAGAAGATTCTGGGTGGTGTGGGGTGGAAGGGGTACATGTAATGTACCCTGGGATTAGATACCGTAAGGGGGGGGGAGGAAATCGCATAGAGATGTAGCTACAAGGCTTGCATTTTTGTATAAGCTCATGACAAACATGTCCATGAATGCAGAATATAATCAGATCCCTCCACATCACAACAGTAGGGATTCCTTATTTTCCAGGAGAAATTAATTTTCCTGATAGAGGAATTTCCTCCCCTTTGCTGCAGATACTGTTCAGACCCCAGTAATGGTACATGTGCTTCCTGTCATCGAGATCTATATTTCATATTCCAGACTATTATTAAGGAAAAGAAAGAAGAAACATGAACAGTTCTGGGTGAGCAGTTTGCTATTAATCTTCTAAGATCACATGGGATGTACACATTCAAGACAAGGCAGAATCTTTAGAATCACTACAAGAATTACAAAGAATAAGGAAACCAGTTAAGAAATAATGAGAATGGGTTCTGCTGTCACATCTCACAAAGCAGAATAAGGAAAAGAAGAAATAAATGTGAGGCTGAAAATTGGAGGATAGAAGATAGAAGCTACTGTTAGCATGTGTGTGTATCTGTGTGTGTATATATCTACTATAAGGCATATCCTTATTTGTTAGTTACTCAGAGTATTCTGCTTATGGGAGGGATGCAAATCAGTTAATAACCAACCAAGCAAGAGGAAAACAATAAAATGAATTTAGGTCAATTAATATATTAAGAGGATGGGAAAAGTTCAGCTATTCTGAAAATGCTCCCCGTGTTAAACTTCACTGTGCTATCAATTAGCAAGAACAAACACGGAACATATTTTATGCTTCGTTGGTCTTTTTAAGAACAGGTGTGGAAAACTTTGGAAACAGTGGAAAAAGGAGTAATTTACAGATTTCAGCAACCTGGGGATAAGCAACTAGGGTATAAAATGCATAAGACATTATTTATTCAACTGCTTTTATATCTGGAAGATGGACTATTGATTGCCCAGGAAGTTATTTGGTAGCCTGTTAATTAAATGTACATCCGATAACAAATTGTAAAGTGCTCCTGAATGAACACAAAGAAGTAATGCAATCAGGTCTGGAAAAGGTAAAATCTTAGAAATAGATAGCAAGCCAGATAAAGGGCCTATGATACTAGTGGGAGGATCATACCTGTGAAAATGATCCATTATAGGACAGATGTTGAATGAGAAAGAAACACAATAATTTGCATTGAACAACTGTTACATAGACACACACGCAGGCAGAAAGGCTTCTTCAAACATGCAAAATTTTGCCAAACTATCATAAAAAAGAAGTTTGGTTTCTTATTTGGGTGTTCAGTGGAACTTGGTAAGCAGAAAGGTGATGACAGGAGACAAGCAGAACTTCAATTCTGAAACATATCGTACCACATCCATCGCCCATTGGCTACAGTGAGGATGATAGACCAAGATTGGAGGGGGGAAATGTATTGAGCTAACAAGAGAAGCCCTGATATTATTTTAGATGGAGTATTTTAGGTGAACTTTTTTCCTTTATTTTCCTTCATTTCAAGTTTAGTTCTACAGTAGCTTGTTTGTTTATTTATTTAGACTTATATATTACCTATGGACATTTTTTTTTATTGTCCATTTCACCATTTCAGATAATCTGTTACCTTAATTCCGTATTTTAAGAAATGGTATATAAATGATAATAAGAGAAGCCATCAGACATGCATGCTCCAGGTCCCTTCCATGAAATTTCTACTCTCCAGTAACTCCAGTATTAGTTCTCTTTCTCCTTATTCCCCTCCTGTTTGGACCATATGGGACTTCTCTTCCTGCAGAAGACTGAAGACCAGCATATAGCAAAGTAACCACCTCTCCAATTTCTTAGGTCTCTCTCAGGGCAAATCGCTGGAGGTGTTTGGTGATTCTTCACCCTCATCATCATCTCATCCTACACTGCCAACCTCACAGCGAAAAGCATGGTGTCACCCAGCAGGGCCTAAGAAGTGTGCCTTCTCAATCACAGTGCCTGCCCTTTGGAACAGAACTCCTTTCAAGAGTAGATGCCCCTGACTTTGTTGACTTTCCATAAGGCTTTGAAAACCTGTTTCCTGCTCTCCAGGCACTGAGACAGAGCATTGGATGAATGCATCCTGAGATCACTTTGAATTGGAATACAGTATGGTTTGGCTTTGTTTTACGTTACTGTTTTTCCCCCTGTTTGTTTTTAGCCATATGTATGCTCCCATTCATTATTTGTAACTTCTAAATAAATAAATAAATATTTGTTTTATCTACTGCTCTGTTCCCTTCTTTCTGCCTTTTAACTAAGTGGGCCTTAGCTTTCAAAATACTTTGTAGTTCTACTTTTTAAACTAATCTGAATTTGTTAATGCTGTGTATTAGATATAACCTTTCAGAAAAGCATAGGCAACTTTTTTTCTAGACAATGGCCTGCCACTGATTCCATTTTAAACCCTCTGGATTTTTCCAGACCTTTTTAGATAGATTAAGACCTCCGTGGAAGACTACAATCTTAAGTATGACTCTGCTCCTCAGTCACTCTCCTATCTATCTAACAGAATGTAGAATTTAACACCTGAGCAACCACACATAGGATTGCAGTTAAACAAATAAATATAATACATTCTCTGCCAGGGTCATACATATTTTCATACCACTAGCTTGCTATGCTTCAGCAAAGGATCGTTACCTTGTCGTGGTGCTGGA
The DNA here is from genome assembly GCF_035149785.1 of Candoia aspera. Classification (NCBI taxonomy): domain Eukaryota; kingdom Metazoa; phylum Chordata; class Lepidosauria; order Squamata; family Candoiidae; genus Candoia; species Candoia aspera. The sequence continues at coordinate 9,223,310 of NC_086164.1, forward strand.
GCTTGAGCACCTCAATGATGCCATGAGCTAAACCGTGAAGGGCCACCCAAGACGGGAAGGTCATGACAGAGAGGTCAGACTAAATGCGATCCCTGGGGAAGGTAATGGCAACCCACCTCAGTATTCTTGCCGTGAAAACTAAATGGATCAGTACAACCAGAGATATGTCAGTATACCATCGGAAGATGAGACCCCCAGGTCGGAAGATGGTCAAAATGCTACTGGGGAGGAACAGAGGATGAGCTCAACTAGCCCCAGACGTGATGACGCAGCTAGCTCAAAGCCGAAAGGACGGCTAGCGGCCGACGGTGCTGGTGGTGAACGGCGAATCCGATGTTCTAAGGATCAACACACCATCGGAACCTGGAATGTAAGATCTATGAGCCAGGGCAAATTGGATGTGGTTATTGGTGAGATGTCAAGATTAAAGATAGACATTCTGGGCGTCAGTGAACTGAAATGGACTGGAATGGGCCACTTCACATCAAATGACCACCAGATCTACTACTGCGGACAAGAGGACCACAGAAGAAATGGAGTAGCCTTCATAATTAATAGTAAAGTGGCTAAAGCAGTGCTTGGATACAACCCAAAAAATGATAGAATGATCTCAATTCGAATTCAGGGCAAGCCATCTAACATCACAATGATCCAAATATACGCCCCAACCACAAATGCTGAAGAAGCTGAAGTAGAGCAGTTCTATGAGGATCTGCAGCACCTACTGGACAACACGCCTAAAAGAGATGTTATTTTCATCACAGGAGACTGGAATGCTAAGGTGGGCAGTCAAATGACACCTCGAATTACAGGTAAGTATGGCCTGGGAGAACAAAACGAAGCAGGACACAGGCTGATAGAATTTTGCCAAGACAATTCACTCTGCATAACAAACACTCTCTTCCAACAACCTAAGAGACGGCTTTATACATGGACTTCACCAGATGAACAACACCGAAATCAGATTGATTACATCCTTTGCAGCCAAAGGTGGCGGACATCTGTACAGTCGGTAAAAACAAGGCCTGGAGCTGACTGTAGTTCAGATCACGAACTTCTTCTTGCACAATTTAGGATCAGACTCAAGACATTAGGGAAGACCCACAGATCAGCTAGATATGAGCTCACTAATATTCCTAAGGAATATGCAGTGGAGGTGAAGAATAGATTTAAGGGACTGGACTTAGTAGATAGGGTCCCAGAAGAACTCTGGACAGAAGTTGGCAGCATTGTTCAGGAGGCGGCAACAAAATACATCCCAAAGAAAGAGAAAACCAAGAAGGCAAAATGGCTGTCTGCTGAGACACTAGAAGTAGCCCAAGAAAGAAGGAAAGCAAAAGGCAACAGTGATAGGGGGAGATATGCCCAATTAAATGCAAAATTCCAGAGGTTAGCCAGAAGAGATAAGGAATTATTTTTAAACAAGCAATGCGCGGAAGTGGAAGAAGACAATAGAATAGGAAGGACAAGAGACCTCTTCCAGAAAATTAGAAACATTGGAGGTAAATTCCAGGCAAAAATGGGTATGATCAAAAACAAAGATGGCAAGGACCTAACAGAAGAAGAAGAGATCAAGAAAAGGTGGCAAGAATATACAGAAAACCTGTATAGGAAGGATAACAATATCGGGGATAGCTTTGACAGTGTGGTCGGTGAGCTAGAGCCAGACATCCTGAAGAGTGAGGTTGAGTGGGCCTTAAGAAGCATTGCTAATAACAAGGCAACAGGAGACGACGGCATCCCAGCTGAACTGTTCAAAATCTTGCAAGATGATGCTGTCAAGGTAATGCATGCTATATGCCAGCAAATTTGGAAAACACAAGAATGGCCATCAGACTGGAAAAAATCAACTTATATCCCCATACCAAAAAAGGGAAACACTAAAGAATGTTCAAACTATCGAACAGTGGCACTCATTTCACATGCCAGTAAGGTAATGCTCAAGATCCTGCAAGGTAGACTTCAGCAGTTCATGGAGCGAGAATTGCCAGACGTACAAGCTGGGTTTAGAAAAGGCAGAGGAACTAGAGACCAAATTGCCAATATCCGCTGGATAATGGAAAAAGCCAGGGAGTTTCAGAAAAACATCTATTTCTGTTTTATTGACTATTCTAAAGCCTTTGACTGTGTGGACCATAACAAATTGTGGCAAGTTCTTAGTGGTATGGGGATACCAAGTCATCTTGTCTGCCTCCTGAAGAATCTGTATAACGACCAAGTAGCAACAGTAAGAACAGACCATGGAACAACAGACTGGTTTAAGATTGGGAAAGGAGTACGGCAGGGCTGTATACTCTCACCCTACCTATTCAACTTGTATGCAGAACACATCATGCGACAAGCTGGCCTTGAGGAATCCAAGGCTGGAGTTAAAATCTCTGGAAGAAACATTAACAATCTCAGATATGCAGATGATACCACTTTGATGGCTGAAAGTGAAGAGGAACTGAGGAGCCTTATGATGAAGGTGAAAGAAGAAAGTGCAAAAGCTGGTTTGCAGCTAAACCTCAAAAAAACCAAGATTATGGCAACCAGCTTGATTGATAACTGGCAAATAGAGGGAGAAAATGTAGAAGCAGTGAAAGACTTTGTATTCCTAGGTGCAAAGATTACTGCAGATGCTGACTGCAGTCAGGAAATCAGAAGACGCTTAATCCTTGGAAGAAGAGCAATGACAAATCTCGATAAAATAGTTAAGAGCAGAGACATCACACTGACAACAAAGGCCCGCATAGTTAAAGCAATGGTGTTCCCTGTAGTAACATATGGCTGCGAGAGCTGGACCATAAGGAAAGCTGAGCGAAGGAAGATCGATGCTTTTGAACTGTGGTGTTGGAGGAAAATTCTGAGAGTGCCTTGGACTGCAAGAAGATCCAACCAGTCCATCCTCCAGGAAATAAAGCCAGACTGCTCACTTGAGGGAATGATATTAAAGGCAAAACTGAAATACTTTGGCCACATAATGAGAAGACAGGACACCCTGGAGAAGATGCTGATGCTAGGGAGAGTGGAAGGCAAAAGGAAGAGGGGCCGACCAAGGGCAAGATGGATGGATGATATTCTAGAGGTGACGGACTCGTCCCTGGGGGAGCTGGGGGTGTTGACGACCGACAGGAAGCTCTGGCGTGGGCTGGTCCATGAAGTCACGAAGAGTCGGAAGCGACTAAACGAATAAACAACAACAGCTTGCTATGCATGTTGTCTGTTATTTTTGCAATCGCCTCTGTTAAATGAATATAGATTTCCCTGTATCTCCACTCCTTGAAAATGTTCAAATCCAATGCAATATAAAGTAGCTTTCCATTTACTTGCACAGAAAATATGCTCCAATTAATCTGTCGGCCAATTGGTTCTGGGTTTTTTTTTTCCCCTAAACATAATGCAATCCTTGGTGAACATTTCTACCCTATTATTAATGTACTAGTTTAAGTGCTCTATTATAACTAGTTAAAATGCCAACCACCTAGCAGAAAACTCTATTCATCTTCTCCCGGCAACAGGTGAGGCAAAAATAAATGTCAGAAGTGAACACTGCAAGGGCAGAAGGCTGGATGTTAGCATGAATTCTTCCACCATCAAATAAATTATCCAGTGTGTTAATTAACTCTCATGTATATTTGTGTCATTAGTGCTCATTTGGTCGTAAACTGTTTGATCATTTAAATAATTAAATAGCCTTGATATGATTGAGCAAACAACAAGCCACATAAGGAAGTGTGAGATGCTATAACAGCAACTCTAACATGGGTCAGGGGCTGTTCCAGCTAAAGTTCTCCCATCTCAGCTCTGGGGGGAAAAATAGGTCAAAGTTTAGTTTGGCTTATTGGCCAAAAGATTTCCTGCAGTAAATTAGCATTGCCATTAAAAGAAACCAGACTCTATTACTTGCTGTTAATATAACACGGGTATGAATTTCAGGAAAATCTATTCCATCCTAACATTTTTCAGTATCCTGAGCTTGAGTCCCATTTAGAAGGTATATCCATAGCATTAGGACAATAATGGAAGGCCTTTTTTTTCATTATTTCAGCATCCAATTTAGATTTCTCTGGCCTGGTTCACACATTGTACTGAAGAATGGTGTCATTTGTTTATTAGTTGCATGTTGTTCAGACCCAGCTATTTTGTTTTATAGACCCTGGTTTATGGCTTGACAGGTTGCATAAGCCAAATCAATTGCAGCTTATTAAATAAATCATTATTAAGTAAATTATGGCTTATTAGAAACATACTGTACTAACATAATCAGGGACTCATTTCATCAAGGTTCTGATAGGATACTCTGATATTTCGGTTAGAGAGGTCCATCATATCCAACCACCTAACAGACAAAAAATGGCTTTGTTCTTCCTGGTATTACCACTTTTGATTTTGGAAACTATAGGTCAACATATCAGGAGGAAAACATGGGTTATTTATCCTCTACTTCATTTAATTTGCCAATCAGCTCCATATTGGGTATTCTGATTGACAGTGACCAATCATAATGTTAGGTAGAGGTAACTCTCATGAACTGATGAAATCCTGAATTTATAGTCCCCCTGTTTATTTCTCAGTTAGATACAAGGCAGGTAGTATCATCAGAAATAACTTTAAATGGAAGATCTAGCACTTGAATTGAGCCTGCTGTTCACAAAGTCTATTTTCGATGACTAGGCTACACCTTCTCAATAAATGTATCTTTATACTGCATCAACGTATTAATTGGTCACACTGCACAATTCCTTCGCAATAGTGGCATATAACATTATCATCTTATAAATACTATTTCTTTTAATATTATACATTTCTGTAGCTATTTTTCCCCTTCTCCCTCTAAACTACAATACGCTAGAGAAGCACATTTTAGGGTCATGCTACCACCTGCTTTGTCTATGAACCCACTTTTAGGGGTGACTTTTTCCAATTTTGCCTCCTGTTGCCCTTTCACTGCTGGAGTTTACAAAGTCTCTAAAAAAGCTCACCAATTATCTGTTTGCATCTCTTTGGTGAGTTGGAATCTGAGATTTCAAGACCACTGAGCTTGTACCTTTCTAAAGATATATGTTTGGGGAAGGGATCAGGGTGGGGAGAGAGAAAATTAATCCAATACAGGATAATGGAAGTTCCCCCTGAACTCCTGCTCTATTACATGCTGGCATGCCCAGTACAAAGGTAAGCAATTTCCCAATGGAGTTGTGCAAAGGTTCCACAAAAGGGAGATTATTCTTTTTGTACTACTCAAGGCATCAACAGAACACTCATTTGACTCTTCAAGCACCATTAAATTAAACCCTTAACACTATTATAGAAGTGTTACTAGCACATGCAATTATATGTATTGGGTGTTTGATCAGTGGAGCTCTGAACATTTCAAAAATATTGCCTCTACCAGACTTTCTCAGTGGAGCCTGGATTATTGTTCAAAGGTAACTGAGAAGAAGGGGTTTGCACAGCCATTGATAGGAATGTGTGACTGGGGTTCTGGTGCTGTTGAGAAAAAATCAGAGTTGCCAGAAATAAGCAATACCGGGCAAATCCTTTTTAAGGGTGCAGTGTGCCCTTACAAAGAATAAAATATCTCACTATCATTTATGATAAATATTCGCATGGGAAACATTCAGCCATGGACTTGGATTTTCATTCTAAATTCTATTTCTGATATGATATGATATATAATATTGCTAATATTTATTTTATTATATATTATATACTTTATTATATATTATACTATATACTATACATTATACACACACAGAAACACACAGATACACACATAGTTTTGTTTCCATTACAATATGGGAATGTTCAAGTAAATGTTCCTAGTAAATGGACTCTAATTCAGTAGCTTCCTCCTTCCTTCCTTCCTTCCTTCCTTCCTTCCTTCCTTCCTTTCTTTCTTTCTTTCATAGGAAATCTAGAAACCACAGGGTGTTCCTGCCAGTATTCCAACTTAATGTTCACTTTGTTCACATTTACATGGGAAACTAGGACTGTGCATTTATTATTCCTATTCTGAAATTATTGTTTATTGCATTCTGATGAGCTCCAAAGTCACATTATGAGTTCATTACTGCAACCCAGAAGGACAATGTGCACAAGCTCATAAAGTAAGATCAAGAATCAGGATCTGGATATTATACCTTTCAATATTTTTCCTTTCAATCTGTTCTCTTGCATTGGTTTTTATGGGTCTTTTTATGGATAAAATCAGAGTAGGTATATTCTCTACTCTGTACTGAGAAGGGACAGATAGAATTTTCTTCAGCTCCTCATAAGAAAGAAGCAACCTTGGAGAAGCTGACAGCATGTAATTGTTCATAATTTCAGAGGAATAAACAAATATTTTTGTGTGTGTTTGAGGTGGAAATTAGAGGTGGGGGTGGGTAGTCTCTGTTGTATTCAAGGTGATATGAAGCAACCAGTTAAAATATACTGTATATTAATTCCTCTTCTGAAGAGATCTTGTAGTACTTGTATTGTTTCAAAACACTGCATATCTCCTTTAGCTAGGAAAAACAGTCTCAAAGATTGGATGTTCCTGACCATTGCTTAGTAAAGGTAAAGGTTTCCCTTGACATTAAGTCCAGCCGTGTCCGACTCTAGGGGGCGGCGCTCATCTCCGTTTCAAAGCCGAAGAGCCGGTGTTTGTCCGTAGACACTTCTGTGGTCATGCGGCCGGCATGACTAAACAGAACTCCGTTACCTGCCCATTGAAGCAGTGCCTATTAATCTACTCACATTGGTATGTTTTCGAACTGCTAGGTTGGCAGGAGCTGGGACTAGCAACGGGAGCTCACCCTGTCATGTAGATTCGGACCGCCGACCTTCCGATCGGCAAGTTCAGCAGCTCAGAGGTTTAACCCGCAGCGCCACCGTGTCCCTTGACCGTTGCTTACTTGTGTGTTTTTTTCCTCTGCTCCTGTAAATCACAACCCATCTCTTGGGTAATTTATGATACCTCACCATATAACATTTTCCCTCCCACCTTCTATCTTTATCCAAATCTATTCTCTAAATCATGGATTCCCCTACAGCTTATATATTCTTGACAGCTAACAACAATCCTCTCTATTCTTCCTTTTTCTTTTCAACAGGAGATACCCTTCCACTGTAAGATTTCCATCATGAGATTCATCTCACTAAGTTGCAGGGCTGAGGGACCAAGTCAGAAGAAGCAAGAATCAAATAGATGTTGCTTTTTAGGAAAAGCCTCAGCCCAAGCAGAAAGTCTTGTTTAGCCCTTTTTGTGTAAGGATGTCTAGCTTGAGTATATAGGGAACAGTCTAGAACAAGAAGATCCCTCACTTTCTCAGATGTACATGATATAGAGTAGGTGGCCACTGAGTAATAAGGACCAGCCCTACCATTAGACAGACTGAATTTAAGTTGTTCATGGATAGCAGCAGTGGAAGACATATGGCTACTTCCCCTAAACCTCATACCTGTTCTTTATTGCTAAAGAACAGAGTTGTGTCATTGTCATATAACTGATGTCAGGCCCCAAAAATGAGTATGGGAGTATGAAAGAGTATTCAAACAGGCTGTTTGGCTGTGCTTGGAGTAAGAAGGGATGTCTTCTTATTCTTCAGATAGCTAATGTTTGGGGCTGTCTGTATAAATCCATGGGTCCTGCTTCTAATCCCAACAACAATTAAAGAAGCCCATGGAAGCCAAATGCCACTTAGAACTAGAACTGAAAACCACTGCTAGTATACTTTATAGCAGCCTTTCTCAACCTTTTGACCCTAGAGGAACCCTTGAAATATTTTCCAGGCCTCGGGGAACCCCTGCACATTCAGGCTCAAATACAGGCCAGAAGTTACAAAATTATTATATTCATTTCATGGGAAGGCTTGTATATATGCATTAACAGTGTTCTTAGACTTAAAATAAAGAATGAATCTTATCTCTTTAATGTGAAGTTGCCCAAATTTGAAATCTTTTTAAAATAAATTGTGATCTCCCAGGGAACTCCTAGTGACCTCTCATGGAACCCGAGGGTGCCATGGAACCCTGGTTGAGAAACCCTGCTTTCTAGTATAGCATTAGTATAAAGAGTGGAGATCTTTCAGCAAAACATAGGATGTCAAGAATATCCAGCAGATTGCCATGTCATCTCACAAGCTCAAAGTGCTTATTTCAAGCCATGTCATATATTACAGTCTAGACAGGTTTAGGCCTCAGGCATACTGCATGCGTACTGGAAAGGAACATGAATTTATATACTTAATTCTCAGCCTGTACCTTTTTCTTCAGATAAAATAGGGCACTTCAATTTCCAGTCCTGTCAGATGGTATCATTTACAAGCACTCCATTCATTTAACACAAAAGAAAACCAGATCTCCATGCTTTTTCAGGACATTTCTGTTCTGTGAAAAGTCAATCAAGAAGGCTTTTCCACCAGCCACTGAACAGCCATACCCGGCATTATGAATAACAGCATTCTAATCTACTTAGCTAAGGAGAGCATTGAAATCAGGAGCAGGTAATACAGAATAACACTCTTCCAACAATCTAAACACAATTTGAGGGATGATACACTCATACAAGCTGAGGTATAGTCCTCATCAACTACCCTGGGTTAGTACATTCCAGAACTTTCAAAATAATACCCAGTGTGCATCAAATGGATTATGAGAAGGCTGAGAAAGAAAGAGGAGGATCTCTAGATATAAACAGATGGAAGAGTCTGTTAGTAGCTTATTTAGCAAATGGCAGATCTGTCCATGTTGTATAAAGAAGAGATTCTTTTTTTTTTCAAAAAGATTCCACTTTGGTGAACTCGTTAGAAAAAGACAGCTAGAGAGATTCAAGATTCTGTACCCTCATTCTTTCATTTAAACTGCTTTCTGAAGTTGGTGTGATTCTTGCTTCCCTGATTGTCCCCACCCTCACCACCCATAAGGGGCTTACATACATATATTTAACACATACATGAAGTATCAGATTATCAGATATAGCTGTTATGCAGCTGAAGCAAAAGTAACATATGAATCTTTAAAAGAATCCTATAGTATCTTAAACACTAATCAAATTAGGGTACAGTCCATGGACCATGAGAATTCAGTTCAGGATGCCATGAGTTAACAAGGCTTCCCAATAAAGTAAACCTATGGATGAGATTGAAGAGCTGCCATATCTCAATGGATGCTAATATCCCCCTCCCAAGCTTTTTTCCATGCCTCCAAATGAATGTGGAGAACTTCAGCAAAAAGGTGTTTTAAAAAACAAGGACAACCAACAGATGGAAAGATGGAAAGAAACAACTATCAGTTTTCTGTTCCACTGTTTGGACTGTGGCTAGTGGGACTGCAGAATATGTCAGAATGACACACTTATGCCAATTTTAATAAGAACATGAAGCATTAGCTGTGGAAGGCAGATCACTACAGAGGGGGAAAATGCATAGATCAATGCAGCCAAATGCAAAATAGCTTCTTCCTTTTCTCCTGAAAGGTCAAACAGCCACAAGATGAACTCAGTAGCTACACTGAACAATAATAATTAGCAGTGCCATGATTGTCTCAGCTTTGCAATGCTCACTGAATACCTGAAGAGAAGTAAAACCTTGGTAAATCTGAATCATAAAATAATACATAGGTTTAATGATAGATTCACATGTAGCAACATCACTCCACTAGAAGTTTGTTTGTTTTCATTGCAAAGTCTGTTCAAGAACTCTAAATCAACTCTAACTTCGAGACGCTATCTCACTTACTTACTTATTTGCTTATTTATTTATTTAATTAAAGTAAGAGTGCATCATTTCCTGGAGCCGTTTCATGGGTTTGTGAAGCAAATGGAATAAATGTCTTCTCTCTGAAAACAAGTGAAATAAAATGGCTAGGCTGCCAGTTAGGAAAGCTGATCAGTATTTCAGACATCATCCCTCAATTCAGGAGAGACTGACCATTATCATTACAAAACACACGTCTCTGTCAGACCATGGAGAATTATGCCCCGCCACACTTGAGCCATATGACGGAAGGTGATGAATATCTAAAAATATGCCATCCTTCAACACAGCCTGAAAACTTCCCTACAGAGTCTACACTCTCCCACATGAGCAGCTGTTGATGACTTTGGACTACGGAACTAAGCAAGAATAGAACCCTTTTCCAACATTAGCAAATTTAATCATGCTTTGCCATGACAGACCAAAAGCTTCAGGATTCCATAAGCCATGCAGACAGTCTGTCTGTCCTGAGCATCATTGTTTATTATTGCTGTAGCACTTTAATGATAGAATATGTTTTACAGTTTACCATATTGATATCTTACTCAAACTATGCCATAGTTATTTTTTTTACATTTCACATGCAGAGGGAATAATCCTGAAGAACCAGTCATAGGGCAAAATTTATTTATTTATTTATCTATCTATCTATCAAATTTGTCACCGCCCATCTCCTCCAAATGGAGGGATTCTGGGCGGTTTACAGCATAAAACAACAACTGTACAATAAAATTCCAATGTAACATATAGACTAAAAGCAATTTTAATATACATCAAATCAAAATATACATCAAATCAAAGTCAATTAGAAAGGAGTACACAGACAGATAGTTCATCACTTGTACGAAACCACTGAGCCCTCTGGTATTTTCCAAATTCTCACAAGAGCCATAGCTGTGCAAGACTTAGCTAATTCCCTTTGTGAATTCACACTTAGGTCAGATAGTTCTAACCTTGAAGTGTCCTGACCCATCCAGAAATGAGAATGAAGAGAAGTTCCAGTGAATGTGTTCTTTTCTGTAGATAAGATTTCACCAAATATTTTCCTTTTATTGCAAGCAAGTGTGTGTGTGTGCATGTGTCCATCCATCCATCCATCCATCCATCCATCATCCCTGGAAACTAATGCAACATTCCGGGTCTATTGGAATGACAATTCACAGAAGTCCCGGCCATCATGGTCCAAGGTTAATAAAAGCAGAGTATTTTGTAAGCTGTCATCCAACACATCTGCAGGCACCAAGTCATGGGAAGGCAAAGCCTAGAACCACTACATTTCTCAGATTATTGTAGAGGTGATAATGCATTGGCTGATTCTGAATGCAGGAGGATTGTCCACGCTTCAGCTCATGAGATATCCAAAAACAGCAGATAAGTCAGATGTATTGAAGAAAGAAGGAAGCCATAACCAAAGAATTTTGGCAACTACATTGGCTCAAGAAAAAAGTTTTATATATTAAAACATTGCTCAAGCCCTCTTTCTGTTGTGTTTTCCTTCTTTCTTCATGGGCAACCTGGCCTTCACTTTGAAGTCAACTGGCCCATGTCAATTAGTCCTTTGCTTTTCTAATGTTCTGATTCGTTATCATGCTATTTTTCCTTGACTGCACAAGACCTAACTCCCATACGAATGAGCAAAATCAAGCTTAGCATTCAACAAGAATAATGTTTCTATTGTAGGTTGACTAAAGAAAAGAGAGCCTGATTTAAGCTGGGGCTTGGCTGAGGAGCTCCAAAGCTGGACTGGATATTCATGGACCATATTAACACAACATAGATAGCCCATTCAGCCATTTCCCTTGGGTAAAGATTTAACTCCATACACTGGCAGCCCATGAACACCCATGACCCTGGTCCTTTGTCTTTTCTTTCACTGTCCCATTTGTCCTTATTTGTCCTCACGTTCTCAAAGATCTTTGTCATCCACTGGGTCAATGATGGAATGACTAGATTAGATGTATTGTACCCTTTCTTAAATTCAACAGAATAAAACAAATAAAAGCAACTGTTATTCCTACACCATCTTAGATCCTCCCACCATTTTTGATGGTGAAAGACTGGAAAATATGAAGTGACAGAGTAGAGATCATAGAGGTGAGGAGGCTTACTCATACCACCCCTTTCTGCCCTTCTCCATTCTTCCATGTCATTTGGGGGGCAGGAGAGAGAAAGAAGAATGGAGTGCTTATATATATAAGAAGCCCTTTTTTCTGAGGCCACTGTAAGATTTTGTATCCATTCCAGCATCTGAGAACACAGTTAACTCTCTTGCCTTTGTTGAGACAATTCAGCTGTTGGGGAGTTACTTATGTCTCAACTGTTTTGGAGCGGTTTCAGGCAGACAAGGACTCCATCAACTCCTATCCATCTGGGTGTAACTATACTCAGATCTGCTACTTCTCTTCGTTGCAATGATGTCCTGATCAAATAGGAACATAGAGAATTAAAGTCTCAAGTGAGACTTTGCTGTGGCAAAAAAAAAAAAAAAAAAAGAGCAGAATCAGGACCTTGGAGAGCTCACTGCCAGAGTGAAAGAACTAAATTATTTCTCAGCAGGAAAGTAACTGTTCCAATACTTTCTGTGTCCAACTAAGGCTTTAAGAGGTCTGCTGGGGCCACATGACCTCCTAGCTCTACTGACTTCAGACTTAAAGACCCCATAGACTTTTCTGAAGTCTCAGATTCCTGCATGACAGAAGAACTGGAGGAGTCATTAGATTATAGGATTATATTCCAAGTAGAGATTCACATATGGAGTCTACGTCCACTGAAGTGGAGTGACACAGAATCTGTCAACTCCAGGACCTCTTGCTAAGCTTCTGACACTGGAGAAATGACATTTTGGTGGGAAGGGAAATACTTTTCCTACAGTCATTTCTAGATTCAATACCTGTCATCAAAAAGCTCAGTCAGCCAGTGATGAAAAAGACCAAGACAATGGTAAGTCCACTAGAGTAGACAATATTGGGCCAGATGAAAAAATGACTGTTGCAACTAATATAAAGAAAAAGGGTGGACTGGGGTAAATTTAGAGAAATAATATGACACATAGGACCAGACAGTATCCAGGAGTGCACATCAAGTGCAACTGAACAGGTCAGCCGAGGAGAACAAGAATTGAACAAACCAATTGTGACTGTTTGACTTATTCAACCAATTATATGTGAAATTCGACAAACTGACTTTGACTTATTCAACCAATTATATGTAAAATACATTATTTAAATATGCTTCATGAATCCAGTCAGCATATGTGCATGTGGGACCTGAGAGATTTATTGGCTTATTAAAGATGATGATGATGATGATGATGATGATGATGATGCATACCAGGAAAGTAAACCCTTTGTTTCTCCCTATGTGCAACTGAAAACTATGGTACTTATCTCTTAGCTGTGCTACTCTGGAGACTGGTGCCCACGGTCATCAGAACTTGAAATCCGGTGCCAATCTGCAGTATACCAGAACTCAGTTGAACTGCAAAAGCTTACACTCATCTCTCTTCATTGTGATGGTGGCCCTAATGTTCAGCTACCATGAGAGAAGAGGGATGTTTTGCCTACAGTTTAATGCATGTTTCTGAGCATTTGCACAAATAAGATTGAACCAATAGGACAGGAGTCATCTTTAATTGCTGTAGCAGAATATAGTAGAGCATTTGGGTCATTTATATTGATTTTTCACATTACTCATCTGCTATCTTTGTGTTCTCTCCAGTGGTTTTCCCTACACACTCTCCAAACATGCACCTTTTGTTAATGCACATATTTGCACATTTCACATGCTGTTATTTTCTTTTTCATAGAAACTGTTACTGGTGTCTTAAGAGTATACAAGATTCTGCTCTGCATCTAAAGTACAGGTCTCAATGGGGGGGAGGGGGCTAATCCTGATGACTTTAAACTCCCACTGAGATGATACAAGATGTTTATTAACATCCTGACAAGTTAATTATAAGGATGAAGAGAAATCTTAGTTCCTGCCTTGGAAAGAATGACATTAAATAAATAAAGATGTGTGTGTGTGTGTGTGTGTGTAAGTATATATAACATAAACACATACACCCCAGCCTGTGGAGGAATCTTAATCCTAGGCAATTAGAAATCCCAATTCAGTATTTTGGAGCATGGGAAAAGTAATTCCTCTGGAGAGGGAGAGATAAAGATCTTTTTTTTTTTTTAACTAGGTTACCAGATGTTTTTGAAGCCAGTAATAATTATGTACCCAAAATTAAAACCTGATGAGTAATTAATGATTAGATGGGGAAAAGTCCCAGTAATATTTACAGATTGTGTTTGGACACATTAAGCCATTATTTCCTTAAACCATGGATAGCTTAATAAACCATCATTTTCTGGGTTCACCCAATGCAAGTTCTGTCCTAAACTTTAAATCCTGGTTTATAATCCTAAATTATAAATCCTGGGAAGTAATTTGTTGGCTTAGAATAATGTGTGAATTGAGTCTATATGTATTATTAGGAAGGATGGTTATTAGTACAGTATATTCCAAGTTTGCAGAGCATTTAGTTGTATCTCTTATACTCTTAAAGGTGTCAGCCATATGCTCCATATTCCCATTTAGGTGGTAGTGACAGAAAGAAAGAAAGTGGCTTGCTTAAGACCACCCAGGGATCTTGTGGTGACAGTAAGATTTAAACTAGGAATTTTCCAAGTTCTAGTGATCTCTTAGTGGTTATACAATATGTCTGAGGAATACACTAGATACTGCAACACATCTTAGAATATAGCCATATGCTGATTCTCATACTGCTGCCTGGTACCATTGATAGTTAAATAAAATAAAGTTACTTGAGATTCCACTTACCTGTACTTCATAATTCTGCTCTGGAAACTAAGTTGTGAAATTGTCAGCATCCCAAACTCTGATCAAAATTGAACTGTTGATGTCACAAGCTGCTGTCTCTTCAAAGGCAGATCTCTGTTTGTTTGTTTGTTTGTTTGTTTGTTTATTTATTTATTCTTCAAACTTCTATTATCGCTCATCTCCCCCAAGAAAGGGGGAGATGTTCTGTTACACAGGAAAGAAGATCACAAGTTGAATTCAAGGTCTTCTGCATGTTCAACCACCAAATTATAGTTGCTTGCCATTTAATTACACTGTTCAGAATTTAGCATTACAATATTTGCTTTGAGAATTGTACAAGCACAAAGAAAAAAAGCATCTGCAGATATCATCACCACAAAGAAATTCTAAAAATAAGCATTGAGTTCTTTTTTCCCCTCTGTTCAACTAGAAAGGTTCTACAATAAGTAAACAAATGCACCAGCAGGAAACCATTGATTTTAGCTAATACCTTTATTAGTGTTTAGAAGTTTCAACGTCCATTATGTTTAACTACCTATTGCATACATATCCTCTTGGAGAATGCCTCTACAATTAAAGTGGATATTTCCACTTCTCCCCTCTGACAAGTTCACTAGACATATATCTCCTGCAGAAGGACAGTTACTAATAAGACAGCAGCAGCAAAGTTGAGCTTTCCAATACAGTATTGGAATTTGGACTGTAATCATTGATTTCATTTCAATGACCTTGGCTGGTAAAATGGACACTAAAATGCAAAATTCTACCCTAATCAGAAAAAAGGGAATCTACTTCTCATTCTGCTAGGACAGATCATCTTATCTTCCACTTCAGCAAGAAAGGAATAATGTTTATAAAAACATATGTTTGTTGGCCCAAAGATCACTGTTCACATATGGCAGAGCTCAATTTCAAAACAACTAGATGAGGCCAGTGATTTCAACTCAAAACCATACCAGGAGAGACTGGTTTATTAAAAGTTCCTCAATGATAGATTCACACTTCATGTCAAGCCATGGCTTCTTTTAACTATGGCTTATTGAATAGGCAATGGGTGAGATGTTTATTTATTGATGGATGTTTATATGTCTTCCTTCCCACTGGCAGACAAACGTCTATGGAAGAGTTCATTTTTACACACAATCTTTCCCATCAAACTGGCTATCTTTCCAATTTCTACACCAACATTTCAAAAGCTTATGATATACTGAATCTGAAAGTGCTGCTAAGTTTTCTTTTTCAGCACTTGCAGCAAAGCAAGAAAGTCATTGCTAGCCCAGCACATTTACTCTAAGCTCTATTTGAGCCTTGCATTTAAAAAGTTCTGTAGCACTAAAGAAGAAAGAAAAAAAAAAGTTTGGGCTTTACTTTCAACTAATCAAGCTTGACTAAAATTGAAATAGTTCCAAGCTCTGTATTCCTAACAAGGGGTAAAACAGAACAAGAGAGAGGAAAAAAAATGTTGCTATGAGAAGAATACAAATGCTAAGTTTATTGATGCAAGAGAGGAGACTATGATTAAGTTGTTTAATGTACTATGCAAAGCAGTAGAACAGTTAGTTTAATATATTTAATCGGGAGAGTTAGACACAGCTCGGAACTGCATCTATAATTAAACCCAATGGTCTTAGCCATTTTATTGTCCAACCCCAAACAACACTTTCTCTGCTGCAATGCTTTGTATGCCCACAATTCTCTTGATGCTTTGTTCTTTTCCCATGTTTCTTTCTGTTTGTTTGGGGGTGGGAAATTGAAAGCAGAAGTTGCACCTGAATTAAGGCAGAATATGGTCTTGAGCATGAGATCCAGCTGACTGGATTCATGGCTTCTCCATTTTGCATGACTGCTTGTGGAGTTAGGAAATTAGAATAAAGTTAATGAAGGCCTTGTGCACTAGGAGTTAGCACACTACACTTCATTATAGATTTTGTCAAAACTGAGGTATAGGTAAGATTTAGTGGGGGGCCTCAAAAGGACTGGATGCCTTCTTCCCAGTCTGGAAAGAGATTGGCTTCCATTCATGACTTTAGAAAAGATTGTGGTTTTCCAATCATTGACAACTTTAGGTAATCAAAAGAAGGAAGAAAAAAATTACCATCAATTTCAGTATCTCCAGTCTACAGTTAGATCTATTAGTTTCTGCACTAGAAGTATTAATTATGGTTGTCTCTTGGTTGGGTTAAAGAAGATCAGTCAGGATCAGAGAAACAGAAGCTAAAACAAGGAGAATGAGCAGGAATCTATTAAATAGTAAACTGAGTGTTAAACAAAAAGCCAACTGGAAGATAAACAAGAACGTGTGATAATCAACTTCACTTTCTTATACATTTTTTTTTTGCTATGATTAATACAAACCATGTTGGGAGACAATGGTTGTATTCATCTTAACATGTGGATTATATATACCAATCAAAGTGAATATTTGTAGCTCAGGGTTGAACTGTGGAGTCCTTGGTGCTCTCTGAGCCCTGTTGTTTTCTTGCAGATGTTTCATTGCCAGACTAGGCAACGTCTTCAGTGCAAAGAGGGAGTGGGCCTTGCTCCCAGTTTATATACCACGGCTTGCCCTGCTTGTGTTGGTAGGGGTGTTGTTCTCTCCTTGGGAGTTCTTGATAGGGCTGTTGTTTGCTGCTTGGTTGATTACCTGAGTAAATAGTTCCTTGATTAAGGTGTATTGTGTTGTTTGATTGTTCATCTGGTGTTAATCCTAGTGTTGATTTTTTGCATATCTGGGTGTTGATTGCTGGCAAGGGAGTGTACTGGTCTTTTGGCTTTTCTATTGTATCTTTTGAATGGTATGTAAATGTTGTTTACCTGTATGTGTCTGTTGATGGCTGCTTGGTCTGAGTGCCAGGCTTCCAGGAATTCCCAGTTGAAACTATGGCAGAGTCTGTCCATGTGTTGTGATTAAGGAGTTCTCATCGTGTCTTCTGACTGCTAGTTGGTGTTTGTGGATGCACTCTGCTAGTCTTCTGCCTGTCTTTCCTACATAGTGGCTGTTACAGTCTTTGCACTGTATGTTGTAAATAACTCCTGTTTTTTTTCTTCTTGGGCTACTGGGTCTTTTGGGTTACTTAATATGTTTTGAAGAGTTTTAGTTGGTTTATGTGCTATGGTGATGCCATGTGGTTGTAACAGTCTGTTGGTGGTTTCTGAGATGTTTCTATGTAGGACAGACAGGCAGAAGACTAGCAGAGTGTATCCACAAACACCAACTAGCAATCAGAAGACATGATGAGAACTCCTTAATCTCACAACACATGGACAGACTCAACCATAGTTTCAACTGGGAAACTGTGAGCATCCTAAACCAAGCCAAATCCAAAAACACCAGAGAATTCCTGGAAGCCTGGCAGAACATTTGAAAAAAAATAATACTGTATTATTTTATACAAAGGTATACTCCTATACCTTTGTGCAGACACTGAGTCAGCTAGCAGCTATTCAGTTTTATCCTGACACATGCAACAGGAAGTCAAGTCATACTGAATGCTGCAAATCGCAAAGCTTCCAGGTAGCTAGTTCACTTACAAAGAGAAGAAATAAGAATTAGAAGACACTATTGAATCTCCCTAAATCTATCCTCTGAACTGTTTTTACTTTGTGCTAAACCCATGGTTTGTTCAACCATGCTTTGTTGAATGCACTATTATTAGTTGGGTTTGCTCACCATGGTAAACCCTTAAACAGTGGCCAACAAATCACAGTGACTGGGTTAGTTGTTGTTGTTTATTCATTTAGTCGCTTCCGACTCTTTGTGACCTCATGGACCAGTCCACGCCAGAGCTTCCTGTCGGTCGTCAACACCCCCAGCTCCCCCAGGGACAAGTCCGTCACCTCTAGAATACCATCCATCCACCTTGCCCTTGGTCGGCCCCTCTTCCTTTTGCTCTCCACTCTCCCTAGCATCAGCATCTTCTCCAGGGTGTCCTGTCTTCTCATTATGTGGCCGAAGTATTTCAGTTTGGCCTTTAATATCATTACCTCAAGTGAGCAGTCTGGCTTTATTTCCTGGAGGATGGACTGATTTGATCTTGCAGTCCAAGGCACCCTCAGAATTTTCTTCCAACACCACAGTTCAAAAGCATCGGTCTTCCTTCTCTCAGCCTTCCTTATGGTCCAGCTCTCACAGCCATATGTTACTACAGGGAACCCCATTGCTTTAACTATGCGGACCTTTGTTGTCAGCGTGATGTCTCTGCTCTTAATTATTTTATCAAGATGTGTCATTGCTCTTCTCCCAAGGATTAAGCGTCTTCTGATTTCCTGACTGCAGTCAGCATCTGCAGCAATCTTTGCACCTAGAAATACAAAGTCTTTCACTGCTTCTACATTTTCACCCTCTATTTGCCAGTTATCAATCAAGCTGGTTGCCATAATCTTGTTTTTTTTTTTTGAGGTTTAGCTGCAAGCCAGCTTTTGCACTTTCTTCTTTCACCTTCATCATAAGGCTCCTCAGTTCCTCTTCACTTTCAGCCATCAAAGTGGTATCATCTGCATATCTGAGATTGTTAATGTTTCTTCCAGCAATTTTAACTCCAGCCTTGGATTCCTCAAGCCCAGCATGTCGCATGATGTGTTCTGCGTACAAGTTGAATAGGTAGGGTGAGAGTATACAGCCCTGCCGTACTCCTTTCCCAATCTTAAACCAGTCCGTTGTTCCGTGGTCTGTTCTTACTGTTGCTACTTGGTCGTTATACAGATTCTTCAGGAGGCAGACAAGATGACTTGGTATCCCCATACCACTAAGAACTTGCCACAATTTGTTATGGTCCACACAGTCAAAGGCTTTAGAATAGTCAATAAAACAGAAATAGATGTTTTTCTGAAACTCCCTGGCTTTTTCCATTATCCAGCGGATATTGGCAATTTGGTCCCTAGTTCCTCTGCCTTTTCTAAACCCAGCTTGTACATCTGGCAATTCTCGCTCCATGAATTGCTGAAGTCTACCTTGCAGGATCTTGAGCATTACCTTACTGGCATGTGAAATGAGTGCCACTATTCGATAGTTCGAACATTCTTTAGTGTTTCCCTTTTTTGATATGGGGATATAAGTTGATTTTTTTCCAATCTGATGGCCATTCTTGTGTTTTCCAAATTTGCTGGCATATAGCATGCATTACCTTGACAGCATCATCTTGCAAGATTTTGAACAGTTCAGCTGGGATGCCGTCATCTTCTGCTGCCTTGTTATTAGCAATGCTTCTTAAGGCCCATTCAACCTCACTCTTCAGGATGTCTGGCTCTAGCTCACTGACCACACCGTCAAAGCTATCCCCGATATTGTTATCCTTCCTATACAGGTCTTCTGTATATTCTTGCCACCTTTTCTTGATCTCTTCTTCTTCTGTTAGGTCCTTGCCATCTTTGTTTTTGATCACACCCATTTTTGCCTGGAATTTACCTACAATGTTTCTAATTTTCTGGAAGAGGTCTCCTGTCCTTCCTATTCTATTGTCTTCTTCCACTTCCACGCATTGCTTGTTTAAAAATAATTCCTTATCTCTTCTGGCTAACCTCTAGAATTTTGCATTTAATTGGGCATATCTCCCCCTGTCACTGTTGCCTTTTGCTTTCCTTCTTTCTTGAGCTACTTCTAGTGTCTCAGCAGACAGCCATTTTGCCTTCTTGGTTTTCTCTTTCTTTGGGATGTATTTTGTTGCCACCTCTTGGACAATGCTGCGAACTTCTGTCCAGAGTTCTTGCGGGACCCTATCTACTAAGTCCAGTCCCTTAAATCTATTCTTCACCTTCACTGCATATTCCTTAGGAATATTAGTGAGCTCATATCTAGCTGATCTGTGGGTCTTCCCTAATCTCTTTAGTCTGATCCTAAATTGTGCAAGAAGAAGTTCGTGATCGGAACTACAGTCAGCTCCAGGCCTTGTTTTTACCGACTGTACAGATGTCCGCCACCTTTGGCTCCAAAGGATGTAGTCAATCTGATTTCGGTGTTGTCCATCTGGTGAAGTCCATGTATAAAGCCATCTCTTAGGTTGTTGGAAGACAGTGTTTGTTATGCAGAGTGAGTTGTCTTGGGAAAATTCTATCAGCCTATGTCCTGCTTCGTTTTGTTCACCCAGGCCATGCTTACCTGTAATTCCAGGAGTCATTTGACTTCCCACCTTAGCATTCCAGTCTCCCATGATGAAAATAACATCTCTTTTAGGCGTGTTGTGCAGTAGGTGCTGCAGATCCTCATAGAACCGCTCTACTTCAGCTTCTTCAGCATTTGTGGTTGGGGCGTATATTTGGATCACTGTGATGTTAGATGGCTTGCCCTGAATTCGAATTGAGATCATTCTGTCGTTTTTTGGGTTGTATCCAAGCACTGCTTTCGCCACTTTACTATTAATTATAAAGGCTACTCCATTTCTTCTGTGGTCCTCTTGTCCACAGTAGTAGATCTGGTGGTCATTTGATGTGAAGTGGCCCATTCCAGTCCATTTCAGTTCACTGATGCCCAGAATGTCTATCTTTAATCTTGACATCTCACCAATAACCACATCCAATTTGCCCTGGCTCATAGATCTTACATTCCAGGTTCCAATGGTGTGTTGATCCTTAGAACATCGGATTTGCCGTTCACCACCAGCACCGTCGGCCGCTAGCCATCCTTTTGGCTTTGAGCTAGCTGCGTCATCACGTCTGGGGCTAGTTGAACTCATCCTCTGTTCCTCCCCAGTAGCATTTTGACCATCTTCCGACCTGGAGGTCTCATCTTCCAATGGTATACTGACATATCTCTGGTTGTACTGATCCATTTAGTTTTCACGGCAAGAATACTGGGGTGGGTTGCCATTACCTTCCCCAGGGATCGCATTTAGTCTGACCTCTCTGTCATGACCTTCCCGTCTTGGGTGGCCCTTCACGGTTTAGCTCATGGCATCATTGAGGTGCTCAAGCTCCAGCACCACAACAAGGTAACGATCCTTTGCTGAAGGACTGGGTTAGTACAAAATAAGAATCCAAACTAATTTAGCATGATGATTTTCTCTCTGTCTGGGTGTGTGTATTTAAAAAACCAAACCAAACCAAATGGTACTTGCTCCTTTTCCCATATATTTAGGCTTCAAAATGAAGCCTTTCAGAAGGAATGATTTTTATATATGCTATACAAAAGAAGATTTTTTTAGATGAAATAATGGAAAGGGACTTGATGAAGAACAGAGCTGAGCAAAGCTTTGATTCAGAGATTCAATCTGAAGGTGAAGTGATAGAATTTCCAAATCAAGAAAGTGTTTCAACAAGAACAGCTCAAAATAGGTCTAATAAGAAAAAAGTTCCACTGATTTCAATGTGGTATAATCCCAGGTAAACTGGGATTGAATTGCAAATTTTGTCTAATACAACCAGTTGCAAAGCTACATGTCCTTAGAATCAAAGACTGAACTGCAAGTCTATCAGGAGGAACTCACTTGAATAAATGTCTACTAAAATACTGTGTGATTGCTATTTCTCTTTCAATCCAAACTTTTTTTAAAAAATGAGATATTCCTCTTTTAATTAGTGAAGGTTTTTTTTAAAAAGCCTTCAATAGCAAAGATGCTTTACCCAGCAGCAATAATAAATTAATATGCAATTAAAGTAGATCAAATTAGTTAACATGACACATGCATAAAAATAGAAAATGGTAGAGAAATATAACCATTGTTGTGAGTAGCTGTACAGTTAATTAGCAACAGTTTATTGGATTTACTCTGGCTGCTTCAAAGTGTGCTTCATTCCATTAAGGATATCCTGATAGAAGCCACCATTCATATTACAGATCCTAAAATTTATGTTAAGTGTTTCAAGCATCAGAGTAAGCAAAGGTTTAAATACTGCTGTGAGGGGAAAAGGAGATAAAAATAAAACTATATATTTTGAGTTTCTAGGATAATAGTACACATTTCTAGAGGTATAAGGAATGTACTGGACTTTTTTTGTTTTGTCAAGACATAGTCCAGAAGTGGAATGGCAGGGCCATGTCCTGATGGAAGATTCCAGAATGCAAGACAAATGTTTTCTCTCTTTACCTGCCTCCATTGCAAACAAGGTGGAAATTTTTGGTCTAATTCTGGGGATCTTTGGCTACTAGCTTGGACTGGCAAGTTGAAAATAATCCTTGGGTCACAATTTCTATACCTTGCCTATAAGAATAACAGGCTTTTAGGCAACAGTCTAGGTTTTAACAGATGGAATGAAGGGAAAGAAACATAACATCCACTGGGGAATGTCAAGAGTCACATCTCCTCCAAGATTTCACAGATTAAAACAAGAATATGCTTATGTACAAAAACATCAATATTATTCTCACACCAAGGTCCATGGCCTGGAGGGTTCTACATCTATTACCTTATGTGTTCTTGTCCTTTCCAAATGAAAATGCTCTTAGGGCATTGTGCAACTATAAAAATCACAAAACTGAAACAGCATTATATTAAACAATTTAAAATAACAGAAAAATATCAAAGATAAACCTCAAAGTTTTAAAAGATAAAGTAGCAGGCATAAAATAATTGTCACAAACTATGAGAGCAAGCTGAAAACTTCCTTCTTCTCCATGATGGCTCATGCATTCTGGGCAGGCCAACCCATATGGGCTGCTGAAGAAAGACTGGTTAGAAAGAAAGAAAATATATTTCCTTTTAAACTTTTAAAAAATGAAACTAAACAGCTTCATTTCCCAAAGGATCTGGTTATGTTTGTTTATGAATTGTTTCATTTCAACTTGGCAGATTTAGTTATATGTGCGAAAGTGGGTGGGCTGTTCATAGGAGGTGGTGCAGAAAAGATGCTAATACATCCTCAGAAAATTTCCAAAGATGTTGTTGGGATAAAGGGAACCAAAATAAAGTCAGTGTTTGTAAGGGTATGTGGGAATGACCTTAGGAGACAGGAGGGAGAGCTGTAGACTGGACAACCAGCATATAAAAGGTATCTTAGCCCACAGAAGGAGGGAGGGCACACATCCTTGGCAACAATAGAAGGCTACAACTGGCTTCACACCCTATGTTAAGCTCAAAAAACAAACATATACACCTTATGGTTTAGTATGTTCTGAAAACTCAGCCATTGTTTGGATTTTTGGAATCCTGTATAATTAGTTAAATAAATCATGGCTTCATGTGTTCCTTTACTAGTGAGATGTGCCCTGCGTGTCAATGTCCTTATTCACATTCTATGCTTCATTTATTCATCCACTAATCCATCCAATCTCTCATGAGTAATTCCACCAGTGTGCAATCCCTGCTAACTGGATCAAAAATCACCATTCTGGAAATACATCACCTCTAGCTGCTTTCTCCAAGAAATTCCTGGAGCCCTTGCACCAGGAATGAAAAGGCTCAACTTCATGGTATCACCATGCTTGGTCAGACAGATAACAATGAACATGGGAGAATTTTAAAAAAAAAAATAAAATAAACCAAGCTCCAGCCCACACAAAACCTTACACTCACTCTGGCTGCTGGTCCCTTTTCCCATCCCTCCTACCCACAGAAAGCAGAACACAAATGTTCAGCTCTAACTCAGCTGTTCCACTTAACATAACCAAATTTTGTGCTCTGACTTGCCTAATCCATCAAATGATCCTTCTGAATTGGTCCTTGAACTATATTTGATGCATGCTGTTTCACCTTTATTACATTTTCATTCTGTTACGCTTTCATTTTAGACTGGTTGACTCATTGTTTGCTTGGCCAATGAAAAGAATAGGCAGACACTCCTTCCAAGGGAAAGAATGCCATTGTTGAAGGAGAAAAGCCAATCCAAAGGGGATCAGTGTCTCCATCCACAAGAAGAGAGAAGCTAAGACCACTCAGGATGGGGGGAAATGGAGCAAAAGCAGCCCATGCCAGTAACTCAGGGCACATTCTTGGCATCCTTGGTAGGCAGGCATAGCAGGGTCCAGAAGATGGGAAACAAGCTATGCTGGGCAGGTGAGGTTTCCAAATATCATTGTCTGGTACACTGGTTGTTCATATCTGGGAACCTTGGGGAATATATCTTTAAATAATTTCAGAACTCAAAGTAAGAATTCTGGGAGCTGATGTCCACCCATCTGAAAAATGCTTGTGTGGAGAAACGATGTGCTACTTTGCTGTGGTTTGCTTTCTAATGAGTTATGGAATCAATATGTTAAGTTCCTGGTACAAACTAAGTCATAAACCCTGGTTATCAGAATGACTGGATTCACACAACATGCTAAACCAAAACCAAAGAAAGAATGTTGCATGCACCATCTAAATACCACCTTGCTCGGCTCTGCTCTGCAGGTGACAATAGCTCATTCACAATATCCTTTCTTAGAATCCTCTAGATTCAGATCAAATAAAGGAGTTGATTGCAGGGTTTAAAGTGAGGTTGGGTCAGCAACATCCGTGCTGGAGGAAGGGGGGCTCAAAACATACAAGATGGCAGTTGCAACAAGGTGATCAAAGCCTTCTTCTTGGTATGTGCATGACCTCAAAATCGTTTTTGTTTGTTTGTTTAAATAAGAATGGATGGGAATCTGGCCAGGGCGCAAACAAATTTCCCAAGACTTCATTAGGGGTTGGGGTGGGGAGTGCATGCTGCATCCCAGCAGCATCCTTCCTTTCCTAAAAATGTTGTGTTTCTGCGGGCCCTGACCTGAGCAGCAAAGCAGCAGCGAGTCCATTGGCAACTTGGTGTCATGACCTCGTTGCAAGGCACAAAGAGCCTCACAACGTGGATCATGATCATTAAGGAAAAGGGGAAGAAGATAATCAAACCAGGGATTAACACAAGCACCCAAAGGCACCCACACCCATGGACCCATAAACAACTGAAAGGAGAGACGTCAGAGGAGTGAAGATAAGAAGCACATGGTGCCCCGGAGGACACAACCGTCACAGGGAGACAAAGAGGACACCGGGGAAAACGCCCAAGCAGCCATCAAGGGTCCCATCAAGAGGGATCGGGGCATTGAGGGGTGGGGAAGCCCGGGGCAATACAGGAGGGTATAAAAGGGGCGCCCCCACACTACCTACCCCGTTCCCGTTTTTCGTTCTGTCAGCTATCCTTCCAATAAACCAGAAATCCTTAATACCCATTAAGTGAGTCTGTGTCTTATTGCGAAGCGAGGCTGGCCCTGACACTTGGCTATCAATTTGCATCTTGCACAGGTTTAAGTGGGCTTTGTTTGTGCCGTTCTCCCCAAAATTGGTGCACCAAGCTTCTCTCCTGCAGTAGGACAGCCTCATTGTCCGATGCCTTGTTGAGCGTCATTCTCCCCACCTCCGCTCCCCCACCCAAATGTCCCGAAGAGGCCCAATGCCAAATGTCTCCATTTAAAATCCTGCCCTTCATCTTTCAACCAAAGCATTAACATTCTATTCACAAGGCTCTCCTCTCTCCAATATTACTGCAGATTAATTGGCAGTGTATAAAAGATGTTGCCAGCTTCACAATGGTAACCATGGTAGCCTTCATACTTTCTGCACAATGCATATGTAATTCATTCTTGAAGAAAACATAATTAGAATGTAACATAATATGGTCTTTTCAAGCATCACTATGCTATGGAAGTCAAAGAGGAGGAGGAGAGGAGGAGGAGGAGGAGGAATCTGCTGAAAGAAGCCTCCGTTCTGAACCATTTCATCTCAGACTTCTTCTCTTTGGGAATCATACTGCTGCAGCATGGCTGATATGGAGGCTAGCTCAGGAGGTTATTTCACCCTTTGGCCAAAAGGGGGCACTGTGACATCTTTTATTGTTTCAGCAACCTTCTGCAGATCTGTATTCAATCTGCAGCCGACAGTAGCGACTGGTGTCTAAGAAAAGTTTACCGTGTGTCAAGAAACATTTTGTTTATCTGGTTCCCAATATTTGGTGGTGGGGGAGGAGGAGGGGAAGGCCTATAGCTTTTGTGGTGATGTGCACCAGCCAGAAAATGATTTCCAAACAAAAATTCTGGTAATGATGAAAAATAAGAATAGACAAGGAAAGCATTAAATGAACAGTTGTCACTACATTAGTGAAACCTTCCGGATCTGACAACTTCCTTTTGAGCTCAGTATAAAGGTTGTCCCAGACAGAACCATCGTGTGGTTTTGCAAACTGTGAAATACATTTATGGGGTCTCTGATTTCTGGACCAGGGTGTCCACTGGAAATGATCTACTTATTTTGGTCTTTTGATAATGGGAATACCTCCAATGGGGGAAAGAAAAATACCAATACTTTCTTCAAGATGTTTTCCCATTTTCTTGGCTGTCTGCAACAAGGTACACATATTGTATGCTAGAATTGTCACCTTTTCTCTCTCCCACACAGGGCTCCATAATTTTTAGCAACTATGCCAATAGTCTAAGCTGCCAGCCTTGAAAAACTATCAGAAACCATCAAAAGGAGCAAGGCTGTTCTGTCTCTGGACCTATCTATCTTGTTTTCCTGGCAACAAGATGATAATGATGATGATCGATGATGTTGATCTTCAAATGATTTGCTATTGTCTTCTGCTAGGGTGCATTCTCAACCTTCCAGTTTAGTTTATAGCCCTAGGATTTCCTAGTAGTTACCCATCCAGGTACAGACCAGGTCTGATGCCGCTTAGCTATTTGAGTTTGGTGAGTTGGACAGCCTGTTCTCAAATTCATAAGAAGTCCAGTAGCCATGTCCAAAACAGTCAACAAGTAGTCCGCCCCTCATTCACAAAATAGATAAGTCTGTCCCCTTTCTATGAAAATCTGAACTTTCACAGCTTAATTTGCCTATATATAGGTATGTCATATACCAGTACAGTACTTTCTGGAATTCTGAAATTCTTTCTTTAATCTACTTAATCAACTTTACTAACCAGAGCTCTGAGAGATATGGGATTAATCACTTCCAGGCCAGGCTGTTACCAGGAGCCCAATAGCTAGCTGTTGCTACCTAAGATTAATAATACATGCCTTGCTTCTCGAATCTTTGTTCTTGTTTCTTCCAACGCTTTTTAAACCATCATGTAGTAAACAATAAGAAGAAGAGGGGAAAAGGCAGATAACATATTCTCCTTCATCCATTAATTAAACTGCAGTAGCACATATGTAATTGTGACAGAGTGATAGGAACTTGGTAATTTATTAAGACAAGCATATTTTCAGTTCCAGTAATTGGGATGCATGTTTGTTAGTAATTATCTAATTGCCAGAAAGTCAACAAATGATGCCCAAATCTTTGTTTGTTTTTCTCTTTCAATCCTGCAAGAGTTCTTTGCAGAGAGTATAGATTGGGATCATGGACTGTTATCCATGAAAATGTTCAGCCACACATTTTTAATTTCATGGAATGTTCATAAACATTGTATTTATTGATGAACTTACAACCTTCAGTCCATCAAAGATAATATTCCATGGTAGCAGCCATATCTAGTAAACAACTGGTAATTGTAAAGGTGAGTTGTCATACTGTAGCTCTCTTTCAATGTTACGGTTACATGCTTAATTCAACATGGCTGGACACTGAGAAGATTAAGACTACTTTCCTAGTCATTCTGGTGACATAAAAGAGAAACTTTCCATGCTTACAGCAAAACTATCTGAAATAGAAAATTTTCATGTATACATGGATGTTTTCACATTAGTTGAAACCTCCACTATCAGGATTCCAGTTTAAGTGGAAGCAATCACATGTAAAAGAGTTTACCTCTCTTTCCTTGCTGCACTGAACATGTGAAGATCATACCTCAAGAGGATTCATGCATTCCACCTTTGCAAAAGTCAGGCCATCTGTACTCATTGGACATTGCCCAAACCAACCAAGGATCATAGCCTAAATGATACATTTGAGCCTCTTGCAGGCTGTATGTAGGAATAACGTCTGCCCACCAGCATCCAAAAGAGCCACATTCTTATTCTTTCAAATTTAAAACAAGATGTTACTGGGCCTGCAACAATGTGCTCAGCCAAAAAGCACAATACGTAGGCCACCATTTCCTTCATCACATTCTTCACAAACAGGAGGAAGAATTTCCAGCAGCTGAAAACCATACAGTGTTCGTCAGCTGAAGGACTTTCATAGACAATAAAACCTACTCCACATTTATCCAGGAGAGGATTATGAAAAGCCAATACTCACAGCAGAGACATCTGGCCCTTCTCGTATGCATTAGTAAGGGAACAGTGACCCAGCAGCTCCCACTCCAATGATATTACACAGGTCTTTGCAGACCTGACTGTTGACCCAGGCCTGGGGGTAGGGGCAGTGCTGAGAACCCATCATTCTTTTCCTCCAGCTATTTTTCATATGCCTCTCCCACTCCCCCATATACATGGTTCTTTTTTTTCTGTTTTATGGTCTTTTCTTGCTTCTGGACTACAGAATTCTCTGGAGTCAGGTGGCCTTTAAATTTAATCAATTAATTAATCAATTAAATCACAAACAAGCACATTGCAAAGATCAGTCTGTTTTGCTTGCAAGCCGTCGCTTGACAGTACACAGGTGTACCATGTTTTCCCAGATGTTACAGTCTTGGTGCCATAGAGCGATAGCAACATAACATGAGGTTTGGGTTGCACAGATTCCAACAGGCTAACAGCTTGGCAATATGCTGCAAAATCAGAGCCCTTCCAATGGACTTCAGTGGCATTTACTGTATTTCTAGGCATTTGAGCACCAGAACACAGCCTGAGTCCTTTCTGTTATGCTGCAGTGCTAAGATAACAGTCACTCTTTCAGATACATCAACAAGGGACTAATGATCCTACCTAATTATTGCTAACTATGTCCCTGATTCAGGTGGCACAATATATATGCATAAGAACATCTTTGAAAATATGTTCTTCACTCCTGAAATGTAAAGCTTGATTTCCCAATTCATACTGTGCTTTGTGTCCATTAATATCCAAGTTTATGAATAAAAAGCATATAGAGGGGCTCAGAGGAACAGGAAATTCTAATAGGAAGGAGAAACTGGAGCCTTTGAGATACCCAAAGAAACCTCAGTAGAGCTGATACAAGCAAGGGGGAGTTTTGCACTCCAGAATTAATCACGTATTCTCCGTGCTTTCAGAAAAGTTACACAAGGGCATATTTTGCAATAACGTATGCAAATGCATTGGTACCCATGCACACCTCAGGCTTCAGCAGAGAAAAGTAGGAATTCATGCTAAACACATCCCTCCCTTGATCATAAGTTCTAAATGGCAAAGTTTGCTGAGTGCATCATAGTGAACAAGGACATCACTATTACAGTTGAAATCCTGCAATGGAGAGACACCAGAAACTCTTAGTCCAGTGGAACAGCATAATTAAGAGATGAGTTTTCAACTATCAACATGGGCACATGGTAATAGAAAAGTCAGTGTCCTGGGTGCCTCTCTGACACACCAAGGAGGTCACCAACAGCCATGCCAGCACTTCCTCCCTACCTTCTACTATTCGCTCAATCCTACAGGAGGGCTCACAGCTACTTTCCAGCTGACTAAGCAAATGTCTCCCTGAGAGGTGGGGGGGGGGCGGGAAATTAAGGGAAAATGTCACTCTCATAGCACCTGTGAAAAAGCTTTTTTTAAGGGGAAACTAGGCATTAGACTTAATATTAAAAGAAAGGCTGCACAGCCTGGTTGCCGGACTTCCTACAAACCTCTTTACCAGCAGGAACTCTAGGGGGTATCTTACCTTCTTCTGTGTAATGAAGTAATGTGTGGCATCTCTGTGTGTGCCTATTGTTTTCTTAGGGCCTAATCAGGGTGTGTGCATACATGTTGCCTCTGTGTGTGTGCACACACACAGCTATGAGGCTCTAATTAGGGTGGTACATCCTTAGTTTCTGTGCATGCATGTTTCTGTTGTTTCCTTGTTTATCTCTGTTGGGTTTGCATGTATATATGCACTTGGGCAGGCTGTGCTATGATCAAGTGATCAAGGGAGGTTAGGAGAAAGTAGCCAACCACATTTTGAACTGCTTCTCCCATAAAGAAGCACTGAAGGAAATTGGACCCATTTTTAAGCTCAATCTTTTGCTGGCTTGTCCCCCCACCCTGAAATTTGATCCCTTCTCTTCAGTTTTTTGAAAATTATCCTGCTGACAGACAAAACTCTAGACCCCCTTTACAGAGTGGCTTTCCAATGTCCCATTAGTTTGAAAATAAAAAGCACATGCACTTCTTATTCTTTCTTTGCCTTTAAAATATATAGTTAAATTTAGTTGTGTGGTAACATCCATCCATTCCCACTCCACATTATTGGGGTCAATGGGCATTTGGTTCTTTCTAGCTTAGAAAGAAGACAAGTATGAAAGAATGTGATAAAGATATATAAAACTATGTGCAGAATTTGGAAAAGTGGATGGGGAAGGATTTTCCTTGTCTCACAATTGAAGAACCTATGATCATCTGCTGATGTTACATGCAAGGTCTTTACAGCTGATAAAAGGAGAGGTTTCTTCACTGAAAACAATATTGATTCATAGAAGTATTGCCCCCAGACTCAGTGATGCTCACACATTTAAAAAGAGGCCTTGTGAAATTCATGTGAATGGGATTATTGACAACTGATAATCCTGATAGCAGCTTATCACAATCAAGTACTAAACACAGATACAGTAGCATATCTTAAATACTAATTATGTTGAGCTTTGGGTCTTCTTACATTCTTATGGCATACTTCATGTTCCTATATTTATAGAGAAAACAGTAGAAAATATAGACCAATTGCAAAAGACTGTGGTGTCCAACTCTGAAAAGCTTATATATACTACAAACTGCTCCATATGTCTGCTTTTGTTTTAAGTGATGTGCCCTATGTCTTTTATAGACAAACAATAATCAAGGAAGCCTTTATTCCTAGCCCATATTTCTGGAGCATAAAATTGCAAACTCTATTCTCCCCAAGCCATCTGCAGACAACAATGAAAAGAATTTAAAATACTCTACAAAAGCCTCTCTTGGATAGTCCTCAAACTTGATACTAAAAAACATATCAACATGTGCAGATGTTTTCATATCATTGTTCTTTGACCCCCAACTCTGTTCACTATAGCAAACCTAAATAATAGTATACCTTGTACAGCACCAACAACATAAGATACTCAATCTTTTTACAGCACAACCCAAATTACGATCACCATTCAAGTGTCTATCTCAGTAGGCACAACTCTGGTCATTTTTGCAATCAGGTATAGACCCATTCAGTAGGCATCTGTTAAAGACATCCTCTTTCTGCACATACAAGTGTCATCTGAAATGGTATCCAAGCATCCAAGATAGAAAGGTTGCAATATGTACTTTTCTTCTGTGAGGTAGGATACCATCTGCTCCTAGTACATGTAGGAAGACCTTGTACCCATAACATGCTCCATTATGAAGTAGGAAGGCTAAAATATTTCCATAATGAGTTCCAGTAATGGTAACAGTACCAAGAATGTTGACCTGGGGAGCAGCTACTGCTCCATGTGCACTATGTTGGGGATCCAAGAACTATGATAACTCATTAAATTGCAAAATGTTCTTCAACCTGTGCTTAATGGCCTCCACTTCTTCATAATCCTTACACCTTTTTGCAGCCATGGACAGATGACTTACTTAGCTTAGAAGGGTGGTATGACTAAGGGCATCATCTGCTGTCCATTGTTCTCCTGAAAGGCTGCAGACAAAATGTCTTAGTCTGCAAACTGTTAGTCTGCAAAATTCTATCTCCCAGAATTTTCATCTAGACTGGGTTTATTTTATTTTTTATTTGCTTTGCTTCATTCTTTCTTTTTGCATGATAACCATATTATCAAATGTTTGGGAGCTTCAGAGCAATTTGTGAATAATGAGGAGTCTACACAGGCAACATGTTGCAGAGATTTTGATCCATTGCTAGAAGCAATGTCTTCTGTATCACACAAAGAGAAAAACAGCAAACTATATGGGTAATTTGGATAGTTTGTAAGATTTTATAAAACTAGGTCAGACCACTTTCCATAGTTATGAATATATTTAGAAAAACCTCCACAGGGTTATCTTTCTATCACTATTTCTCCATCTGAAAACATTTAACGTCCTAATTTGAATTAAGGTTTGCAGATCTGACCATCTTTGAAATGCTCAAAGGATCTGATATAATTAAAAAAAAAAAACCCATTGCATGAGTTGGTGAAATTAATATTGGGTATATGCTCAAGATATTTTGTGGAAACCAGTTGGCTTTGATCTCCTTCTTTAGCATGATTTGGAACTTGTGCATGAGCAGTTCATGATCAATTTCATAATCAGCTCCCTAGCCAGCCATATCTTCGCTACTATAGTTGAGTTCTTCCACGTCTTTGTATTAATAATATAGTCAATTTGATTTCTGTGTGCTCTATCTGGTGACGAGCGTGTATGTAGGAATCACTTTAGTTGTTAGAAGAATGTGTTAGCAATGAAAAAATCATTGGATTGGCAGAAAATGCAAAGTCATTTTCCTCCTCCTTTTCTGTTCCCTAAGCCACGCAGTCCATTCCTCTCCTTAATATTTCCAACTCTGGCATTCTAGTTTCCAATCACGGCAATTATTTATTTGTAACACCGGGGCATTTCAGACAAGTCAAGCAAGGCTGTAAATCCATTACAGATTTCTATACACTGGATGCTAAATAAGCCTTTTCTTTTAAATAAAAATCTAAGAGTCCTGACTCAAGCATGTACTGATTTTCCAACAACAAAACTTCCTTTTTCAACCTATCTTCCACTTTAGGAATAGAATGCTTCTCTATCACCCTTACTCATTCAGGAGCCAACATTAACCTTAAGGAATGCATTTATGCCCTCCCTCCCTCCCTCCCTCTCTCCCTCCCTCCCTCTCTCCCTCCCTTTTTTTCTTTTCTTTCTTTTTTTCTTTTTTTGAACATAATTATCTCTTATTTTCCCCACAATAACAAGCCAGGGTGGGTCTGAGAGAGAGAGATTGGCCCAAAGTCACTCAGCCAGCTTTCCTGCCCAAGGAAGGTCCAGTCCTGGTTTCTAATCCAGAACATTAACCACTAATTCAAACTGCCTCTCATATATTCTACTTTGAGACCCATCCGGCGAGAGGAGATGTGAAGAAAAGGTTCTGGGTGTTTTATAAAACCACGTTTGTAGGCTTTCGCTTGTTGTTGTGACATTGTGATGATTAATAATTGGATTGGTCCAATTACCAATCCTGAGTCTGTCTGCTGCTGTCCCCATTAATAATCTGGGCTACATGGTTCTGGATTTCCATCCTGACATCCATCACTAGCTACACTGCTGATAAGCATTTCTACAGGAGCTTTGACCCAGCCCTAACATTTTGGAAGAGCCAAATTTTAGGGGAAACCGAAGTTTCCTATCTTTCTGTTTAGAAACATAAGATACTGTCATGAACACCTCCAGATCACTGATTCATATAGATGCTGGTTTCTAAACTAATAGGCAGCTGATTCTTCAGGAATATCCATATCTTTTCAAACTCCACATTGTAATACAAAATAACAATTGCTCAACAACTGTCAGCTAGGTGGACTGTAGTCATGCGGTTATAATGGATTCTTCATAATTTGTTGTACTCATAAAGCTTTTACTGGTGCTCCTGACACTGCTAAGATATGCTTCAAGCAAGAAAGGAAAAGGGCTGGAAGTGATGGAAGAAAGGGCTTTTGTGAACTAAATAAAATCGAGCGGAAAGTCCAGAACTCCATGAGCTAAGCTTTTAATTATCTTAGCTACATCTGAAGTAGGAAAGTTTGTCTTCCAGTCTCCTGCCCCCAACTCTCAGCTGCTTTGCTAATCCTAGAGAACTACAGTGGCCCCTGCAGACTTCAAACAATTCCCTGAATGGAGTTACACATACCTGATTTGTTGTATTCCTGCAGTAATTTATCAAATGACTTGATTCAACAGTCGCATGTAAATTATACGAAATGACTCTGCTTCAGATAAGACAAGTTTTTAACCACCACTTTTTAAAAGCTTTCATAGTAGAGCAAAGATGAACTTAAAGGGAGAGACAAAAAAGTCACATTGCCTGCTGAGGAAGCATACAAGTGGTCCCAGATGAGCCACTACTAGATCTGAGGAGCCTACAAGGAAGAAAAAGACAGCAGAAGTCTCTTCTTGAAACACTCGTCAACATAACAGGTGCTTAGAGGGGCTCTTTTCTCCCCTCTGCTTCACTTTAAGCCTCTACTCTCTGGGAGATGCCTTTTGCTTATTAGGCCAACTCTATGAAAGGCATTACACATTCATTGGATACAGACTCCAGTGTCACATTTAACATTGTAAATGGTCTCTTGTACATGTTGCCCCTTTCAAACAGAGGAGGGCAATCTTGGGCCAAGGTGCTTCGAGAAACTTCCCTAGGTGCTTAGCAGACTTCCTACTTCACTTGACCACCCTCCCTTTAATTTTTTTTTTTTAAAGGAAAAGTGATGGGGAAGTTGCCTGCATCCAGTCCAAGCAGTATCCTCTAACATCATCCTTATTTACAAGCCCTATACAGGCTCTTAAATACTTTTAGAAATACAAATGGTGGGTGGCAGGAGCCCTGGGGTTCTCTTTAAAAAATACCTAGTTAGAGGAAAAAAAGATAAAGATAAACCAAGCTGAAAGAGCAGGGGTGTGTGTGCAGGGGCCTGGAGAGGAGCCAGTTTACCTAGGTTGCATGGATATAGCCACACCATGTTATCATTTTCTTGATAGACAAGGTTTTTGCCATTTGTAGTAACACTGATGCTACTCTTTCAAAAGGTCTATCCCAGCCTTTGGGTAATTGAGTGACCCTTTACAAACCGTTCTCAAGGAATGACAATTTTAGCAACTGATATCAAAGCTGGGTTCATACAACATGCTCAGCTAGGTAAGTAAAAGCCTTGTAGCTGCGTTAGCACAACATGCTGAGCTTGGTTAGTCTTGTGGAGAGTTTTTGTAGGTTAGCATGCTGGGCAAATCGAGACCATATGATTATTTAATGGTTTGTTGTATTGTACAAATCCAGAAATGTGGCTAATTCAGTAACCAGATGGTCTTCTGTGAGTGTAGTCCAACTCTTACGACCCTGTAGTTAGACTCCACTACATCTAACAACCAACCCACATTTATCAAAGACTACACTGATTCTTCTTCCTCATGAGGGAAATATTCTCCTGAAAGAAAAGACAACCTCTTAACTCTGGATATAGATAGTAAATTCCCAAGGAGGTCTTCCATACATTTGGATTGCCACCAACAGACCAAAGCGATCAGCCTGAAGAACTCCTTTCTGGTGCTTCAGTTCTCTGATTCTAACTAA
This sequence comes from Candoia aspera, assembly GCF_035149785.1. NCBI lineage: Eukaryota > Metazoa > Chordata > Lepidosauria > Squamata > Candoiidae > Candoia > Candoia aspera. Next base: position 9,259,056 of record NC_086164.1, read on the forward strand.
GAGAGAAGTCACGAATCAGGTCTATTTTTGCTCAGTGTTCCCATCACCAAAGCAGGGCAAGGAGCAGACCTTCCTGTAATTTCAGACTGATTAATTCTGCATGAAATCTAAGAAACTTAATCAAGGGAATTGCCTTGGATTCCCTGGGAGAATAATTTTCGCAAACATGGCTAAGTCCTCCCCGCTCCTTCCCAAAGGCAGAGTGGAGTTCTCTTTGAAGAATAATATAACTACAAGGGTTCTCTGCTTATCTAACTAGGTAAGTCAGATAACTTTTCTTCATTTATTTAGTGTTTTTTTCAGAGACATCCAGCATAGATAATCAGTACAATCTGTGATATATTACAGTGGTAGATTTTCTTTGTTTCCATTCCAAAGTTGCATTTGTATATATGTCATGCAGGGGCCCTTCTAAAGAAACCTCTGAGATGTGCCCCCCCTCAAAAAACATTATGTGTGGTTTTGTACTCCCATAAATAGCTATTTCTGACTCACAGGTTAATTCATTGGCTCATGTTCCAAATCCACAAGCAATTCTAACTCAGGGATAAAGCAGTGGAGAACTAACAGCCAAGACCGATACTGGAGTACAAAGGGATAACAAGTTGATTTTATTTATGCAACAAAGGAGAATGGGGAAAAAATCATACACTTTACAGAAGAGAAGTCCACTTGGTTAGCATGCCAACCCCTCCAATATGTAGACTTGGGCACTAACTGTAAATATTCTAACACTGGGGGAAAAGACAAGGAAACTGGAAGGGAAGATGGAACTAGGAAAATGTCTAGAAAGGCACCAGGAAGCTAGACAAAAGAAACCTTGTCTGAACAACAGTAATTAAGGGGTCTGGCTTTCAGGTGATCTAATTGGCTAGCCATTCAGATAAATACTACCTCCCAAACTGGTTCAAGGGAGGGTGAGTTAGAGAGAGACCTTGCCCAGGATTGCCCATGTCTGATTAATAGTGGTTTTCTAAGGTCCTGTGTGTATCTTACAAAACCAGTTACCTGATCTTTTAAACTGGAGGTACTAAAATTATATCTGGACTTTTCTGTATAATCTAAAATTATATCTGTATCACAGCTTTGGACATATTATGCAAAGACCCGGGTCTCTGGAAAAGGATCTAATCCTGGGAAAGGTGGAAGGAAAGAGAAGAAGAGGAGGACCAGCAGCAAGGTGGATGGACTCAGTTACGGTGATGATGAATGCACTGTTAGAAGACCTGAAGGACCAGGTTAGGGACAGATCATCATGGAGAAAATCTATCTCTGTGGTCACTAGAAGGTGAAAATGACTTGATGGCACATAATCAATCAACCAATCATACAGCTGCCATACGCTGAGTTATAGTCCCTAACTCCTTTATTTATTGAACTTATATCCTTTGACTCTACCTTCCTCCCCCCAAAAAAGGTAACTCTGAAGGTGGCTAATAATAAAAAGAAATTGATAAAAATACAAAATCATAATTAAAATATAAACATCTGGATCCCTGCTGAGCAACACGTGACCTTCTAGATACAAAACCAGGTGTAGACTCCACAGACTTTCAAAAGTTGAAATATTTCAGATGATAAAAGTGGAATTGCTAAAAATATAACTGGAGATAAATCATATTAATTATATTTTGTAAGCAAATAAAGTTCTTTATTTCAGTCACTGACCAGCCTTAAATAACATAAAACATAGAAATAAATAAGAGATATAAAAAGATAAAATAACTAAAACAAAATGGAACAGAGAAAGACAAATTGAACACAGCCAGCATAGGTGAAACTTCCTTAGTTCAAGTAAACCACTTTGAACACGGAGGCTATTAGCACTAAGGCTCCAGTGAAAAGGCCATCATAAATTACAGCTAGAAACAAATAAACAGGAAGGTTAACAGTTCTCACTAAACTTTGTTCTCACTAAACTTTGAACAAATTTAATCACATCCAACTGTTCCTAGTGAAGTCCTGCTGAATCTTGCTGGCTACTGAAAAACTTCAAAAACATTATAGGAGAGTTCATTACTCTGATCAGCTAAAAGATAATTGAAATAAAAAGAGTTAGTATGACCTGGTATTGAGTTAATAAAGGTGTGATAACTTCGTGTCACAGACCTTGATAGAACTGACAGTGGGGCTGTTGTTTCAATGGCTCCAGAATTACAGTGCCAAAATGTTCATTGCGTGGGATTTTCTGAATCTCCCTTCCAAGACATCATGCAAACATCATGGTATAATGTTTGCAAGACATTATACCATGAGACCATCAGAGCGCTTCAGAATTTTGCTATGGTGTGGCAGGGTAAACTGCCCTGATGGTTTCCAGGTTAAAGTTTTTTGTTTTTAAAAAAAACAAAAACAAGCTCAGTGTTACATAGATACTGAGAACCTATGTGCCTAATAATAAACACCTCAGGGCAGCATGTCTGTCTGTCTTACAAGTTTAATGAAATTATTATTATTATTATTATTATTATTATTATTATTATTATTATAGCTGAACATATATAAAAGGCAGAAGGCTTGAGCAAAGCGAGAGGCACTCACTGAACACTGCTGGGCCAGCTTTTGTGTGATGTGGCCTGAAGGTTCTGTGGCTATCAAGGAACCGGCAGAGGAAGAAACTGCAGCTGAAGATCTAGCAGGAGCAAGGGAGAGATGTGGTGTGCAGAGTGGTTGATAGAAAGGACTGCAGATTTGGGAGGATCCAGATGTTGGGAACCAAGAAGCCCAAGAAAGAATAATTTCCCCCTCTTCTGATCAACACTCAATGAAGATAAACCCTCAAATTATTTTTGCTTTTTTTTACAGCCACATCACATTGAATCTGTAATCAGCTACTCATGTTATTGATTAAATGATATGCATTGTTCTTGTCAACCCACAAACACCCCAAAGCAGTTTTTCCTTTTCTATTCCAGGAACACAATGCGGTCTTCAATAGCTGCACACCAACTCTCTCTGTATGTATATATACCTTTCCTTCCTTCTCCTTTCACAGGTTCAATCTGTCATTTCTTCTGACTTTCTTAGTATTGGAGTGCACAATCAAATTCAAGCTGTGGGCAGCACAGGAGACACAAATAGTGCTATTTCTCCATGTTGGAGCCATTATTAACAACAATAAACCAGACATGCCCAGCAAAATAATCCAATGCCATGTCTCACAGCTGAAATCATTCTGGAATGTGTATTAGGTAAGATCCACAGGGAAGTATTCAATGGTGCAACTGTTTGGAATGCTGTTTCCCACCCCCATCTCTTTCCCTTACTCATCTGACCAGTGAATATCTGTTAAGCCACATATGTTCAATGTACAGCAAAGAACACAATCAGCATTGCATCTGATTCAGAAAGAAATCTGGCAAAATTGTTTGGTCCAGCTGCTTATGGTTATCTATGTGACACTTGGCAAATGAATTTTTAAAGCCATTTGCATTAGGGGACAAAAATGGAATTAATCCAAAGCTTCATGAGTTCTGTAAATCAGTTTTTTACTGTTATTTATAAAACTTGTTATTAAATGCCTGCCTGAGAGCAACAGCAAGAAATAGGGCCTAAGGCAATATACAAGTGATTGAAGATTTCAGTTTTAGAATTTGTTTATGGGTGCAAGAAAGGTCATTCAAATGCTGAAGAAGTTTAAGTTTCATACTAAACAAAACAGCGGTACATTTATTTCTGCATAATCTACATCTTTTCCAGGAGCTTTTTAGGATTCTCCTCTGGTTTTATCCTTGCAATAACCCTGAAAAAGACAAGCCTATTGTAATCCAGATAGCCTCATGTGGATTTCAATCTGGATCTTGCTGATCCTAGTTTAACAGTCTGGCCATTACCTTTTATTGACTTATCCACAAGTGGAAAGCAGTTCTATGCAGGAAAGTCATGATTGTCTAAAACACCCTACTGATAATCAGATATAGTCCATATTTTGCTATGTATACATTCACTGGAAAACTCAGGTGAACTGTGGTATTCCAGCATATAATAGAATAACTTTATCTGTAATTAAGAAAACTGTACAAGAATGACCTATTTTAGCTTTCCAAGCTAAGTTTAAAGCAGCTTCCCTAATCTTCTTTGGAGTTAAACCACTTCTGTAACAACATTTTACATATCTATGGATTGCCCCCCTTAAGCTCACAACCTGATTCCTAATGGTACACACTCCATCAGGATTTGTTGGCTGACGACATGCACTAAATCGATGGTTGCAGTTCTGGATTGGATAATTTGGTGTTAGATGTTCTAGTTTTCTCCTGCAAGACATTCACTAGTTTGCTTAGACCTCATTCCCAAGTATGCATGCTTAAAAGGCTGTTTTAAGGTGTATGTTCTGTGAAGAAGGTGAATCTGACTTACTTTGCAGGTCCTTATTCTCAAGCACACCAAAGAGTAGCTCTCAAAAGATTTTTTCAGTAGGGAGAGGATACTTCTAATGTGTCCTCCCTCTGTGGAACAACATTTGCTATTTGCAATATGAGAGGCCATAGCTCAAGGAAAGAAGGCATGCCTCACTGAGAAACCATATGCCTCATTTCAAATAAGAATCCAAGTCCCGTCTTTGATAGTGCCAGCTAAAGACCCTGATGTCTAAAAGTGTCATTACTGGGCATCTGTGAAGGTTGCCACCTCCATGGGGAAGCAGGTCCCCTGCTGTTGGCAGATATTTCCTTTCCCTTCTCCATCTTTTCATTACTTCTTCTTTCTCCTCTGTAAGCATGTAGCCATTTACCAGCACGAGAGGATGGGTAGCATCTTCTACTTTCTTGCATTTCCCCAGTGTAAGGCAGTGGATAAGAAACAGATGCCTTCTGGATATATACAGCCACTGAGGGCAAAGGACTGCCCCAAAACTTAGGAGCTGGAATTGGCTTTCTCTGTTAGATTTTTTAAATAACTGGAAGCCAAGTCTAGCTTACTTTTACTATAAGGTGAGAAAACGTGCTGGTGAATGTGAAGCTCCTAAAGGGAGAGAAGTTTTCAAAAAGCAATAAAAGCAAATAAGTGAACAGCAAAAGGGACATTGAAGCCAATTAAATTTCCTGAGAGCTATGCAGCCTTTGCAAGCATGGTTGATATGATTAATTCCATAAGGAAACCAAAGGAAACATGTATAAACTAAAGACCTTACATTTTTCATGGTCAAATTGCAATGATCATATCGCCCTTTTGCCTCTTTAAGGAAGTAAAGCTAGTACAACTGGAGGTTATTAAATCCATCACAGGAGGATTAAGTTTAAAATGGAATGAAAATTTACAGGACGCAGGCAGAGGTAGAAAGCAAGAACTCTAGCTAAAATACTTTTTAAAAAATCACTCCTTATCTTTTCAGGAAGTTCAAAAATCCTTTGTTTTTAGATTAGCAAGGAAGAAATCTCAGAGGCAAGAAAAATAAATAAATAAATATGAAGCAGCAGAATATTAAATTCTTTATCTCCTTGTATATAAAAGAGCCAGGTCTTAGCCTTCTGACTTATTTCCATATAAGTGAAGGAGGGGGCAAAATGCTACTTGGGAAGGGTCTTATCACTGTCATTGATTCAGAACCCTACCTAAAACCTTGGTATGTTCTGCATAGGGTTATATCTGGCTTGAACCTTGTATTCAACATGCAGTGTGGAAACTCGGGGTGAATTTTAAAAGTCATTTGAAGGGGGACCAAGGTGTCCAATTCACTCTGTCTCCTACTCAAAATCCTCTGCAGAGTTACATCTCTTATTCAGGAGCTTAAGCCCTGGAGGAAAAGCCAGAAAGCCTTGCACCAGAAAGGTGGGGAAATTAAAATAGTGCTTTGGGAATTTAGTTGGAAGGCAGAGTATTCATTATCATGGTTATTTCGTCATTACGATGGGTGATTTATTCTCGGCTCCTATGTATTGTATTATATTGTATTGTATTATTTTAATTGTTTTCATTTTTTAAGTTTTGGTCACCATCCAGAGTTACTTGGTGAGATGGGCAGCCATACAAAATAAACAAATAAATGTTAGATTTAAGTTTGAACAGGGTCTATTCCCCAGAGCAAAGTAAACCCAGTTATCAGCCACCCAAATGACAAGTCATTTAGATGGGTGAGGAGATCAGTGATGAAGAAAGATGGATAGGCTTTCTCTGCTATTGCAATCATAACTCAGTTGACCAGAATCTATCTATCTATCATCTATCTATCTATCTATCTATCTATCTATCTATCTATCTATCTATCTATCTTTTCTTTTCTTTTTTCTTAGTATGGTTGTGTTGGTGGAATTGCTGTCTAGAGAATAATTGACAAGCTTGTTTTTTCTTCATCTTCATCCCCATTCTTCATACTTCATACTTTTCAGTTAGTTTATTCAACTTTCCACACTTCCCTTTTTCCTTCCCATCCCTTCCTTCATTCCCTCTCTTTTTTAACATATTGCAAACTTTTATTCTGAGTTGAAGACAATTTTATATTAGTTAATATATTAGGCACTATCACAGGAAAGAGTCCGGCCAGACAGGCAGCCTTGGTCAAATTGTGTTGGCAAATTTTTTCTTCCATATTTTTCTTTTCTTTTTTTTTTGAGCTGCAGAGTTCTGGTTTTTTTTGTCATGATAGGTAACACTTGGGCAGAACTAAAGTTTTCCCGAATATTGCTGCAGAATTGAGAATGTGTTCAGGTAAGTTACACACCATCTCAGGGTGGGTTGTGCTGTTACCCTAACTGAAGATCTAACCATAAATGTATCAGTTGGTTTTTCTTACAGACCTACTAACAACATATTTTAAAACACACATCTTTGGGAAATTCCTTAAGCTGTGTGGATCTCAGACATACTGTAGCATTGCAGGATTTATCTCATTTCTAAAGAGTGAGGGGAGAGCAAAGCTAAGAGGACAATATATAGAGATGACCTGTACAACCAGGGGATGCAGACTGCATGTAAACCATTAAAATCTGTCCTCAAAACCCCTCCAGAAGTTCCTGGAAAAAATATAGTTTTTAATGTGACAAAACAGCAAAATAATAAATATATTACATAATTATATTAACTGTATTAAATTACACACACGGAGACACACAAAACGAGATACTACAGACAGTCCGGTAGGTTTCCATGCCTGGGCTCACTCTTTGTGCTAACCTTGGTTTGCTTAATTTAATGCATTGAACCAACCACAGTTGATAGGGTCCATGTTTAACATTAAAGGATAAAACATCCTTCTAAAATCAAGAGTTTTTATTCACACAACACACAAAGCTACAAACAAGGAATCTGCATCTGTGAACCCAAGCAGAGAGTTGCTGGGAAAACAAGATGAAGAAAGAAAATATGTCAGATTTTAGCTCCTTGGGGTGGGGAGGATGTAAAAACAAATTGTAATTTCAAGTCTTATTTTCTCTACAAAAAAAACCCAAAAACCCTAATGAGTATTTATTTGCTGAGTACATCTAACATTCTACTCTCTTACAGAGCAGAGAATGTTGGGAAAGAAGAAAAATACCTAAAGACACATAATTTACAACCGTAATTAAGAAAGCACAATTCAACGACACTATAATACTTTGTGAAAGTTGGATTTGTGTGCTGGGGAGGTGGTGCGCTGCTTTTTTTTTTCTTCCTTAGTTTCCTTCACACCTTGCTTTGTTAGTCTCTGGCACATTATTCGTTTAATGCATTCCATGTTAAGGTTTGAGGGTTTTTCGCCCTTTTGTTTTAAAGTCCTCATGTGCTGCCTGAAGATAAAAAGTCAGGACATAAAAGGTAAGCAGAAATTAAATTGTTCCTTTGTTTTTTGTTACTAATAACTGGTTTCCAAAAATTAAAGGCTTATTTTTAAGAACCCCAAACTCTGAAAAACACATCTGAACTTGGATTAAAGTTTTCTTTTCCTCATATAAGGCTGCTGTAATTCCTGGGCACGTTTTAAGACATTTTGCCTGGCTGGCATCTCCTTACATCATTTTATGTATTTCTGCTTACAAACGACAGCATGGCGTGAATGTGCATATTTTCTGAGCATCAGCTCTGCATGATCTGGGGCCTCAGCAATTTTAGTAGCATTCTCTCCATTTCTCTCTCACCGTGATCGATACGACTGGTTTTCGAAAAGTGTAAGGAAAGCAAAAAAAGGCAAAATCGTGAAGCCAGCATACAGCCAGGCCCAAGAAAAGTAACAGAGTGATTTCTTTCCTATTTTAAATACAGAGCCGGCTCAGCTAACAAGCAAGTAAGGCAGCCACCTCAAGCAGCAGGGACTAAGAGTAACTACCAATATCTCAGTCAGGGCAGGGGGACAGCAGTGCCATTCCTTGGATTTGCCCTTCCTAAGATTGCCAGCTGTTTCTCTCTATCGAATGGCAGTTCCATGAATGCTGCATGGTTCCTCCTGCATCTCCAATGTAGCTTTTAACCACAGCTAGAAAATGTCTACCTGCCAAAGCTCCTCTCATTAAAAACAGGCAGCTAATTTGGTTTGTGCAATGAAATCTGAAATCTCACTCCAACTGTAGCAGCACTTGTAATGCCCATATGGCTGGCAGGGACTTTTGTTTATCAGCAACACCTGCAAAAGGAGAGAGCAGAGGAACAGACATGGAGTGGGACATCACTTTTTCTTCTCTGAGCAAATGTGACATTGGGTAACTGTTGCTTCCTTGCCGTTCCAACTAATTACAGCAGAGCTAGAACCAACGCCTGCTATTTTATTGGCTAACATGGCAAACTTTTTTTTTTTAAACGAAGCCAATCAAGGTTTAAGAAGACACAAACATCATTTAGAGCAATTTGCTCACAATGACATTGTTTTGCCCTGGGGTATTTTGATCTGAGGTTCAGACAAGTGTCTTGACATGCCGGTATGGTACTCTGAGCCATTTTGGCTCAGAACGTTTAACACTTTAAACATATTGCTTCTCCCAATTATGGCTTTAGCTATGAATATACAACATTGTTGAGCATCCTCAGTTTTTCATGAATTCTCAAGCAAACAGATCTCGCAGTGATCAAATGCCACCCCAGCTAGCTCAAGATAACTTTGGTTTAAACCCAACATGGTGACCATAGGAGTGGGGTGGGGTATTCACTGTGCTTGCCTAGATTTGGGAGCATCACTTTCCATGTACGTGTGTGTGTGTGTGTGTGTAGTATATATTATATAATATGCTATTATATAATATCTAATTGTTGGCAAATGTTGCACAGTCACAAAAGGAGCTATGGAGAAGGAGGCAGGAGAAGAAGTGTCAAGTTCTCCACAACCCAATCAGGAAGGTTCAGCATGGACCATGAGATGGGGAATCAGGTGGAACATTGCAACTAATGGGCTGAGCCAAAAAGAACTCAGATGAAAAATAGGCAAAATGTAAAGGCCAGAGTTGAAAGCAAGCTGATAAATTGAGGCGTGTACTTGGTTCTCTTCCCTTTTTATTTTTCCCCTCCATTTTGGACAATTACAGAATTGGGAATAAAGCTATTTAAAGACGTTTTTTGCTTCCTAAATTCATCTTTAAACTACAGGTGATGGAAGATGCATTGACAGTTTAGGGAGGCCGAAAGTAGTTGAAACCTGAAATTCAAAAAGCTGGCAAAAGCAACATTCAGCCAAGAATTTTAAAAGGCCCCCAAGGCAATGTCACATTAAGCCTAGGAAGGAAGCTTGAGAGATAAGACAGAAAAGGCTTCTGGTAGTTGTATACTCAAACCCAGAGAGATGGCAGCTCCAAACTAAGCTTTGTTGATCTCAAAAAGCTTAACTGTGTAGGGCTTAGTAATTTGATAGGGAAGTTCCAGAAATAGCAAGGCAATAGGCTAAACTGGGAAGCTGAAAAAGCAGCTTCAGAAGAAGACAATGGCAAATTATAGTCCTACAAGCCCTCAAAAGAGTTTTTTTTCAGCAAGCCTGGGGATCCTGCAAGCTGGTTGTATTGAATGTACCATCTTCCCTCTCATGGTATTGTTTTAGTTATTCTTATCATTTTAATGGGTTTGTAAATTGTTTTAATTCCTGGTTTTATTGTACACCACCCAAAGTCACTTCAGGTGAGATGGACGGCCATATAAATTTGACAAATAAACAAATAAATTAAATACAGTTGCCATGAAAGCTCCATGGTGGTGTTCATCAAGAAAATCTTGACTATTCGAAACTCTGAAGGTGGGAAGAAAAAATTCCCCATCAAACATTTTTATCAGCAAATGAAGAGTGGGGGGGAGGGGGAATCAAATTGTCACCTCATATTGCTGTAAACTTTTCCTTTCCAAACTTGTAGCTGAAGTTGGTAAATATTTGGACTGTTGCTGCCTGGCCCAGCTTCCACCTGCATGGAGCCAAGTGGAAATTAGTTTCATTCCAGCATATTAATTGAAGTTGACATTAATATTCATCATGAACTTTCAATTTGATTAATTTCACAATTTACATAGTCCAAGTTCAAACAGAGGTATTTGTCCAGGAAAACAAAATAATTGGATTTGGTTCGCAAAGACGAAGAGCACAGTTCAATTTCATTTTTTTAAAAAAACCCTTAATAATGATGGTGATAATGGTAACGATGAACATGCTTTAATGTGCAGAATTATGCCATTCAGTAATGCTGCCTATTTACTGCTAAGTGTGACCGCAGCTCCAGCTTTAAAAGCCATCACACACCTTAAGATAACTGGAGAAGCAAGTTGCAACCATTTTGACAAGCTTCCTTGACAGTATGTTTGGTAAAAGGACTATATTCCAACACACCAATGTCTCCATCTGTCAAAAATGGTTAAAATTAGAATTTGTCTATGTGACCCATTAAGACAGACTTTTCCCCCCAAGATGATTTTGATTTATCCTTTATGATTGTCAGCCACCAAGGAATCCACATTATTCTCTTTTTTCAAATAGAAATATCCATGCAAGATTTCAGGGAGAATATGGACTTTCAAGGAAGTATTTATTACGTCCTAAGGACAACACATTCATCTGGAAGTATTTTGTCCTCAACTTGGGTTGTATCCTGACTTAGACTATGACTAACTCAAATCCACTGATTTCACAGGATAGACTGTAAATATGGATGAATTCATGTGTGAGCTATGTATATTTTGGTAAGCAGGAAATGTTTTCAAATTGCTGTCCAAAAGCCACATCATCCTGATACCCTCTTTGGCTTCTCCCATAAGGTGTACAAAATAATTCGATATTTTGTACAAGCTGAAAGCAATATATGTCCATCATTACTAAGGGAACAAAGGAAAATTTGGTTTCAGGTTCTTACTAATCCTGAAAATAATATTTTCTTCTTCTCATTTAGCATTTACATTGAAGCCATCAGATTCCCTATTTATGAGATTGATCTGGCTGGAGACTGAAAATCTTTCTTTTGGAAGTGACTGGAGGTAGCACACCAAGGATAAATCACAGGTCCTGATAGCTTCCAAACTTACAGTGCTTCTAAATGCAATATTGGAAGGGCTGCCCTTGGAGAGTGTTTGGAAGCTTCAGCTGGTGCAGAATGTGGCAGCATGGGCAGTTAATGGCATCGGTTTTTCAGTGCATGTGACACCATTGCCCCGCGAGCTGCATTTGCTTCCGGGTGCAATTTGAGGTGCTGGTAATTACCTTTAAAACCCTTTGTGGCTTGTGACTGGGATACTTACAGGAACATCTCTCCCCATTTGTTTCTACCCATTCCACCCAGTGCAGCAGAAACAGCATGCTCTGAGCGCTATCAGTTAAAGAGTTGGCCACAGATGGCCACAGCCTTGTGGACCATCATTGCACCTGAGATTAATTTAGCCCTGACCCTGCTGACTTTTCACAAATCCCTAAAAACTTGCTTTTGTGCCTGGGCCTGGGCCCCTGGAAGTGTAATGGAGCCCATCCCTTGGCTTTGTTGGCAGTTATTTTATGAAGCTCAGCTGCCATGTGTTTTTATTTTATATTATGCATTTTATTTGTTTTTATCTATTTTATTATAAGCCACCCAGAGTCACAAATGTGAGATGGGTGGTTATATATATCAAATCAACAGTAAAATGTCTGCACCAGGGCTTCCTCATGGATCTATCATCTTTCTGTCTCTTTTTTAAAGCTGGCCTGCTAGGAACATCCTAAGATAGCAAATAAGAAGAGTATTGCAAGTCTGTTATTCAGGGTATATTCCGACCAATATGATCAGACCTTGTTTTTTTGTCTTGGTATGGTACTTAAGTTTAATATAGTTTGTGTAAATAGCAAAGATATTGTGATTGTTTATTTTTACTACAATTTGAGAGAGCCTGGTATTATTTCTATCATCCTACCCTATGAGGGACTACTTAGTCATAGCAAAAGGAAAAAGAGTTGAATATATATATTTTAAAAACCCTAATTGTTTCCTAGCTCCATGAAAATGATGATAATATAAAAGGAGATTCATAAGGAAGTATACAGAGATGAAGATCACAGTGCCATTTACAGTAGCAACACCAGGAGTGTTATAATTATTGTGAATTCAAAAACCTGCTCCAGAAGCGAAATGTATTTCCAAAGCACCATATGGATACTGTCAAAGATTAAACTAATAGTACGATCATCTATCTAATATTATACCCATTAAAACTTCGGAATATGAAATTAAGTGGATCAAAGTGCTATGCCGAATACTAGACTTTAAATTGCTTCAACTGAGTTACAAAGGCTGCATATTTAAGAAGTCTCAAAAGGCTCTGTGCATGTATCTGTGTGTGTGTTTGTATGCATATATTATCTTCCTTAAAGGTAGTTTTTTTAAAAAAAATCTTTTCCCTCTTGATTGCATTTCTGAATGACATCTAACTTATAGTAAGAGATAAATAATCTGGGCAATCCCATAACAGTTGGGACTCTCTGTTTTGATCTTTTTCTACTATCCTCTTCTATTAGTTACTCACACAAAAAGAGGTGTGGTTTACTTAAAGGTGGCTTTTAAAGCAGTACACCAGAGTAGACATTACCCAGATCTAGAACCGTGTATTTTATCATCAGAAAGCAAGTCAATAGAGGTGATCTTTTGCATCAGCTTCCAGGAGAAAGCAGAGAATATGTTAACTCTCATCCCTGGTTGAAAGCTGTTTTGTGCAGCTATGTGAAACATTTGTGTGTCTTGGATTACTTTTTGTTCAACTGCTCTACTGCTCTTTTATTTTGTACATTGAGTAAATACACAGGCCACTTTGAGAAAGGAAATTGGAAGTTCAAAGTCCTGGAACAGCCTTCCCAATTCTCCTTCACCATTGTTGAGGGTTCTGGAGTTGGTCCATACACTTGGAAGGCACCTCGATATATAATATAAAGCGCTAGAAGCCATCCAGAAGTTGCTGTGCTAAAACACACGAAAAGTTCACTCTTGATAGTGTGAAGGGTTTTACCATGTACCTAATTTTGCAGAAAAGTTATGGATTCACCCGATGGGAAGATTTTAGAGGTGGCATGGTGATCTGGTGGGTTGCTCAGAATGTTCCTAGATGGCCAATAAGAACTATTTGAATTGTATGATTCTAGAGATCATCACCAAGAATATTCTTTAACCTCAATTGTGTGTATGTGTGTGCGTGCAAATAAATAAATGAATGAATAAATAAATAAATAAATAAATAAATAGGGCATTGTTAATTGTCCATACCTGCATCCATGAAAGAAGACTTTCATTGCTGCATTAATGAGTCTAGGGTGTAGGTACCCACTGGTGAAAAACAATATGAACATTACCTGAACAATCATACAGACAATTTCATATTGGGTCTCAATAATAATCTAGGCATCCCCTAATATTGTTCTAGAAGCAGCCAGAGAAATGCAAATACACTTAAAAAAAACAACAACAACCTCAGCACTATACAGTAATATGCAGCAATTCTTGAAATCCCTGTACAATGAAGCTAACAAGCAGAACTCAATAATTTAATGATATCTATAATGGTAAATATAAGCTACATGCTTACTATAATATGCTTTCCTTACCTGGAAAATCAATACAATGCTAGCTGTAATGACCCATTTCCCTTGGCATGGCTGCCAGCATTATATTTTTCTCCCCAATAAAATGTATACTGATGCATTCTCACTGCATGGAAATTGATAGCAAAATGTGCCAGGCTCAGCCTCACTTTCAACTCCCCCACTGCATGAAATTCTTTGTCACTGCAATTCACTTCCACTGATGTTGCCTCCCAGGAAATATTTCTCCCAAATGCCATCAAGGGTAGCTTTTGGTTCTCTTCTTCATTAATGAGAAGAGATGAAGTGGGAGAGGGACACTTACACAGAGCGTTCATCCCACACAAGACAGCTAATTCATTCCATTTACCAACTTAGCAGATTCAAACTGAGTTCTCCGTATCAGTTGTGAAGCCACCGCCTGAAACTACAGGTAGCGTTTTAGAAGTTATTCAGGAGGTAAAAACACACAATGCTCTTGAGCTGTTCTCAAACTAGTTTACATCGTTTGGGCCTGGGGCAAAGAGATGGCGCTTTTGTAGAACAGTGGGCAGCTTAAGACAGAAAAACATTAAAGAACAGAGAGCCCTGCAAGCTCTCTGGCAGGCATCCAAAGACTATGGCAAAGGAAAATCTGCATGCCATGCACACTGCTCTGTAAGCAAAGCCTTACCACATAGAGGCTGACTAACTGCTGCATGCTAATTGAGATCACACATTGTACGAAGCCAGTGCATTGTTTGTTTGATTTTGGCTTAGCCTGATGTATGGCTTAGCTAAAAATCCATGGTTCAGCAAACCATGGATTAGGACAACATTTGACCCCTGTTCAGTGTAGTGTTGCATTCAGAAAAATTGACATAACCCAAACAAAGATGGTGTGGCAAAAAAGGGAAAGCATATTGATAGTAGATAAATAAATGAATAACTGTGATACGGCGATGCCAAATGCCTCCAAGACAATACGTGCTCATATTGATTTCTGCCAATATTACTACTTCTTTTTAGAAACTGGACTTCACCTTAACCATAATGCTTGCCTACATGATTCCCCCGTTTCTATTAGTACACCAAAAGCTTGAAATGGAAAGACAGAGAAACAACATGCAAGATCAAGACATTTTAAAAGGTGGATAATCACCACCCTATAGGAGAATGTCAATAGAAATAGGCATTGTAATTCCTTGCCTATAAAAACATCCCCTCTTGAACCATAGCGCAGCCAATCACAAGAATCACAAACAGCAGATCTTGAGCATTATCATGCCAGACTATATTTTCTGGCTGAACAAATGGTTTGATTTGGAATCCTATGCCACATCACTTGCCTTGATGGCTATCCAAAATAATCTTTAGGCTTGAAACCGTTTACGATAGATCCGTTTTCAGCTAGTCTTGACAAGTATTGTGGATTCTTAGTTAACACCTCTCAAGTTCACATAACATGCTGATGATCATGAGAACTGCGTAGGCTTAAAGCGTCCCTGAAGAGCTTCACTCAAAATCTTGTTCTAGGTCTTCATGCTACATTTCTGAACTGTTTTCCCCACATTTAACAACCTCCCTGGAAGAGCTACTACAACATTTCGAGGGTGATAAATTAGACAAAGCCCTTTCACACCCATAACTGGCAGTAAATCTTTCCTCTTCTAAAGTCAAAAATCATCACATTTCTAGTCTTTTGGCAACAGACTCTAGGAGATTCATATACTGAGTCAACATGTCATATTCCAAAACTAGCTCTTCAGTACCAGGAATGATGGGGATGGAGATGGGGATGGGGATGAGTGTGCATGTCTATGCACGCTGCACAACTTTCTGATAGATCTGACCAGAATCCTTCACTAATGAAATTCATTGTTTTGGAGCCAATGATTTAAAAATACTTTCACTGAGGACAATCTGCCCCCATTATATAGACATAACTGCTCACCCTGCTTGCCAGGCTATTACTTTTCTATTGTTATCTGACTAAGCCATCAACTCGATATACACTGGAGTGATAAAAATGTGTCCAGCTGACACACAAGCTGATATCCAGCTGCCTTTAAGCTCCATAAATTTCTCCCTCTTGCTTTTAATATACAATCATCTCTAGCAGCACTAGCTTGTGAATTTTAGAGATTTGGGGGTAAGTTCCTACCCATGCTGAGTGATGGGACTCACTTTTCTTATTGCATTCGTAAGACCAAGAAGGTAGCCAACGGTGCTCAGAACTGATCCATAGAAAGATTTGCTAAAGCAAGTTGGGAGCTGTCCAAGAGGGAGCATTACACAAGCAATTGCCAGGCATCTTACAAGGGGTGTAAGAGGTATGTGTTGTCTTGTGTAGAAACAGCACTAAGGCCCCAGTTATAAAGACTGCCCCCCCCCAAGAAACCTAGATACAGTATACTCGGTATGCTTTTTGGTTTGGTCTTTATCTTGAAAATACTGTGATTTCTATTTGTTTAGGAGATGTTGGTGACTTGAAGGATATTATTAGTCTGAGAACATCAGTTCCTCACTACATAGATATAAACTCTGATCCCAGTATTTGATGGGGAGAACAATGGAATTCTGTTCCCCACCGCCCCAGGTCTCATCAAGTTCTGAGGACTGACATATAATAGCAAGAAGCAAAGCTAATTGAACACCCTTATTCTAGAAAAGGTTAAAGGAACTGAAAAAGTTCATATAGTCTTCCATGTGCCAAACAAGAACATATCTGCTATTAGGACAATGACTTCTTTGCTAGACAAAACTCACCTTGCCAGCTTTGGGCACTATTCCTAGCAGCCTTTGTTATAATGCCCTGAACTTTAATGGTACAAATAGTTTATCGATCAGCCAAGTTGCCATTTGAATTTGCAATGAGAATCAAATTTATGATTCAATTCTAAGAATATATTTAATTTTATTTTTGCAGTTTGATTTGGAAAGCTCATTCCATTCAGGTTTTCAGTTCCAATTGTTGAATCAAGTCAATGTGAAGATGTTGATGACTTGATCGAAAAACAGTGTGTGTGGTGAAGTCCACAGTATCTTTGAACCATCTACAATACCCTCAATTCAGTTTGATACATCAAATTGTATCACCCCCAAGGACTAGTTGGATGATGGAACCAGCACCTGGAGAAGAAAGGATTCTTCTCAAACTTCACCCAGCCACCAGTACTGAAATTCATGGGCAATAATTCAAGGGCAAAGACATTTATAAGCTCTTGGTGGGGGTGGCAGTCAAACTTCACCCAGCCACCAGTACTGAAATTCATGGGCAATAATTCAAGGGCAAAGACATTTATAAGCTCTTGGTGGGGGTGGCAGTTGCAAGAAGAACAGCAACTTCCAACTTGAAATCTAAGCCCTATTTATAGTAGGTTTAAGTCTTGTTCTGAGCTGCCGATTGGAAGGTCGGCGGTTCGAAACCGTGCGGCGGGGTGAGCTCCCGTTGCTAGTCCCAGCTCCTGCTCACCTAGCAGTTTGAAAACATGCCAATGTGAGTAGATCAATAGGTACTGCTTCAGCGGGAAGGTAACGGCGTTCCGTGTCGTCATGCTGGCCACATGACCCGGAAGTGTCTACGGACAAACGCTGGCTCTTCGGCTTTGAAACGGAGATGAGCACCGCCCCCTAGAGTCGGACACGACTGGACTTTATGTCAAGGGAAACCTTTACCTTTACTTTACCTAAGTCTTGTTTCTCTTATTCCTATACAGATTACTTAACCAATTGAAAGCATCCCATTTTGGGAAGGGAGAAATTGTTCATACTGTCCCTTGCTATTGCAACAGACCATTGTTGTTTTAGGCTGCCGGCTTTTGATCTTGCCAGACATAGCTCTCCCTATTCACTTTGATTGGTAGTTCTCACAGTTCTCCTTCCTGGAGCTCTTCCAGCAGAAGCTAGATAGCTATCATTGGGGATACCTCAGGTTCAGTTCCCACTCAGCCATGCATTTTATTGGGTGACCTTGAGCAAATCACTCTCTCTCCACAGTATTCTGTATGGCTATGACAATAAGCAGAGGATGATAGTTACTTTTATCATCCTTGCCCCCCTCCATAAAAAGTATACCCTTAGGAACGACAGCAGTGCCTAAGGTAAAATCAAATAAACTACAGGGTGGATAAAACCAAGTAGTTTGAGTGTAGAGTTTCAATTTCTTATAACAGCTTCTCTTTCCAACTTATGAATATTAAGCACAGGCTGAATTATGCATAGCCGTTTTATATGCAGAATAACCCATGCAAAACATGGAAGTCGTGTAAATTTGCCAGAATTATTCTCTTCCTCCAAGAAATACTTCAATCCCCACACTCAGTGTCGCGTGGGGAAAACCATGGAGCAAATGGTTCTTTTCCCTGCTAACTCAGAAATGGAAAGGAGGGGATTAAATCCATGCTTGACTTCCATTTCTTGGTTTCTCCTTGTTCTCTGCCTCACAGCAAAGGAAAGGAACCGCACTATAATTGGCTGTTTGTCTTCCTTCTTGGCTCTCATAAAGATTGTACCACAACCTGCATAAGTGAAGAAGACATTTCCCTTCCTTCAACTCAACCCAGTCTCACTGGAGATCTACCTGACCATGGTCCTATGGACAGTGTACTTTGGCTTCTTCTCCTGTTGGGAGAAATAGGAGCTCTCTGAGGGATGTTGGAAGCAAAGTACCAGCATAATTCTCCTGAAACTGAAAAAAAGTGGACATTTGTCCAATGTTCATGGACCATAGAAAACAGCTTTTCTTTTCTTTGGATTTAGGTTGTTTGGACAACATTATTTGACATATTTCTGAATGACTTGACTAAAAAGACAAAGACAGAAATCTTGCTTGTCACCAGAATGCAATATGCTCAGTCTCTTTTTTATATTCTTCGTTCTGTACTTCATCTTAACTGAAAACATGCTTCCACCACCAAAAAACCCCAAAACCTACAAGCCTTGCTACACAGCTAATTTATTTCTTCAGAGGTTCACCTGCATTTCTAAACAAAGAAAATATAGATGATTTCTTTCCCCCATCTCTGGGAAGCTTGGCAATATTGCTGTTTGCTGTACATCTGGCTTATCAATTGCATGACCTGCTACCATAAACAACTCTAATTCCTATCTCAATCTTTTCCAATCCTCTGCAACATCATTTGTTAAATTCCATAAGCAAGACACTTTCAAATACTTGAGCTGTTTAGATTACTTTGATTCATCACTTTGCTTAATTTTGCCCTTTAATCTCTTCAATATACTTTTCATTCCTGGCACCATACTTAGCAATAGAGGCTTCATTCTCTTCTATGTCTGTTGCAAGGTAAAAAGGAGATGAATAGATTGCTATGGCATAAGCAATTTCCACCTTGTAGATATATCTTTCTATAAGTCCTGTGGTTACCTTAAATTGTTACAGATTTCCAATAGCAACTATTATTTCATAGGACTATGCTGCTCTTTGAATCTGTAGATAAATGGGTGCTTCAAAACATCAGAGTATGCTCACAAAGCACCTGGGAGCATTTCCTTAAAGCAGCTTCACCTTTTCGTGGGATTGTTTAGCTGCCCTCCACAGCTGCAGCATGATCTTGGAAAAAAGATGTATTTGGTTTAAGGAGTTGTCAACAGGTGCAGTCTTGTTGCCAGCAAGACTCTCCAGGCAGTTTGCAATATTACATGTTTTTTTCTCCCAAAGACTTGAGGGAGCCTCCTTGAGGGAGAAATCAAGGGCTCAGAGATCAGTAAATGTACACTATTCCAGTAGATTCTCCGACTGCACCTCCTAGCAGCCTTCAGCATCAGCCAAGCGGGCTTGAGCTAATGGGAGCTGTGGATCACCAAGAACTGAAACATAAGTTTTCCACTAGCACTTTTACTCCATTCCAAGCATATAAAATGATACAGATTAGTTTTGTTTTCTCTTCATACACCACCTGTTGTATACACATAAGTGTGATAAAAGAGCTTTAACAAGAGAAGAGCAGAGCTCTGTTGGATTATTCTGAATTAATAATAATCATGAGACTTGCCTATGTGGCTGTAAATAGTTTCATAAGACTTTGCCTTCCCAGGACTGTTATTGGCCCTGAATTGGGGGAAAATTAATTAGGATTAAAAAAAAAGAAAAAATAGATATCAGACATTCTCTCTCTAGTTATACATCATTTAAAACACAATTAGACAGCAGCAGAAGAGAATGAAAAATTGAGCAAGGCTAAAAATGTACAAAAGAAGAAGCATTAGAAGAACCCATTATAACCAATTATTCCATACAGTTAAAAAGACACCCACCAGTCCTTTATTTTTAGGGATGGTTTCCCCCCCCCCTCTTTTTTTTTTGTTTTTGTTTTCTCTTTTAAATCTCCAGAGTGGACAGGTTTTAGTCAAGGTATTAAATCCACCATTAATGAAAACATCTAGCTCCCCAGTTAATAGGAAAATGGCTTAGAAGGTCAGATCTGAAGCATACCTTCCAGCAAGGCCAAAATCAGAGCGATGGACTACATAGCATATGAGATAGGTAAAGGTAAAGGTTTCCCTTGACGTAAAGTCCAGTCGAGTCTGACTCTAGGGGGCGGTGCTCATCTCTGTTTCAAAGCCGAAGAGCCGGCGTTTGTCCATAGACACTTCCATGGTCATGTGGCCAGCATGACTACACAGAACGCCGTTACCTGCCCGCCGAAGCGGTACCTATTGATCTACTCACATTTGCATGTTTTCGAACTGCTAGGTGAGCAGGAGCTGGGACTAGCAACGGGAGCTCACCCCACCGCGCAGTTTCGAACCGCCGACCTTCCGATCGACAGCTCAGCGGTTTAACCTGCAGCGCCACCGCTTCCCTTTAGCATATGAGATAAGCATTAGCAAATTCTCATAGCTATATTGACTGGAGGAAATGCAGACAGAAGTAAAGCCACCCATTTATGCTTTTTTCAAAGGCATCTTCAATTTTAGGGGTCGCAAAACAATAAACATGAAAGCATAGCATGCTTGTAGGATGCAGCTTATGTTGCTAAATGGTGACACTGTTGGGGTTCAGAGCACCTTGGCCCAATGGTGTCTGAAACCCCTTTATACGTCTGAGAGCACCACTTCATCCCATCGGTCTTTCCTCCCCAGTATCCTCTCCCTTTCACGTCAAGTTGGCCTAGCATCCTTCTCTCATTCTCCCTCTCGCTTTTAATGTTGAGAAGAAGGCTGAGTTCATTGGAGAGCAAAACTGCACTCATGCCTGATTAATTGGTTGATGGTTCTCCAGCATCCTTTAAGAGATAATGGATGAGGAGGCAAGGGACAAGGTAGGTGTCTACTGACTAGGAAAAAAAAAGTAGTGCTGGACTTAGGGCTTCTGCAGAGTTCTAAACCTTCTAAGGATTTAGCCCTCTGAACATCCCTGCTGCTGAAATCCATCATTCCTTGTCTGGAAATGTAGAAGCTGACTACTCATGCTGCTTGCTCTCATCTAGAGGTCAGCACCATAACCCCTAAAGGAGCTTCTCCAATTTACATTAGGTAAACAGATTACCTAATGCAGACCCATTTCTTCCTGCTCACCCCAATCTATACACACATCACCAAGCTTCTCCAGGCACAGCTGTGAATCTAGATTCTCCAGATATTAGCCCCTTATTCAGGAATTTGTTTAGTGGGCAACATTCTCACAGATACCCTTTGGCTAGATAACTTGTTTTTTTAAAGCAGACAAGAAATAAGCCATATCCAAACAGAAGATTTCACTGTTGTAGTTGCAGACAAGTCAAAGCCAGGGTCCATGTCCAGGGTTTAAATCCCAGGTCCTTTCCTCCTGAGCCAACAGAAGTTTGACCATTCTCAGTGTTGACATATTGGTGCTTTCTGACCTTTGAACTGCTGGTTCCTACCTCACCAGTTTCAGTTCTTATGAACACACATACAGACCTGCTATCCATTTAAGATCAACTTTCCCCCTCCCCTTGCATTGCTGAAATAACAATATTTACTTTTCAGTAACATGTGTTTGCTTCTGGTCTTTAGAAGGGCAAATAATATGAGGGCAACCAGTGAAAGAAAGAGTACAATGTTACCCGTATCTTGCCTCCCTACAAATAATTTTTATAAACTGACAACAGCCTTGCAGTCAGTAATGTAACATCCTTCCTAATTGAAGATCAAGCTTTACAATTTAATCTTGTGTTCCCATTATCCATTCAAATTCTGTATGATTTATGAGTACAAGCACACTTGAATGAAAAATGTCTTATTATTTCATACATAAAGTAAAAGGTAAAGGTTCCAGTTTAGTCGTGTCCAACACTAGGGGGCAGTGCTCATCTCTGTTTCATGGCCAAAGAGCCTGCGTTGTCCGAAGACACTTCCGCAGTCATGTGGCCAGCATGACAATCACAGAATGCTGTTTTTATTCATTGCCAACAATGTATACATTTCCATACATTCCATACATACATCAAATACAATTTCATACATTGCCAACCTCAAATGCAGAGGTCCATAACATCAACTTTTACAATAAAACATAATTTTACATATGAAGCTAGATTGATTCAGGCTGTGACCATATACACACTTACCAAGACACAAGGTCCACTCCACACTGTGAGTCTGGGGAAGCAGACCTGTGCACTATATATTTCTTGTAGAAGAAATACATCATTGCTTATATTTAACCAAACTTGACCAAAGTATTGATTACACCACATGATGGCTTGGATCCAGATTCATTTTATTGCCAATTCCTGGGGAAAACTTCCTATACTCGATTCTTTATAGAATGTATTGCTCTCTTAAATTATTTATATCCATCTTTAGTTATCTTTTCAAATGGTCCAAAAGTTGGGGAGGGAGACAGTCTTCCCTTAGTGGTGAAAGGCAAAACTTTCATCTCTATAGTGATGTCATGTCTTTGAAAGAAAATCATCTGGGATCAGAATCTATTTCTTAGCTTCTAAGGAATTATGTCTTCCTACAAGCATCAACTCAGACCATGATTATGCTTTAAATGTATTTTGCCATCACCACCTCTGTTGCCCTTTTAGGGATCTCACTTTATTTATAGAAGAGGCAAGCTTGTTTCCTTCTGAAATATACTTTTCAGCTATAGAACATCACATTTTATTTTATTTCTGTGGGTTTGTATCAGTACAGTTTTAATCCATCAGCTGTGTATCTCTTTTGATTACATCGACAAGAAGTTATTAACTGAGTTCAATTTTGTAAAGCATACAACATAATTTAAAATGTTAAAGCTGCCACTCATTTAAGAACCAATTATAAATGGAATTACTTTCAGTTCATTAAAGTATTACTTAAGATAGTATTCACTTTCAAATCTGGGAGAGAATCAAGTGGAAAAAAATGCATTTCAGGTGACTCAAACATGTGCCACATTAGATGCCACTGTAGAACAGACACCTCCCTGTTCATACACCCTGATGAGGATGTTGTTTTTAAGATGGAAATTAACCCTGCCATTTCTATCAGAACTTGAATATAATACTGACCTTTCCTGTTTAAAAAAAAATCTGCAATCAACTAGGAGTGTTATCTTAATTGATCAACGGTGATATAATTTCACAAACACTTTGTATGTTCAGGTCACATATAACAGTGGTATCATTTGATAAACTTTTTGTGTGTTCAGGGTTACAGATAATTTGGTGGATTGATATCAGAATATGCACATCTGGACTTAAGCAAATTATCTGGACCAGGCTTTCTCTGATGTCCAAACAATTAGTGATAACAAGGACTCATGGGTCCAACCTTTCAATAACAAGACTCAACCGGTCACCTCAACCAGACTCAACCAGAGGTAACCTCTGGTTGGTCACCTCAACCAGAGATAAACTTTTTGTGTGTTCAGGGTTACAGATAATTTGGTGGATTGATATCAGAATATGCACGTCTGGACTTAAGCAAATTATCTGGACCAGGCTTTCTCTGATGTCCAAACAAGTAGTGATAACAAGGACTCATGGGTCCAACCTTTCGATAACCAGACTCAACCCAGGAGTTACCTCTGACAGACAGAAATCTTTAATGAGCTGACAAGCATCTATCTGAGAAAAGGCATCTCAAGAACTTGAGAGATAAAAGGCTGGTAGCATGTTAAGTACCTTCCACTTTTGTACAATAATATTAGAGAAAGTATGCAATATAACTGAGAATTACAGTCCCACACTTTTTTCATTCTCATCAGTTTCACACGCATCCATATATTTTGCTGTCTCTTTGGTTAGAGTGTGACTTTTTTTGCACAAACAAAAAAGCCTAACATATAAATATAAATACAGCTTTTTTGTGTGAATATACATATAAGCACTTTATATCTAAATGTAAGCATCTTAAGATATATATATATATATATATATATATATATATATATATATATATATATCCCAAAATAGATCAAACTGTTGAAAACTTCAGAACACCATCAACGTTTTTTGCTGAATGACAATTGGTTCTTTTTCCAAAATTGGGGACGTGATCAAAGATGTTTATTTGCCTGGGGAACCTGTAACAAATCCCACTGCTCTCAAAATCTGCTGTATGCATATCCAATAATTCTTTTCAGCCATCAATTGACATAAAGAGTTGAAAGGAAACAAATGCAAAGAAAGGGAAAGAGGGAACCTTGCAACATTCAGATTTTTTTTCCCCAAACAATTCCAAGCTTGCTTTGTAGCTTGTGATTACAAGGAACAAGGCTGTATTAGGCAGCAGAGTATGAAAGTCAGAATAAAGCCACTGGGACAAGTAAATCTGAAACCAGTATTCCTCTGCCAGGTAACTTTTTTTTTTCTTCTGTACAGAAAATTTAACATTGCAGTTACAGGTACTACGACATCAAAGCACAGAAAATTAACTTTTCAACTAAATGAAGGAACCTGCAGTTTTCACATAGCATTAAACTGCCATTCTCTTGGTACACTGTAATATTTTCAACTTTTTTTTTTTTACATTGTTTACCTAATAGAACCTTGCCAAAATCTGCTGTTAATAAGTCAGTGAATAAGAGATCATAGTAAGGAAACCATTCTGGATACCTAAAAAATCTTTTGAATATTTTAAATATGGAATTTTAAACTCCATAACAAAACAAAATGTTTATGAGGCCAGGCCACAAAATTTTGCATAAGCTTTCAAATCTATAAGAACTGATTTGGAAAAGCAAGACAGTAGGAAGGACAGAAGCAAGGAAAATTTACCTGTAGCCAGTGACTCAGCATTTAGATTAGCTCTATTATGTTGTTGTGAATCCAAGATATTCATCATCTGACCTCTCTGGAAACACCTCCTCATCCTTCATTGCTTTAATAATTTCAGCACATACTGTCAGCCTTCCCAGGTAGACCAGACAGGAAACACGACCAGATGAGCTAATTCTACTTTATTGTAAGGCTACATTAACAGAATCTTGTAAGTCTGAAAGGACAAATCTCCCACCGTCTCTTTTTACAGCCTGATCAATTAGGGCGGATCCTTCCTAAGTTTCTTTCTCTGACCATTAAGCAGCTGTGGGCTATGCCCTCTCTTATCTGATCATTCCCTAGGGAGCATCTTTCCCCCCATTCCCCCCATCTCTCAAGATCTTTCCCACATACCATTAGAGATACTCACTTTTCAACAAGTGAGAAGCTGTTCACACATGGGTTTTCCTCCTGCAGACATTCATGATGAACATGTCACTACCAGAGAAACCACATCACTTGAGTGTCTTTGGCTAAAACAAGGCATAATTGGAGGGTTTATATGGAGAGCTTTTCTGTTTATATAATATTTAAACAGGTTTCAGTCTTTTCTAAAAATAGACTGAAGATGTTCAAATTAGTAAGCTCCAGAGTAACTTTAGGTTGTATTCAGGAGTCTCCCAAGATCTTCTGGTATGAAGAAAATAAAATCTGTAATGTCCATTCCACAGAAGTTATCCTTCAGCTGAGTTAAGTTCCTGGTGACTGCTTCCATGAAGTTTTGGGGTAGTGAAATGCAAGTGGTTTGCATTATAGTGCATTCTTCCAAGATGTTTTTATTGCCTTCTTCTGGGATGTTCTTTCAACTTCCTATTCTACAGCCCTAGGATTCCCAAGCAGTGTCTCATCTAAGTACTGTCAAGGACCAACTATGATTAGCCTCCAAGATCAGACAAGGTAGTTAAATGCTGCCTCTTGCTGAAGCCTTAACGGAGCTCCAGGCATCCATTTTAGACAAATCTCAGCGTCACACTACATAAAAACTGGGTTTTGAAACACTTTTTAAAAAAAAAATCAGCCCAAGCAGTCCTTTGGATGTGAATTTTGTTCTGTGTCCAATTTAAACATCATACACAATGGAATTCATTGTATTAATTCACCACATATTCTGTAAAAAAAACTTTAATAATTCAAACTCTTCTCTGTGGAGTTCCTTCCTAACTATATTCCTAACAGAAAGAAAGTAACCCTGTTATTTTCTCATCACTTTTTGAACTTCATCACAATTAATGCTAAAATCATATACAGTAGAAGGTACGCATTGTGGGAATTCCTGACAAGATCTTTCTCCTTTAAGTATCCATGAACTAATATATCAAAATTAGCGCATCAAATTAGTTCTTGGAACGATTTGTAGAAACATCTTCGTCATCATACTTTCCACCAAAACAAAATGTGCCCTAATGTCCTCATTTAAAATTATAGGAGCCCTTCCAAAGATATTTTTCTGTTTAGCCAGAATACATATTGCTCTAACAATGTAAATTTCCGCTGAGACCAATTCTCCTAGTGGGATTCTTGCATAAGCTGTTAGGCAAATGTATATCTATTCACATAGTATACCCTATTTTACTATAAATACCGTATCACTCCTGATGAAATTCCAATTCTGCCATTATCCTACACTGGGGGAGGAAATAGATTCTCTCATTTCCCCACCCCAGCCCCCAAGAGCTTTTCTGAAACCTAACATAATTAAGTAGACCTGCAAAAAGCTGCTGATATAGTCTTCTCCAACCCCTCACCACCATATTAAGATGCAATGTTTTGAAAGATGACCCATGAACTGAGATTTGAAGAGTGATGTTTCTATTACAGCTAAATGGGCATTTATCAAACGCTTATTAAGATGAGTGCAGAACAAGGTAGAAAACGATAAATCCCTCATGAAGAAGGATGGCATTTTGGCTTCTTCTAATGAACCAACATTTATCATCCCTCTTCTAACCTGCATCCTTCCCCCTTCATGTTGAAAAGATGCTTCTGAAGGTAGTTTTCTGCTTAGTCATCCCAGATATCAGATGAGAATGTAAGAAATCAATACTCCAGCAAGGAAAATAAGATCTTCTAGCATTTACATTTGTTTTCTCTCCGCCCTGATTTACTTCTTCTGCCTGTTACTCTCAGTCCTTTACAGCCAAATTCTGAGTAGTCCTCTATTTAATATATCCCCAGAATTGGTGACCTGTAATTTTCATTTTTACTTTGAGTAATTAGCCTGAATCTTCACCTGGAAAGCAAAGATTGGGACCAGGTTACCTAAGGGACCATCTTCTCCCAGTTGTTTCTGCCCATCCAATTTGATCTAGTAGGTTGGGTGTGCTGCAGGTCCTGTCAGCCAAGGAATGTCAGTTGGCAGGGACTAGAAGCATGCCTTCTCAGCTGTACTGCCTGCCTTCTGGAATGTTCTCCCTACAGAGATTAGGATGTCCCCAACCCTGTTGGCCTTTCGTAAGGCCATGAAGACCTGGTTATGTGCCCGGGTCTGGGGTCTTGAACGTGTGAATGGCCCTGTTTCTTGGTTATATTAACATCTATGCATTGCTTACTTGGTGACCATGTATATTTATTTTGTATTTTAATTGTGTTAATTGAAATTATTTTAACTGTTTTATAGTTTTTATTGTTGCAAGCCACTCAGAGTCACTTGCTGAGATGGGTGGCTATAGAAATCAATCAATCAATCAAATAAATAAATAAAGTTGTTGGAGGGTTTGGATAGGGACTAAACATTGTTTTGATTATGAAGCAGATTTAGGATACTAATTTAGTATTACATTCGTTTTAAAGGAAAGAGAACATCTTCTTTCCAAAACGGATTAGATCATAACAATGACCAGTGCGAGCAGAGCAACTGCCACCCACAGACTGAGACAAGTCTTTTTCTTTGACTCGTCCCCCTACCTTCTATTCCATATACCCAAATCAACTGGACTGGGTTATAGTCTTTCTTCAACTTTTGTGATGGGATAGCAACCTCTACCATACCTGAGGCCACAAAGTAGATTAGGGGATCATGGGCAAGACAATATGACATGGTAGTCAGTTCTGTTCTCCAACACCTTATGGCCATCTTCCATCATTTAGTTCCTAAAAACAACCAATTGACCCTACGAAAGTCCTGCTCTGGATATTCCTCCTTTTAACAAGCAAGATGGGTGCCTATCATTGGGAAGAGATTCGGAAATGAAGATAATCCCCACAGGAGCAATTTAAGGAGGAAGGGCCTTAAAGGAGCCAGAGAATGAGACTTGTAGAGATCAAATAGAGTTAGTCTGAGTTTTGTTCACCTATTCCGGCTGTTTTCAGCTCATGTAATCCAAATGGATTGAACCAGCCTACCCAGAGCTTTATAAATCTTATAGAACACTATCTTCCAATTGATAGCTGAAGAAGCTGGATGTTGTAACCTAAGGAGAATAAGTATATGTATATAAAAATGATAGCAATTACCAGAAGAAGGAAAAGGAGACTTTTCGTTGTTCCTCCAGAAGTCAATACTAGAATCAGAATTTATTTGATTTTTTGATCATCGCAATCAAAGGACTCTCAGCATAATAAGATCCATAATGAAATGATAATAGTCATTGAAACATTTAAAATTACTACAGCACATAAACAATTCCTGAGGCACAATCTTGACTAATTAAAAAGGCACTCTGGAAAAGGGCCAGAGTGCTTTCACCTGTTTCCAGAAGTCCATTAGGGTTGGGATACATCTAATCTCCTCTGGTGGGCTGTTCCATAATATAAGGGCCATCTGCTCCTTGTACCAGTCCTTCTAATCTCCCAGCAGTGGGAGACTACAATTTTTTCCAAGTTGTTTATATCAGACAAGTCAATTCTGGTTAAAGAAGGTGGTCTGATGTGATGGAATGTGAGGGTGACATTGGGGAACAGAGGGAAGAGATGCTGCCTGGGGAATGATCAGATAAAAGGAAAGTGAGTCAGAGAGAGGGTGACTGTCTAAAGAAGAAACTTGGGAACAGCCCACCCTGACCACTGAAGTGATAAATAGGGAGGGCGGGAGATTTGTACTTTCACACTTGCAAGATTCTGTCAAAGTAGCCTTACAATAAAGTAGAATTATTTCATCTGGTCATGTTTCCTGTCTGGTCTACCTGGGAAGGGCTAACATCCTATAAGAATCTTAGCACCAAGCCATATAAGATTGAATCTGGAAACTTATTGGCAACTAGGGCAAGGTCCTCAACACAAAGGTAATATGTTCATGACATTTAGTACCAGTCAGCAGCTGGGCCACTGCAATTTGTACTAACTGTGGCTTTCTGTGTGTTCTTTAAAGGCAGATCTGCATAGACTACATTGCAGGTGGTGATGAAAACATATATTGCTATCGCTGGATCTTCCAACTTCAGGTAGGGCCACAACTGATGCACCATCTGGACCTTGGCAAAGGCCCTCCTGTCTACAGCCCCCGCCTGCCCCACCAGTGGTAGCCATGAATCCAGGAGGACTGAAGTATAAATTACATTCATAATAATCAAAGCCAACCAAATAAATGATCATCTTTAACCCAAAGGACAAGCAACAGTGTGAAATTTAAATAAAAGACAGGTAATGGTGAAGCGATTTCTCACTGGATTGTGAAATACAAGCTTCTACTATCAATATATTTGTAATGTAGTCTGAGAGACATAGGAAGCTTTATGACATTCCAGTTGCTGAGAATTACTTTCTCAGTGAATAAAACACAAGTATTTGTCTCCGTTTGTTCAGAAGGCAGCAACAAAATACATCCCAAAGAAAGAGAAAACCAAGAAGGCAAAGTGGCTGTCTGCTGAGACACTAGAAGTAGCCCAAGAAAGAAGGAAAGCAAAAGGCAACAGTGATAGGGGGAGATATGCCCAATTAAATGCAAAATTCCAGAGGTTAGCCAGAAGAGATAAGGAATTATTTTTAAACAAGCAATGCGCAGAAGTGGAAGAAGACAATAGAATAGGAAGGACAAGAGACCTCTTCCAGAAAATTAGAAACATTGTAGGTAAATTCCAGGCCAAAATGGGTATGATCAAAAACAAAGATGGCAAGGACCTAACAGAAGAAGAAGAGATCAAGAAAAGGTGGCAAGAATATACAGAAGACCTGTATAGGACCGATAACAATATCGGGGATAGCTTTGACGGTGTGGTCAGTGAGCTAGAGCCAGACATCCTGAAGAGTGAGGTTGAATGGGCCTTAAGAAGCATTGCTAATAACAAGGCAGCAGGAGGCAACGGCATCCCAGCTGAACTGTTCAAAATCTTGCGAGATGATGCTGTCAAGGTAATGCATGCTATATGCCAGCAAATTTGGAAAACACAGGAATGGCCATCAGATTGGAAAAAATCAACTTACATCCCCATACTAAAAAAGGGAAACACTAAAGAATGTTCGAACTATTGAACAGTGGCACTCATTTCACATGCCAGTAAGGCAATGCTCAAGGTCCTGCAAGGTAGACTTCAGCAATTCATGGAGCGAGAATTGCCAGATGTACAAGCTGGGTTTAGAAAAGGCAAAGGAACTAGGGACCAAATTGCCAATATCCACTGGATAATGGAAAAAGCCAGGGAGTTTCAGAAAAAACATCTATTTCTGTTTTATTGACTATTCTAAAGCCTTTGACTGTGTGGACCATAACAAATTGTGGCACGTTCTTAGCGGTATGGGGATACCAAGTCATCTTGTCTGCCTCCTGAAGAATCTGTATAACGACCAAGTAGCAACAGTAAGAACAGGCCACGGAACAACGGACTGGTTTAAGATTGGGAAAGTAGTATGGCAGGGCTGTATACTCTCACCCTACCTATTCAACTTGTACGCAGAACACATCATGTGACATGCTGGGCTTGAGGAATCCAAGGCTGGAGTTAAAATCGCTGGAAGAAACATTAACAATCTCAGATATGCAGATGATACCACTTTGATGGCTGAAAGCGAAGAGGAACTGAGGAGCCTTATGATGAAGGTGAAAGAAGAAAGTGCAAAAGCTGGCTTGCAACTAAACCTCAAAAAAACCAAGATTATGGCAACCAGCTTGATCAATAACTGGCAAATAGAGGGAGAAAATGTAGAAGCAGTGAAAGACTTTGTATTTCTAGGTGCGAAGATTACTGCAGATGCTGACTGCAGTCAGGAAATCAGAAGACGCTTAATCCTTGGGAGAAGAGCAATGACACATCTTGATAAAATAGTTAAGAGCAGAGACATCACACTGACAACAAAGGTCCGCATTGTTAAAGCAATGGTGTTCCCCGTAGTAACATATGGCTGCGAGAGCTGGACCATAAGGAAGGCTGAGAGAAGGAAGATCGATGCTTTTGAACTGTGGTGTTGGAGGAAAATTCTGAGAGTGCCTTGGACTGCAAGAAGATCAAGCCAGTCCATCCTCCAGGAAATAAAGCCAGACTGCTCACTTGAGGGAATGATATTAAAGGCAAAACTGAAATACTTTGGCCACACAATGAGAAGACAGGACACCCTGGAGAAGATGCTGATGCTAGGAAGAGTGGAGGGCAAAAGGAAGAGGGGCTGACCAAGGGCAAGGTGGATGGATGATATTCTAGAGGTGACGGACCCGTCCCTGGGGGAGCTGGGGGTGTTGACGACCAACAGGAAGCTCTGGCGTGGGCTGGTCCATGAAGTCACGAAGTGTCGGAAGCGACTGAACATTTGTCTCCGTCTTGAATTTCAGGGCCAAGATGACAAAAGTATTCACACATCACTCCATGCCAATAATGGAGGTCCTTGGATTATGCGAATCAGCAATTGTGGTTTATAAATCATAGTATGTGGTTTAAAGTTATGTGCAAACTGTTCATTATCACTTAGTTAAGAAACTATGATTAAACCAGATAGAATTTAACACAATGTATTAAACAGAATGTATTATTACAATGTATGTAAATGCAGCAGCCACAGTTTCTAAATGATGGTTTATGGCTTAACGATATATGTTAATCTGACAAATATAGCTTTCTCAAGAAACCAAGCTTTGACAAACCATGTTTGGCCATTATTATGAAAGAAAAGCAAACAAACCCTTGGCTAGCATACTTATAAAGTTCAAATGTATATAAAACATGCTGAAACTTTTTTTTATCTAAGAGTAAGGCTCCCATCAGTGTTATTCTTCAGAACTTGCATTCTTGTTTCCAGAAAATTCTACTTTAAGGTTAGCAAAGTTAGGCTGCTTGTCTCTGAAGCCATTATTGCATTAAAACTCTCAAAGATATCTATACGTCCAGAAGACATATTGCTTTTTATATCAACCTGCTCTATTTCTTTCCAGAACTTCTGTAGCAAACTAATTGATAGATTTTTCATATCAGGATTCAAAGCTAATATGCATAAATCAACATACTATCGTCTTTAGGGCTAAAGACAACACTGAGAAGGCTGCCTTGAACATATGTCCCTTTGAGTTATCTTTCTTTGGATTTTGATATTTGGACTTGAATATTACCCCCCAAAGCCTGTGATCTGTACAGAGCTAATTATATGCAGCTATTAAAGCAGATTTCATGAGACACCGACAGTTGGAAAGGCCTAATGACCAGCTGGAATGGAAAATTTCTGTGCTGTCGAAGGGTAATTCTGCCAAGATTTTTTAATACTATTTTATTTGCTACCAACATCAAACCTAGGTCGTGCTTGCTGATTGGTGATAGTTTGTATATTGTGTGAGTGTGTGTGTTATTTGCATATGTGTATATAAAAATAAATCACTTGGGAGTGTTTGATAAGTGTGTACATTAGGAGCTGAAGTCTGCAGGATGGGGGAAATTCTGCCATAATTCCTGCTCTAAATTATGATGCATCTATTTTAGAATTTCACCTAAGTTGTGAAATTTTCTCCCTCCCTCCTGCTGCCACACACAGACACACACACTTCTTCATAATCTAACCAGTCTACATCTTCTGGAATATATAGTTGCCATATAATTAAAGTTTCAGAAACTGATAGGAAAATTGGAGTTTTTGACCATCAATCACACAGACAGGGAAAGCTTCCTTTTTTTATGTTAATGTACCGTTTCCAAGCTGCCTTTGGAGATATTCTCAAAGGATGAGAACCAGCTTGAAAATGAGTTTAAGGGCTGCATTAGCTACCATTTTAGAAACCCAGTTCAAATCTCCCAGGCCAGCGCCACATTCTCAGCCTACACGACCTCATGCAATAAAATGAGTTAGCATCCTAGGGTGTTGCTAGTATTACTCCTTGGGGAAAGGGTAAGACGGCAAGATGTGATGGCAGTGAACACCCAGGAGACTCCAAAAGGCTAGACAGCAGCAGATGATGCAGCTGCAGAAAATATCTTGTCCATTGTAGCAGCGTTTCCTTCTTCTCTTTTTACACTCATGGTTTGGAGCTGGCCAGCTGGAGACATTGATGATTACAGATGCTCATTTGCACCAAGGGATGCCTTTGCCCCTTTCCTTGCAGAGCAGCAAGTTTTATTTCCACACCATGGGGGGAAAAATAGCAGTGAGGGAAGAATAAGGGCAGGAGGGGGACTTTTATGCCAGCTGAAGAGAACTTTGTCTGGCAAGAAGTGAGGAAGGAGTGCAGCAGTGGGAACACTTGTCTTTGACCATAAGGCACTGCAGAAGATAAGAGGGATGAGGATGGAGGTGCCTGTGGGATGAATTTGCACAACACACTAAGCAAAATGTAGCCTGTTAATTGTTAGGGTGTCGCAAATCGTTCTTTAGTGTTTCGTTTGAATGCAACCATGGCATTGTATTCCTGCTTACATTCACACACCAATGATCAAGAGAGACCCCCTGCTAGTTCAAAGGGAGTTCCTGTAGGCATCAATATGGAGTTTTATATGTAGACACTAGCAATGAGATAAGGAGATGTTGCTTGCATAAATGGGGATGGGGTACCCTAAGATCTGACACAATTTATGCAGTAGCTTCTGGGCCTACATAGTTCCAACTCAATATTAAGCTGTTCAACAGAAATAAATTGAATGCTTCATGGATACTATTTATACCAATAGGGGTTATTTCCACTCCATGGAGAAGTGTTGTTTTAAGGAGTTTATTGCAACACCTTGTAATCTATATGAATTTAAGGGACACCCTGAGTTCACTGTCAAGCTCTCTAGACTGGGACACAACCATTGTTTTCACTTTTAAAGATATACCATACAATCCTGGCAGCTGAAGAATTGGCTCTCTGCCTCTGTCCATCAGAACTGAAGCACCATCTGTCCAAACTTTGAGGGGGGAGAAAAACTTGGCAGGTCTTGAATCCAGACACTTGGTATGAGACACAAGAGAAAATATTTCAATTAAGTTTTTGCCATCCAGACTGTTTAAGCTATTGATCGACAGCCGTTGAAATCTGGGCTGGCTGTCCTAAAAATAATACCTACGTCGGTAACAATATTCTCCTTACATTCTTCTAAAACTATTATTTCAGCATTCTAATACCATAGGATGCATAATTGCAACTGCCATTGTTAGTCAAACTGGCTTAAATTAGTTGTCAGTTGTGTTCACATAGCCCACAAACATCTTCCCTAAGAAAGTTAAAGTTTCTTCTTGAACCTCCATCAGGTCTGTGTGTCAAGAAAAAGCACGACAGGTTTCCCTTGGAGATTTAAAAGTTTCTAACCAATGAATTTCCTAGTTAGTTCAAATCAGGACTTGTGAATTTCAGCCATCCCACAGGCCCACCCATATCCCTCTGGCTTGATCATGCCATCTTAAAATGAGGCCATAATGTTGCAGGGATTGTAGGACAACTAGCAAAAGTCTAGACACACCCCAAAATATCCGCAGCCCTAGAGCAGGGGAGCAGCCATCTCATGCCAAAATTGACAAAACAGGACAAAGCAAGTAAAGAGAAAGAAAAACTCAACATGTTATTCAGGGTTTATAAATTAAAACTAGACTTGTTTTTAAATTTATTCCTCGTCTGTTTTTTTTTCCTATTCTGTAGACATTCTAAAGTACAATTAAATAACAATAGTGTTCAGAGGAGTTCAGTGGACCAGGCTGCAAATAGTTAAATGCAGTCCAGTCATGGACTGGGCATCTGCATTCTGGAACCCAAAAGTATGCATCCAGCTGAATGTTTCACTTTCCCTTCCTTCTTTGGGAATAGATCAAGTCCTGGAATACAGAGGTTCCAAAAACAGCCTATCATACCTAGGGCCTGTACAAATAATCAGAGAAGACCAGGAAAAGAAGCAAAGTGCGCACACACAAACACACACACAGTTACAATCCATTCAATGAAGTCATCCTGCAAAACCAAAAGTCCATCAAGCTTTCAACATAAAGTCTCTGCCTGCTTAAATCAAATGATTTTCAGTGCTCATTGTTAAGGCACTCTCCCTGAGTAATGTAAATTCATTTAAGCAGGAGAGAGAACAAATTGTCATTTAATGAAACTGCTGCAATTTACATGTATAAAAAGAAGTAAGAACAATGCTGCGTTACCCTTAGTGTGGTGATATTTTTTTTGCATCAGTTAGCAAAGGTCATTGCACTCATAGAATTTTCCTAAGACTGATGAAACCTCGAAACCTTCTTTTCTTTGTACTTGCTGTTTTCTTGATATTAACTGTAGATAAGTGGCATTTCTCTGCTATGAGAACAGAGACAGGAAGTCTTTGTCATGGTTCCAACCAAGAATCTTCGCTGCGTATATTATTGGATAAGCATGAGAAATCTGCTTATAGAATAATGGATGGATTTCTATTCATCCTCTCCTTATCTTGAGTTCATATTTTAGAGATTTTATCAAGATTTCTTTGGGAAAATTGGGACATTTCCCAAACATTTTCTGGAAACCTGAAAATATTGGGTTGGTGAAATGACCTGTCTGTCTTTCCTTTGCCCTAATCTTTCCCATCCTTACTTTCATACCTCCTCTTTGTTCCCAAGTAGGAAGGGGGGAAAGCTATTATTAAGTAGGCAGCCGGTCTTGAAACTGGAAATTTGGAGCATGCCCAGAAATCTCTATCAGACTTTTCTTTAGAAAGTCTGAGATCTATAGCTAGAATTTCCATTGAGATGAGCCAAGAGTGACCACAAGGCAGGTGTCAGAAAAGTCAAGATGGCACCCTTGCCACATGATCAAAGCCCCACTCCTTTTTACATGCATTGTGGATGGGTCTTCGATTGATAAACCATGGCCACCATCTTGAATTGAACACCCCCTGCACATGCTCCTGGGATGCGTTATGGGAATTTGAAACAATAGAGGTCTGCCTTTCTGAAAGGGATGCAGTAGTCTCCCAGTGTTCTCCTTTCATTTATCACTGTGAACATTGGAAATGCTAAGTAGATAGTCAACCCACCATTCCTGTTACCCCTTCCAACATCTGGGAAGGAAATATCTGTGGAAATATCTGTAAAACCAAAAATACTACTAAATTTCTAAACTATGTTATGAGGAAGACTGACTCAGTTGGCAAATGATGCAGCATTTCCAAGCTGTACAAATTTTATTCCTGGTTCTGAAACTTGATGTCGCATATAAATCCAGAGCCAGCAATTGTTACTTGTGATTAATGGCTAAGGAATCAGGATTTGTTTTGTTTTGTTCTAATTATTGATGAAAAGATCAGTTATGGCAGGCAAAGTTCTCTGGAAGCCAGCTTTATTTTATTGGAAAAAAAAATAGCATCAAAACTGAAAGGGCAAATAAAACAGAACATAAAACTGATTTAGGCACAAAGCTGAGATGTAAAAGCAAATTTGCAGTGCTCATCTACATCTTTTGCAAGCCTTATGCATTTTAAGGAGCCCTTCTGTGTCAGACTAATATTATTCATTTGAACCTTAAACTCACCCAGCCAATCAAAATTGGCTTTGAGGAATTCTGCCTAGTTGCTTTGATTCTTTCATTAAATAATTATCACCTCACTCACTCCTTGGTTGGGGAAAGGGTTTCAGATCCTCAGTTTCATAGTTTACATATATTGTGCAGATTAGTAGGAAACCTGCCAGAAAGAACATTTTGATCACCCCACTGCAGCTACTGATAACCCATAAGCTGCACATTTAGTGACTGATTAAATGCCTTAGCTTCACTGTGATTGTACCCAGTCTCAGAAACTGTTTATTGTATACTACAAAGAAACAGATAGTATCTTTTAATTATTGATTTGAACCTGAAACAGTCCCACCACCTAAATTTTCCTTAGTCCAGAATAATTGAGGCACATTCAGCAATTGTTACAGGCCCAGGTTCAGACAGCCAGAGGAATTTAATGGAGCCATTAAAAATGAGATATAATGGTGCATGCTGACCTTTAGGAGTATACTGTAAAGGTGTACTCAAGTGAGGTAGTCACTTGATCTACTAGAACATATGACTTCAGTAGCCTGGTGTTGTTGGAGCATTTTATGAGTAAGTGATGAGCTGGAAATTGAACTGAATAAGGAATGTAAAGAAGAAAAAGAGAGATAGTGCTCTGAAATCGTCATCTTTGGCCAGAGCTACTGTAGCTGTACAACTTAACCTTTGAGTCTGGAGGAAGGAGATGAGTATATGGAAACCACTGGATTCTAAGCCTTTGATTGCACAGCTGCTAGTTAAGGAGAAAAGCTTTTAGCAAAGGACATCTGTACATCACACTCATGCTCCAATTTGCATGTGTCATTTAATGGCCAACACATAATTTAGATTCCTGATGACAGCAATATGTAATCAGATATAAAATACACAGAACTAAGAGGAGAAAAAATGCAATTCTAAAATGAAATGTAAATGAATTTAAACAATTAACGATAACAAGGTGCAAAGGAAGTTTGTTAGCCTAGGCTTCCCCTGGAACATCAGGTTCTGGTCAAGGATATCTATCTCTACTCCTCATTTCCAAGCCATGAAAATGTATCAATGTTATCATAAAGATGGTAAGATATTATTGCCACAGATATGTGTTAATTGTTACTATCATGTCATCTGTCAGCCTTCCCAGGTGGACCAGACAGGAAACACGACGAGATGAGCTAATTCTATTTTATTGTAAAGCTACATTAACAGTATCTTGCAAGTCTTAAAGTACATCTTTCCCCCCATCTCCTTTACAGCCCAAGAAACCAAGGAGGGTCCCTTCTGAGCCTTTTGCCCTTCCCACGTTCCTGCTGCAGGCTAAGCTGCCCTTTATCTGATTGTTCCCTTGGCTGCATCTCTTTGCCCTGTCTCCCAAGGTCATCCCCACATGTCATTACGTATCTAATCTAAATGTTTTAATAGATAATTTGGAGGTAATATGGGGAAAATGTATTGTGAGATCCTGGAATGTAGGTTGCTGGATTAGAATAACCAGTAAGTGGAGAGAAAAGATATCAGTGTCTACATTTATATATCATAATGATTCCTGGTTTTCTTAACCACACATTGACTAAATAAGAGTTGGCTATATTCCCATACTGCACAGTGTGATAATCATGGCTCACAAATAATAGCTTAGGTTACACAAGCAAACAAAATAAATTGCATGATGTCTGAGTACATTGTGTAGACCAAGCCACTGACAGTTAGCAATGATGGTTATATATTGCTTCCCAGTGTTAGAAGTAGTAAACCTCCTACCACAAGTTGCTGCAGGAGCATGATGGGAATATGCTATTGTGTACATGTTTTCCACCCATTACTCTAGGCACAAGAATAACATGCCTTCCCATGACATCAAGGTAACAGGAGAAACAACACTTCACATGTCATGTTCGCCGTTTCAATGCCTCCGAGACATCGTAACGTTTCTCATGTCATTAATTGGTTGCGTGTTTCATCTCTCATGGGAGGATGGCACTGCTTATCTCTTGGCTTCGCTTTGGAATGTTTCCCCATTATCTGTTATGTTCAAGGTTGCTTTCCCAGGCTAGCACGTCTGACGTTTGCTAGCACCTGGACCGGGCGGGGCTGCTGTAACGGGGGCGGGACACGTGTGCACTGGAGGAGTTTTAAGTTTATATTTGGCGCGCTTTTGCTCATTCTCAGCTTTCTCTGTATTTGCCTTAAGTTCCTAAATAAATCAGATTTCATTTAGCAATCACTTGTGAGTCTGAGTATTTGGGCTGGGCAATCATTACATCACAGGAGAAGATTCTATCTAGAATTCCTTTCAACTTCAGCTTCACTGACCTTCTTACATGAAATCTGACTTCAGCTTTCATCTGTGGGAAAAGCTAGCCAGATCAGCTGGTTGTTTGTTCTCTTCCCTTCCCAGGATCACAATCTGTATCCCCAAATAGCAAGATATAGATGGCTATCCAGCTTGCTCCATGGATGGTCCTGACTGTGTAGAACAACAATTCCAAGTTCGATTAAAAGATTAGTAGCTTCTAATGGTTCTCATTAGTTTATATGGCTACAGTCAGAGGCCATTAAGCTTCTGTCTCAGAATATAAAAGAAGCTCATAAAATGTAGGGGAAGTATTATTTAACTTAGCTTTATTTTTCATTATGGAAAGACTGCAAACAAATTAATGTCTGAAACTTGCAGAGGTCACCCAAAAGCTGTTTTAAACAGAAAGGGACTCAGCACAGCCAAATTTAAATGTGCTGAAGTCCCCGTGATTTTGATGGAAAAGTTAAGCAGTTGTTTTATGGGTGGTGGGGAGAACACCCTGCTTTTCCATCATTGGAATTCTTGCAGCACTTTACAAAATTAACAAAATACAGTAGAACTTTTGGAAGCATGGCTTTCTGAAAACATACAGGACATGTGAGGATAGCAAGTGCCATGCACAAATAATGTTTAAATCTAGATTTTTTTTTCCCCACAATCACACACCCTTTTTATTTTTTAAAATAGCTTCCACTGTGCAGGCTTTTAAGGGGAGAAAAAAAAAAGAGACAGAGAGAAAGGCAACACATCTCTCAATACTTTTTGTGCTGAAAATATTAAAGTGCAACACTTCAGAGAAATCTCTCACACACAGAAAGTGTAACCTTTCAGTCTGCTACCCATGGCTGACCTAGCAACTGACATTAACCAAGAACAAAAAATGTGGTCCTACCTTTACAACTTCATATACTTGATGATGGCATTAAATTAGGCCATGAGATATATGGTATACTGGGTTTTCAGTGTTCTCTGAGCTTCATTGTTTTCCTGAATATGTTTCATTACCAGGCTAGGTCACATCATCAGTGTTACCTAGCCTGGTCCTGAAACAACTGTAGGAAAATAACCAAGCTCAGAGAACATCAAGAACCCAACAGTTCATATTCTATATTCTCTACCATTAGATGGCATAATTACAACACTACATCGTTATGGACAATATGCATAACCAGCTGACAATGCAAGTGTACAAAACATCAGTTGGCTTGAGGGTTCTATGGTCCATTGAAGGGCACACTTAGTAAGTAGGCAGGGCCAGGGCCCATTTTGGGAGGGAAGTGAAATGATTGCAAGGGGTGAAGTAGCATCTGTAAGTCTTAACGCAATTCTTTCCTGCCTTAAAACCTTCCAACCT
Organism: Candoia aspera; assembly: GCF_035149785.1. NCBI lineage: Eukaryota > Metazoa > Chordata > Lepidosauria > Squamata > Candoiidae > Candoia > Candoia aspera. The sequence continues at coordinate 9,299,634 of NC_086164.1, forward strand.
TTCTCCATCATTGCAAAAAATGCAAAATCGCTGAATAGTTGGTATGGAACCCATCCAGACATTTCAGAAACCTGGAGTGGCTTTTGGCAAACATTTTTCTTTTTCTTCCCAAACTCCCTTTGAGACATTGCCAACATGTGCAAACCCAAAAGCCAAGTGATGGAAACTAAAACCCCCACATCATTAACTCTCTTCAAGGTCACATCCAATGTATTTGCTTGAATTAATTTGTTTCTAGATCTCTAGGAAAAGCCTGAAAGATATTTCAGATACATTATATGCCTCTCAACAGGAGCTTCCAAAAATGCTATTATTTCATCAGCCAAGCAAATCAGCTTGCTCTGACACTATTCCAAAGAGCCATGAGGCTCAGTAAGGTCCATAGAGAAACAGCCTCAGCTAAAATCATCATATGCATTTGAAGGCAGCAGTTGCAATGCAACAGGGCAGAATTGGAAAAAAAAATAACCAACTTCCATGCACTGAGAACTGGTTTATCTTCCCTTTGTGTTGCAGCTGCCTCCTTCCCCATGGTCTATTTCTGGCCTGCAAAGGTCCAACAATTCACACTAGTGACTGCCCTTGGAATCAAATTAGTTTTGTCTTATTTCATGCATGTATTCATGACATTGCCTGTCTAGGCATGTGTATGCACCCGTTAATATTTTCATTCCAAAACACACATGTAAAATATAGACTCAGAGAAAATGTATCCTGCAGATTATATATTCATGGCAGAAGAGCATTCTACTGCTTCAGGTCTACATTGTCAATTGTCAGTCTTGATGCGGCAGATGAAATGATGCCATCTGCAAGAGGAAGCTAATGCAGGGAGATGAGTCATAGCTAGAGCTGGTGAAATAGCATATTCAATCTGGGGTTGCAGAGAAAATTATTCAGGCAGGGCAATCAGCAAGGTAGCATGCTAACAAATCAGTTCTTAATTTATACACAGGCAGCCAGCTTTTTAACTTCAGCAAGCATGTCACCTGACACCCCTGCTATCTGCATCTGCACTTTTTATGAGAGTTTTATGATACCTGCCAAGCACACCTGCACTTCAATGAAACACTTTGCCTAGAGGATGACAGCACAGGAGCCTCAGGAAAATCTGAACAAAAATTGAGGGCACCATGTCTTCAAGCAAGTCGAGATTGAAGGAAAGCAACTAACAGATTATTAATCAAGACTTAATGGACTTTTGCAATCTTATCCTTTCAATGGGGTTTGATCCAACTCAACTGGAAGCTTTATCAATTTACTTGTATGCATATGTCTCTCTGTCTCTCTGTCTCTCTCACACACACACGTACATTCAAGGATATGAACCCAAGAGATTGAAAAATAATTATCAGATGTGAATTCACTTCCAAGGATATCCTCTCTTTGCAAAATAGAACTCAATTTATAACCTGTTTCATGGAAACTTCTGTTACTCCCAAATAAAGCTGTACTAAATTTCTAGAGTCAGTTTGGTGTAGTGGTTAAGGCACCAGGCTAGAAACCAGGAGACCGTGAATTCTAGTCCTGCCTTAGGCACAAAGACATCTGGGTGACTTTGGGTCAACCTCTCTTGCTCAGCCCTAGGAAGAAGAAGGCAAGGGCAAAATCTGAAAATCTTCAGAATTCAGAAAAAAGATTTTTTGAAAATCTTGCCAAGAAAACTGCAGGGACTTGTCCAGGCAGTCCCCAGGAGTCGAGACTGACTTGAAGGCATAAAAAAAAAAAATCCAAAGTGGTGTAGTGGTTAAGGCACCAGGCTAGAAACTGGCAGACTATGAGCTCTAGTCCTGCCTTGGGCACAAAGCCAGCTGGGTGACCCTGGGCCACTCCCTCTAGCTCAGCCCTAGGAAGGAGGCAGTGGCAGACCACTTCAGAAAACTGTATGGACTTGTCCAGGCAGCCCCCAACAACTGGACATGACTGAACAGATTAAAAAAAAAATCCTAGAAGAACCCAGGGGCATTATTATTTTTCAGTCACTTCTAATTCTGTGTGAGTCAATGGACATCATTTTGCCAGGACTGTCTGATGGTGGCTGTTTCTTTGAATCCTTGTACCATCATGCTTGTGCCGGTGATAGTATCTAATTACCTTGTCTTCTATAAGACTCTTTCCTGATTGCTGTGATTTTTCCAAACATCACTGTCTTCTCCAATGACTCTACTTATTATGCATCTTAAATGTTTAAGGTTTAGCTTCACTATTAGTGCTTCCAATGAGCAATCTGGTGTTACATTATCTGGCATTCACTTATTTATTCTTCTTGTGGCCCAAGGTACAGTATATTCAACAATTTCCTCTAGCATTGTATTTCAGAGGCATAACTTACAAGTGGGAAGACCATGGCATTAACAATACGTAGAAACTGAAGAGCTGGTTCTGCCGCCTGCTTGGGAGGGGGAGAGTGACAGCTCCAGCTGGGGATGGCTGGCGCCATAGCACCCCTTAGTGATTGTGTTCCATCTCCACTTGGATTTTATATTCCTTTTCTATTTATATTTTAATGGTAAATTAGGTGGTTATGGTTTTAGTGTCATTTTATTGTAAACTGCCCAGAGTCCCCCACTGGGGGAGATGGTCAGTGACATAAATTTAACAAATACATAACTATGTACCTTTGATGTCTCTGCATTTTAATATTTTGTCTAGATCCAGTATGATCTTTCTCCAAGTAACCATTCACTATTCTTGTGAATTTTTAAGCCTAAGAATATAAAACAAGTTACTTCAACTTCTCTGCCTGTTGCTAATGGGTTGGCATTGTCTGTTGCCATAATGTGGTTTGTGGTAATATTGGGCAGCAGATAGGCTTCTACGCTCTCTTCTTTCCCCTTCAGCAAAAGATTCCTCAAATCTTCTTCATTTTCAGGTATAATCTGCATATTTAAAGTCGTTGAAGTTTCTTCCAGCAATTTTAATTCCAGCTTCTATAACTTCTAATCTAGTGTTTCTGATGTTATATTCTGTATGTATGTTACAGACATAAGGTGACAATATAACAATCTTGGTACACTCCTTTCCCATTGCTGAATCATTTAGTTGCTCCATATTCCTTTCTAATTGTTGCTTCCTAGCCATCATATCAATTTTTCAGTAGGCAGATGAGGTGGCCCACTACAGCCATGTTTTTAAGGGTGAACGAGAATTAGAAGTGCTCTTCACAAACTAAAGCAAAAATAGATGCCTTAGAATTCCCTTGACTTTTCCATTATCCATCAGATAATAGCAGTATGATCTTTGGTTCCACTTCCAAATCTAACTTATAGATCTAGCAATTCCTGTTTCTTATATTATTGAACTAATGTTGAATTATTTTTTACCAGCATGTGAAAATAAATTCATTAGTTTGAATATTCTTTAGCACAGTCGTTTTCAATACTGGAATATAAATCAGTCTTTTCTAGTCTCTTCACCACTGCCATGTTTTCTACATCTGTTAACAAATGAAAAAGGAGCTGTAACATTAACACTGCACCATCTTGTAAGATTTAAACAGTTTTTCTGGTGTTTTGTCAATTCCTGCAATTTTTGTCTTAGCAATTTTAAGGGCTTATATATTGTCACTTTCCAGAGAGTCTCACAATTTGGTAACACCTTGTAGGATTCTAGAGGCTGCACTCAGTCTACAGAGAATATACAGTATGGGCACTTCAGTTGTGCAACTCTTCTGTAAATCATAAATTACAAACCAGTGGCTGGGTTCACAAAATATCCTAAGCCAAACCAAACAAATCATACTATAGCCATATAAACCCAAAACCTGGATTGCAATTTATTCCCAAGTACAAATGGGGGTTTCAACTATGGTAGAAAAACTCATATCAGAACTTGCCAAAGCTTGAAGAGGATCCAGCAACTCTTTTATTGAAGCGTGCAGGTTAAAGAGAGCCATTGGTCTGCTGTTAATAGAAAAAAGTGCCAAAGACTATCAACCAAGTTTTTATATAGGTTACAGAGACTGAATAGTTAAGAGCAGAGACATCACACTGACAACAAAGGTCCACATAATCAAAGCAATGACATTCCCAGTAGTAACATATGGCTGCGAGGGCTGGAACATAAGGAAGGCTGAGAGAAGGAAGATCGATGCTTTGGAACTGTGGTGTTGGAGGAAGATTCTGAGAGTGCCTTGGACTGCAAGAAGATCAAACCAGTCCATCCTCCAGGAAATAAAGCCAGACTGTTCACTTGAGGGAATGATATTAAAGGCAAAACTGAAATACTTTGGCCACATAATGAGAAGACAGAAGAAGATGCTGGAGAAGATGCTGATGCTAGGGAGAGTGGAGGACAAAAGGAAGAGGGGCTGACCAAGGGCAAGGTGGATGGATGATATTCTAGAGGTGACAGACTCATCCCTGGGGGAGCTGGGGGTGTTGATGACTGACAGGAAGCTCTGGCGTGGGCTGGTCCATGAAGTCACAAAGAGTCAGAAGCAACTGAATGAATAAACAACAAAACAGAGACTGAAGATGAACATTTTGACCACTGACAAAGAATTGTTGTACCACCAAGAAGGAGTACAGTGAGGAGTATACAGGAATCTGAGCATTCCTGTGTCCAGAAAGAGAACACCTTGTGATGCAGGGTACTTAGCATATGAGAATTGCAAATGGTAATCAAGCTGATTGTTATTCTAATAGAACCACTTTGAACAGAGAAAGTTATAAACATACCCATTATCAGTAACCTTGAGAATGTTGCAGTTTATGGAGACATACAGTTAGTGAATCAAAGGCCACCGATTGATGTAAGAAAAGTTACAAGTCCAGGAGAATCCATATCATAGAGGAGTAGTTGTGGCATGTACAGTATATAGGAAAATGGTTTAGCAATTAAGGCTACTGTGGCTTAGACGCATTGACTTTTACATTAAATAGACAAGCAAAGGCAGAGATTTCAGGAATCAACGTCCTATGGTATGAACATGTAGAACTATAAAGCTTCCCTTCACATAACCAATGATGCTTTGTGCAGCTTAGGACTTATGCTCTTCTTAAGTAATTACATTTTTATGTAGCCCATTTGAAATATACCATCAGCTGCCTCAGAGATTTTCACTAGCAGACAAGATGTAAATTGGTTTGCATACATGCATTACAATTCTATTCAAATAAATAAAATAATCTTGTCAGTATGATTAGTAATGCCATCAGTAGATAATGCTAACAGTAATAATACTAGTTTCACTTCAGCATTGTGAAGTCCCATCGAGATCAGTGAGACACAAGTTAGACCTAACTTTTGACACTGATTTCAGTGAGATCCGGATGCAATTTAGTATCATTCTATATTTACCATTTTGTGCAAAGTATTTTTCCCATATCATGTTAGGATATCTTTTTTAGCCAACTACTTTAACAGTGTGAAAATATAATAGCTCTTTTCTGACTGGTTAGAGACAACAGCATAACTAAGCCATTATAAGTAGACACGAAGTTATATTGCCATTTATTAAGGGAATAGATATACTTTTCCCACTCCTGAAGGCTTTTCAAGGTACTTCATGAAATGGTTCCTTTCTACCAATTTTCAGTCTCAGGCGCTTGTTAGTTCCTTCATGATATCTTTCTAATTGATTGGACTTTCTGTACAATAGAATCACTGAGTAGTCTTAAAAATGGCTACATTCTACCACACATCCCTCTCTCTTAATAGGTTCAACTATGACATCAAATGTTCTGAGAAAAGCAGAGGGAGAGAAAAAAGACAAATTGATTCAACACGAGACAGCTGTGTCACTCTGCCACTTAGTTGATGCTGGGGCCCATTTCACACAATACATTGCAAATACGGAATATTCTGTCCACCCCATGGAGTTGAAGGAACCAATGAACCAATGAAAAACAGGTTAGTTCTGTCCATCCCTGAAGCTTGTCATGCCCGCATACCATGTATTTGTTTAACAGGCATCTGATAGGGCTCTATACTTACACAGGGATGTATCTGAAGTTTGATGAGGTATCTCGTTGGTCTACAGCCTCTCTGATTTTCCATTCTTCTGTTATCACTTAGGGAGAATCCTGCTTTTCTCATTCTGAACTGAGGATGTGTGTCCCCAGTTTTTCTCACTACGAATTTGGAAGATAATGTCAAAAGGCTGTTTCCTCCTCACTCCCTTCTACCTCCAAGGATCAAACTTCTCTAAACAGGTGCCTTACAGATACATTGCTGCTGCAACGCCCAATATTCCAAGTCAGCAAAGGGAAAGACTTGGAATTCTGGGGACTCCTGTCCCAACACTTTTGAAGGGAACCAGTTTGGGGAGGCAAGTTTAGTTGAGAACATTAGTTTAACAGTAGCATGAACGCATGTGGATTGCCATTAAGAATGCAAATTCCCTCTCCCAAGATTGTATTTTAAAAAAACTTATGTCCCTTAGGGATGGGACACCAGTGCCTCTTAACTATAATTCGGTTTCCTTGTTAGCTTAGAAATCATTCTTAATGTTGCACAGTTTTTCTTCCCCCTTTTTTGTCCCTCCTGAAGCTTTGATTTCACCTCTTTTCTAAACAGATGGCTGTTGCTCTTAAGTAGATAAATTATAGCTTTGAACAAAAAGTGGAGCTGTGTATTGCAGTCAGGGGAAGAAACAGAATCCTTTGAGTACTAATTTATATATAAAAAAGCCAAACAAACCTTTGTACCTTAAAAATAATGAGAGTGAGCTTTCAGGGGCCAGCAGGCTCCACATTTTAATGCCTCGTTCTTGCACCCTCATTGGTATACTCCTGGCATCTTCGTATCTGAGTGTGGATTATTTCCAAATGAAAGGCTGTTTGGCAGCAGGAGAAGCTAAGTATTTATCACCATCTTTTTCAATCCAGCATCAGAAGTGCAGGGGTTCAAAAGAGAACCAATCCTTTGCTGTAAACCTGGCAATTATGATAAAATGCAAACGTTGCCATATGGAACATAAGGGAAAAAAAATCCAAAATCCACAGAGGCAATATCTTTTATTAAGCCAAGCAAAGTTTTACAAAATTACAGCAAGTTTTACATTTCAAGAACTGTTAATCTAGCAATGGCAGCCCTTCCAAAACTCAAATTGAGACTTATCAGGTGCAGAATAGGTCCAGTTGTGATAGGGGATCTCCAAGAACTAATTGGGAAGAAGCAGCTAGTAAATGGTTGTCAATTTCCTGAAATAAAGATGCCAGCTGTCAAAACATTTTCCATTTTCCATCTTATTGCGATACACAGGTATTTTGGAAAATGGAAAACAGCAATGAATTTAAGTTGTTATTGCTGGTCCAGTAGCTCACTAGCACACCATATATTCTACAAAATTGGGGGAAAAAAATGGAATGAACAGAACTTCCAAAAGACCTTCTTGTTTCACATATTAGGAAAGTAAACAACGCCTCACAAAGTAAGGAAAGTAAGCAGGCAGACTCTGTTTTACTGATAAAAAGAAAAAGCTCAGTTGAGTCAAAGTCAACTTCATGGACACATCCACTTCTAGGTTATTAAAACATTTAATTCTAAGTGTTACCTATAAATTACCCTTTGACTTTTTAATGCCTCTTTATACCACTCACAGCTTTGCAGTCCATACTGTGGAGATGAAAATGGAATTTGTATTATGCCTATAGTTTGAGGCTATAGTGCTATTCATTAGAAGGAAATCCTGATTTAAAACACCAAAAGATGCAATAATGTTGTGAATGATAATAATGGTTTACTACCCAGTGTACAGAATTAAATGTAGCATTTATTTTTTGGTCTGTGACCTTTAGAGCTATCACTATCCTGTTCATTTATCTCCCATTTTAGAGCATTACTGTGTTATAAAAATTGCACTATAATTATAAATTATTATAATAAATTAAATAATATTTAATAAATTAAATTAAATTATTAATAAATTAAAGTAAGGATTACTTTATGTAATAAATTAAAGTAAGGATTGATGATTTCAATACAACCCCATCTTTCACTGTATGAGTTAGACGTTTTTCCAATGTGAAATATTCATCTTCTGTTCCATTGGGGAAAGGCTTCTCCACCCCATCAAAACAGAAAGGTCTGAATGCCCACACAACCACCAGTTGTTGATTGTTAGTTTAATTTTGGAATGATTGACAGTTTTTCCAACAATCCCAGAATGACAAAATTTTATTCTCTACTGCTGTTAGAATGAAAACATACAGTTCACATATTACTTTCAAATTAATGCCGGAGCATCTATTGTCTCTGAAACAGGCACAAAAGCCAAGGCTTTGCCATGAAAATTATGCAAAGAGATGGTGGCAGAAAGTCAAGATAAGCTCATATTATTTTTCCTCTTTCTCTTCAGTGAGGCAGATTATTTGCACTGTATAAAGACTTAAGTAGCCAGCAGGAATGGTGAAAAAATGAAAAATATATAAACATGAATGCTAAGTCAACAGAAACATTATTATGCAGATATTTATTAACCATTAAAGGCACCCACTTGAAAAGAAATGACTCTCTGCTCACAAGAGATATCTACTCCAAGCATGATACTTGATAATTTTAGCACACGAAGAAGGGTATGAATACTTCAAATGATGAACAGAATGAGCTGTGGCTTTCTTCACACACAATATGAATCACTATAAAAGGATCCATTACAGTTCAATTCTGGCATTCATCAAAAGAACGGATGAGTCAAGTAATAAGCTTTTTGCAAAAAGCCCAGACAGATGGTACGTTTTGCACTTCTATGAACCTTTTACCTTTTATTAAATTTGAGCATTTGTCTTTATCCACACGGACATTCAGGGAAAAGATCACAATTCCATCAGCGGGGAGAGCTTTCCTGGGATTTCTAGAGTATGTTCCTACAGACTTCAGGAACGATCAAGAAACTCCTTGCTTTTTTAGAGCCTCTGTTTTCAGTGGCAGCTCAGAAACCAGCCTGACATAAGGTATCAAGTCAAAATCTCTCCACTAAATAATGAAAAACAAATCCTCTGAGGAAGAATGAAAAACCTGCATCCTTCCAGGGATGCTGGAGAAGTACTGGAAATTCAACAAGATCAGGAGGGCTGTGGTTTTCCACATGTGCATCTAGTGGACTCCTACACCATCTTTCCTTTATCTGTCTTTGTCAGATATATGATTGGTAGTATGGTCAATGGAATACTCAAGTCCTTTTTAAGACTCTAACAGACATGGGGACTAGTGTTCCCCCCTCCCATTTTTCTCATTTTACCCTATATCACAGTAATTTTTCTCTGTTGTTGTATGTCCATTGAAGAAAATAGCCCAGGAAACAGGAGTCCAGAGAAAAACCCATGATGGACCAACATCATTTACCATTCCATTTTAACCAGTTCATTTTGCTGCCCTGAATGAAATACCTTCACCTGCTCATTTCAAATACTAAATTACAATTCCTATGGACTCGCAGGTACCCATAGGGCAAGAGGTATTGTCCCCATTTCCCTCTCCCCTTTAAAGAAAGCTTTGTTTGGTGGGTATTCTGGGAATTACAATGCCAACATATCTTGAAAGGAGCAGGTTGGGGAAAGACTGCCCTATTTAAATATACTTGAAACTAGGAGGAATTTAGTCACATGCTGTACGGTGCCTATTCAATTCAGAATGGATGGCAATGAGTAGCAGAGACAGATCTCTGAAGTCACTGGCTGTGTCCTGGTTTAAGTGAAGACCACGCCGAGACGAGGAGAAAGTCTCTAGTGTTTTATTTAACTGCTATAGTAGACAGAAAATCCTACCAAACCGAAGAAGCGTGGGAAAACCCAGACAGACAAACCCCCAAACTCAAGGCGGGTCTGTTCTGGGTTTCTTTGAATGACAGCTCAAAGTCTCTAAACTACGCATGCGCTTTCCCCCCTGGATAGGGGCCTCCTCCTGCTCACCTTCCGTACTCATTACAGGCTGGTATGTTTATTCTAGGATTAATTTACTGGAGAATTTTTTTGTAAAACAAACCCACCTTCTGCAAATTACAGCCATCACTTGGACAGCCTAGAAAGGTTTCATCTGTTCACAACAAAGGCAGAAAAATGTTCCATGGGTTCGTAATATGATGGGCTATTATGACTGTCACATGATCCATGGTGGTCTGGAAAGTACACCTAGAAAAGATCAAACAGCTTCCTCTAAAATCTCTTGTGTGTAGCAGTATGAAGATTTGGCTAAAACCTAGTTCACACACTTCATTTTATACTATCAACTCTATAATTCTGAAAAACTTTACAACAGTCTGGAATTAAGAAAGCAGAGTTGACAATGAGGGCAACTGAGTGTCTCGCCCAGCAGTGAGAAATGAAAATGGGGGCAAAGTTGATGTGGCTCATGCCAACGTGGCCCTTTCAGCAGCAGAAAGGAATAATTTCACCTGAAATGAGTTTTTACAGGAAGATGAAATTAGATGTGATAGCTTGATTAAGCTCAATAACAAATTAGTTAGGATTGCATTTGTGCCAAGAATGCTAATTAGTCTCACCTGGGAGGCTAGGGAAAGATTCCAAGAAGTCTGCCCCCCTCCAGAATCCTACCTGACATTTGAAAAATGAATAAAATATGAGACGTAAATAACTATCACAGGAGCCAATTAAATCTGAAAATGATAGCAAAGAAAAAAAAGAGAGAGTGTTCCATATTTCTTCAGCAGTGATACCCAGAGGGCAGTGGAAAGTACAAGAAACATAATTCCCTGTTCAAACAGGATATTGAGAAATCTATGGATTAGCTGATGCAGATCACTTGATTTCCATTGATTGATGGCCAAGTTCATAAATATGTATACATCTCTTGATTTCTATCACTTGACCAGTGAATTGAGTTCATAAATGTTCACCTGTTATTTAATCTCCATCACTTGATGGCTACACACTTGATGACAAAGGCGAAATCCACAAATGTGCATATATCACTTGATGGAAAGAGAAGAAGGAAATATCTTCCTTGGTTTAGGATTCATAGGATCCTCTGACATCCTATCAGTTGATAACAAGAGAAATAAGATATGATTCCATCACAAAACACAAAGTTCCATCTATGATGTTTTAGGTAGGGTACCATTGGCCAGCATTTATATTGGTATTCTTTAATTATGAATATAAGCATATGAAACTGATTGACTCCACCCCTACATAAGTAGTACATGGAAAGGCATTCGTATATGAACCTTAATTTAATACCTGTTCCAGTTATATAGTTATTCTCAACAAAGCTAAGGGAGATGAGGTACATTTCTTGATTGCACCAGTTGTCTCCAGTGCTTTTAATAACTTAATTGGTAAATGTGAAAGAAAGTAGCTTTATTATTAAAGAAATATGACAAGCATATATGAAGTTATACAAAAAATAATTACAGTAATATTGGAGTTGTATGCAGGCCTGCTCTGTCAGCCCCACTGTGCTCAAAGAAGCCTACTCTGTAGAAAGTCAGTAATGGCCTTTGGTCTTGCAAATATCTGAGGTCAACTTTAGCAATGATTAATTATTATGTCTACCCCCTGGAGGGCTATAGATTTCAAATCTCTGCTGAGAAAGTGTATTTAAGATTTTGTTAAAACCTGCCTCAGGGACAACAGAACTGTCAACTCCCCAAAATCTGAAATTCAGCAACAATAGATTTTCTTTTTCAGAAAAGTCTCTCAGATTGGTTAGCATAGACTTAATTTAGGAGCTAGCTTTCCATAATTGTCACAGCTTGTTTAATCACAAGAAGACTTTTCCCCCCAAGGTTTACACACAACGAATTGAAACCCATTTGTTGGCAAGCCTCTTTGCTTTAAAATCATTTCAGCATGGTTAAAGGATTAAAAAAAACTCCTTTCAAGAGGTCAGAAATGCCATACTGCCAAACATTCCATTCAGAAATATTACTTTAAATTTGTATCTTGTGCAAAAAAACACATAATTAATGTATGTTGACAATTTAAGCTGCAATAGCATGTTACTGATATACAACCATACTATATGCTAAGGGTTGGATCCACCATAGAACATGGATCATTTTCTGATCACTGAAGGGATGTTAATATGTTTAATTTATTTATTTATTTATCAAATACAGTGAGAGTAAAGTGTAATAAAATATAGTTGATTCTACTTTAAAAAAAAGCTTGATGTCTGGTTTATTTTTCTTAGATGATTGCAGCTAGGAAAAATCTCTACAGAGGGCTGTTTCATACAAATTCATCTTCTAAGTGAGGCTCACACAAATTTCAAACTTTTCACTAAACCATAGTGTAGTTGTTTTTAGTTTATGATATTGGTTGAACCTTTATGACGTTGGTTGAACCTTATCAGTGCATTTCAAAATCAGGGTTTATGACTTATTGTGACTATGATGAATGACTTAATCTGCTGAATACAAAGCATCTACACCACTACCAGTCTGAAAGAATCTGTGCTAATTGTGTTTATTCTAAATCTATCTCATGAACACATATAGTTGTATGTCCATCCATCCATCCATCCATCCTCCCAATATACCATGGCATACCTAATGTCCCCTCCTCTTGTTTTCCCCACAACAATATCCTTGTTAGATGGGTTAGGCTAAAAGAGTGTCTGGCCCAAAGTCACCCAGCCACCTTCTGTGCTTAAGCGAGAACTTAAACTCACAGTCTCCTGGTTTCTAGTCCAGCATCCAACTGGATCTTCAATCAGATGGTGGCATCTAAGCATATTCAGCTGTATATGTAAATCCTAAATCTTAATCCAGGAATATCAAGGTACAGCCAATGGGGACTGTTTAATCGGAGGTGGGTTTTTACAGAGAAATATTCTCATTAAGGCTGTATAGTGCTTAGAATTTACTTCTGAAAAGGTACTTCAGAACAACCCTTTTTTTCTAGGATCATGTGGTCGCCATACAATCCTGAAAACATATCTTAATGTATCGCTAACAGGTGCTCCATCTCTGCACTTAGGGATTCTGATGTTGGTTTTTGGAATTTGGTCTGCATAGCTGTAATTACATGAATTAAAGCCCTCTTTAAGTTTGCTTTTTTTTATCTGTGTATTCATACAATGCACAAACTCCAATTCTGAGTAAGCTTGAATTCAAGAGGAGCTCTGTTTCTCAAGTCACTGTTGAGCCTGAACTCTCACTTACTTTTAGGCAATACTTTGGCATTTTTATCCAAGTCAGATGCAAAACCCACATCCAGATAAAGAAACTAGGGGCAGACTAAGGGCTCCAGACTTCTAAAATAAAAGCTTGTAGGAAAGAGCCACTTGTTGGAAGTTACATAGGAGATTTAACATAGCACAAGCATGTCTCATGGGTCACTTATACCCTACTTATTTGAAGCTATAAGTGGGTTCTGGCATATCAGAATTTAGGGCCGAAAGGTATATATAAATGTACAGTATACCTGAATCTGAACACAGTTACAGAAGATTCAGCAACATATATAATTCAAATCCCCTCTGCAAAGAAAAGCAGGATCTATATCAAAACAAATCAACCAAAAGCTATGCCAGACTATCAGTATTACACAGCACCACAAAATATACCAAAGCAGATCAGAATCTGAGATCCAGGTGAAGTCTCAGTTCCAACAAGAATCTTTTTACTTCAAGAAGGGGCCAACAACTTGCCTTAAAACTTCACAATATTTCATTTTCCAGGGAGAGTCCAATGGTAGCTCTGTTGCTTAAGACCCAGAGCTGATATTTCCTGAACTTAATATAGCAACTCTCTATCCAAAATGTCACCACAGCCCAAATATTATTTATGGGCCTTAAGTAAATCATATTTCATCTCCACCCTCCTATCTGCAAAATAGAAACAGTGATGAATCTTAACAACCCTATGGGATTGTTATAAAGGAGTACTGGAAACTGCCATTTTTTGTCAATCTTCAGAAACCCTATATGCATGTTTAATATTATTATATTAAACATTTATTATTATCATGGTAAGGGTATAAATCTCCTGCCAACCTAGCAGTTCGAAAACATACAAATGTGAGTAGATTAATAGGTACCGCTTCGGCGGGCAGGTAACGGTGTTCCGTGTAGTCATGCCGGCCACATGACCACGGAAGTGTCTACGGACAAACGCCAGCTCTTTGGCTTGAAACGGAGATGAGCACCGCCCCCTAGAGTCAGACACAACTGGACTTAATGTCAAGGGAAACCTTTACCTTTACCTAAGGGTATAAATAAAGATGACATAACATATCAGTGGTTAAAGGGCTTCTAAAATACATTTATAACTTTGTCCTGCTTTAGCCTATGACCCAGGATTAAATAATGCTTGTCTGCTTGGTTGTCAGCATTTTAATTTCCTTCTTGTTGGGTTAAAAGGTCATTAATCTTTTTTTTTTTTTTTAAGGGAGTTGTGCTTCTTGTAGACAGCAAGTAACAAAGGCCTATAAAATCCTCATATCAACAAAACCATGCTAATAGTATACTTGGAGGCTTTGAACACACTAACCATTTACTTGTTTGCATTACACAGGCTGCTAAATCCTTCACAAAATATTGCCACACTTAAGGAAACAGTTCATTGTGTATTCTGCCCCAATTATGTGTATTAAAAGGAGTAGTTAGGCTGTTTAGTGAAAAGAATGAAATTAATGAGGTGTAATCATTGCATTGCAAAATGAGTTTATTTTCCATTTATTTTAAGGTGGTTTTATACCACTCATTAAAAGACAAATGTTTCAAGTGATTCGGGTGTTATTTAAGTGCTTAAAAGCTGCCGTCAGGTTAAAAGAAATTATTCTGAGGATGAAATTCTCTTTCTGTTACTCAGGGAAGGATGATGAGTTAGCAGTTATCCTTTCAGGTGTGGGAAGCAAATGTGAATCAATTAGATCAGTGATGGGGGTCAGTCTGAGCAAGTAATGTGATAGTATGCTCATTCCTACTGTAGACACCCCAGCATGATTGAATAAACAAGTACCATCTGCTTAGGACTTCAGGCTAAGGTCTGCTTGTCAAAATGAACAGGACAATCTCCAAATAGATCAGGACTGGCACTCCACCCTTGAAAATAAGTTAAATAACACACATTATTATCTGTAGAAGAATGGCATTTAAATCACTAAAGTTAAGAATCTAGCATTACCTTAGTGTCTCAGTGAAGATACAGTGGTGGAGGCACCTGATATAAGAGATTCTAAGCTATCTCTATATAGATATACAGAAACTACTCACTTTAATAAGCTAATGGGGGGATTGTTAAAGCTAAAGGTCCATTAAATGGCAAACAAGATTTTTTGGGTGCCAGAAGACACACATATATGAGAAAACCTACTTTAGTATTAACAATGCATTTCCATTTTGAGAGGAAACAGCAGGCATCGTCCAGACGGATTCACCAAACAAGGCCCTTGGTCTGTTGTTTGGTCTGAGACCAGAAAAATCTCATTTCCAGCAGATGTTGTTGGTTAAATCAGTAGTCCTCAAAATCAAGGTCTGTTAAATCAAGGATCTACTGTATTCTGGAGGGAAACTGGATTTAGAAGTGAAGAAAAAAATGAGCTGTTAAATACATATACCTAGAGTTCAAGAAGATGTGGTTTCTTGAAGGAGACACAAATAGCACGGGAAGCTTTTCAAACTTCTGCCTTTCTGGAAAGAACCAATGCCCAGCCTCAGTGTGTAGAGACAGTCCAGGTGCTGAAAATATTTTGCTAAGAAGCTGCAACTTCCAGTTTTCTGGCTGACCACCCAGCAAGGTGGTTCAAAGATTCCTGTAGCTTCAGGAAGATTCCATAGATGATAAAGTTGTATTTCAGGAATTGTTCTGACCAGCGCTTTGAGAAAAGGCCATGAACCTCCCTAGCATGCTCAACTGTGTCCAATCACAGTCTTTCCCCTACCATTGTTCCTTCCCTTTTCCTCAAGTTCCCAGCCTTGGATCTTTCCTAATCTTCCCTGAGATCGCAAATACAGATTATGAAACAGCTGACTTGGCTCACCATAATGACAAACATATGGTTGACAAAAGAGCAAAAATCAGCTCTCTCCTTCTGCAGGCCTAACTACCATTCCTTTCCCCCCCTTTTTTTTTTTTGATAAAGCAGCAATCAATAGGGATATCCATCAGGGCCCAGCCAACCTTAGCACATTGTCAATGCATGTTTCATCTGCCACATCACACTTGCAACCTATCCTGTATACTAATAACCCGCATTCTTTTACTCCAAGTGCTCCTTACTGCAGAAGATGATAAACAAGAAAAAAAAAAATCAATAGTTTGACCCTGCAGTGGGCAGGGGCCACTAACAGGTGCCATGTCCTCATCAATACGCAATCTGAGAGATTTCCTTGGAATTGGATTGCAGAGTCAATTGCTGAAAAAATGATGATGGGGAGACAAAAAGAAAGGAAGAAAAACTCAAATCTGGTGAAAAGGCCACTTTCAGTTGCTGTTACCGAGTTGGACTCTCTGTCATTAATTTAAGATGGCTTGAGACTGTAAGTATGTACAAGTTAGACTATCCGAATCTCAATTGTACCCAGTTCAGAACTGGATTTAAGGGCAAGCAAATCTCAATTGTACCCAGTTCAGAACTGGATTTAAGGGCAAGCATTCCAAGCAGATGTCTGAAAATTTGGCTTAGGAAGGGGAGGCAAGGAGAATGGGACTGTTGTAGGTAATTCAACTGTTGAGGCAAATATTTTTTTAAAAGAAATACCTTATTACATGAACAAACCACTGATTTACAGATATTAGCACATAGAGTTAGTGTGTTCAAGCCGTACAGCTATGCCTTGAAGTTAGGAAATGCAATAAAAATCATGGGGTGGTGTCAAATATAGCTGCTTGATGGAGCTTCTGTAATGATAGAGAATAATGCAGGTAAGAGGACCTCTTCCATTATTAAAATGATTCCTTCTATCATGACTACATCATGATTATTAAAAGGACTCCTTCCATCATGATCCACTTTGGATCCTACTAAAATATTGAAAAACTGGAACAACTTAGGATGTGATTTGATCCCCTGGATTGATTTGCTTTTGACCTCTCCTAAGTAGTGAGACAACCCTTTATCTTGTTCACTAATCCCTCTCTTTTTCTTAGAGATATGCAACTAGCACAAGTTTCCCATTCCCCTGACACAGAAGACCCTTAGCTCACAATGCTTTTAAAAATGCAATTCTATAAGTACCTTTAGGGTAAATGCAAATTGCAAACATTTATGCATACTCTATGTTCATTTGGATAATATATTGGTATAACTGCAGTGTCCTTGCACAGCACTAAAGTCATTTCAAAAAATGCAAATGCACACAATTGCTAGAATCACAAATATTAAATGTAAACTTACAAACCCTATTACAACACAGAGAGATGTTTTGGACAGTTGCCCCATTCAGGTCAGAATTTTCATGACTATTTCATTATGTAATGAGCTTGTCTAGGCAAGAACATGGAAGGAGGGACAGAGAGAGATTGAGAGAGAGAAACACAGTTGGGGAAAAAAGGCACCATCCAATATGGAGCGATACACAAAAGCATGATCAACTCAATTCTGTTAGAACTTTCTCTTGAGGTTCAGCATAATTTCTCATCAATGCATTAGATGGTTAGCACCATTTTCTGTTGCATCTTAGTATAAAAGTCAGTTATAATGTGTTAGGCAAATAGACCCCTTTCAAGTTTAGTTACCCAGATTAGTTTCATTGATTTTATAGATGTAATGCTTATAACTCTAGGATAGGTATCGTTCACAGTAGACATGGTTGTACAGATGCTTTATTGTATTTTGCTATATACTGTCATTGACTGAAGTAGTCTTCTCCTCCTCATCCTCAATGCATTTTCATGCCAGATTAAATTCCTATTAATTCACTGCTATCAAAAGAACAAAATAGGACATCTTGTGAGGAATGTACACAGGACTTAGCCCATTATCCCAAAATCAGACCAAGTTCTGGGTTCTTAATACATCAAGAAGGACACCTCTAGACAACTTCCAAGAGCTCCACAGTTAATGTTTCTAGAACTAGAGCTAGAACTGGAACTGGAAGAACCAGAATCAGAACTAGAGCCAGAGCCAGAACTAGAACTAGACCCAGAGCAAGAACTGGAACTAGAACTAGAACCAGAACCAGAGCGAGAACTAGAACCAGAGCTAGAACCAGAACCAGAGCTAGGACTGGAACTGAAACTGCAACTAGAACTAGAACTAGAACTAGAACTAGAACCAGAGCTAGAACTGGAACTGGAACTGGAAGAACCAGAATCAGAACTAGAGCCAGAGCCAGAGCCAGAGCTAGACCCAGAGCAAGAACTGGAACTAGAACTAGAACTAGAACCAGAACCAGAACCAGAGCGAGAACTAGAACCAGAGCTAGGACTGGAACTGAAACTGCAACTAGAACTAGAACTAGAACTAGAACCAGAGCTAGAACTGGAACTGGAACTGGAAGAACCAGAATCAGAACTAGAGCCAGAGCCAGAGTCAGAGCTAGAACTAGACCCAGAGCAAGAACTAGAACCAGAACCAGAACCAGAGCGAGAACTAGAACCAGAGCTAGGACTGGAACTGCAACTGCAACTAGAACTAGAACTAGAACTAGAACCAGAGCTAGAACTAGAACCAGAGCTACAAATGGAACTGCAACTGCAACTAGAACTAGAGAACTAGAGAGCTAGTTTAGTCATTCTTGGTGGTTTCATAGATGCACCCATGTAGTTCTTCCGGCACCTACACAGATGTGGTTTGCTATGATTTTTTTTTTTTAACTTTTCAGCCCAGCCTACACTTCTGAGATTTCCTTATGGTCTGCCCCCCGCTTAGCCTTTTGAGATCTGCTAAGGTCAGCTAAACACTGCCATCTGCTGTAGACCTATTTAAGTAACAGCTTCCTCAATAAGTGCCTTTAGGAGAGACGGCCAGCAGTGGTGGATTCCCATCTGAATGTCCAATCCAAGTATTTTGTCAGATGCATTTGAAGACATTAGCTCCGCTGACAAAGGTGGTTTCATGGTACTTTGTTTTGCTCGCATCAAATGGCATTCTTTGCTTCTGAATATTTTCATCCCTGATACAGAAATGGTGAAATTGCAGGAAAGTGTAACTTTTTTTGTAGGAATAAGGAATATGAAACTTAGTCAACAGACCAGACTTCCTTATCAGACATTGAAAGTGTCTGTTCATTCACCTGAAATAGCTTATTCTTCCCTTAAACACTTAAAGATATTTCAGAGGCTTGGCCACCAAGAAACATTCCATTTCTGAAGTTTCTTGCACACAGATTAATGTTAATTTGCCTCAAGAGTTTTACACACTTCACATTCCTGCCCTCTCCCTCACCTTTTATCTTAGAACATGTTATGATAGTTTTGGTTAGGTACATAAAGGGAAGTTACAGGGAAGATGACCAAGAACTATTTTCTATGACGACAGAAACTAAGACTAGAAATAGTGGGTATGAGTTGCAGCTACCTAGGTTTTATTTAAATATAAGGAAAAAGTTCCTGATGGTAAGGGCAGTACAGTAGTGTGATGGTCTAGCTATGAAAGTTGTGGGTTCTCCATCTTTGGGAGTTTTAAAGAAGAGGCTGGATTTAACTGATTTTCCAGCACAGTGCAGAGGATTGGACTAGATGATCCTTGTGGTCCCATTCGACTCTGCAATTATATTAGTCTACCTCTGGCCCCAATAATCCATGGACTTAGGCATCTCATTCAACCATCAGAAAAATATGCATATATTATCCCTGTTAATTCTTTATAGGTAAGTTAACAATGCTGAGATTTGGATCTTATATCCTTCCTTCCTTTCTCATGCAAGTAGGAGGGTGAATTATCCTAGGTGATTTCAGTTTAGTTTAATCAAATGCAAACACAAATTAATGAGCTTCTTCAAATCAAGATCTATGTAATGTATTTAATTTAAACTTCTGTGGTCTGATAATATCAAGTGGCAATGATTAAAAGCAGTGCGGATGCTCTTCATCAGAGAGCGGACCCTAAATCCCTGAGTTACCTTCCCCCCTGAAAGCAGACTTCCATTCTGAAGCCTCCCCGAGGGAAAACAACAAGAGCTTCTGCTAACCAACCCTTTTCAACTTGCAGAGAGAGAAAAGGCAGAGCACTTAAAAAAACAAACCCAAACATCTATCCAGAAGCAATATAAAATGACTTTCCTGCACTACTTTTTGAGGAAAATAGATTGTCTGACCCAAGGCCTACAGAAAAGCCAAAGCAGCATGTTACATAGAATAAAACATGGGGGGGGGGATTTCTAACCTCTTGGAAACATTCAAAACATACTGTATATTTGTGTTCATAACTGGAATGCCAAATGAAGAACTGGACCAAAATCCAGGTGAGCTACAGATTCTTACAGAAACTACTGGCCACTGAAGTAATGTTGCAGCTTTGTATAGAGTACCATCCTACTTAAACTTTATTTCAATTCCCCTATTCCCAAATAAGATGATGGGAGCCGAAGTCAAACACATTTGGGAGGGTCGACTTCCTGAGGAAGAAATTGAGGACTGAAGATGGCCCTTCAAAAAGCAGAGCTGACGACCATGGCAGAATGAGGAGCCGGCAAGTAGACCGGCTCTTTGAAACATCTCTGGACAAGGAGAGGACTTGAGATCACCCACAAGTGCTCCAGACAGTTGGTCCTTGCTAGGAAACTGCAAGATAGTGATCTCTAGCAAATTTAGAGCTCTGGGAGATGAAGAAATGGCCAGCTAGCAGTCGGCACCTTTAAAAGGACACTAAATTTGCATACTTCCTTTTGTAATCATTTTCGGAAATTGCTTGTTAACTGCTTTTTAGCTCTTAGAAACCTTTGGATTGACAAGTTTGACAGCACCAGGTGAGTTTCCTTCAACCCTTAGTGAAAGAAGTTTTAAAGAACTTAAATATGCATACATACATACATACATACATACATGGAATAAACAGCAAAAGGGTAACTAAAACTTTGATTTTAGAAAGTTACAAACAGACTAAGGGTCCAGATAAATTTGAAATAAAATTTTGGAATTATAAAGAATCCTTCCTGAGGGAAAATGCATTTGTTTTGATTTTTTTTTTTAATAAACATAAGGTAAGATTTTAAAAAAATAAAAACAATGATCATTCAAGATATAGGAATGATATAAGCTCAGTCAGGGAAGTGCAGGCCAAGAAATAATCAGGGGAACAACTACTGTAAGCCTGGGGAATAATTTCCAACATTGTTCCAGCAACCAGCAAACTTGAGTAGAATGCTTTGTCCTTTGGAGCCATGTCCAAGTCTCAGCTGCAGTTTATCCATAAAATTTGGAGAGCTTCATTCTGAGTAGAGTTTCTAGTCTTCAGACAGACTTCTATTTCCAAGGAGACTCTGCTTTTGAACACTTAAGATTTCATTTCTATGACAAATGGTTGTCTGGGTTTGCACCCTCTAACATCAGCACTCCCAAGGATTGAAAGGTGGTTTAGGTCCCCTCTCTATATAAGATAGCAGATCTTCACATCCCTAGGGTCCTTTCAAAGCACTTTCTGACAACTGGTACAGACCATCCTGTTCTGAAGGACTGGGATCTTCTTGGTCAGCCTTGGATGGTCATTCCAAATTTCTTGTCTCAAAGGGTGTTGGCTCATCTTCAGAAGGGGAATCAGCTAGGAAGTGCCTGACAAAAACACTGTAACTCAGCAGAAGAACACAAGTTCCACATTCTTGGCATCACCAAGGGGAGATATGAAAGACCCCCATCTCAATCTCTAAAAAATCCCCACCAATATTGACCCAGATGGACTATTAGATGGAGTCAATGTCTGGGTTCACATAAGCCAGAATGTGTCTTGTTTATGTGGTGGGAACTTAATGTGTTTCCAAATCGTGGTTTATGGCTTAGAATGTCATATGAACCCAGCCAAATATTTCTATCCAGTAAACTACACTAGTTGAAGTCCATACATCTTAAAGTCTCCAAGGCCGAGAAACACTTCTATAGGAACTCAGCTAAGACAAGTCAGCTTTTAAAGTTCTGTCTTTGTATTCACTGGTTACTTCCATACATCATGGAGCTAAAAACAGCTGCATGCTATAATGTTGGATTAAATGCACCCTACTCGCTATTCCATTCTATGTTGCCTTATGGATTGCTGTGCTTCCAAGTGAATAAGCAAAAGTGTTTAACTCTGCAACATGTTTCTGGGAGCAGGGGAGGGAGGTCTCCCTGAAAGTGCTGAATCCAGATTGGGTGATCTTTATTGAAGGAGATTAATGCATCGGAGAAAAGAAGATTAACTCATGCAAACAAAGAATTTCCTCTGCTTTGTCAATAAATCCCCATAGCTTATTTACAACTGCACTCAAAAGAGACACAATGTAAGTGGAAGAGGTACTGTAGCTGGCTTATGGCTTTGATGCTACCAAGATGACCATTGTCAGGGCAAGCAGGAGGGGGAGATGTAGCGGAGAGATGAAATTAAAAATGGCTGGTGAATCATTAGTAAATTGATCAGGAGAGGTGGGATAAACAAGATTTCTGCATCCAAAAGAGAAAATGAAATGTTATTCAAAAGATATTAGAACCATTATGGCAAAATCTTGTCTGGAGTACTGTATTCAGTTCCCATTGCTGAATGATTTTATGGTTTTTATAGTTCAGGAGTTTTTATTGTTGTTGTGAGCTGCCCAGAGTTGTGTTTTAAGATGGGTGGTCATACAAATCTGTTAAATAAATACAATAAACTTGAAGCAGGAGGAAAAGTTCACATGTAAATGTACATTTAATGGAAGTGGGATTTAAGCCAGCATTATTGGATTAGAGCCAATCCAGATAAAGTAGAGGGGATGGGTTTATTTTATTTAAAACAATTTAGAGACCACCTGACTCCAGAAGACTCTGGGTGGCTTACATAGGAAAAAGAAAAAAGAAAAAAAGAAGAAACAGATCATAAGCATACAGAATGCAGATTCTCTGTAACAATAAAACATGCTTCAGGGGTTCAACCACCATCTTGCACCAAGGCCTGGGAGAACAGCCAATCTTTCAATGACTTTCTGAATGTCATCCATGTGGGAAACATACAGACCGCTGTTCCAAAGTGTAGGTGCTGCAATAGAGAAGGCATGATTCCTGGGTCCTGATAGATGCCATTGTTTTACCAGGGGGACTCAAAGTGACCCACACCACTTGATCTCAGCAGATGGTCATTCATCGCATTAAGGCCTAGTTGGTTTCATTATTGCTTCATAAGTAAGCTACTGTTGACTAGATTTGCAAACCAAATCACACACTAAGGGTATAAAAAATGAGACCCATGGTCTCAGATGGTCTGCCAGGATACCATGTAAACCACAAAGCACCTTCAGAGTTGATAGAATGAAAACAAAAAACAAAAACTGTCTTATTTTGTCATTATTCATTTTGGTGGGCAGTGGCAAGGCATCTTGGGTACCTTAAGGCTGGCAGAGGATTAATTATCTTGCACTTATCTTGTCTCTTAAAACCTTTGAACCTTCCCTCAAGAAAATTCTGGCCCACATACCTTGGGAATACAGGCCCTGCTGTCCCCTACAAAACCTGAAATGGCCCTTGGGCCATAAACTATAAATTACAAACTACAATGGGTACAGAGTGACAGGATGTATGCATTGCATTTATTCATGATTTCTTTGGTTTGGTTTAGTAAGCTGTTCGAATACAGTCAGTTATGGCTTTGGTGCAATATGTGAAACCAGCCAGCTTCTTTCTTTGCAACTAGAGAGTTTGCATTTTCCCACAATCAGAAAGTCAGAATTTTGTATACATTGAGACCTGTGAAGGCTATAAACATAGAACACTGGGACTGTAACATACTGAGTATATGCTTTGAAACTTATCATTGGTAGTTGCTTATTTTTCAATTTAATGTCACTTCTAGTATCTGTAAACAGAGGTCTGCTTATCTCTGCCTGCTGTGACAAATCTGTGACACGGTCTGGGCAAAGTATGACAGTTGGAGATAACCTTCAAAGTAGCTGCATCAAAAGTAGCTGCATCAAAGTAGCTGCATGAGTTTTATACAGGACATAGCTGCTTTAAAGCTTTAAGGAGTTTTTGCTTGTGCTAATACCCTTTAAAAAGTGCCCTATCAAATACTTTGCACAGCCCTGTTTATCCAAGGTACAGTAGCTAAATGGAAACTCTACAAAAGTATCAGATTATGGTGTTATATCATCGTGTCTTACCTGGGCACTTCCCAGAGAAATCCAGCTGGCCAGTCATAGAAAGCAGGACTACACAGATGACGATCTGCACCAAAGAAGCATTTTGCATTTTCAGGTTTCCTAGCAGTTGCAGGATGTGCTCTCAAATTAACTCACTCAAATAAAGTGTTCCATGAAGATAGCAATGTGAATAATAGATTTGCCCTTTAGGAAGTTAATTGTATGATATTCACCATTAGGCTTGAAAGGTGTGTAATAATAAGACATGGGACCACTCACAGAATCAGGAAGATGAGGGGAAGGAATGATTGAATAATCACCCCCTCAGTGAACACAGTTCAGCCTTTGCTTCTAATGAGGCGAACATCCCAAACAATAAGAAAATTATTATATTCAGTTATATGATCAAATACTTTTGCAATGCATGTGCATTAGGGGGCCAATTAAAGTTTATATGGCTGACTTTTGCTATTTTGTAGCACCTGAGTGCTTGACTTCCCAACCTTAGTGTTTCTTAATGATTTTCAGCATCTTTTTCAGAAGGCCTATCTTTAACAGCTGTCAGCTATTGGCCAATTGCATAGATTTTGTTGATGACTGGACAGAACGCAGCTCGTAATTATCTAGCTAAAGTCATTGACTAGGTTCATATATTGCATTAAGCCATAGGTTAACATGACAATCATTTACTAAACCACAATGAGTTCACTTCACCTAGGATGGTAAACCATAAATCATATTTTACCAAATATAGTTGGCTTGAAGTATTCAACATAACCTCCCAGAGTCCCTCTTCTCGGAGGAGATGGGCAGTGGTAAAATTTGAAAAATAAATGAATAAATACTAAGTCAAAGTGTATAATCAGGCTCAAGGCTATGGATTTCCACAATACCACCATCACCTGGTGTGTCCTCCCAGAACCCCTCTAAAAAGTTATCACAAAATTGTAGTGTTTATTATGAAAGTGAAAATTATTAAATACATAGGGAATGATTCCAACAACTGTGTTTAATCATTGCAGCTTAAATTCTATTTAAATGAAATCAGGTTCAAATTAGTTGCCGTCCTTTCCTTCACAATCATTTTGGGACAGAAAGCCTCTGGCATACCATTAGAAGGTGAAATGTGGTTCTTAAACACCCCCCTGCAATAATGCACCCTTCACAATGCAACATAAAGATGTCACAAGATGACTTAGTACAATGTGAAAATCAGCCACCATAAATACAGCCTATCTTTACTGCTCACCATTCAAACAAAACTTTTCTTCACTTATAAGGAAGGGCTGGACTGAGTTGGGGTCCAAAACCTAGGCCCATCTCCTATATCACTTCATTCCTCTCCACACCTTTTCCTTCTAGGTCTGACCTTTTTATTTTGAATGAGAAAGTCTAAATGGGACTGGAACCCACGTCCATTCAAATTTAAGTCCAAACTTCATGACCAAGAACTCTGAGAAATCAGGAGCTATGAATATGCAAAAGCATGGAATTCATATTTGAATGACTACAATTACAATCATCTATATTTTACTGGTCAGTAGGAGAAACAATGACGTGTTGGGAGTAGAACCTTTGTGCCTGAACATATTTAATTACAGAAGTCCATCTGGCCTCATCACCAATCAATTCCTATTGTCTGATCAAGATGCCTTTGGGGGGGAATTAGATACAGCTGAAACAGTTTCCAAATTGTAGTTGTTCTACTGAGATATAGTTGACAATAGTTTCCCTGCCCCGCCCCCCTTATATATGCAGCCTGATATTTAATGACTATCTGATTCTTTGTCTTTTAAGTTACAGGAGAAGGATAAAAATAAATTGAATTCATCATGATGGCATTAGCCACTAGATGTCAGCAAAACTAACAGAGTACTTTAGATGCTTGCAGGACACATTTTTCTTTCAGTTAAGTTAAAAAAAAAAAACCTGTTCATCGGTTTGTCTGCGGCATACAAAGCTACATCTGAACATATGGACATAAAATTCAAGTATTTTTGTGGTGCTATCTCTGTAATCAGAAAGATTAAATGCATGTCATGATTAGAGCACTGTTTTCTTCTCTTTTCTTTTTTTAAATAGATACCAGTAAAATGCTAACAGAAGCAAACTGCCATATTCATATAGCTAAATGCAGGTATAATTTTATGCAGTGAAAAGTGTAAGACACAATCTTTTATTGGTCAATAGTTCATTTCATTACAACTGGGGTCAACAGAGATTGACAGTCCAGTCAATGAAATTGTCAATATGTGGCTTTCAGCTTAGAAATGTAAACCCACTGAAAATATAAGTGATATTCAAAGTATTTTTAAGCAACAGTGACAAAAGGACATTTGAAGGGCAATTGTTGGAAGCAAAATCTAAAGTTAAAAGGGGTTAACAAGTTTAAAAACATTTTCAGCATCAGTAAGAGGTAGCAAAATAATACCAAGTTTCCTTTATAATGACTTGTAATTGACTCATTGTGGAGCTGAATTGCATTGTGCATTATTTTTTCTGGCTCATGAAATAATTTCCTGTAAACTTCCAGACATTTTCCCATGGATTCTAGACCTTTGCAACTGTTTTCATTATTTTAATATGAAACAAAAACTTTGATATCACAAAGCAAGATGTCAGAGGACAACTGGATTTGTGAAATGCCTGAATTAATTAGAATGCAGTACTGACTAAAACCTCAGATGTAACCAGGAATGTTAATAATAGAGTTAATAAAATGTTCATTCAGAGCTACTTCTGAGTTGGAAACAGCAGAGAAAGGAGGAAGGACATACTACAGCTACACGTAATCCAATTCAAATCAAGAGATATGGTTTCACCAGAGGTTTAAGAAGCAGACCCCTAAATATGATTGTCCATATTTAAGTCTTCTGCAAAACTGTTATTGGATTAATTATATAGAAAACCCCATATTTACAATATGCCTTGCTGCCCTTAATACTTTCATGGGTCATGTAAGACAATAAAATATTAAGAATAAAAACAATTTTTAAAAACATTTTGTTTTTTTGATACAAGATTGGAGTTGCTTGTCTTTTTTTTTTTTTTTGGGGGGGGGAGGCAGTGTACCCAGCTCCTGCAGATTGTTTTGGAAATACCTTGAACTTCTTTATTATTGTGTGAACCAGCTCTCACAAGTATTATACATGAACCCAACCAATTGAGGTTTATTCAGTAAACTGTGCTCAAGCAAACGAAGACTTAATGCAGTGTGTGAATTAGTCACATTTCAGCAAGCCTGAAAACAACAAGAACAATGCAAGGGGCCTAAGTTGTTATATCAAAAGAGCCAAATCTCTATCAGCCAGCAAAAAACTAATCAAGGATCAAACTGCTCCCAGGAATGGGTTATTTTTTGTTAACAAGGCTCATATCATCAACATGGCACTGTCTTCCATAGTGACTAAATTCACAAACTGCATTAAGTCTTTGTTTGCTTGAGCACAGCTTACTGAATAAACCACAGTTGGTTGGGTTCAAGTATAATACTTGTGAGAGCTGGTTCACACAATAATAAAGAGGTTCAAGGTATTTCCAAAACAATCTGCAGGAGCTGGGTACACTGCCTTCCAAAAAAAAAAAAGACAAGCAACTCCAATCTTGTATCAAAAAAACACAAGAATGAAAGTGGGACTCTACTTGCTTTGAATTGCCCATACGTATATGTCTCATTTGAAAGTAGAAGTACTCACTGGATTTTTTAGACTGTTTATTTCCAGTCCTTTTAAAAAGTCTAACGATGCTCAACCATTAGCCATAGTTTACATATAACAATGAAAAAAAAATCATACAACATGCTAAAATAGGACTAAATAAGCCATTACTTAGTCTTTTCATGTTTGATTATGTTGATCACAGTCCAGGTGTTTACAAACTCCGACTACTACATACTGTACACTACTTAGTATTGTCAGTGGTGAGGAATAACAAGTGGTCCAATAATATCAGATTGCTCACCACTGATCATAACAATTTCAAACCCTGAGGCCTCGAATGTTCCTGGAGTATGAATTCCATCATCTATCATGATGATGAAAATGATGCTGAAAATTATGGGAGATTTAGCATCTCAGGAACCACACTGACATTATTTAACTGTATGGAACAGTACAGGTAGGTGGCCCATAGGGAATTCAGATCACAGGATCTTTAGGGCTAAAAATCATAATATTTAAGAATTTGACAGAGAAATCCTATCTAGCCTCATATCAAACAGAGAGATGTTCATGGCAGGGTGACAGCTGCATTTCTAAGGCTTTTTGATATGCTGTCAGTAATAAAAGGGAAAACAGGAATATTATAAAATCTCCTTTTACCCCAGCTGAATGCTACTATTAGGGCTATTATGATAAACTGCAATCAATGAGAAAGAAAAAAAGGAAGTTACTAGGACTCTGTGTTCTTGCCCAGTTGCAGTCACACCAAAGAGGCTCTTGAATATTTATTTATTTATTTATTTGTTCATTAAATTTCTCTGCCACCCATCTCGTGCAATGAATATGGCTGTAGCTCTCCTAATGGATCCCTTCCCCAACCCTGCAAATACAACTATACTCTCTACTATATTTATTTTGGGTAGAGGAAGGCAAAAGAATAGGAAGTAGTCAACTTGCCTGACATTTTCTCCCTTTGACTTCAGAACTTCTGCTGAAGAATCTCTTGGACTATTAGATAATAGACTCCAAGATAGGTGTTGCAAAGCAACTTCCTTCAATGCCTTGTTTTTTTCTCAGCTAGGAGAAAGTTTTCCAAGAACTGTAAAAGGAGATGGAGCACTCCATGTGCTTTTCTAAAATGGAACCAAAGGCAGCCAAACTTTCCAATTTCACTCTTTGAGCATAAAAAGAGAGAGACATCTGCTTCAGCTTCATGTTTCTGGTATTTGTTCTAGCATTATGGCTATTAATATTTGCTATGCATCATACACCATGGAGTCAAGAATAAAGTTTGGGCTTGGGGAATCTAAATTACTTTTGTACACTGATGACATTTTGTTCACTGAACAAATTTCTTCCCTCAATTTATCCACTCAGTCTTTTAACAGATCAGTTTGGCAGCATCCTTGGATATGAAATTAATTGGCCCATGACAGCATTATTCCCCATTTCACAGGGTGACTGGCATTTCTATCGTGTTTTGTCTCTGAGATTGCCTCAGATAAGATTAAATATCCAGCAATACAGTTAACCCCTGGGTTGAACTGTTTGGTTCATAAAAATACCCCAAACTTTGAACGTCTAATGATTTTCATCATATTGAACAAAGGGAGATTGAATTTATCATTACCTAGGAAAATCACTCTAGGAGGAAAAAAAAGGTCTAATAAAATGGGGTTGCTTTATTGCACCCCTTAAATTTCCCAAATATCACGGACCATCAGATTTAATCAACATTTGGCCCCTAGAGTTGTTGGATTCCAACTCAATATCACTCACAGCTGGGTGTGGTCAACAGTCAGAGATAATGGTAGCTGTAATTTATCAGTAATCAAAGGATGGACAAGGCTGGATTCTACAGCATTTGTTATTCGTGCGATCTTGCTGTAGGAAAGCACGAAAGGAATTCATGCAATCCACACATTGTCCTGGTGCATACAAGCAACGGTTTGTTTTAGTTATAGTTCACTCAATGAATCACAACAGCCTCAGATCACCCAATACCAATCCATAAACATGATTTGGAAATGGCAGGGTTCATACAGCATGCTAAGCCAAGAACAAGCAGATTTCATTATGTTTCCGTGTGGTGAATGAAATTGAACTCCAGGATTTTTAGTCATCTAGAACCTTTATGTGGCCACCCAACTCAAACAATATGAGACTGGCAGGAAAAAAAGTCATCAACAATAGATGTAAAGAATAATGGGAAACAACACATAGTGTATTGTGTTCTCATGCTCCTGGCAGTTCCCAGCATTACAAAACTTGCTTAGGTTGCTCTCTTGGTTTTAGCAGAGAAAACTCAACATGATGGCAACAGGAGGTGACTTGTTTCCTTCAAAGCTTGGTCTAATATGTTAGTTGACATAGGCATGGCTGACCTTGAAACAGTTCTGGATGTTTCATAAACAATGTGTCAGGAAATTTAAACTGTGCCCAGAAGAAAATCATCCATTCCATTCAGTATCTGTTATTCTATTTTTCTGAACATCAAGCAGTTATTCCTTTGAGTTCCAGGATATTTTTCCCCCCTCCTCATACTGTTCGGCACGGAGATGGCAGTTTCATTACATATGCTTCTTCTCTTTTCTCTGTGTTTGACACACTTGGCATCCAGAACTTAGAAGTGCTTGTTTTAGCATCTATTCATACAAGAACCCAGTAATACTGATGAGAGATACAGGTGCTGTGTGGGATTCAGCCCTTGAAAAGAAAGACAGATTTCTGGTAAGGCTGTGTGGAAGTATGGATTTGAACAGCAAATGTGATTCCCAGAGGCACACACACAGAACACCTGCTGGGAACTTCTTAAACCAAAGGTGTCTTTCTTGGGATTATTATGCACGAGATGTGGAGACCAGCTGAGCAAATCCAGGAAAAGACGGAGCTGCTTTAAGGCATTCTCAGCAGGTGCTGTATGCATACGTACCTGCCCTCCAAAGCACATTTTACCCTTCATAGAGACGTCATGTGCGAATGGGCGGCAGAGAAATCTAATAAATAAATAAATAAATAAATAAATAAATAAATAAATAAATAAATAAATAAATAAATAAATAAATAAATAAATAAATAAATAAATAAATATCCACATCTCTGCATAGCCCTAATTTCTAAATCAAGTTCTGATTTAAGAACATTCCTAAATCCAACTCTTTCACAAACCAAGTCTTCCTTACTGTTCTACTTCATTCTCAGAGTGATTTAGAATTTCTTTAGGTAGGTATTATGAGGTACTGGAAGTAATTATTGCTAAAGAACTTCTGTGTTAGCCCTTGCTCTATCACTTCATGGCTGTCCTCTCTTCCTCATCTGAAATAAGCGTTTTGGGAGAAGCTTCCTTCTGATGGCTTCTCCTAGGACTTAAAGTATGTGAAATTAGGGAGACTGCAAAAGCTGGAGAGAAGATTACATTCATATCTAAGTGAAATGGAGAGATTCTGTAATAACATCAGAACATTAGGACCAGCCTTGGTGGAACACAGGAGTTCCATCATTCAAATTCTTTATACTTCTGAAATTCATCAATAGTTATTGTCCATACATTTGGGATTTTTTTTTTAATCATATGGTATAGCAGTTTGGTGTTCATGCTGCTTTTTCTTGCTGGGAAATCCATGTGAGGTCAGCAGCCAGATGTGTAGACTATTTAGCCGTGACAAGTCACATTGCCCGGGGTGCACCACGAGGAGGCTAGTCTCCATTGCACCGAGTTGGGCTGAGAGAGAGGGACTGGTCCAAGGTCACCCAGCTGGCTTTCATGCCTAAGGCAGGACTAGAACTCTCATACCACGCCTGATTGGCTCTTGGGCTGAGAGGGAGGGGCTGGCCCAAGGTCACCCAGCTGGCTTTCATGCCTAAGGTGGGACTGGAACTCTCCTACCATGCCTGATTGGCTCTTAGGCTGAGAGAGAGTGACTGGCCCAAGGTCACCCAGCTGGCTTTCATGCCTAAGGTGGGACTGGAACTCTCCTACCACGCCTGATTGGCTCTTAGGCTGAGAGAGAGTGACTGGCCCAAGGTCACCCAGCTGGCTTTCATGCCTAAGGCAGGACTAGAACTCTTTTACCATGCCTGATTGGCTCTTGGGCTGAGAGAGGGGACTGGCCCAAGGTCACCCAGCTGGCTTTCATGCCTAAGGTGGGACTGGAACTCTCCTACCACGCCTGATTGGCTCTTAGGCTGAGAGAGAGTGACTGGCCCAGGGTCACCCAGCCGGCTTTCATGCCGAAGGCAGGACTAGAACTCTCCTACCAAGCCTGATTGGCTCTTGGGCTGAGAGAGAGTGGCTGACCCAAGGTCACCCAGCCGATTTTCATGCCTAAGGCAGGACTAGAACTCTCCTACCACGCCTGATTGGCTCTTGGGCTGAGAGGGAGGGACTGGCCCAAGGTCACCCAGCCGGCTTTCACGCCTAAGGTGGGACTAGAACTCAGTCGCCTGGTTTCTAGCCCAGCGCCTTAACCACTAGACCTCTCGCATTGGGATTATACAGGAGAAAGTACTCTAAGCAATTTTTCTGATGCAGTAGCACTGATCCAGGCTCTCACACACACCGCACTATGATTAGTCATGGAGGACAGAACTCCTGCCTTAAGAAAGCATATCTATGTGGATTTTTTTTTCCGCCATGACTAACACTAACCTCAGAGGCCATGCTTTTTCAGTAGCTGAACTCCCAGTGCAAAAAAGGAATTAATCTGCCTCCCTCCCTCCCCAGTCCCACCGTGGATCAGTTCCCTCCCTGGCTGGATGTTGTAAAGCCAGCAACTCTTGGTCTTGCGCCAACCCCCCCACCCCATTCTTCTGCACAGGGACAGAACCCTTCCTAAAATAAGCCCTTTCCCTAAAAATGGGCCACCCCAGAGGGACTAGATCCCTAAGACAATTTAATATGACTGCTTAATTAAACTGTACAGTGAAAGCACAAACAAACGAATTAGCTGGGATGAATTCTCAAGAGAGGCTTGGTTTAAAATCTTAGAAATCTCTGCCAGTCTGAACAACGGCCATTAATCCATTTATAATTAAGAGTTTTACTGAAGCCAAATTTCAAATGGAACTTCCATAAGCTGATTTTTAAAGAGAGGGCCCAGTTTGACTCCTCTTTAGCTTGTAAGGGCTGCAATTTCAAGCTATTAGAATTTTTCAAAAGCCTGGATGCCTGTCTAAGAACTTTATTATCATCTTACAGATTACTTACAAAGTATGATTTTGCCATACCTTAGCTTGTTTGGCTTCCAAGGTGCAGAATAGCACAGCTGGAGTTCTGCCTATTTTAAATTAACTACAATCCTGTGAGGTAAATTCAGCTGAGAAAGAGATATTGTTCAAGTTCTGACCAGTGAGTCTTACGGCTAAAACATGGATTTAATTCAGCTTCCTTTCCATTTAATTCTCTGTCAAGGAAAATAAATAAATAAATATAAAAAGGTGGTTTCCTTGGTCTATCTGTATTTTTTTTTAATCTACCCTATATTCAAGTTTCTCTGGACATCCTACAAACTTCCTAGACATTTCCAGTGACTGCACATCTTAGATGAATCCAGCAGCTTATTCAATATACATTTATTCAAACCTGTATTTCTTTCCTTTTCTCCACCTTTTAAATACATATTTTAATGACTGTTTTAAAAATGCAGGTGGTCCTTGGTTAACAACCACTCATTCAGTGACCATTCAAACTTACAATGTCACTGAACAAGTGGTAGTTGCGACCGATCCTTGAAGTTCCGGCCGTTGCTGTGTCCCCACGGTCACATGATCACAATCTGGGCACTTGGCACCTGGCCTGGATTTTCAACCATTGCAGCATCCAGCAGTCATGTGATTGCAATTTGTGACCTTCCCTGCCAACTTCTCACAAGCAAAGTCAATGGGGAAGCTGGCAGGAAGTTGGAAGTCACAGTCACATGAGGTCTTTGCTTAACAGCCTGCAATGATTTGCTTAGCAATGGTAACGGGGGACTGCCCGAACTGCCATTGCTAGGCAGTGTGGTCTTATGACATCATGCTTTATGACCACATTGCTTAGCAATGGAAATTCTGGTCCCAATTACTGTCATTAAGTGAGAATTACCTGTGTTTTATATTGCTTTAGGGATATTTTTTGATGTAATTTTTAAATTTTTCTTTAAATGCCTCAGCAAATTAATATGGAAATAACAACAACAACAATGTGCAACTCTATAAACATCAGGGATTGTGTGAACAACATTATCCCCTTGTTCTGCCTCCCCAGTTTTAAAATAGGCTTCAAAAATTCTAGCTCCATCGTAGGGGGAAAAAAATCCACATTTTACTTAGAGACCTGGACACTGGAAATAAATGGCTTCATCTGTACCGAAGACAGCATCTGTCACAAGGACTCAAAGGACCGTTTTATAAAAGTTTGAAATGTGACTCCAGCCTCCACCAGACAAAGACTCATAAGGAGTGAACAATTTCTGGGCTGCTGAGAACTAATGAAAGCTCAGCTGCAGCCCTCAGGAGGTTCAGCACTTCCCCAGTTCAGGAGCGTATTGGTGAAATCCAACCAAAAGGCCATCTGATTTACGAATATGGTGGTTTGACATATTTATTTTGAAAATGGCCATTAATATCAGTGAAGGAAAGTGCATGATATCTGGAGAGGGAGTGGAGAAAGCCAAGTTCAGAATGTGGGCTTCAGAATGCAGAGAGATGAGGGTTCCCCCTTTGGGCTACCTCTTCTTTCTTTCTCCTGCAGTTGGTAGCCACAATTTACCATGATGTTTGAATGTAGTTTATTCCAAAAACATGGTGAATAGAGTTGTGGCTTGTTCCCCCAGCCAGTGAGGGAGTTTATAGGAATAACCAGCTAGGCTCAGTCACCTCCAGATGTCCAATCACAGCTCTACTGCTGAGACTTACCATTTCGAAATAGTCTGTTTTTGGCTTACTATCTTGTGCTAAGCCAGCATGCCAGGAGATTCCACCTGACAGCATCTCCATTAAAAATAAATCTTTAAAACAAAAACTATAGTTGTTATCTGGTTAGTTACCCCTGGGAATTGCCGGTGTGCTGACATTCACAAGCCATGGCAAGCACAACCATACCCTCAGCTTGCTTGAAATCCTGGAATAGCTATACAAGATTCAACTAAAAGACTCCCCAGTGATTTCTTTCCATATATGTACTAATATTTCACACTTGTACTCATATTTTACTAGACAATTACAGGGAGTACATGATTTTAAAAGGTGCTTAGAGTTGTTCCTCAGTTATGCAATTTAACTGACAGATACCCCATTAAGTATTTTTCAAAGCTGGCTCCTAAGCATTTCTATAATTGTGTTCTCGGTACTTAAGTGCTTTCCATCAATACTTAATGGCAATGCTGGATTTTTATCATATGCTAGATCACGCTTTATTCTGATTGAGTCACCCCATCCAAACAAACATGTTCACATTGGCGGAAAACAAAGCTTCCCAGCTAATGACAAGCATTTTTCATTGTTAGCCATAGAGCGAAAGTTGCCAAGAGAAAATGAAAACATGTCAAGTGCCACTTTTCACTCCAAGCAAGTTTTCAACCAATAAATGCAAATTGCCAACAAACTGCCCATTGAGGCACACTGGCACTCGCACATCTTCATGGGTCCTGAGTAACTGGGTCAGAATAGGAGCAACAAGGCCCTTGAAGTAGTGCAAAGCAAAGGAATGCATTCATAGAGGACCTGTCAGGCCCAGCCCAAGAACAACGAAGAATCAGTCCAGCCAAACTTCAGTTCTTTATTTGCTCACACCGTACAGACAGAATCTTGCCAGACTAAAGCTACTGTACCTAACCTAAGGGGAAATAACCTGGGAATGCTCTATGGCGGGACTATTCTGAACCTCTTAGTTTTCCCACAACTGTCTCCTAGACTATGTTTCCTCTTATCTTGTCCCCCTTCTTGGAATGTGCTCCCTCCTTCCTGAGAACCGGCGGCACTACAGAAATCCACCACATCACCTCCCCCTTCAGGGACACATTCCATAACACCACCTGTGTTTAACATAAAATGTATGAAGACCAAGACTGGCTTGACACATCACATCAAAATCTAAGAAATGGTTTAGCATGTTGGATGAGGCCAGCCTTTATAGTTTATAGCTTAGCGTGTTTTGCAAAGTGCAGCACATGATTCTTGCTCCTTTCATCAGATTAGCAAAGCTAGCATTGCTATGTTGTACCATAGGCTCTGCCCCTTTGGGCTGTGCAACACTAAAAGATATGCACAGAAGGGATGGGGCAAATCCAGCCACCCTGGCTAATTCAGAAAAACACGATTGAAACATGGCTTAACTGAACTTCAAAACCTGGCTCTGAGCACACACATTCTGCAGTTCCAAAATCATTGAAGTCCACATGCAAAAATCTACACACATTAGAAAAGCTCCTCACTATTACCTATTGCTTTCTGTTTTTCTAGATCCAGAATGAACCATTCCTGTCTTTTTCACTGAAGGCTTTAAGAATGTAAACAGCTTCAGTCAGTGGTTTGCTACACATGATACTTCTATACTTAATGAGATCTTGTAGATCAGTTTTTGAAGACGTGGGCTCTAAAAAAATATTTGTAAATCAGTTGGTTGTCCACAGAACTCATCAGTCCATGGCTGATTGAACTATGGCTTACTGAATTAACAGTTGCTTTGGCTTACATAATACACCGAACCACAAATTAACCATACTGGGTGGATAGGGACCCAACTCAGAGTCAAAGACTACACAACCACATTTTAGCCTAAAGTATTGGGTGAATGGCCTCTTGAGTTTGGTAAGCAAGCAAACCAGCTGATGCCACAAATACTGAGGACTGAGACATGTAAGCAAATGGGCCTCTGCTATAATTTACTGAAATTGTGACATTAATTCACTCAGAATATGACATAATGTCTTGGAAGGAAGAAAATGTAAAACATAAGACTGCTGTGTGTATGGGGTGATGAGGAGAGAGCTAGGAGACCTGGTCACAGCCTCCATAGTCAAGAATGGATGTACATTCTCAAGCTTTGCACCCTCCTGACCCTTTCTCATGAACAGAATTGAAATGAGAATTGCAGCTCCCCAGCAGCATATGCACGTGTCCCTGTACACTGGCTCACTAAGCTTTTCATTAAGTCTGAGATCTTTCTCATTGCAGGAGGTCATCCCACATGCCCTTCTTTTGCCCACTTTTTTCCTTTTCTTTTTGGCTAAGAAATCCATTTATCACTTTTTCTAAGGGAGACTTTGCTGGATGAATTAAGATCACTCCACACTAACCATTTCCCAATCCCAGTGCTGCAATCCAGCCATTGAAAAGTCTCTTTCTGTTTTGATTTGTTTTCATGGTTTCCTCCTGTGCAAACAACTTTAATTTTCTTGACACAAAAGCAACATATAAATTATAAACTGTATTAAATGGACTAAAGAAACAAATCTGTTCGGGACCTCATTGCTCCTGAGTGCTGAAAAAATCTACCAACACAAAGGTTGCTTGCTGTACCTCTGTAGCAGAGTTTCTCAGCCAGGTTTCCATAAGAGGTCACTAGAGTTTCCCTGGGAGATCATGATTTATTTAAAAAAAATATTTCAAATTCGGGCAACTTCACATTAAAGAGGTAAGTTTCATTCTTTATTTTTAATTTAAGAACACTGTTAATGCACATATACAGGCCTACACATGAAACAAATATAATAATTTTGTGACTTCTGGCCTGTGTTGGAGCCTGAATGTGCAGGGGTTCCCTGAGGCCTGAAAAATATTTCAAGGGTTCCTCCAGGGTCAAAAGGTTGAGGAAGGCTGCTCTATAGTTATGACTTGGGCATGGCAGGGGGAATCTGCCCCACTTTAATTTTTGAATTGGCTGGCAAGACCCAAGGCCAGAAGTGTTCTACACTTTTCAAAAAGCAAGCCTCAATAAGGCAAAAAAAACAAAACAAAAACCCTGCTAAGTAATAAGAACATTAAGTTAAATAAAGAGATGAAACATAAGCATGAACGTTTTGAATTATAAAGTGAAGGATGGAGAATTTTTGAAAGAAATCTTTGCCTGGCATAACGTTTTAAAAAAATGTGTTTTCAACTATAAGAAAAAAATTAAATCTCTAGTGGTGGGATTTACACCTAACACCAAGCTAATAGTCAACAAAATATTTGCAGAATGTGTGGATCAGTTTTAGTTTGCTTAACCATGGTTTGTAGAACAAGGTACAAGAGCAGATTAATACATCACACTGAGCTATAAAGGATGGTTCCCAAATATAGTGGCAAGTTCATACAATATTGTAAACCAACAAACCAATATGTGTCTTAGTTCAGTGTGTGAATCAAATCAGTGAATTGGGCTGCTGGGCTGCAATTATGTGAACTGGGCTGTTTACTCTGTGAGTAAACTATTCTTTCATTTCCATGCCAAGCAATTAACAAACAAATCCATTGCCATTTTTCTTTCTTTCAAAGGTGTGGTGGGCATGTGCATTCAAAAATGCTACATTTTGGAAGGGAGAAGCAAAGTAAAAAAAAAAAACTGGAGAAACTTCGAAATCAAAATAGAATTCATGGTGTGTTTTAGGGAAAATGCTATAGCTTTCCTGTTGCTTCTGGTCAGCTTCCATCTTGTAAATCATTTTATTTTATTCTCTAAAATCAGCTGCAAACACAATCCTAAACTGAACTGGAAAGCTGTTGGGCCAGCAAATAAGTAATTAGGAAAAAAAACTGATCCTTAGGGGGTTTTTTGGGTTTTTTTTAATCCTATAACTTCAAAGAACAGCTTTCTGAGTAAATTCTGAGAAAATCACAATGGCTGACAACTCAATCTGGTTTTTGTGCAAAACAAAATGAGAATTAGTTGAATCCAATAATTTGTACAGAGTGGATATTCTAATGCAGAAGTTCTCAGCCTATTGTATTTTAAATCCCACTAGATCAATCTATAGCTTTATTTTTTTACCCCAAACATTAAAGCTATTGTTCTTGTATTTGAGTCATTGAGAACCAGATTGGTGTAGTGGTTAAGGCACCAGGCTAGAAACCAGGAGACTGGGAGTTCTAGTTTTGCCTTGGGCAGAAAGCCAGCTGGGTGACCTTGGGCCAGTCACTCTTCTCAGCCCTAGAAAGCAGCAATGGCAAACCACTTCCAAAAAAACTTGTCAAGAAAACTGCAGGGACTAGACCAGTCACAAGAGTCAAGACTGTCTTGAAGACGCATGATCATCATCATCATCAATCAATCAAAGAACATTTGTCCCACCAAACAAACACCTCCCCTCCACAACTTTTCAGAGGAAGACCTCCTTGTATTTATTGGCCTTCTCTTATTTTATCTGTTCTGGTAAATTTCAAGAATGTAAACACAGCCATGTTGTGGACAATCATTTTTACTGTTATTACTGTAAAATAAGAGCTAATTGGGACTGAAACAGCATTTTCCACCCTGGGAGAAATCACCCCCTTAAGCCCAAAACAAACAAAAAATATCTCTAAATAATGAGTGAGATGGCTAACTAGTGGAAACATAGCTTTATTTTGGATCCTCAGTCCAAAATTTTCCCAACCTGTTCCAGTGTCAAATTCCAGGAGTCACTCAGCTGAGATGCTCACTTCTTTTGCTCAGGATACTTGACAGATCAGGAAGGATGAAGAGATATAAAACTGCTTTTGGCTGGATCTATAGCAAACCAAGTGCTATAGCATGTACCACCAATATTGAGCCAAAGCTTGATAAAGCTTCCAACTGACTAGGTTTAAACGGCCTCTACAGGGAAGGTGGTGTAATGAGTTATTGTTTGAAATGCTTTCAAACTCAGAAAATTAGCAGCATTAGACACTGCAATTGTCCTCTAGTAATTATTGATGAAGGCCTAATGGAAGAGATTGATTCCTAGAGCAAGGAATATCAAGAGGCCTGCGAATTAAGCACTGATCTCTTAAAACACATACACACAACTTTAAAAAGAAAAAAAAAGAAAGAAAAAAAATGATAACACCAACATAGGATTCAATCCAGCATCAAAAGATTCAGCTGAGCCACACCAAATGGTAAATCCTTCGAATTTAGATGCTATCATCCCAAAAGTCCAGACAAGTACCAGAGGCAGTACTTGAAAGAAGGTTTATTTCTTTGCTTTTCAGGCTTAATTAGCACCATGTCTTTTAAACCCCATATGGGTAATTCCCACTGATTATAGTGCTGCCTTCTGGAGAAAGCAGAGCTGTTCTACACCAGATCCAGCATTTTTAACCCTTCCTAGCATTCAAGCTGCATCTTACAAGGGTGGGTATTTAGTGTATTTTATGTCCTTATCTTCAGGTGAAAGTAAATGGGGCTCCTCAACTGTAATGGTATGTGGGAATGAGTTTGAGAGACAGGAGGAAGAGCTGCAGCCTAGACAACAGTCTGATAAACAAAATCCAAAGTCCAAAGGAGAGATGGGGTGGAGAAGGCATCTCAGAAAGAACCATCCCTAGTTTTCTGGAGAGTAAAAGTAAGGGAGGGGAGAGGTACTTTCAGACTTGCAAGTTTCTGTTACTGTAACCTTACAATAAAGGTAGTGTTAGTACTCATGGCTGGTGCTTCTTGTCTGGACTACCTTGAAAGGCAGACATCAACAATCATGTGCCTATGTACAGTTTGAAAACTGAGATAATTGTCTCCTGAAGAAGTGAATGATTGATTCAGAAATCTAAAAGGGAGTGCTTTGCTCTTCTATCTCTTGCTTCTGTTGGGCTTCTATTATTTTAAACCTTTCCTTATAATACCTGGAAGGCTCCCCATAGAAATGATCTCTGATTTCTTGTTAAGCTGTATTATCCTCATGCTTTATAAGAAGTGTAACAGAAGAAACTTTTTTGGGAAAGTTTTTTTTTTCTCTCCCCAAATTGGAATGCCAGCGGAGTCCTTGTTTTTCAGACCAATTCTTGTAAATAAATTCTTTGTAAATAAAGACTTGTGCTAAATACTGTAACTTTGCTTTTACAGCATGCCAGCTTTCCATTTCATTTTTAAAAATTGGAATCTGAAAAAAAAAAAAAAGACAGGAAACACAAGAAATCTAGCAGATACTTAGTAGCCAAGATCTTAGTGATGTCTCTGGACACCATGTTTTCTATCCCGGGTAAGCCATAAGATGGTTAGAATGATGAGTGAGCCAGCCAATACATCAGTGGTAAAATACAGAATTTTCAAGTAAAATGTTATGTCATCCATATCTGACATGTCCAGGTAGAGTAGGGGTAATCTTTTCCCTAAAACTTTGGCACATCTGTGGTAGAACATATGGAGATGGATGGACCACTGTCCAATTTGATATAAAATTTCTCTCTTCGTCCTAAAGTAGGCAAGTAACAGACTGCCATTCCCATCAGTGTAATCTGAAATGTTTACTGAAACATTTATATGACACTCATTTATAAACCAATCTGTTAATATTTGGTGTTGATAGCAACACACATCACATTTAAATTCGATCAAAAATGCTGCCTCTTTAATGCACATGTTTCTGCTCCATTTGAAAGCCTTATTTTTAGAGAGGCACAGATGATTCCCCCTCTAAACACATCATACATCAACAGGCAGCAAACCCCAGATTCACTCTCACTGATGATGTTACCAAGCTGGGTAGTGAAATGTCTGCAAACAAACAACCAAGCTCAGAGAGCACCAAGGACTCCACAGTTCAAATATGAGCTACAGATATTCTCTTCTACTGGAACATCATACTTCATGTCAGGGACCTTTCAGCCTACCTCTTGCAAATTTGTCTCCTAACTTGGTCCCCCGAGTGGGGGAGATGGGCGGTAATATAAATACGACAAATAAATAAATAAATAAATAAATAAATAAATAAATAAATAAATAAACTAAAAGAACAGATTATTTGCCATCAAGTCAGTGTTGACTCTTAGTGACCACATAGATTTTTTTCCCCATGATGAACTGTCCCCAACTGTCCTTCTGATCTTCCAAAACCCATCACTACTACAACTGCGTACATCCTGTTTACTGCTGGTCATCTTCTTGCACTCTTTCCTTTCACCTTTCCCAGCACTGCAGACTTCCTAAGAGATTTGGTTCTTTGTATAATGTGTCCAAAAGATGATTATTACCACTTGACTGCATAAATTGAAATAAATACATTTTAGCCTGGTCATTTGTGCATCAAGTGAAAACTCTGGATTAATTTGTACAGACCTTATTAAAAAGTGTTCCAGGCAGTTTACAGAAATAACTTCTGAAGCTGCAGAATAATTAGTTTCCATTAGATTCAAGGAACAGAGTTCTTGTGTTGATTTACTTCTGATAACAGTTCAGTTATTTAAAGGGCTGCAATGCACTCCCTCCAGCAGACACAGAAGGAATGGCAATGTTCTAAGCTTCTCTTTGTTTTATTTAATGTCATCTATTTTTGAGACTAGAAGCAAGCCTCTGTGGCTGTGTTGGCTTGTTGGCTTGATATGCTAAGCCAAAAAAGTTAATGAATGCTTGTTCCATGTGATACTTAATACAAAGATTTAGGCCTATCGTATTGCCTAAATGCAATGTAGCTGTCATTTCTGATTGATGGAAACAAAAGTTTAAAATGTATGGCAAGCTAAACTGATGACTATGTTGGAACTGGAAAATCTTGGTTTAAAAGGTACACATGAAGAGAGGTAAAAAGGTTCACATTTCTTATTAACTGGGCTTTTTGGCCTAGCAGGTCATGCAAGTTTATTGCTTGATTAGAAAAGCCACAATTTTTGGAATTCTAACTCATGATAACTTAACTTCTGCACAGCAACACATTTTTTTTCCCCAAGACTCATTTCTCATTCTATGGGCTACTTCACTAAACTGGATATTTGATGATTTAAGCTCTTTGGCTGTAGGGACAAGTTTATTTATAGTCACACCTATAATTATTTTCACAAAGGCCATGGCAGGAAATTGAGCATGCCAAGCAGCTCAGTATCAAGTTCTGGCTTAGTTAACTTCCCCATATATTCCAAACTACGCTTAGGCAGAGATCAGGAGGCACACTCACTGAAAAAAAAAAACAAAATCTCTAAGCTATGGTTTAACTATGATTTGTTGAATAATAGCTCTGCTTATCAGAAGACTCAAAGGAATACTGGTTTGCTTTTTCACCCTTCTTTAGAATTGATTGAAGTGGGTTTGTTTGAAGGGAATAAAAGCAGCTCAGCTGTTCATGATGGTGAGTGGGGCCTGAAAGAGCATGCTTTCTGTTAGACAGTTGCATATATTATGTAGACTGTTCCTTTCCATATCACTTAATATATGCACAGTAGGGTTAACACAGTTATTTCCCAACACTGATAATTAATTATTATTTAGCTTGGGGTAGGACATGTGTGCATTGATTGAGTACAATTCCTCTACAAGTTCTTTGCAGACAATGTGGAGGTTGCAGCTCTATTTCTGTTCTCATTGCTTTAAAGGAGGAACTGGGAGATATGTCAACATATTATTGTGAAGAAACCTTTGAAGCTCTCCGGCTGTAATCTGGCAAGGTTGATGTCTTCCACAGGGTCCCCCTTCCCACCCATTTTCATTCATGCTGCCAGAATAAACAAGCAGATCAATAAGATAGAAGCAGCTACATGTATTCAGTATTATAGCATATAGTCTAATCTTAGGTCAGATCTTGAATGAGTTGGAATCAAATCTTGCACTCACTGAAAATTCAAAAGTTGCCACCTTTGAATCTAATCTTGGCTGATTTGCAAAAACCTGTTTTTACTCTGCATAAGATGGCATTGGAAATATTGCCAAGTGGTAAGACATTTTGCTTTCTGCAACACAGCATGGGATCACCCACATCCATCCAAAAGCCATTACTGCATCACTGGAGCCTCACTTCCTGCCTTCATCCATATCCCATGAACTTTGCTTCATGGTGGGTCTGTCTTGCTGTAGACTCTTTCATGGATATTTGTGCATCCTGAAACACAAAGAATGATGCAGCTGTAATCCCAGCCCATCTAAAACTGTGTTTCTGGGCCCCCGAACCTTTCGATTTTCTTCCAATCACATAAGAAGAACTTTTAATGAGAAGCCGGTGATTCTTCCTCGTGCTATACTGTTTCACTGAGCCCTTCAGT
Organism: Candoia aspera; assembly: GCF_035149785.1. Taxonomy (NCBI): domain Eukaryota; kingdom Metazoa; phylum Chordata; class Lepidosauria; order Squamata; family Candoiidae; genus Candoia; species Candoia aspera. The sequence goes on from NC_086164.1 coordinate 9,343,481, forward strand.
GACACAGAATGGGATAAATCAGAAAGCAAGACAAATACAGATTTACACTATTTGAGGGCAGAGTGGAAGCATAAAATCAATTTTAATAATAATTCTACTCGGTACATCATTGCAATGTTTATTAGGAAAACAAAGACAATGGTTACAAAAGTGATGCAAACAATAGCTACACAGTGGGAACCTTTGGCCCTGGAAGCGTTTTGCTTTCCAATTTTATGTTTAGAACTGTCTTCCTGCAACTTTCCTGACTGGTTCTGGTAATTGCCCTCTGGGGAATATTAGAAGCTAACAGCATTGCAGTTCTATCCCTCTTGGACTACTCCCACATCTTGTTATCCCATGTAGTATAACTGTCTTTCTCATTATTATGGGATCAGCATATCTTGCACCTAGTTCCTCAGCTGTTCAGCATAAACTAGCAGCAGCAAGATCTCAAAATAATGTTGAAGGTTTGGTATAAAATTATGCTTTGTCTTCCCCATTCCTGAACTGACATAAGAATGCAAAGAAAATATAAGCTTGGTTTATTAGAATCAACTTGTATTTAAAGCAACTTTCAGGCTCTATAGATGTTTAATACTTGCCAGCTTTTCTTTTTATCTAATCAAGTCCATTGGTGCTCACGCGTTATTGACTGCATTCCTTTACATATTCTTTATTTAGACATTTTTCACATTTCATGGCAAATATCCAACTAGACCTATTGGCTAATGTCCAAGAATCCCTGACAAGCATAGGTATGTTCTGTGCAGAAAGTTAGGGAAGTGACCTTGATGCAGGAACTGGATGGAAATATGCAGGCAAAAGAGGCTGAAGCACTTTTTAATTCGAGAACAGTGGCATAATATTCAGAATTGGCTCAGGGAGATGACTCCCTAATGGGCTGAACTATAAGAAAGAGGAAGAGGTCCAGCACAAAGAGACTTGCAAGATGCTATTGTTGTAGCCAATCAAAATACATGTAGTCCTCGCTTAATGACCACAATTGTGACTGAAATTTCAGTTGCTGAGCAAAGCAATATTAAGTGAATCTGACCGAATTTTATGACCCTTTTTGCATCAGTTCTTAAGTGAATCACCCTGGGTGTTAAGTGAACCGCATGATTCCCCACTGATTTTGCTTGCCAGAAGCGGGCTGGGAAGGTTGAAAATGGCAATCACATGACCATGGGATACTGTGAAGGTCATAAATGCAAACTGGTTGCCAAATGCCCAAATTGTGATCACACGACTGTGGGGACACTGCAATGGTCGTAAGTGTGAGAACCAGTCATAAGTCATTTTTTTTAACGCAGCTGTAAGTCCAAACCATCACTAAATGAATGGTTGTTAAGTGAGGACTACCTGTAAAAATAGTTTCAGCCTTCTTACGGAGTTGATTTCCTGGTCTGGTCTACCTAGGGGGGCTGTCATACTGGCCTGGGATTCTAGGAGTTGAAGTGCCACAAATCTGCAGGACACCAGTTTGGGAAAAGGCAAGCTGTAGCTTCCTGCATTCCTTTGGAACATTGGCACAGTAATCTTAAAAAAAAAAAATGGAAACACACTTTGCATCTAAAGCAAATAATTCACAGTTGTCTGAAAGAAAACACTACAGGAAAAAAGTCAGTTATCACTGTTAGTGATGCACTGCAATCTAAGCTGGAAAGAACTCTTGAACGAGAGAGAGAAAGAGAGAGAACGGGTGGTGGTGTGTTATAGCATTCATCACATATCAGGATAATTTGTCACTGTGGCAGCAGCGAACATAGACAACACTTGATCTTCTGATTGCCCCAACAGTTGTTTATGACTGATAATCCAGCAGTGTGAGACGAGTGTCGTCTGCATTGTTTTACTGAATGATGTAAAAACTGGGACCAAAAATGCTACTGATGAGGATGCAGTTCAAAGAGAGGCTAACTTCATTGATCAAAGGACACCGCATAAAAAATGATGGGAATCTAGGAATAAAATATTCTCTGATGGTATCATTATCAGCCTCAGAGCAGGAAGCAGACTTCTACCCCACGAAGAGGACATTTCAAATACCTAAAATGTTCTCTCTTGGCACATAATTAGGATTATTGAACACTTGCAAACCTAGTGACTCCAGAGTTGCATACAGTCCTTCAAAGCCCCAAGAGACTTTTCAAAGGGCTTGTGTTATACTTGTTAACTGGCCACATCATGCTAAGACAAGAACCAAGCAAGACTCTGAAAACCTCTTGCGCAATCTTTCCTATTGACCACCGGTAGACTATGAATGGTGGCATGGCTATAACCTGGCATATGCCAGTGTACAGTTAAATCAGTCTTACTAGGCTCTTTGTAATTGGTACAAGACTACTCTATTGCTACCCTGCTGATGTTTGTCACTGTATCAGAGCAGCTGCATAATGTACAGCTGTGTGCCAAATAAAGAAGGATAATCTATCTTCACCTGTGAACTCCCCCGTGATAGAAACTTCTTGGATCTGAGCACACTAATTAATTAATTCAAGGAGAAAAACCCTATTGCTTCTTCTTTTCTTCTTTTTTTTTATGTCAGCAGCTGTGAGCAAGTTTTTTCCCTGCTGCACCCCTAATAAGTTCAATTAAAAATTAAGACTAAAATCAAATTAAAATGACTTTCCTCATTATCGAGCATCCTGCTATCCAGCTGTTCACAGAATTAGCATTAATCGGTTTCATATATGAAACAAATTGTCATGTTCTTCATAGGTTGCATCTGCCCCATTGTTAATGACTGTATGAATTTATGTCCATTTTTCTGCCTGGTTTTGCTTCTTCCCTTCCCATCTTTACTGAGCTCCATGGTCAAGTCATACAAGGAAACCCTGTATCATTCTTAGATGCAGTGCATTTTTACAAGCACTACTTCCTTTCTTATGCAATGCAGTTCTGGCTGAAGGTTTCTTCTATTAGAAGTCAAAATGAGTCAGAACATTTTTTTTTAATGCCAATATTTTTTTCCGAAGTATCTAAGCACCTTGCCCAATTACACATCTTCCAAAATGGTTAGATCAGAATTCTAGCCAAGATACCCATTAACTAGTTGGGTGATGGGCAGAATAACTTGAATAATGCTTGAAAAGCAGAACATAGAGAGGGAAGTTGATATAAAGATCATCTAAAATGGTTGAAACAGGACTAATGTCTGAAGCTAGCATTCTTGGATAGCTGGCATCCCAGTTTATCTAAATGCACTCATTAAAAAATAATAATAAAATGCTTAGAGCAGTCCTGGGTTGAACTTCACATTAATTCTCTATGCGGGTTGTGGCGTGAAAGGTATAAGTACAGAACAGGGGAAAACAAACAAACGAACAGAGGGCCCAGAACTGAGCAGGAGAGACAACATCTCTGAACTAAAAACATGCTGGACAGAAGACCTCCATGGGATGACCATTTCATTTTTGTACCAAGCTACAGTGAACTATTATATCCCACTATAGGTATTAACAACTTTAGTAATAATAGATTACTTCATGATTATCACCAATTATGTTTATGGTACCCTGTACTCAGCCATACCCAATTCTGTCTGTTCTGTATATATTAGTGCTAAGTATAAATATTCTCCAGAGTTCTTTTCCTAATGAATCTCATTTAATTAGTGCAGATGAAATATAATTTGTTTTAGAGTAACTTTCAGGGGCATCCCTTCCACTGGGCTTTTTCAACTGTGGGGGTTACTTTCACTCTTAGGAGGGTGTCTTAACAGAGTTATCTTTCCTCCATAAGGTTCCAAGTGCATTCACAAGGACCTAGCATTCTCTCTTTGTATATCTTTGAACATTCTTGAGTGTCACTGGCCCAAGGATTTTCATCGCTGAGTGGAGAACACTCTAACAACATCAGTTAAACCCTTGACAGAATTCTCCATTAAGAGTCCCTTTCCCATCACCCATCTCATGATAGTTATTGACATCTGGCTTCTTCTGTGTATAACAGATAGTCAAGCTGGCATTACCTTATTTCTCACAGAGCCACTAAAACAAGCCAGGTGACTAGGTGACCACCTGTGATACAGGTGCTAAGAAAAGGCTGGAAGGAACATCTACACAGATGGCTGTCAGATGCTACAGTCACTTCAGAGCTTCCAATCATGCTCAAACATATTATGGAAGTTGGCTCATAAAAGGAAGAGAGGTAAACAATGCAAAGGGAGTAAAGTCCTGGAATAGGCTAAACATCTGCTGTACAAAATAAAGGGAAGCAAATGTTAATTCTCAAACAGAAAAGTTGAAAACAGAACAATTATTATTAGAGAGGAAGTGTCAAAAAGCCATTATTGCACCACAGTGAAGGGGGGGATAAAGGAGACAAGACTCAAGGAAAGAACATATGTTCCAAGTCAAATCCCACTTTGAGAGAAATAGGAGAACTTAATCATCTTGAGGCCTTGGGACAGATCAATCTTGATCAACCTTGGCAAATTTCAGAGGAGTGGGCTTCAACTCCCAGAATTTTCTATTATAGCAATGTTGGCTGTGGAATTCTGGGAGATGAAGTCCACGCATCTGGAAGATGCCAAGATTATGCAGTTGGGCTAGATGGACCATAGTTATCAGGTGATAATCACTATATAAGTGGTGGGTCATATTTGAAATTCTGGGGGCCATCTCAGCCTACCAACCTTCCAGAAGGCCACAGAAGGCTATTAAGGGATTTTTACCAGGACAGTATTAAAAATTTTCAGTCAACTTTCTTTCTGGATTTTAAGAGCAGGAATGGGAACAGAGGACTCTAGGAATCTCCTACTCCCATCCCTATAATTAATTTTGAAAATATTAGGAGAAAAAAAAATCCTGAAAATATTGCTGAAATTCAGTGCTGCAGAATGAGGGTACAAGGCTGAAAATAGGGTACTGGGGGGGAATATGCCCATGGATTGTGAATTGCCTACTCTAAGTACAAGCAATTCTTTTTTATTCTAATATTTTCAGCTGCAGAATTCTGAACTGATCAGAGAAAACAGGACAGGGAAATTATAGATTTTATTGTTCTAAATCATGATGGTGGTGAGGAGGTATTATTTTCTACCTAGTAAATACATTTTGTTGTTGCTTCACTTGAACAAATCCATTTAATCAATATTGAGGCAAACAGAATGCATTAAAGTTTCCTATAGTCCAACTCAGGTTTCCCTCAGGCTTTCAGGATGCAGACAAGGAACAATTAAAAACAGGATAAATTAAAGTATTTCTCTCCGAGTTATTGAAATCTTTCCTGAACAGTATCATTCAGGAAATGAGTTACCTGCAATGATTTACAACTTTGCTCTCTAGCCCAGTCTACAAAGCATGCTACAGTGCCCAACAATGGTAAAGCAGGCTGTGAAGTCATGTAAACTCAGGGTTATAAATGGTCCTGTTGAGCATCCGCCAGGAAATGAGCACGGCATGGTTCAAAGGGCGACTTGCCAGATCATCCGTTCAGCTGCACCAGTGAAAGAATCAGAGGAAGAAGTTTGTCAAGACTGGTAGAGCTTGTCAAAAATCTGAGGAGCTCAAATAAAAGCATCTGGGAGCAAGCTAGCTGACCATGCAGAAGAGTACGAAAGCTAAACTCAAACTTTTCTGACCAAGATGGCTAGGAGAACTGTCCAAGTACAACTCCATAGCGGTTCCAAGTAAATTGCCATACTGTTGCGACAGTAGTACTGAACTAATTACCAGACAACCAGGCCTTCATCATTTGAAATATTTAATATTTAATGCTATTTTTGGTGGCCAGGAGGCACAAGGGCTATGTGACTATGACATCTTGATGTCACATACTGGAGGGAGGCACTTTCCCTTTTTTCAGGTTTGAAAACTTAAATGACCCTAAAAATTATTTGAAAACTTATGTAACCTTATTTCTTTGGTTTTAACTCTTAATGGGAAGACAAAACTGCATAATGGCTTAGACTTGTTCATGAGTCAGACCCTTTTTGTCCTCCAAGATGTAATCAGGTCGGGTACCACTTACTCTATTAATCTAGGCTACTTGACCTAGCAGATATTTCTACAATGAGAAGAAAGATTATATAATTCTCATTCCACTTCAGCTTTAAAAAAAAGCTGTTCCATTCCAACTGTTGTTTCCTTTTAAACTTAGCTCAAAATGTGCATTCCAAATTCAGAAGTATTCTCATCTTCAGCCAGTTCTTCCTGCAACAATTTATTATGTCAAAACCAGAAGGATGTTTGGTGCTAAGGTTTTGCTTGGACACTTCCAAACTTCAGGATGAAAAGTTCCCTATAGCCTTGCCAGTTTATCTAAAGCAATGGCATTGAAAAGAAATTACTACTGTTTCAAGAGTGACAATGCTTAAATACCCCCACAAATGCAGAACAAGTGCATACGTTTAAACTCATGGTGCTTGAAAATATAAAATGCACCTTTGTCTTTAGAGTGTGAAAATTCTCCACTTTATTTTCATTAATGGCCAATTTTCCCTTTGCTGTTTCTATATAACCGAACATGGAGGATACACACAATAACATGTTTTTAATCTTTCTGTCAACAGTAATGGCTTCCACTTAGAATGGCCTATTGTCAATGTCACTTCATTCAGTGCTGACTCCTTTCCCACTCTCCCTTGAAAACTTTCCAAAGCACTTCCTGTGGAAAGGTATTATTCACTGCTTGCTCTATGCAAAGTACCAACAATAACTTGATTAGCTTCATTTTCTGATGTGCAGAACTGGAACACGGCAAATAAACGAAGCATCAGCTCTTGGCAGCTGTGCTCACGAATAGCTTGGTGATTGGATTAATTGTCAAGGTGAATATCATTCCTCACCAAAAGGTCTAATAGAATAATTGTTCTTGCAAATAAACTGTGACACACTATAGCAATTGTCATTCTGTCATTGGATGGGGGGGGGGGGCATTTCAGCAGAGTGGGAATAGATTTTTCTTTTTATTCCCTTTCTTATAACTTCCTTTCCCTCTACAAGGCAAGGCTAAGATAAAGCTAACTTTCCCATCACACGGAGGACAGTAGCCATCAGTTAGAAGATCTGGAGGAACAAACAGTGACAGCAATGTGTTGGGAGACAGAGGTACTTGTGATATGCACCCTTTTGTTCCCAGATTTGGTGACGGATGCTGCTCTGGCTCCTATGTGGAAAATTCAACTGGCATTAACCAGAAACGGAGAGAGGCATTATTTTATTGTTTGCTGCAAGCAGCATGTAATGGGCTGACACAGCAAAATGACTTGGCTTGAACCACACCCGGAAAACACCTGATCCAGTTCAGAGCTTCTGAAATGGGAACTTGTGCTGGAAGATGGAGCTTAAAAGATGACAGGTAGGTAAGAGGTATAGCCTTAGTATTCAAACCATGCTGATTCATACAGATACACTCTCCTGCCTGCCAAAAACAGTGTCACTGAGTAACATGGAGATAGCTGCTGCTGGCCGTTTAGTGGGCGTCTTTCTGACCTCTCAAAATCCCTGTCCAAACCGGAGCAGAAAGAACTCCAGTGAACAATGAAATAATTTTCTTGACAAGATTTATATTCTTTCTCTGGATAATATGTTCTCTGGACAACTTGCTCTCAAAGAAAAATAACTCCATAAAGTAATGGAACACCAAGCCATCAACTTTGAACAAGAGGTTAAACAGCAAAGAGGACAAAGGTGAGGAAATGCGACAAAGTCACCCTATAAAAAGGTTTCTGGTCTTCAACACTAAAAATGCCAGTAATTCTGTAATGCCTTGAAAATTATGTTGAAACAGTACTAGGAAGTTGATTTGGGAGAAAACACTCATATAGCACTGAAAATACTGAGCCTCTCTGGGGAAGGAATAACAGGGATAACAGTGAAATTGTCCTGTCCCTAAAGATGGAAGGGCAGGTGGATTGGCTTAAAACAGAGCTATAAGTAAATTCTAGTTTATCTTGGCTTGTTTTTCTATAGGAAAGAAACATGTTCATTTACCAGATAATAGAACAGTATATACAACTTTTTTACAATGGAAGAATATTGCACTTTCTAACCAGCTTACTAGCCCAACACATAACCTGCCATTGGAACCTACAAACAGATACTGCAAGAACAATTTCAAGTTTTATTTATTATTTATTGGATGCCCATTCCCCCTTACTGCCTGTATGTATGCACACACATCATTAATGCAAACCAGAGAGGCCAAGGCATGAAGACACCAGGCAAAAATATTTCCCAGGGAAAGAACATATCTTCTTCTGACATAATTTCTGCTTTTAATGGCAGCTCTTTTTTTCCTGCAGAACTGGAGTAAATGCCAATCTATACAAACTATATCTCAGGATTTACTTCTGACTAGACAGATATACAATTGTTTAGTTGGTGGCAGAATTGTGTGCATGAATATTCCTGAGGAAAAATCATTTAGATCCTGACTTAAGCATATGTTTAGCAAACCCAGAGAAATCAATGGGATTTAATTTGTCAGAACTCCAAATCGTAGTGACTTCAATGGATCTAGTGTAAGCATGATTCATCTAAATTAAACCCTATACATTTAACCATTATTAAGTGTAATATTACTGCATGGCATACCATACTACTCATTCTTTTTCTTGATTAATGCCCTGTCCCCTTTCCTAAATCACTTTTCACAATACCTTTAAGTCCTATGCCATGTGTGTGCATAAAACGAATTGCTATACCAGTCATTAATCATCAACATTTTATTTCACTGTGGCCATATTAATATCACTCCTTTTCTTTCTTCCACCTACCCTGTTGAAGCACTTAATTTCAAAAGCTCACCAACTCAGAAGCCAACACAATCACTGGGTTCCATTCCAAAATATTGGCAAGATGCAGTTTATCCTACTAAGTTTGTTTCAAGTGTTCCAGCTGAATTAAAATTTAATGATTAGAAGCAACTCTGGGTACACAGTTAGTCTTATGTGTTTGCCCAAATGGCAAAGTCATTCAGGCACTAAAATTTAAACTAATCCATATGCATCAGAACAAATAAGAACATTCCCTTTCTCTGCACAACAAACATGATTAATTTAATTGGGAATGAGAATGATGCTTTGCCAGATGTTTCATAAGACTATTGATTTGGTTAATATTGGCCTGCCCATATGTGTATGTGTATGTGTGTTTTTTATTAAAATAACAGCCCAGGATCCAATAGGATGACTTACTACAAGGACTGGCTCACTCACTGTAGTAAACCAAATGCAGTTGCTTTGTTTGGAGCTTAGCATGCTGGGTGAAACCCAGCCATTCAGGATTGTAAACCATGGCTTCATGACTTGGTACCTAAAACAAAACAAAACCCGAAAACAAAACAGGGGTGAGGAGGAAGGAAAGAGTTGTTAAAGCATTACTTTTGTTTTCAGAAACATTTTCATACCTGGTCACCCAAGTTCCCACTAGCCAAATCCAGCCAGGAATATGACTCATTGCAGGTTGCTTATTATTTTATCTTGGATTTTTTTTTAAAAGTTTGATTGCTTCAGCAACCACCTGACCTGTTGCTTTGCAAAATGACAGGAAAAAACAAGGATCAGAGTCAAAGAAACCATCATCTATGTAATGTAAAAAAATGGGGTGCATTTTTAAACTTTTCCTGCTCCCCAAATAAGCCTGCCAGTTGCTGTTTTAAGATAAGCCAATACCTAACATTTACTGAGTAAATACAATTTCTAGTGAAAATGACAGTAAAGTAGAACAACCTCATCTATGGATAAAATCCATCAGCGATGATGTGGTAGAAAAAATCTGCAAGTTTGGCAAGATTGCCTATAGTATAAGGCATAACTCTTGGGAGGGAGTAATTTTTTCTGCGTGCTACGCAGGAGACATATTTCTCAAAATAAATGAAACCAAGACAAAGTCTGAATGTGGTTTCTCTTTCATGTAACTATTTAATTTGAGCCAATTAAACCCAGTTGATATTTCAGGTGGGCAAAGGTCTGGTTTCAAAGACCAAAATGTGATTTGGAGCATTGTGTGGGCAAGCATATCCTACCTAATAGGAACACTATTTATTTAAAACAAATATGTAATTTTGAAAGACGTTAATATTGGTAAGTGGACATTTAGTAAGAAAAGAATTACTGAAGTTATACAATTAATGCTCACTACAAAATTGATAAAAGATTGACCATACCAGACAAAGTACTTTGAGTTATTTTTAAGGTAATGAAAAAGAATATAAATCTTTGAGCTTAGTGCCAAAATGGTTATTTACAAATGCTTGAAAATAAGAAAGTAGACCCCCCCACACAAAAAAAGTAGTATAAAAAAGTATTTGGCTCCTTATGCTCCCCTTTGTACTCCAACTGTTTTACAGAGTTTATAAACTGTATACAGTGTTCTATAAACCACAGAAACCATACTCTAAGTGTTTGTATTTGTCTTGATGCATGATATATAGTATGGGAACCCTTTAAAGTAGCTGCAACTTTTTCTGGGCTCCATGTCTAATGCTCAACATCTGGAAAAGTTGTATTCACTGTAAGATATTCCTGGCAGGTACCCCTTCTGCATCTATGTGAATCACAGATGAATCACATTTTGCCTTTTGTAGGCAAGCATGGATGATTTCTATGTTCTCTCCCATTTCTCATACGTTAAATGTTTATTTATCAAATTTCATCACGGCCCATCTCCCTCAAAAGAGCGACTAAAAGTTATAGTTTGGTAGCAGACTTATGCCTTTTCATAAAATGAGTTGGTTGGAAAAGGTGCTACCAGACTCCTGCTGAGATTTGGCTGCCATGGATCAACAGGCTCTCTTCATAAAATGGAAACTTCTGGTAAGCCTCAAACTTCCATCTTTTGTACAAGTACAGTGGATTACTCCAGAACAGCAACAGAAAAAAGAAAATTTGCACACCTGGGGCTCCAGCTCACATCACTGAAGAATGGAAATGTATAGACTTGGATTAGGTATCCGTTTTCCTCTTATCCACCCCCTGCCCCATGACTTTTATCTTTCCTGGCTTCTAACCGTCTCACTTGATTAAGAATTCTAGGAAGCTTAGCTTGGAAATCCTTTCTAAAATGTCAGTGACATTGATTGCCTCTGTGGGTCTTTCTTCATGGCTATTACTGCTACTGCAATTTTCTTCAACAAACAGAAATTCTGTTATATCAGAATCATTTTTTTTTTAAAAAAATCAACTATCTAATTATTTGTTGAAAAAAAAAGTTCTAACAGAAAGACTTCATTTCCTTGGCTATGCTTAGAAGGGGACTTACCTTTCTCCCTCTCTCTTTTTAAAGTCTAAAATACATTTCTTCACCTTAATGATTTAGTTTAGCTCATCCTCAAATCACAGCTTGGAAGACCAAGCACATATCATAGGTTCTAACCCCACTTTCTCCTTCCCACTTTAGCTTCTGGACTGCTAGAATCACAATTTACTGCTGAGCTGACCGATCGGAAAGTCGGCGGTTCAAATCCGCATGATGGGGTGAGCTCCTGTTGCTAGTCCCAGCTCCTGCCAACCTAGCAGTTCGAAAACATGCAAATGTGAGTAGATTAATAGGTACCGCTTTGGCGGGCAGTTAACAGCATTCCGTTTAGTCATGCCAGCCTCATGACCACGGAAGTGTCTACGGACAAACGCCGGCTGTTCGGCTTTGAAACGGAGATGAGCGCTGCCCCCTAGAGTCAGACACAACTGGACTTAATGTCAAGGGAAACCTTCACCTTTACCCTGAAATGGGGCAAAATGTGTTTACAGCATCTTTTAAAACCAGGAGTTGAGCTTTGAAATCTATACTAGGTAGAATCCTAATACCAAACCCTGAAGAATTACAAAGGGATCTATAATTACTTAATTAGGTATGTTTGCCACCTTGAGTTATATATTTAAAAGGGAGGATAAAAATAATGATACTTAACAGCTTCAACTCCAAGACTTCCACTGGAACTTATCACAGTCCTCCGAACTTTGGATAACTAGACAGAATAACCTACCTAGCTAAACAGCAAGAACACAAGTCTTAAAAATGTCCTCCCAAGCAAAACCTGCTCACTGTAGGGAACAACAGAGATGACCTTGAAGAATGAATGTGGCAGTTAGCAAAACATGAATTAAGCCTGGAAGAGGGCATTAGAAAGAAACTTAAACTAACTCCACCTTAACTTTATTTGGTATAAGATGGAGGGAAGAGAAAACACTATCAGGCTTTCAAGATTGTTACTACAGCCTATACTGATAAAGTAATGTTCCAGTATTTCTTGCAGACTGTTTCCTGATCTGGCCTGTCTCAGAGGGCTGACACATTCAGGGCGCTAGAATGCTTTTAATAATATTTCATGCCAGGTTTCTATAGGAGCAACAGACCTGCTGTTGCTGGATTTGGGGTGGGGTGGGGTGGGGTGCGGGGGACAGATTATGAATGATGCATGCATTGCTTAACGGTTGCATTTCTACAGTTTTTTCACTCCCTTTATTTATTTGCTGGGATTATATGCCACTCCAATGAATACCAGCTCTGAGCAGCAGCTTATGTATCCTATTTTTGTAAATAAGGTTAAAATATATATACAAACAAGACATTGTAGTACAACTCACAGTATCATGCCACAGATCAATCAAGTAATTTACCATAGAGGGTTCTATTATATAGAGATTTTCTCTGTACGCTTGTCTAGACTCCTTCAAGAAGAAAATCGTCATAAAAATATGAGCAGGAGGTGGCAGAATCAAGCCAACCTTGGCTGGTCTTGAAAAGCTAAGCAGGGCTTACTTGGATAGGACACCACCAGACCATCCTAGGGGAATAGGCAGGACAGGGAATTTAACAAATCAAAGAAGTCGTCCATGAACACTGCTTTAAAAACAGTGATATACACACTGCTAATGCAGTCACTAAGACTTTGACCTAAGAGCATCTTTAACCATTATTTCTGGTACTATTAATACTAATATTCCTCTTCATATTGCTACTACTGCTGTTACTGATAATAACAGTTGTAACTGTAGTGGGCATAAGCTAAGGTCAAGCATCACAATTTGTCAGCCCTTGGAGGTAGTCCAGACAAGAAGCACAAGCCATGGGTACTAACACTACCTTTATTGTAAGGTCACAATACCAGAATCTTGCCAAGTCTGAATGCATTTCTTTCAGAGGAATGCAAACGCATGTGGCTGCTCTGTTTTTTTCAAAACTAGTGAGGACATCCCACTTTCTGAAGCAGCTTCTAAAGGGTGTTTGTACGAAACTTCACTAAAGGGAACAATCCTTCCCACCTTCGCATAACCCGATTCAATATGCTGTGTGAACCCAGTCCGTGTCTGTTCATAAGGCTGAGATTTCAGGAGATCTATGTTCCTGTGCCCTTCATCTTGGGAACCCGCTGCTCCACTTAAATGGGCTAGCATTTTCATTTATCTGAAATTTGAAGCTACACAATTCCTGCCTGTTTCACCTCCACTTTGTTGGTTTTAAAAACTGATCAAGGACAGGTGGAATGAGGAACCCAGATGTTTTGGTTCTACATACCCATAACCTGCCCTTATTTACCTCTTACTGTGGCTCAGAATATCTCACAAAGAACCGTGAAATTCAGGACCTTAGAGACCTTGTTTTCTTATATTTATATAACCAAGTCTGTAAGAGCATCAGGGCAGACAAGTAAAGAACAAGACAAGGAAGTAAGTTTCTAAGGTCAACAGCACCTTTCAACCAGTGTCCACATTCTTTGATGTTCTGGGATGGAAAAATACTTCACAGTTTTAAGCGCAAGTTTCACATATTTCAAATTCCCGAGTGGCAGCAAAAGAGTTTTTAGAATAGAACCCAAACGGTTTTTAATATACTCACAACACCGAACATGCAGAGAGTTCAAGGAAGTTTACTTTGCCACGAAGTGGCATTGGATTGCAACCTAAACATGTCCAAACAATGCTCTTCTGGTATCATTTTTAGACTTCCCCTTTTTTCCTCTCAAGCAGACTTCCTTTGGGTAGCCACAATTGCTTTCAACCCATTCTGCACAATACATTTAATTTCTTTACAGTACTGTGATCACAAGTACTTTCATTCTGAAACAAAATCAGCTCTGGGATCTCACTATGGAACATCCTCTAGTGGCAGAAACCACACTGATTTCCTGCCAAGGGTATCGGCAGCAACAATCCCCAGCTGCTATTATGTGCTACTTATTACAAAAAAAAAATACTCTGGGAGAAATACTATTTATTATTTATGTATTTAATTTATACCCTGCCTTTCTCTGCTGGTAAGTGCTCATCACAGCTAACAGTGTTTAAAATTAAACAAAGCAAAACTCAGACCATGAAAAGTTAAACGCATACATTCAAATTAAGTGCTAAAATCATCTAGTAATTAAAAGTCTAGTGGAACAAAAGACATTTTTACAGATATTCTGACATTGAGAGGTATGAAACACTAAAGCAGTGCTATACTACAGGACAAAGCCTTCTCTTTCTCCAGAAAGATGGACCTCTGATAGAGGATAAATTTTCAAAAGACCCTCTCCAGGAGACCTTAACAATCAGGCATGATTTATCGTGGGAATAGGAGTCCCTTAGATTGTCAGGTCTTAAATGGTTTCTTTAAAATTAATTCCTGCATGTTAAACTGTGTCCAGTATGGAATTAGCAACCAGTGTAGATATACCAGCACAGCGATCTTACAACCCTTGCACCCTGCACTAGCTAGCAACTTAGTTGCCAGATTTTGTGCCAGTTGCAACTTCTGGCTATTTTTCAAGGGCAATTTCGCAGCAGCTGAAATAAGATGGAACCATACCCAGGAGATTCTACAGGAAATCACTGCAGGCTTCTAGGCTAGATTTGGATATCTTGAAGTTTGAGTAATATGAACAAGCCATGGTTGATGATTAATCAATCATACTTGCCCAAACTATTAACAACACTATACTACTATGACATTTTATGGCTTCTTTAAGTGCTGGTTTAACCAGTTTACCAAACCATGTAATTTAGACAAACAATGATATACCCATGGCTTGCTGACCAAGTTGAACCCAGCCAAGCAATATACACAAAAATAAACCATTTTATCACCCACAATGGGTAGTTAATCTAATGTGTTAAACAAACCACACAACTATTTAATGTGAGTTAAACACTCTAGCCCTTTTGTGTAAATCAGTCAATAAATTCAATCATCAACCATGAGATGGTCTGTTAACCACAAATAGCAGAATCAGTTCTTATCTTTTATTGGGGAAAAAAAATTGTTTACACCTTGGCTTTTTGTTCAAACAAGCATTAAAGTGAACAACGTTTAAAAATACAAAATATTAGAAACAAATTGGATACTAAAAAAAACCCTTACTTTTGTCAGATCAGGAAGCTGCATTGTACTTTTTAATCCATAAAAAGTTTAGTTTATATGAAAAAAAATGTTTTACTTCATTACAAACTAAGAATTTTCTGAGTTTTAGTAAAATGGGCCATATACTTATGATAACTTATGATTCTCTTCTTAGAACAATAGACAGCAAAAGTAGATGGCAAATAACTTAAGCTTGTTCTGGATTCTGAAATCAGAAAAGCACGATCAGCAAACTAATAAAATCATTCTTGCAGAAGACAGTTAAGGAACAGGAGATAGTTACAGAGGTCAAAAACACAGCTCATTATTATTTTTTTAAAAGCCTGAACTATTGATATCCATGTTCACTATAGGTAGCAGTCAAGTGTAAAAGCATCTACTGACAGATATTCATCTACAGTGATTTTATTTTGACCATTTCAGTTACAACTTTTATTATGAACATTTTAAAGATGTTCCCTTTTCATAATCATTTTGCAAGCAGTTAAGACAGACAAGATTCTTGCTTGCATATATTTTATGTTCATCAAGTGAATTAATAAAAAATGTCATGGTTCAAAAGGTTGTGTGAATGTCGGAGGTCTGGTTAATTCAAGAAACCACATTTCAGAGAAACTTCAGTATATAGTTGTCGTTAAATCTTGCTGGCTCAGTTTGCCCAACAGGCTAACTAAAATGTGGTTGATTGTGTCACTGTTCAACCAATAGGCTTACTCATGGTTTACTAAAATATCCCAACTGTTGGAATTCTGAACACACTGAACTACAGTCAACACAATTTATAGTATCACAAACTAGGCTAAAACATGGTTGGATTGTTTGTGACTTGGTCTCATACAAACGTAGACAGTTTGATTCACTCTGCTGGGCAAATCAGGTAACATAAATTTTCAACTAACCATGGGTTAGTGTAATGTATGAACACAGCCACTCAAATGTAGCCATTATTACTTCCCCTCTCCCAGAACAGAACCTTAAGAGTGTTGGAAGTTCTGGCAAATCCAGCATGCCTCATTTGCATGTGAATTAACATGTAAATTGAGTTGTCCCACAATGCAGCTCTGAGGAAGCTGTTGGTTGCCATTCCTACTTCCTCTCTCTCTTCTTCCTTCTCCACCAGAAGCAAGCTCATGGATGTGTGGTTCTCTCCTCCATTCTGGGCACCATGTGGTGGGCCTGGAATTCCCCTTTCTTCCATGCAGCTCTTGGCAGCTGTAGGGCTGAGAGTTTAGGGCAAAACTAAGAACTTAGAAAGAAGAACAAAGGAACTTCATCTTTTCCACCAAGATGGGCGTAACAGAACAAGCAACAATAAAGTCAGTAAGAAATTATTTTACCTCTTAACCTAATATGCCTAAGCATGTGATTCTTTATGCTTGGGAGGGCTTAGTGTATAAGATCCATAACCTGTGTTTCTCTGGCATGCTCATTGAAGCTATCTAAGATAATTTTCTTTTTCTGTGCCAGCTTCTCAGCTGTGTTATAAGCTCTGCTCCATTTCAGTGGTTCTAGCAGGCCACTAAAATTGGCTTCAAGGAGAGGATGATGAGAGCAGCAGTTACAGTTGCAAATTATGGTTAAATAATTGAAAACAATTAGTACTCAGTAATTTCCCCCATCTGCACAATGAGTATTGCTTCTAACCTCAGATTTAGCCTTTTGGTTTCCATATCAACAGAAATCATACTGGCCATGCATTGATGTTCTGCTTAATCAAACAGGAAATTAGTATTTTTAAAGATCTGTATGCATTTGCTCCTAAGGCAACTTTGAGAGCCTCTCTGCAGAGAGCATTCTTGATGAGTTTCTTGGATTCTTGCCTTATGTGTCTGTATATTTAAGAACAAGCTGAAAGTCAGTCTGATGAACTTTCAAGGCTTAGGAGCTTTTTGTACCTGGGGAAAGAAAAGGAACTTGTTGAATCCATGAAGCATTCAAGAAATTTAATAAATACATACCTTGTATATATGTAGGAATAGGGTAGAGCCTGGAATATCTGTGGTTATTACCATCCCAGTGTAGTATTATTCCAAAAGACTGTATGAAACATTAGTTAAATAATAGCTGTCAGTCACTGAATGTTGCTTGAAGCACTGTGTCAGAGAAAAGCTAAGTAAAGGAGGACGAAAGTCTGACATTTATTTATGATCCAAGACCAAGTTACAGAATTTAAAAAATACAGCACACCATTAACACCACATCAATATGCATGTAAAGTCCGACATTATACAAGGGTCCTACCAGGATGCTGGGGTTCTAGAAAGTTCACAACAGTAGGAACAGCACAGTGGTTCTATTGTACTTTCCAACCCTAATTATAGTATATTTCTCTTACTGTGCATTATTGCATTTTACTATTATTACTGCATTAGTTGCCAGGGTTACTTTTGTGCCCTGCTCAGCATCACCTTGACCAAAGTGGTTTATGAATGCATCCATAGCTCTTTCCACCTGTTGCAGTGCTGCTGCTTCAGTTCCGAAATACTTCTTGCAAGCAATTTCTTTAAGCGGCCACAGTCCTGATCTGCCCACCCAAATATGTATGGGCCCCCATTAGGGTGTGCATTTAAATACGTATTATAATATTATATAATTTTATGTGCGTGTGGGTTACGTAGGCCAGGATTTATTGCAAGTTTCATCATAACCCCCCTCCTTAAAAAAAAAGAAAAGTTATCCAGGTGATGGGCATTTATTCAAGCCTTTCCTCTCCCCCACGCTCTTCCTCAACAGCTTCCCTATCCTCCCACTCACACCACTGACTCCCCGCTCCAGCCCGGGCTCGGACTTCCGCCAGGCTTTCCTCCCTCGCGCCCTGTCTCCCCAGACGCTTCCGGGTCCTGCTTGACCAGCCTTGAGGTGAGGGCAGCGGCCCAGCGCGGCGGCTTCGGCGAGCCCCGAGGAGCGCGCGTGCGCAGGGGGAGAGCATGCGAACGCGCGCTCCCGCGCGTGCGCGCTGGCGGCCGACTCCCGCAGCCCTGGGCATAGAGGCAGGGAGGATGCCCGACTTCTGCCGCCGCCTTCCCCCCTCGACGGCGCATGCGCAGAGGCGCCTCCCGAGCGCCCTGACAGCCGCGGCAGGCGAGCCAGGCGGCCAGCAAAAGCCAGGCGCGGGGCCGGCATGGAGGGCCAGGGGTCCGGCGGCGAGGACCCGCCGGGGAAGGGGACCCCGAGGCGCGGCGGCGGTGGCGGCCGCCCGGTGGAGGAGGACAGTAAGAATAAGCCCAAGCTGGTGAGTGCGGGCAGCCGGCCGGGGGGAGCCTCGCTTGCTGGTCCAGGCGTTGTGGGAAGGCGGTGGGAGCTGCCCCGCCGCCCCCTTGCGTGGCCCGGGCTAAGCCGCCCAGCGCGTCCCGGGTTGCGTGGTCCCAGGGAAGTCCCGGCTGAGCCAACCCGGGTTTCCGGGCTTGCGAGAAGCAACCCGGGCTTCCTGGTTGTGTGAACCCAGGAAATTGTGGCGAAAGCCCAGGAAGTCTTCCCGGGATGCACGAACCGGCCCCACTGCTGCTTTTTTAATACACTGCGGCTAAACAAAGCGGTTTTTGGTTTGTTGTACAGGGTCAGCCAATTGTGGCTTAGTAAAGCAGGCTTTTGCATGTTGCAGGAACCAGCCTCACCTTGTTAGACAAGGCTCTCTGGGTTTGCCAGCTTGTGCACTGGGCCTTCGGCGTAGAGGTCTCTCTGGGCAGTTGGTCCCACATTGGGGGGCCTTTGTTGCTTCTGCCTGAATGGCAGAGCTTCGGGATTATGCTAAGCCATGGTTGAGTCACAGTTGACTGAGTACCTCCAGCCCAGGATATCTGGTCTTCTGTGTTAGTGATCCAACAGCCTTCCCAACTTGCGGTTCTCCAAAAAAAGTTGAGCCCAAACACTAGAAATTCCTAGCTGCTTTGCCTGATGTAACTGACCACAGATGTAACTGATCACTGATGTAACTTATCACTGATCAGTTACAGTGATATCAGAATGATGACACATGCATCCTGTTGGCATTGCCAATGATGAAATTATGTAATTGCATCATGATGTCTCGTGCAAGTACATCCATTGCATCATTTGTAAGGGGCAGTGATGACATGCGTCATTGGCCTCCTCCTTCCGTGTAGATGTCAGGGCCCTCAACTGGTGTTCTCCAGCCCTTGTGGGCTTCAGTGCCCATGGTTCCTAGTCTACATAAGGAGAGAAATTGAAGTCCAACACATCTGTGGACATCAGGTTGGTGAAGCCTACTGTAGAAGTTGGAGGAGCAGTAATTGGTACATGGAACTTTCCATAGCATTGCTGATCAAGCTTTTATCGTGTGCTTTACACAAAAGCTTGGGTAATAAAGAAGTTTATTAAAAGGTGTAGCTGCTGGGGTTGCTTCAAAAATTAGGAATCTCTGAAAGCGGCAAGAACAGTGTTAAGTAAGGTGTTTGGACATACCTGTGCTTTGGGAAAGAGAAAGTGATTGCTACTTTCTTTCACTAGTTTTGCTGTTTTGACTTTAAGAGAAGCTGCAATTTCTGATTCAGTTCATTTTGTTCAACTTAAGCTTATTGGTTGTCTGGAAAGACGCAGGGAATTTTCTGGTGACATCTCCAGATGGAGCAGGGCTGGACATTTTCAGTCCAATTCTCAATCTACTATTTTAGCAAGAGCATAGGAGTGTTTCACTTTCAGAAATCTTGCATTAGGTAAGCTGAACCCTACCAACATGCCCAAATTGATAGTTGTGCTGCTGATTTTCAGTGGTATGATCTCAGAATGTTTTGGAGGTCACAAATGTGATTCATGGGCTTTCCACCCCTTTGCTTTTAAGGGGCACATGCACTGTTGGAGACGCTGGCAAGTCCTGGAGGACCAAAGGACAGATTATGACTGGAACACATTTTTGTTTTTATCTTTTATGAAGTCTTGAGTGGAGTTGGCAATTTTTCAGGGTATGACTTCAGCAGCAGCACAATGATAAACAGAAGTTATGTGCAAAACAATTTTGTTCTCTAGTATTTTCAGACTTGGAAAAACTTCCCTGATACATTTCTGTCTAGTGAAGATCCAAGAATAAGCTGCTGTCTGGAGGAGGTTGGGTGTAAAACCTATTTGAATATTTTCTGCTTTTCCAGTGACTTGGTATACTAATAGCAGAACAATTAAGGTAGCTTTTAGAGGAAGGATTTAGGTTTCATCACCATAAGTGAAACCTTCTAGGGAACCAGGAGAAAATGAAATTTCTAGTCAATAACGTGTTGAACTTAGGGTATTTGTATACTGTCCTTTATTTATTTAATTGATTTTTATCCTGCCATTATTATTTTTTATAAACAACTCAAGGCGGTAAACATACCTAATACTCCTTCCTCCCCCTATTTTCCACACAACAGCAACCCTGTGAGGTCAGTTGGGCTGAGAGTGATTTATACATTTATATTTACACGTTACCTGAAGCTACAAAATGTAAAAACAGCTGTGCAATAAACCAATTAAAGGTACAACATAATTTTCACAACAAGCAGCTTGTAATTAATAGAGCAAAGTAGATACCCAGTATTTTAAATTACAGGCTATTAAATGCCTAGCGCTATTTGCAATGGAAATTCTGTTAATAATAACTAAGATGGCCATGTGACATTGTGAACAAACAGTGCTTCACACCTCTCTGTTCTGTGGCTGGATTCAAACTGAACTAAACAAATGAATGAATGAATGTGGTTTTTTGGTTTAGCATGTTGTGGACAGTCAGCCATTGTGGTAAGCCATCATGGTTTAAGCTTTCTGTGGGAAGCCAATTGTGCCATCTTCAACAAACCATAATTAATAAAATCGTGGATTAATGCATTATGTGAAGTGACCCTGTGGCTGTGAAGTTAATGCTCCAATATGATTATCAGAAAAATGAACATTCTCCCATGTAAACATGATTGCACATGAATATACTAATTTTAATTGCTGTATATGGACATATCATCCATTTACCGACAGCTACCCTATGACCTTAAGGCAGAGATAAAGATGGGATAGCAGTGGCCCTTCTAAGTCAGTATTTCTCAACCTTGGCAACTTTAAGATATGTGGACTTCTACTCCCAGAAATGCTGGCTGGGGAATTTTGGGAGTTAAAGTCCACATATCTTAAAATTGTCAAGGTTGAGAAACGTTGTTCAAACTGTGTTACCATACTGCCTTTTGGTTCCTCACCTTCCTGACCTGTGTCCTTTTAGAGAACTAGAAAACTAGATTTCTTTCAAAAGTGGTACCTGAGATTTTTTTTTAAAAAAATCCTTCAATTTTGTTCGTTTTGTTTTACTTTTTTAAAAAAATCCCAATAAAGCATTGATACATTTTATCTCAAAAGAAACGGTGTTGGAGGGGAAATAAAGAGGATAATACACATGAATTTAGGTTCAGTGTAGTATTTAAAATAATCATGTATTCCTCGATTTTATCACAAGCATGCTTGACATTGCCCTTCTTTTTTGGGCTGGTGGTTTGTGCATGTTCTTCTTTTTATTATGTTTTCTATTTCTATTATCTGTATCACACATTTCATTAGTTTGCTGTAAACTGCCTTGTTGGTTCTATGAACAGGCCCTGTGGAAATCTTCTAATATATTTATATATAGATAAACATGCAACTTTACATTGCATGTTGTGCAATGCAGGAAAGTAATGCTGTTTTACGTTGGGTCAGCTACTAGTATGAACATATACATTAGGTCTATGATAGTAATTGAGGGAACCAGTGTATTGTAGTTGTGAAGATGCTCACCTACACCTTGAAAAACCCAGGTTCCAGTCTACCCTCATCAGTGGAAGCTCAGAGGGTGACTTTGGGGCAGAGACACCTTGGAGCAGTGTTGTAGGAGAAACTGCGTTTCCTGACTTGAGCTCCTGAATAGAACACAAGATAGAAATCTAAATGAATGCATAAATTTGTAGATGAATAAATGAGATCCCTTTTATCTGCAGTTCTGTTAATGGAAGAAACCTGGTCTCAGACCTAAGGCTTTGCCACTGCATTGAATATGCACTGGGGAACAATTAAAAAAGCCCGAAAGGCTAGAAGTCCTACATTTATTTATTTATTTATTTATTGATACAGCATACCATGCTTGAAGTCATGATCACCACCTACAAACAGGTTTGTAAAATCATTTGATACTACAGAATCTATAACTGGGTAATAGAAGCAAGCAAGAAGTGTTTGCTACTCTTTACTGTTGTGTGCACGGAAAGGAATTGTAAATAATAATTTCTCAGTCTTGATTACTTCTTACAGTTCAGTCATCTACAGAATGAAGCACGCTGTGAAAAAAAACAATGGTTCCATGGTGCTGTATAATTGTAATTCTGAGTATGAATGTGCAAGGTACTTGTTTCAGAACACAGAATATTGGTGTCTTTGAAGTGTAGATCCTTTATTTTGGTCAAATATTTAGTGATAGGATTTCAGAGCAGGACAAAGAACTCTCAATTGGGAAGAATATGTTCTGTTTCACATCTACAAATGCCACATTGTAACATAGGTTACATAGTTATTAGAGGATTCAGGGAGGATGTGAAAACCTGGAATCAAACTCCTGTTGGTTGAGAAGTAGATCATACCTAATGAAAACCATTCTGTCTCACAGCTTGTAAGGATAACATGTGATCTTTAGAGCCATATGTACTTCCTTGAACTCTTTGCCTGCAACGTCTCTCTTAGTAATGCATTTTTAATTGTATTTTGTTTTGTTTCTATGACAATCACCCTTGATTGCAATTTGTGCATGGAAAGGCTAATTATAAACAAAACAAATAATAGAGTATCTATGGAATGAATGATTCAATCCCAGGAAAAGCAGTGGTGTCTGTGTGGCAGTACTAAAGGGGAGCGATTTGTATACCTAGATCATGGATTGTGGGGCCCAATTTTGATATTATTTTGTGAGGGATGTTTGGCTTCCTGACTGTGGCCTTGGATTACAATTAGAAAAAAAAAACATCTGTGGTGTTAATATGTTTTCTACTACAGATTAAGGTTACTATGGTAACTAATCATTTTGGCGGGGTGAAGAGGTTGAATTTAATTGTCCCCTTTTCAAGGTTGCATTGCCTAAGGGGAAGAACTTGCCTGGACTTGTTTTAGTTTCAGTTTCCCTTCTGTGTAGGCTTGCAGAGAGTATGCAGCTGAGGGAAATCTCTCCTCTCAGCAAACAGCCTTTAAATATGTTTGCTTTCTGTAAATAAAATTATTTTTATAGAAATGCCTGGTGTGTGACTTTTCTGATCTCTCCTGGGCCAAAGGCTTTCTAGCACTCTGCCAACCTGTGGTTCAATGCTACTAATGGGGAATCTTTTGTATGTGACTTGATACAAACGGATACGTGATACAAGGTCAAGAATTGCACAGACTTCACTAAAGTATATTTAATGTGACTCTGGACGTAACTACAGAATCTTGGAAACGAATTTCCAAGAATTTCCCACTCTCATTTACAGTGAGTTCATTAAGGTAGAATCTTCCTGGGTTCCCTGGGCTGTGTTGTTCTTCATGAGATAAGCTGCCAACAAACTTGTGTTCTGTCTCTTGATTTTTTTATGTCTAATCTTCCTTCTATTCCTTCCTCAGCCTGCCCACAATCTTTCACACAAAACTGCTTACTATACATCCACATTTGAATTAAGCCAGTCTTGAAATTAACACTGGAGTTTGGTGTCTATCCATCCTCTGCATTATGTGTTGGGCCTCGTGGTTCTTCTCCAACTTCCTTTCCCAGATACTGTGGAAGAATATTATGCTGGAAATAAGAAAAGTCAGTTGCACATTGTTTTCACTACTGGCATCATTATTTATTATGCTTTTAAACTTTCCAACAATTTCAGTCCTCCTGCCATGAATATATCAATGGAAAGCATTAAGTATAACGTAATACTGTAATGGAAAAATAAACAATAATGCAGAATAACACTATAACCTAGATAAAATCTGCAGTAAAAATAAATGCAGCACAGAGAAAACAATAGAACTATCAGCAGAATAAACAATGGCCTTGTTCGCATGGTACACTTAATGTTAACATCAAGCCATGCACAGTGTATTATAGCACACAATCATCTAGTGTGTCTTGGATATCACAGTCACTGCTGGATGTAGTTTACTAATTCTGCATCTTTTTGATCAGCATTCTAGGAATCAGTTGGTATTTTCTAAGTTTATTTTCATTTTCCCCCACAAAAGTAGCAAGAAAAAAGTCACAGAAGCTTGTTTTGGATTGAAACTGACATATAAGGTAGGCAGAAGCTAATTGATTTTTGAAAAGAGATTCCTGGGTGCTCATGGAGATAAAAACTGAAATGGGAATAGGGGAGACATTTCTGCACTTTTGGTTGATTGCTTAAGCATAAATGAGCCTTACTCTGGAATGGGCTAACATGCTAACCAATATTAGATATAGGTACAGATAGTGGATAATATCAATCCAAATGGGGTTGAATATCAGCAGGTGGCAACATCTGGCTGACTTTTTCTGGCCTGTGAAGCTAAGTAGGGTTGTACCTTCTGTTAGTACCTGAATGGGACACTGCCAGGGAATCCCTGGACCATAGGCTTGACTGGGAAATTATTGGGGGGGGACTCCATCATCTTGGAAGAAAGCAGTGGCACAAGATTTACGTAACGCTCCCAAGAAAGCTCCATGTATGCCATCACAAAGAGTCAAGCTCAGCTTGAAAGCATCATTATTATTTTTTCTTAACTTTTTGGGGTGAGCATTCAGAAATCAAGCAGTTCAAGTGTGGTGATTGATAAAAGTATTGATTTTAGAACGAGATCTTGAAAGGTGCTAAACTGAGAGGACGTTTCAGGCCTGAACTTCCAACTATTGGATTTTGGGGTCCTAATGGCTAAATTCATTTTAGATCATAATGTAGGAAATATGCCTCAAGAGAAAGTTTGTTCTGTTTATTTTTGGCCATGTAACTGAAGAAGTTGTCGTGGCAACTGCCTTGCACATAATTTAACAGGGTGGTAATCCAATAAACTAATTTTCTAAGTTTGGCAGTCTTTTAACCTGAAAGTGTCATTTTGCACAGATGTATAGAATGAGTGGGCAGCTATTTCTTGCTTTCGTCTTCCTCTGCTGGTTTCTACATGGACAGCACAAATCTTGGACACAATGATCATTTGGGGAAGGAGAGACAAAATGACCACACAGCTTCAGTTCTCCCAGTTACTTTGGATTGAAAGAATTGGGCACTTCTTTTGAACAAATGTCCCAATTTAATTTTGTAATGTCCCAAACCTAGTATCTTTGACAGTGATCTTTTATGGTCATGGTTGAGTATTTTGGTGTTAACTTAGTTGTAATGTTAGCTTTTTGTCTCAGACATTAATATTTCCTTTCTGCAATGGGTCTTGGGCAGTGTATGACAACAGTATGAACCTGTCTCCCTATTGACCAACATGCTTTGGTTTAAAAAGAAAAATGGTGTATAGGTACTACCATACATCAGTTCTTTCAAACAAGTTCCTTTTGCCCTTTCCCCGGGACCTAGGCTTTGAACAGTCTCCTAGAATGACTGTTTAATTCCTCTGGATACTTTCTCAAGGACTTAAAATAAAGCAATATGTGTTCAATAAACTCAATAAACTCTGTTAACACATCCATTCAGTATTAATATATTGGCTTAGACCCTCAGGTTCAAGTTCTGGTCATCCATGAAGCTCATTTGACAACTTCTGGCTAGTCATACCAGCCCAACCAACCTCACAGGATTGTAATAGGGATAAAATGAGGAAAGGTAGAATATACATTTAATAAAGGAATAAGATACATCCATTTCAGGTAAAAACCAAGCAGATTTATCAAATCTGGAATTCTAAATCCTTTCCCAGCACAGGAATTGCAGCAATGTGTTTTGTAATACATGCCTCGAATTCCATCGAGTTGACTTTAGTATGACAACTTCCCCAGTGAAAATGTCTAAAGGATTATTAGTCATGGTTTTATTGCTTGGATGCTGGTTACATGGCCGCCTTTAAATATTCTTTATCTTGGTTTAGATTTTGTTCGACATTTAATGTATGCCGATAGTACTTTTCTCCAGATTTCAGTTTTCAGCTTCAATTTGATAAATTGTCTCATGGCAAATAGGTATACAGGATGAGTGTGAAGGCTGTTCAGTAAACAACTGCCAATAGTCAATTCTGTTGATTTAAAACATATACATTTCCCTTACTCTCCTCTTTTTCTCAACACATTAGTGGCATTATTTCTGAACATATTTATAGTGTTATATAGTAATTGAAGATTTCATGCTGGAAACACATTGTAATGTGGCTCACATTGAGAATATGGCTTCACAGGCTAGGTTGAAATGTCATAAGCCATCTTTCCCTCTGAATTCTTCAGAGCTGTCATGGATATTGCACAATCTAAGCATTTTCTAATTCTAAATAATAGGGGTGGATTGGAAGCAAGACCAGAAAGCGTGTATTTGTGCATTAAATAGTGTTTGATGTTGCTGATTCCTGTGCTTCTGACAGATGTTAATTCTTTTTTCATTTTCTGATACACAAAGAGAACTAAAAATATTGATTCGGTAAATCAAATTTGGTTGTGTCGCTGATAAAGAGACAAGTGGGCACACCTCTATTTACACATGTTTCGTTGAGTCATCAAGTTATTTCTATGCATTGTGAATTACTCTCAAAATAGTATGCAACATGGTCTATATCAAAATATTCAGGAATTTATTTTATCTACTCGGTTTTTACACTGAACTCTCAGGTCAATTACATTTTAAAACGGAAAAAAAGTGATACATACAAATAAATTAAGATCACATTAGTGATCTTCAAAGGTCTAGCTAAACTGGTCTCTTAAAAGCAGAGGAAGTGTTGGCAGGGTTAAGTTGACATGAGTTTGTCGCACTGTGAATAGACTTTAAACCTAATAAACCTTCAAAATGGAAAGTGAGTGTGCTGCTCTGGGCAACACGTTGAAGAAACAAATAGGACGTTGAAAGATGGTTAGAAGTTCCAAGAACGCTATTTCACTGTAGAGTACCATTGTTCATCATTACTGCGATGTGTGGATTGGAGATATTTTATTCTAAACTAGGGGATTCCTGACATGCAAAATCACTGGTGTTCTGATAAGATTGAGAAACTAAGGAGTATGAGAACTGAAACTGGCACCCATTTAAAATAGGAAAGGGCTTGATGAATTATGCAAGATCTCAGTTAGATTTGATGTAGAAATAGTAAAGGAACTCTGCTTTTCATGATTCTACAATGTCAATTTGATTTCCTCACCTTTCATTTCCCCCACTCTCAAATGAATAATTTTATTTTGAAAATAATCAATTGAGAGACTTTATAGTTCTAGCTTTCTAAAGACAATGTATGGAACTTGCCAGTAAGGAACATTCCCTCATCTTAAAACAGTTCACATTGTTCACAGTCATTGGGCTGTCTTGTATATAATGTGAAACCATAATTCAACCTTGTATAATAAGCAAGAGCTGCCCTGCAGATCTTCTCTTCCCCTCTGTTTCTTTCATGGAGATTTGTTTATAAATAAATGTGCTTCATTTCAGCAGATTCCCGTTTTGTTTGTATGCAGAAGCCAATAATTAAAGCTTAAAATAAATTCCAGCCAATTGCTAAATAAAGTTGGATTTGTTTTGTTACTTATTTGGTGAACTGGACATTGCTTTAAATCACAAGTTCTGACTTGCATATAACGAAGTGTGGTGAATTGAGGGGGTATGCAAACGAAATATAATGGCCATATTAGTTGTTAGTGACCCCCCCTCCCATTGCACTGCCAAAATTTGGCACAAAAAAACTATTTGGGGCAGCATTTTTTTTTAAAAAAATATTATTTTCTTGGGGGAAAGGGGGCAATATACATATTTCACCTTTAAAGAGGATCATATTCTCAAGTTTAAGATCTGGCATTAGTATAGATCATATCACTAGCCATGATCTTGTGGCCTTCAGAAGTTAGGGTATATATACAAACACACGCACACACAAACGTGTACACACACACACACACACACACACATATTTATTTTTTTATTTATCAAATTTGTCACTGCCCATCTCCTCCGACCGGAGGGACTCTGGGCAGTTTACAACACCGAATAAATATACAATAAAATCTCAAATAAATACATGGTAAAATTCCAATAAAATCCCATTAAAACCAAAATTTCCTAACTACCCCAGCTCGTAAAATCCAGTTGGCTATGATCTCTTCGACCATCATGTAGGAGGGGCACTTCAAGGCACCAGCCAACCCCAAGTATGTCTATTCTCTTCCCTGCCCCAAGCCCGGTGGCAGAGCCAGGTCTTCAACTTCCTCTGGAAGGCTAAAAGCGATGGGGCTAATCTTACCTCCGGGGGCAAGATGTTCCAAAGGGCGGGCACTACTGCCAAGAAGGCCCACCTCCTGGACCCCGCCAGATGGAATTCTTTTATTGACGGGGTCCGCAGCATGCCTTCTCTGCATGAGCGGGTGGGACGGGCTGATACGGGGAAGAGGCGGTCCCTCAGGTAACCCGACCCCATGCCATGTAGGGCTTTAAAGGTGATAACCAACACCTTGAATTGGACCCGGAAGCGAACTGGTATCCAATGCAGCTCGCGTAGCAAAGGTGTTATGTGCGCCCTTCTAGGGGCACCGAAAATAGCTCACGTGGCCGCATTCTGGACCAGCTAAAGCTTCCAGATACTCTTCAAGGGTAGCCCCATGTAGAGCACATTGCAGTAGTCTATATGGGAGATAACAAGGGCATGAGTGACCGTCCGAAGGGCTTCCCAATCCAGGAAAGGGTGCAACTGGTGCACAACACAAAGCTGTGCACAGGCCCTTCTGGCCACGGCTGCCAACTGCTCTTTGAGCAGGAGCCGTGAGTCCATGAGGACCCCCAGGTTATGTACTGGATCTGACTGAGGCAGTGCAACCCCATCCAGAACTAGTATGTCTGTCTGTCTGTCTGTATATATGAAAAAGAAGGTTGCTTATCTCTGCCCAAACTAAAATCTGTGTTACAAGAATGGAATATGAAATGCTCAAACTCAGCATTTTTCATATTCATATTCCTATTTTCATGTAAACTAAATCATAGTTTAATCTTAAAATTCTAGACCATGTTTCAATATAAGCTGATACTACAGGTCTTCTAATTTAGTTTATGCCACTAGCATCTTTGAAGGATCTTTGAAGAAAACTATCTAGCAATTTTTTTAAAAAAAATGTGATTCCATTATACATTTTAGCGTCCAGTGTAACATCTAGGTTTCAGAATTGTTATGATGTAAGCAAATTGGAAGCAAATTGGAAGCAAATTGTGAACTTCCAAGACAAAGAAATAAAGTAATGCATATTGCCTTGTTAGTGGATTTGGGAATGTTTGTATTAAACAATATCTTTATAAGGACTGATTATGTAGAAATGTCTGAATTTTTAGCTAGTTATATTGTGATTTGAGAGGATGTGCATACATCATAGCAGTAGCCTTGGGATCACAACCCAGTCAAGCTTCACACACCCAAGTCAATGGAGGAGCTTAGAGTGCAGGTGGCCACATCACAATGTCCTAATTTATCTGGTTTGGAAATAAAGATGGGGTAGACGAGTGCTGCAGTCTAATTCAGCTGTTTGGGGTAAATTTTAATGAACTCAGTTGAACTTTTGGAAAACATTTGGATATTTCAACAGTACCTTGTCCATCATACAGTATTTTTCTTTGGTTGGATTAGCATTAGTGAAGAATGCGTGTGTCAGTTGGCCTGAGTGAAAACATTAATAGTGATCAAAATTTGTTATTCCGTAGTTCATTGTAGATTTCCTTTATTGTAGCTGACATTAACTTGACAGCATATTGGAAAAGCAACATCAAACATGAAATTATTCTGGATAGAAATAACTGCAGGCATCCAATGGAATGGATGATGATTCTGCTTGTGTATTAAGCTAAAAACATGACAGTGATCATCTGGCAATTTTTGGAATTTTGGCATTTTATATGTAAGGCTACTATTTAGTTTGCTTTGTATACAAATTGTTTAAAATAAGATGGACCAATGCTGCTTGTTGTAATGTTTCAGCAAAACATCAGTAAAAGTGGAAAATGTTTAAATAGATTGAACCTGTCATGTTCACTGTTTCAATGTGCAACTGTACATCGTAACCTTTCACATGCCATGGTGCTGACACACGTTTATGGTGGGAGGGAGCTGCTGTGAAACATTGTGCCAGGCTCTGTATCTGTGGAATGTGTTTGGGTTATGTGGTCTACTCAAGGACTTTTCCCGTGGACCATCAGGAGCCGTTAGGAGCACCTGGGATTGTGAGCCTGGGAAGATTCTACAGGGGGAGGGATCTCGTTTGTACCGAGGGTTTTTTAGTTTGCATTTGGCGTGCTTTTTCCATTCTCAGCTTTCTTTGTGATCCTGCATACTACTCTTTAATAAATCAGATATCTTTATGAACCTGTTCATGAGTCTGATGGTGTTTTAGGATAGGCAATCATTACAGAACCAATATGAAGCTTGGTTTAAGTTACTTTAGTAGTTGAGAGGTGTGCCAAATGAAGAGCTATGTAGATAAAGCCATCTGTCTCCTATATACATGGCATATAATGGAAAATAATGCTTTTCCAGTTATAATAGAAGTATATCTTCATTAAAGCAAGACATAATAGCCATCTTTGCAGAGGAACAGATCTAACATTATTTTACAATTGGTTGTAATAATTTAAGATGAAATTCAACCATCATCTGTACATTCAAAGTTTATTTATTCTCTACCAAATTAATAATTTCCAAGAGACTAAAGAGGCAGAAAAACTGCAGCGTCTTCAGTGCAGTAAGGATTTTGTGTCATTCAGTTCTCTGCATGGATTTCTCACTCTCCTTCGCCGAAGGCCTGGGATAAACCTCATTATTCACGTTTTCTGTATATCTCACTCTCTTTCCCATTCTGTTGCACGTTTCCTGAAATTTAGAGACCCATTGGAGGTCTAATCTGGTAGAAATGTATATAGGATGATTTGCATTATGCTGATTTAGAAATAAAGTAGGGGGTTGAACAATTTGACCATGGAAAAACTCTTTGGGATGGAAAAGCTACTAAGTTAGGGACCAAAGTTCCAGCTTGACATTTTCACAGTGTAATAGCTCTGTATCTGAATTTCTTTTTTGCATGAATCACTGTGCAGATCAGTTCTTCTCATACGTCCACTGAAGAGATTCAGAGGAAATCTGAAATTCAAAGGAAGAAAGGATCATGCTATTCTTGAATCTGTAGATTGGTTTGAGAAGCTAAAAGAATATTGTGTTGTGACCAATTTACTTTTTTTTATTCTTGATGAGGCTTTGTAGGAAAATGTCTTAATCCTATATTTATTTTACGCTTGAGGTAGAACCTTAATTTTTAAACTTACACTTGCTTGAACTTTCAAAGTACCAAATTCTCTGAATTATAAACTTGCTTTGTCTGAAGATAGTTGTATAACAATGAATCTTTCATATAGTTTAATACAGTCCTGTTCCCTGCTACTGAATAAGACTTGAGATATTGAGCCAGATCTATTTGAGTTTGGTTTTCTTTGAAAGAGTGTTAATAAGAGACTTAAGTCTGTTTCACAATACATAGATTAGTTATTGAAATAGAAATTAATGGAGCAAACATACTCTTGACAGGCAGCTGGTCTGCTGTTGCATTTATATATTTATTTATCCCCCCCCCCCGCTCCGTTCTTGTATGCGGCCTCAAGTGCTGAAGTAATTCTAGGTGGGTTTAGAATGATAGCATAAATGCAGTAAGAAAAGTACAATAACCTCAAGCACTGAAGTAATTCTAGGTGGCTTACAGAATAAAGTTTAAAGTAACAGCATGAAAGGAGGAATAAAAGGATAAGTTAGGACATGATAAATACTGAGCATCAGGGGAGGAAACTCAGTTAAAGACCAAAATACATTTATGGGGATTAGATCATCTCAGCCTATCCTTGAAAGAGCCAGGTTTTTAAACTTTGTGAAGGTACAAGTAATCCACATGTGATTACTACATGTCATAATCTAACAGCATCACATGTTAGATGACTAAATAAAAGTGCACCCCAGATGCTTACAGGTCACAATGCTCTGTTGTGTATAGTATTTTCCACCCACCAAGTGTAAGGTCTTGTATTTGCTGCCTTCCTCAAATTTGTGATGGGGAAAAAGAGAACATTCTTAGCTTTTCATTCAAAACAATCCTATCCCCTCAGTTTTGGATCCCATTGAGTAGATCTGCCAGTTATTCTTGGTCATTTAACCAAAGCATGACCTACTAGTAGTATTGTGTGGGAACAGCTAATGATCACTAGGGTGTTTTATTTGTTTAACACTGTCATAACTGAGACTCACCATGACATCTTTATTTGTTTGCTTACTTTATTTCCTCTTTGTAGAAGATTATTGCTGGTACTATACAACATGTGATGATGTGATCCTCATGTGAGTGACAGTAATACTGGGGAACTAAATGACTTGTTAAGCAAAATTATGTAAAGAATTGATACTGGAAAAATATAGCTAAAAATACCACTCTTAATTGCCTTTCTACTTTATTAGGAATCTCCAAATTATGATTATTCTTCAAGTAAAGCAAAGGTTGTTACAAAATCATTACACAATTAGCAAGAGACAAAATTCGCTATTTGTACAGCATTGTGTGTATGGCAAAGCACTTAACTGATCAAATCAGTAAAGTAAAAATTAGGCTACTTTCAGGAATTTTTCTCTGTAAGGCAGGGTTTCTCAACCAGGGTTCTGTGGTACCCTAGGGTTCCGCAAGAGGTCACCGGGGTATCCCTGAGAGGTCATGATTTATTTTAAAAAATATTTCGAATTCAGGCAACTTCACATTAAAGAGGTAATGTGAAGTTCTTTTTTCTTGGTGCCTTTGAGTCAGTGTTGACTCCTGGCGACTGCCGTGACTAGTTCCTGCAATTTTATTTGGCAAGCTTTTTGGAAGTGGTTTGCCATTGCCTCCTTCCCAGGGCTGAGTGAGTCTGGCTGGCTTTGTGCCCAAGGCAGGACTAGAACTCACAGCCCCCCATTTTCTAGCCTGGTGCCTTAACCACTACACCAAACTGGCTCTCTTTGAGCCCTTTCCTATGCACAGCTGTTAAAGAATTGGAGTTTGTTTCTCCTTTGATGACAGTTTTTTTTTTTCTTTTTCTGGAAAAAGGACTCAGACAAGAGCCCTTATAAATCATGCTGAGGACAAATTGTCCTGGAGAAAATCTATCTGTGTGGTCTCTAAGTATTGACACGGACTTGAATGGCACATAATCAATCAATTATGCTTGAGAAATCCAGTTTATTTTAAATTAGGGGGAAAAAAACCCTTCACTTCAGTAGCAACAGCATGAACATGAACTCTGTGGTTTATTTATTTAAATAAATTGCATGCCTGATTTTAATTACTCCTGAAAT
The DNA here is from genome assembly GCF_035149785.1 of Candoia aspera. Lineage (NCBI taxonomy): Eukaryota > Metazoa > Chordata > Lepidosauria > Squamata > Candoiidae > Candoia > Candoia aspera. The sequence continues at coordinate 9,377,209 of NC_086164.1, forward strand.
GAAGTCCTTTCTAACCTCTTTTCTTATATGTGAGAAAAACCTGTGGCTTGTCTGTTCAAGTGCTGTTCCATCAGGTTAAACACTTCTTGGGATAAGTTAGCATCACTTTTATAAACGTCCTTTTTCTAAAGACTGCAATTTTACCATTTGTCGCCCAGCCAATTACCGTGTCAGTGGCTAAGCAAATTATATTCTCTGTTGGTGGAAAGTCCAGTTATGTTCCACCACATTCTTGTCCTTGTGGTTTTTCTTTTTTCCTTGTGTTTTTGTAATGTGGCATAATGTGCTGCTCTACATTTCCAGCTGTTGTGGCTTCTGGCCTCCTCTGTGATGTGTTCCTAGTGATATGGAGACTCCTAGTGGAATTAATTGGAATTGATTCCATGTGGTAGAACTCCTTACTAATTAAATAAGATTATATACTTCCTTCTAATACTCTTGTGTGGTGGCTGGATCTACTAATTAGTAATGCATCAGTGTTGTTTCAGGATATTTGTTTATGTTATATGCTCATTATCTGATTTATGAGTGCTGTGCAAGTTGAAATTGAACAAACATGCTTTTAAAGTGGCAAATTAAGGCCAGACTGAGAATAGAAATGTCCATATATGTTGTCTTTTTCCTCTTCTTTCCACCAGTTAAATACTTGGGAAGGGGGGGGAACTGGGCCTTTTACATTGGAGGGAATTTTCAAACTGAGCAGCATCGAAATCATGTCGTATTTCTGTGTCAGGTTGCTCATTTTTGTAAGCAGTGCAGTTTTAGGGATAAAACCACTCATTAGGGTAGAATTTGCTTGCTTATGGCCTGGCCAGTATGGATTCAATTTTCTAAATAGATAGAAAAAGTGATCTGTGTTTTTTTTTTTTCCCTGAAGTTCAGTGGCCTGTTGAATAAACTTGGATTTTAGACCAAACTTTTTCATCTCAGTCCTGCAATTAAAACTGGATTGAGTTCAGACTGTTAATGGAGCTAAACTTCAAGTCATACTTCAAGGGTGCTAGCTGCAATAATTGACTAGTTACACCTTGAATTATGTCTGCTTTTAGATGGCAACATGGATTGAACACTAAAGAGTTCCTCTCCTGCCACAGGAATAGTTAATCAGTCATAGTTAAAAGCTAGAAAACAAGCTGGATTGTACTGTAATAGCTTTCCCCCTTGTTTGGGATGAGCTTTGAAGTGAAGAATCTTATATCTCATTGATGCATAAAGTGCATTGGAGAATTTAATGCAACATATGGCATATTGCTGAGAAATTCTAGGAATAACCCAGAATACAACAGTTTCAAACTAGCTTTCCAAATAGCTTTGCTTGAGTTATTATACGAACAGAAATATAGTGCTGTGTGTGCTTTGTAAAGATAGTGTAGAATGCATAACATAAAAGAGAAAATGTTCTAGTCACAACTGTATGGGTCAAACCAAACAAATGAGATTAGTTTGCGCACTGGGTGAGACTAAGAACCTAACCGTTTTGCTACTGTTCCCAGAGAACAGTTTTGTTTAGCAGAATGAAGGAGTGCTGCTTAAGCAGCAATGACCCTGAGTTTCTGTGATAAATCAAGAGAAGTTTTTAAAAAGCTAGTCCTGTGTCCTATTTTGAAGGACTTTTCAAAATTTACAAGCTGATCAATCATTCTAAGCTAGGTTTTTGCTCCTAAAGTAAGTGCCTGTCTAGAAGTCTTCAATATCTGTTGAACCATTTTAATCAATCAATCAATCAATCAATCAATGAGATTTCCACTCCATCTTTTATTCAAGAGCTCAAGATCAGATACATAGTGCTCCTTTCTCACATTCCCCCCTCCCCACATTCCTATGATGTATGTTGGGCTGAGAGTGAGTGCCTGGTCTAGAGTTGCTGACTGAGCTATGGCTGAGGGTGGAAATGAACCTGGGTCTCCCCAATTCCAGTCCAATAACCTAACCACTATACCACCCTAGCTCAGATTGCAGTATGAAGAATTGTGATGAGAGGCAAGGATAAGTTGATTAGAAGTAAGCTAGTTTGGGGTGGTGGGTGTTCTGGTGGGCACATTTGGAATTTTGAGAATGTATTCTAGAGATTAAATGGCAAATACGTTAGGTATAACCAGTTACATAGCAGCCATTTACCAAACGGTAGTCTGGTGAGATTGTTCTTCTAACTTCCCGGGATGTTTGTCTCATCCTGGCTTACCATTATCTTTTCAGAAGTAGGTGGACACCCTTCCAGTAAAACAGATTTGATTATTTTCGTTGTCTAAGAATTCTGGTAAAGAATGATAATTTTGGAGCCTTGTAGTTTGAGTCAGAGGCTGACAACTTCTCAAGTCAATGTTTTTAGGAAGGGAAGGGAAGGGAAGGGAGGAAGGGGCGAGGCAGTTTGGGACATGATGCCTATCTATTCTTTATCCTACCTTTAGGACCACATATATTTTGGCCAAGTGAACAGTCAGGAAGTACATTATCAAAACTTCCAAGTTAACTTAGAAATTAACTTCTTGTTTCACATTAGATGTATTTTGAGAATCCTTTTTAAGGCTTTGCAGCATAATATTCTTAGTGATCAAAATGTCATAAGGTACAATTATAAGTTTTTGTTTTGTGTTGAATCTAAATTAGCAGAATGAAAATAACATATTACATGAATTAGATTTCCTCCCTCCCTCCCTCCCTCCCTCCCTCCCTTCTCTCTTTCTCTCTCTCTTCCAAGGTCTTATTTAGTTCATATTTGTTGTACAGTTCTCATGGTGAAAGCTGGAAAGTTGAGTGGTTGAATAGATGGATTTAGTTTGAACACATATGAAAAGAGGGAGCTCTAAATTTAATTTGTGTTAGGTAACACACATTTTCTTGTTTTCTTGATTTGAATAGAACCTTCAGATAAAAACTTTGGCAGATGATGTGGTAAGATCCTCATATGTGGGTTTGTATTATTTCTAGTGCATGTTGCTTACAGTATATTGCATAACTTTAATTATATATAGCAATTTGAGATATATGAAGTGTTCCAATAAATAACCACTAACATCCTAACTGGTTCTCATACTTGGGTCACAAGTTGGTCTTTACCAACATCTTCTGTCTCCTCCAACCAATTATTGAGAATTGTATTCCAAGGAAATGTTGAAATTTAAGGCTGGTTGCAGTGAGTAATGTTGTTTGCAGATCAAACATAAGATCTGAGTACCAGCCCTCCATGAGTTGATGTAATTATAACTATTCTTCTAAAATGGGTAGTAGGTAGACTCACCTGATGATATGCTGTATTCTGATTCCAAAGCCCATTGTTGTTATCAACATGTGCCACTAATCTGTGCTATCTGCGTGACAGTTATGGCACAGTTGGCTATGAATGATATATTTATTTTTTTAAAAAAGGTTGTATCTCCAGTTTAACAGATAGTATAAATTCACACCTTCTTGGAGGAAATTGGCCATTATTGCAATTTTGCATTCTTATGCACTTGGAGCATTGGTGGTATTGCAGTTCATATCTTGTTCCAGTAGAATCCTCTTTAATTTACTGAGCTGCATCCAGGTAATTCATCTCATGCAGATTTCCCATCATACAAATGCCCCCCACCCTTGTTATATTGAATATATGCAGTCTAAGCAAAACAGAAATAGATGCTTTTCTACTAATATACAGCCAGGCATGCATGCACTGCTGAAAGAAACCATAGATTAAGCCATTCTGCCTGCAATATTGCGCTTCTTAATGTTATCTTCATCTAATGTTATTAAGCATGTAACTTTACCTTGTATAAGGCAGCTTTACAGCTTATTTGTTTCTATGATGAGACTGTACTTATACCATGGAGTGCCTTTACAGTGCTTTGATTCAGGCCTTATATAAACAACCCATATTCAGTTTAAAAGTTCTTTAGTTAACAGTTTATGGAAATGATGTCCCTTTTAGACTATGATGTATGCCTATACAGCTGAAGTTGAATGCACTGTGATTTTGTAAATTTAGTACGTAAGAACAAAATTAAGTGTTAGATATGTAACAATGTTCTCAAAATCTAAGTTTTTTTTTAAATACCTTATTTTAATTTTATAAATGAAGTGTGTTTTAGTATTGGCCTAAAAAGATAGACTTCATAGAAGAACATACTTCTAGAATTTCAGTGAGAGATTGTGCCGTATTTATTGATTAATAGCAGAAGAAATGGATTTCACTGTGAAATGGATGCAGAATAAGAATTGGCTCAATTTAAACATGGCTTTTCTTGTTTCAAAAGTTATTTGGTTCAAGACCTGGAGATTCTGTATTTTAACAGACCACACATCATCCTGATTCTAAGCAATAGGCAAAGATTAGGTAAAACAAAATACATGGAGTACAGTCTCAGAAATACGTTGTATGGCTTGATTTTTGGCATGGTTATTACAGTGTTGTTAGCATGTGAAGTAATGAGTAAAATGTATTTTCCCCTAGACATCAACAATTATTATTTTTTCTTTTTGCAGCGTGACAGACTAGCTAGTTTTAGGAAATCCGGTGTCAAAAAGGAAAGACTTCTCATTCAGCACCCCATTGATTCACAGGCATCTATAAATGAATTGCCAGTTGCTCAGCCACTGTTTGATGAACGTTCAATGAATTTATCTGAAAAGGAAGTTATGGACCTGTTTGAAAAAATGATGGTAAGCTTTATTTTCTCAATGAACATGTATCTATATTATGAACAGCAAATTATATAAGTATTCTGTGTTATTAAGTCTTTGCAACTATCAAATCACTGAGCTTCTAAGTAAAACCGTTCCTCTCCCTATGAAAACTGAAAACACTAATTAAAAGTTGAAGGCTTGGGAATGGATCAGTAAGTGAAGGTTCTAACATGGCTTTGACATTGGTTTTCTTGAGTAGCGGGCTAGAAAACACATTTTACTTCATTTACAAATGCTAGCAGATAGACTGGTGACATCTTCATCTTCTCAGTGACCACATAATTGCATATAATAGCTTGATCATGTCTTATCCCATAAAGACAATTTTTCAGTAGTTTCCAATTAGCCGCTAATAGTTTCCAACTCAAAATACTGTGTAATGGTTAGAGTGCTTGTGGGTATGGAACAAATTCACCAGTGAGTGAAAGTGTTTTTTAAAAAAAGTCATCCGATAAATAAACCTTATTTCCATTATTTCTTAATGGAAGTTATAATACAAACATTAAGAATTTTGTCAGGAAGATTACCGAGATTTAAAAGAAGCTCCTGCATGGTATTCATCACTGGGTTAACTTGTTACAGCGAAAACAAAAAGGCCAACACATTTATTATGGAATTTATTTATTTATTTAGCACATTTTTCCACCGCCGATCTCAACAGAACTCTGGGCAGCTATATATATGCTTTGAGGCTATAATCCATTTAATCAGATGCACACAGTGTTAACCTGAGCTATATTCTGCAGTTTGTTTATTTTTTATCAAAACATGTTGAAGCTTATTGCCTAATAACAATGATTGCATTGTGAACAACAATTTTATGAATGGGTGTTTGTTAATTGTATTTTTGCTGTTGTTCAAACTTCCTATGCTTTATTTCCCTATAGCCCCTCTCCCATCCACAGGAAAACCTTGCTTTAAGAGACTAATTTATTTTATTTTATTTATTTTATATTTCGAATTTCATTACTACCCATTTCACTCAAAGAGCGATTGGGGGACGGGGTGAAGATTGTTCAGGAATGCCCACTCAATCAGAAAGTAGTCCTGGCGATTTACCTAATTTGCACGATAATGTTACAGAAATTCTGCTACTTGTATCAGGTTATGACTTTGACATGATGACATCTTTGTGCAAATGTCATAAATTACTTAATAATGGCATGGCACAAATTATATAAAGTAATTTGAACATAGACCTTCAGTCACTGTATGAAAAGTCCTCTGTATTGAGGTTTGGTAATGTATACAGGTTTTGCTCTATAATACTTAAGTCAAGTCTTAAGGAAAATTTTGTGAGATAGGTTCATGGGACTCAGGTGTAAAATTTTGAGAGATATTTTCATGGCAATCATTTGACTTCTTTAGTTACCCAAGGACTAAGCTCTGCTTGGCATGTTGTATGGCATACCATATTAGAGGTTTATCTGCTCCCTACTTTAGAGTGAAGATCCTCAGCTGACGGCAGCCCTTGGCTAACCTTGTCTGGCTTGGCAGCTCTGTGTGTGTCTGTGTCTGGTTAGTCCTTGGATAGGAGACTACCAGCAAACACCAGGTCTAATAGTTAGAATGGAAAATCAGAAAACATCCTGGCACATGGCATTGCCAAACCACTGCACTATTGATGCCAAGAATATATGTGGATGAGTGGTCATGTGCTGCAAGGAGTCAAACATCAGCTTGCTTTTCCCTTTTAATGGGCCATAATATAGTGGAAATGGGGTGCCCTGTATTATTTAAGCAAAGAATTATGCTGTTTAATCTTCTGCTTTTAATGAGAGCAAATACATTCTCATGAATTTCTTGGCCCTTCTATATCCCACTTCCTGTGCATTGGGACATACTACTGAGCCAAAGAATCAAAGTAGTAAAGCAATTGCAAACACTGTCCTATCAAAGCTAAATGGAGCATAGTTGAAAATACGAAAACTAATCTGTTTTAGTTAGTAAAAGTTATAGTATGACATGTTGGATGGGTGCCATGCTTTTGTAACAGTCCCACATGTGGTTTGGAATCTTAACTTAATTTAGACTTTTAGTGAATACTTTTTTTAAAACTCTGAAGTAGTTTAAACTAGAAACACCCAGGCACTAAAAAGCTTTCTCTTTTGCCTGATGCCATGCTTTCCCCTCTGCAAATATAAAAAAAGTACCATGGGCTGAAAGTCTTTGCCCTTGTGATTCCAGAGAGGTGGAAACCACAGAACATGTTCTCCTTCCTTGCTCCTTTTACAGAGACTCTCAAACCAGATTTATCCTCCCTCTTATCAGCAGATATCCTGGTTGCTCAGACTCAGCCTATGCCCAGATGCTGCTCATAGATGCTGCCTTTTATTATAGCATGTGGCTAGATTTTGTGCAGCAGCATGCAAGATCCACAGGACCCTCATGGGCCAAGTTCCTGTTACATAGATGTGACATATAATGTATTAAATGTAATGTATCTAGGTACACAATAGCTATGTAATCTCAGATATCACAAAGTATTTTTTGTAATTGTACGTATCACATTTTATGTAAATTTTAGATACTTTCACATCTTTGTAATTTTATAGTTTATCACATTTTGATAACAAACGAGGTTATCTTTTGAGGGAGATGGGCGGTGACGAAATTTGAAATATAAATAAAATAAAATAAATAAATGTATAATTTTAAATACTACTTTATAACCTAGACATAAACTGCTCCTTTTGGACTTTAGTCATGGATTTCTAGTCTGGTTGTTTGATAAATGTATTTTAATGTTGTCTTAAATTTTATTTACTGTCTCTGAAGATAGATTTATAAGTACTCACAAAGCACTCATGGACACATTGCTTGCACTGGTCTAAGACTGTAATAAACTGACTGAAACTCTGAAGTAAACAAAACAAATATATGTCTCTCTCTGTGTGTATTAAATATGTTGCTTAAGTTTAAGGCTGATTGGAATATATTCCCAGCATCAGATTAGCTTTATCATAGTCATTCCTAAGTGCTAAGTATTTTAAAATTTGGGATTCGTTATCTCAAAACGCTTGGAGCCTTGTTTCATGCAAGTTATGGTAACCATATTTTCAGGATCTTGTCCATTGTTTTTATGTGATGATTAATGTGGTAGTAAAGAAAACAGAGAAAAGGACTGTCTTCAATCCTTACACTGCTTTCCATAAATTTTATATGCCGATAGAAATTTTATAGATTTCTATTGGCATAAATATTCTTTGATGATCTATTACAACAATTTTTGAGTTGAGACACACATCTCTTGCCATGTGGATGTATTAATTCCAGTCTCAGCTTTGGGTATGATATGGGGGCTGAAAAGGAAGAGTTTGAAGTGTATATTAAAGCTGTTTCCATAAACTAATAGCTTAGGATAATGATGAGAAATAGCCTGTCTAAAGTAAACCAGTCATCCCTCGATAGAGAGCAATTCTTAGTATCTGCAGTCATGAAGATTAAGTAAAACTATGACATAATAATCCAATCTTGCCAATGTTATGCCTATTTATTTATAGGAAGACATGAATCTAAATGAAGAACGAAAAGCTCCTTTACGGAATAAAGATTTGACCACAAAACGTGAAATGGTTGTCCAGTACATTTCTGCAACTGCCAAATCTGTAAGTAGAAATTGTGCCTTTCTCGCTTCCCAAGATAGGTCAGACTAATACTCTTAACAACGTCTGCAGTTTTCAACCCAAATCTCTAAATTTCTGCTTCAGTTTATCATTATTAAGTGTACCTACAAAGCTTTCTTCATGAAATCCTTTAAAATGCCTTCAAGGATAGATAAAAGCCTTAATTAGAATGTATTGCGTATCTCACAACTGCATGGTAATTTGAAACATGATTCTCTCTTTACAGTAAACCAATAAGTACTCTAAATCCACTGCTCTGGAATAATCATCAAGCTTTTTCACAGTGTTCCTTGAACTCGTGATAGCAAAATTTGGACTTTTTGACTTAAGGTGCAAAAGTGTATTTTGTAACTGCCTTCCTGTTGACTGATGCTATAAATTTGGTGCTTTTTAGAATCAATGCTGGGATCAATGAACTCATTTTCCTACTCTATCTTATCTTGTGATGTTTCCTACCCTATCGTGTGATGTTCAAAACTGTTTGGTCCAACATACTACTGTTAGGACTGTTGTGTAAAGTTGTCTGCGATTTATTTATTTTCTATCCCACCTTTATTATTTTTATAAATATCTCAAGGTGGCTAACATACCTAATACTCCTTCCTCCTCCTATTTTCCCCACAAGAACAACCCTGTGAGGTGGGTTGGGCTGAGAGAGAGTGACTGGCCCAAGGTCACCCAGCCGGCTTTCATGCCTAGGGCGGGACTAGAACTCTCCTACCACGCCTGATTGGCTCTTGGGCTGAGAGAGAGTGACTGGCCCAAGGTCACCCAGCCAGCTTTCACGCCTAAGGTGGGACTAGAACTCTCCTACCACGCCTGATTGGCTCTTGGGCTAAGAGAGAGGGACTGGCCCAAGGTCACCCAGCCAGCTTTCACGCCTAAGGCGGGACTAGAACTCTCCTACCACGCCTGATTGGCTCTTGGGCTGAGAGAGAGGGACTGGCCCAAGGTCGCCCAGCTGGCTTTCATGCCTAAGGCAGGACTAGAACTCACAGTCTCCTGGTTGGTAGCCCGTTGCCTTAACCACTAGACCAAACTGGCTCTTGTGCAAACAGTGCTTTCTCTGTGAAGCAGCTTTTACAAAAGGCTCTTGATTCTAACTGGCTATTTTATAATACAGATATAAGGGCAAGTAGTAAACACCTTTCATGTCCTAATAAAGCGGTCTGCCCTTGGTTTGGTGGTACTGAATTCTAGTTTGAAACTTAACTTTCTTTTCATGGGTTTGAAACAATATGTCCTATAGACCAAGCCAATGAAGTTCTAGGCTGTGGAATTACATAGTAACTCATTTTTCAGGTTTCAAGAACTGTACTTTAGATATGTTTATAAAAATGCTATATTAATTCAAGATAAATGGGATTTTGACAAGATCTTAAAGAGAAGTCATGAAATTTATTGTAGTTTGCAGAAGGTGCAGGAGTTATCTCCTCCTCTTGGCTACATTGCTTGTGTTCTACTAACAGAATCATACATTTGTGACTTCCAAACTACCACAGCATCTCTATTATAATGGTCTTCTATATTTATGACACAAATTGGTAGTGAATGGCATATTTATACTGTTAATATTGAGGTCTAAGTACTTGTGATTTTAGGTTTACTCAGATGTCATCCTTTATACAAAATAGTTTTTGCTATACCAAACAAAGTAGGAAATATCTTAAGATGAAAACAATAGCAGCAGCTCCTCCTCCTCCTCATCTTTCAGTACTATTTTACAAGCTGGTACCCCTACCAGAATAGACAGGTTTCATGTTCTTTAATTTGCTTGAATATCCAAGGGCAGAAATATGTTTCAGCTGATAAGTGATTTTTGCCACTAGCCTGTTTTCAGCAGAATTATGTGATGGGTAGGGTTTTACTTTGAAATGCCAACAACAAAAAAATCTTTACTCAGTTTTGTGCTCAAGTTATTGTTCATGGTAAGGTGATTTGGGGAACACAAGCTTTCATATTCCGTTTTCCTTTTCAAATACCTGAAGGCGGAATTATGATCTTTCTAACACAACTAAATCAGAATGCAAAATGCAGATAACAGTATATGAATACTCATGTGTTATATTAAAGCAAACTCATAAATGAGATTATGCTTATGTTTGCCCAATTTGTTTTGTAAATGGGGGACAGAAGGCAGGCAACTTTAAATACACAGTTGAACACATGCAAACATTTTAATAGTATACTCAACTGTACATATATACATTCATTAATATCCATCATGCTGTGTTCCCTTTTGGGGTAAGCAGTGTTATGCAAAGTGCAAAAAAGGAAGAGGAATGAATGAATGAATAAATAAATGAAATCAACATATATTAATATGATATCACTGCATATGTTTCTAAAATTGCAAATCATACTTGCTTCCACCTTGTCCATATACCACTTCATCCACTGGATTTGGTATAAAAAGTATGAACTGAGAAATCTATGAAGCTGTGTGGGGAAACCAACTCTTCTAGCCATCATAGCTTTTGGTAGGGTGCAAGTAGGGTACCAGCTAGTTGTCATGGAGCTTCAACCGTGTCTTGGCAGTGACTGTGAAAGGATCTTGGTGCTTCAAAATAAAAAGGAACACTATGGAATAAGGTACCGCAGAACCTCCTGTGTTGCTTCCCCAACACCGGGCCAGGGTTGTTCTGTTTGTCCTGGAGGCTGGAGAATGACTTTTGGGAGCGTGATCCCATTGGAATGGCCAGGACTGACTGTTTAAAGGACAGAATTGGAAGCTTAAGGTCCTTGAAAATTGCTCCAAAGGGACATATTGCCCCAATTATTTCGGGGTAGCTTTTAAGGGGTGCCTTAAAACCTCTGCATGCAGTATGGCATCATTTTACTTCTCAAACCTTCCCTAGCCTAACCCCCAAAATAAATAAACTGATAGGCGACTAATAGGTCTGGTGGTGTAACAGTCTTACAAGAGCTGCCAGCAAACAAATAAAGGCAATTCCTTTGTTTTAACAGCCAAAGGAATTGCCTTTATTTATCTGTTTGCTGGTGGCCCTTTGTTGAACTGTTCCACCACTAGTCCTGTTAGTGACCTAGCTCATTCTGGGGGTTTAAATAAGGTTCTGAGTCTGAGATTCCATTGGAAACTAAGTGTTCACATTAGTGGTTGCTTCTCCTTTGAGAAAAAATGAGGATCTCCTTTAATATCTCCACAACAATAATCCTGTGAAGCACTTTGGACTAACTTGCCTAGAGTCATCCTGGTGAGCCTTGTGTTTGAATGGGGACCTGGACTCAGATCGTTCTGGTCCCCGTTTGGCCTCTTAACCCCTGTATTCCATTGCATGTCAATATTAAAGTGTTCCCTCTGTATCAGATGTCTGCTCTGAATAGTAATATGTTTGTGCTCTTCCATCTAGTGATAGTTGGCAAAAGATCCAGCATTAGATCCAGTACAGTCTTGCCGTATATTGAACAGTAGGTCACTAGTGTTAGCATACTCTGCTATAACTTTTGGAGAAGATGATGGAAGAAAAGTCTGTCTTGTCTTTGTAGCTCCTCTGTAGACATTGCCCCACTAGCCATTATTGCACAGCTTGGGATTGCACAGATGTTTCCTTGAAGCTATAGCTAGCTTTGTGTCTTTTTGCCCAGTATGCTACTAGAACTTTGGTAAAGCAAACATCTGTTTGTGCTACCAGAACTTGTGGCACAAACAGATGTTTGCTTTACCAAAGAGCCATATACAGAATAGGATCGGCTCATTCCATTCTCCATTTTTTTTTTTTTTTTTTGCTCTTCCTTATCCTGATTCAAACTATATTTTTCTCCTATCCAATGTCTCTAGGAATCAGGCCTAGAATAGAGTCAGGAGAACAATTTCTCTTCTGTTGTGAACCCTTTGGTGTGATAATCGCAAAAACAGTTATCTTGTATTACAATCACCTTGTTTTTAAAAGGTGGAAACATAGAATGTTATAGGGTAATTAATCATTTGTTAATTATAAAACGAACATAATGCAACTCTCTATTATGACTGGCATTGAGATAGATACACTTAATGAAAATAGAGAGTTATTTAAATTTTAGAGTGAAAACATAATAAAAGTACTGCTGCAATTTAGTCTGTTTGCTGCAGCTGTCTAACCTCTAACAAGCTTTTCCCAGGGGAAAAAAAAAGGCAGTTTTGTGAAAATGTATACCTAATGAATTCTTTGCTGTTCTTTTTGCATGCACTAATACACACTCTATTCTTAATCAAACAAGTCCCCTTTTTTATATTAAACTGTTACGGATATGTGCAATTAGAGTATCTGCTTTTATAGTTCTTGGACTTGCTTGTTTATGAATATTTCTCTGTTTTAATTTTAAGTATCTTTTAACAATTTACTAACTACTAAACACTTGGTGGATTGTGTGAAATGCTTCAGCTTATTTATTGTACTTTTTTGTTTTTGTTTTTGTTTATTGCTATCACTTCTCTCCGTTGATCACTGCATGCAGATAACTGGAAGTAAAGTTCCGGTGAGTATATCTGTAGTCTGTCATAACTCCAAATGCATGATATAACACCAATAAAAATATACAGATTGTATACCAATATTATACCTTATATTGACAATTTGCATGTCTCTTTAATTTGATGTAGTAGATTCATTTTGAATATAATTCTGGCCTATAAATTTAGGATAATGAAATTAAGTTTAAGTATTTTTATTCCAAATGTCCTGTGGCAAACCTGCGGCCTCTTAAATTCAGATGAAGCCTTGAAAGGGAATAACTGAGAATTTGTTGGATTGAGAATGTCAAGATTAATAAAAATCAGTTCCATCCTGAAAGTGACTGATTGATCATTAACAAATTGCATTTCTTTTGCTATTTGTGGTGTGCTAATATAAGAAGGGACTACATATTGTAGGGGACCCAAATTTATTAGATTTAGTAGCTGTAAGACAAAGTATACACACTTCTTTTATATCCCAAATTTTGGTAAGGAACCTTGTGCCATGCATGAGTGCATTTCATAGCAATTGGGTCATTTTAGTTTTTGAACCTATAGGCAAGGCTAGAAAAGTAACTTGTGCATGATCATTCTCAGCATCCTTACCATTGATTTTGTTTCTTAGGAATGTAGATATTTGAGGTTCAGTAACATCAATAGTGTCACCAATTGAATTGGTTGTAAGAGGCATTCTGCCTTCCTTTGTATATAGATATTAGAGTTTACTACTCTACTTCATTCAAATGCTTCTTGCCCCCTCCCCCCAAAAAAAAAAAAAAAAAGGCATTTATGCTTTTTGGTTTCCTTGCAAGAAACCCAGAGAGTTATAGTGAAACTGATTAGAGCTACTGTAACAACTGGCTTGGCCCTTGCAACCTTCAGGTCTGTGTTTCTCCAAATAAATTCTGCCCACTCTTCAAGTTCTTATAGAGAGATACTGCCATGTGAGAGGTTGTGACCTGAAAAATTAGATTCCCAGTCATAGCTTCTTTCTCTGGAACAGCCCTGAGGTCAGATCAGCTGCCACCCTTTTAGGTTTTAGAAAACTTCTTTGAAGATAGTTTCTTTTTAAAGAGTTTTCAGTTGTTAAGAAGGTTTTAATTAGCTAGTAATGACTTGTATCTTTTATCTCATCAATGTTTTTGATCGGTGTACTTGTGTTTTCATTTTTATGGTAAGTCACCTAAAAGCACTTTAATGGAATATTAATGTGGATTAATAAATAAGATAAATTAGAGTATTAAATCCTAAGAATGAAAGCAGTTCTGCAATTCCAAGGAACAATCAGCAGATTAAAATGCCAAAGTGATGGCTGGATTGTAGCGAATGATGGAACAATTTTTCTCTGGTTTTGAAATGTCACAAAAGCTAGTTTGAGAGTCAGTGCAACTATAAGCATGAGAAGTATACATCAGAGGTATAGTCACAAGGTTTCCCTCTAAACGTTAGATTTTGAGAAAGCTGTGTGTTTATAGACATCTGCAGTTACTCATCATGAGTTCCCAACAGGTTTAAGTAGGACATCTTGGAAGATGACCATGGATAAAGAGACAAAAGGATAGGCTGGCATGCTTATTCAATTGCTGGTAGTGGATACGAGTCAAAGCAGAGCCATCCCCAGCTACCATAAATGCCACTTTATCTAGTAACACAGGGATGGATAATCTGTAGGCTATGTATAGTACTCCTTCCCATGCTATGTTCTTTAAGTTTCTTCTCTTTCTTTAAAAAAAAAAAAGAGGAGGAATGGAAGCAGGAGGCTTATGGACTCACTTTCCCCTGTCTCCAAAATAGTCCAAAATTCTGCTTTGGGATGGTGGGAATGGGTTTATTGTCTCTCAGAGACTTCCCAGTTCTCTTTCTTAACCTTGAATCCACCCACCCGAGATACAATTCAGCGAAAAATGGTCTCTCCCTGATGGCACAACATCAACACCATCACATCACTGGAAACATCATGCAGTCCCTTGAGTGGTTGAGGAAGCAAGTAGTGGCCAAAAAGAAGTGGTCCATTCCTATGATAGTAAATTAACTCTTCTGATCTATTCAGACAGACAGAAATTGAGTGCTACTTCAGCATAAGACAAAACATGGATGATTAATCTTTTCCTTCCTGACTAATATGTAAATTAAAAGGAAGCATCATAAAATCCTTTGTAGTTCCAGTCAGCTGTATTAAAAAAAGAAAGAAAATACCTTTGAACTACAGTTTGGGATGGCAGTGAAGCTAGAAACTGCATCCACATCATGCTTGAAAATATAATTTATGTTAGGTTTATATCCTACCCGTCTTCCAGGAGCTCATATGGTATGCACCATCTTTCAGTTTTTCTTTACCACAATAACCATGTGAGGTAAATAGGGCTGAAAGAGAATGATCAGCCCAAAGTCAGCCGGTGAGCATCACTGGCCCTCCAGTCCTAATAGAACAATTTAACTACTACATCTAGATGGTATGTCTACATCTTAATGACTCTACTGTAGTTCTTGGCATTCTGTAACTTTAAATCAAAGAGTAAATAATTGGAATGAAACAAATGTTTTCCATGCTATTAAACAGGAATGAGAATAAGATGGGAACCAAGGGCATTCCACTGTAGCCTGGGTTTATTAAGTTGGGGCCGTACTTCTAGTCTCCTGCCAATGCCATTTTGTAGATGCACTAGTAGCACTTTTAAGTAGCTTCTTTTTAATGATGGGTTCCAAGAAGCAGTCCCAGTTTGAGAACCAGCTTCTAAATGGCTCCTTTCAGGCACCCATATTTTTCTGCTCTTCATGAAACTGCGTATCAGTTGTGGAGAAACATGAGTGCTTGACGTTGTGGTATTCATATCCTCTTGTGGCTTATTTTAGGCATTGGATTGGCAGTGGAGGGAGTAAAATGCTGGTCCACAGCATGGCTCTTAATGATATCTGATTTATTAAAGAATAGTATGCAAATACAGAGAAAGCTGAGAATGAGCAAAAGCATGCCAAATACAAACTAAAAACCCTCGGCTCAAACGTAATCCCTCCCCTCGCCCTGCCGTTGCAAACTCCCCCCCCCACCCCAGGTGCTGGTAACCGTTTCTGCTGATGTCCTGGGAAAGGAACCTTGAACACACAAGATAACCCAAACACATTCCAATCCAGCTGCTAACATATAACAATCCCATGAGACGGAATCCTCCTCCCCTCCCAGACGAAACACGCATCAGCCAAATGACATGCAAAATGTTACGATGTACCGGCAACATTGGAATGGTGAACATGACACTGTAGCTGAGCTATGTAGGAGGCAAATGATGATTAAAGAAAAGAAAATAAGTCAGCAGATGAATTTCTTCAAAATTTCTCTCTTCTCTCTAACATGAGAGAGAAAAAGTTCTGGAACCCATATATGTTGGGGAAAAGAGATGATAGGGACAATGAAATAAGTAGGAAGGAATTCCTATTTTTTGTTTTCTGTTTTCTTTTTGTCCCCCCAGGCTATGTTAGATTTTATCAGCACTGGTATTTCATATTATTTTAGACCACTTGGTTAAGTGAGGTTAGAAGGTTTACTTTTTATGTTCTGGGAAGATAAGTTACATTAACATAACACCTATTGCTGCACTTTTATATTCCCATTTACAGCCCCCAAGTCTTCAGAAGTAATCATAAATGGAATTTAGTGACACACAACGGAAGAAGACAGAAGCATTTATTTTAGTAACTTGAATTAGAGAAGTTACACATTTTAATAATAATGAAGATAGCTCAGTGGAGTGGTTGGAATAATTTTGAAATGTAGCTCTTTAATTGTTTCAGGGTTTTGTTATGTGAAAATTCATGCTACGAAGAACTTAAGAGATGTAATGTACTCAAAAGGTGAACTATTGTGCAGTAATATAAATATTTTTCTTCCCGTGTAAAATAAGTACCAGTCTTTGCATTTTTGTACATTTCATTAGAGATAAGCACCTAAGTAATAAAATTGGAGGCTGAATCATTTTTAATATTCCTTCCATCTGAATCCTGTATTAAAGAAACAGGTTGAAGCTTTAGCATTTTATATTAGCATGTCCATAGCAAAAGAAGATGAACAGAGTTATACTGATAAGTGGCTGCAAGCAGAAATAAAATTGTGAGACAGTAATCCTGTAAAGAATTATCCACTTTGAACTGTGGCTAGGAGTTGGGAATATGCAGGTGAAAGGCTTTGAAAATGGATTTTGAAAACCATTTTTCAAGAATATCAGTTTTGAAAGAACTGAAATGCTTGAATTATCACTGCGTATTTAAAAATGGCATAATAATTGCAAAGGTGGCAGTGATTTGCCGCAGAATGTTGTTTCCTTGTGTTCTTTTATTCCCCCCCCCCGCCCCCCGGGAATCACAGAAGCCTGCATGACTTCAGGAAGCTTATTTTCAGTGACTGCCTTATGGCAATTTATTGGTTTATTTACATATTTCACAAGCTTGCTTAAATTCAGTGTGGGGAAATCTGAGCTCTGAAATAAAAATCTCTTTTAGCTTTTGGTAGTTCACAAGGATGATGCCAAAATGTTTACATCTTGAAGAGTTTAAGTGGTAAGTCTCAAGCAAAGCAGAAATGACTAGATACAGGACAGTTTCTAAGAAAGCAGTATAATTTAGAATATGTATCCTTGTGTGTGTTTATGTGTGTGTATCAGAATTATTTGAAGTTAAAAGCTTTTATACTATTTATTCTGAAGTATTGTTTCGTGCAGTGTGCATGACAAACAAAAACGCTTGCTAAGCGGTAACCTGAGATTTAAATTTGGTGTATTTTTTGCCCTTGGATGTATAAGAGATTAAGATGGCATGCAAATTTGAATGTGACATTATTTCTACTTGTGCAGTAGACCATATTTCATTGTCATGGTTGCCACTTTTGTAGGGTGGCATTCTGCAGTTCTCCCTAAATATTTATTTGAAACAGAACCATTCTTTTGGAACAATGATATCTGTGTCCTTCAGAAGTAGAACTAAAGACATCCTCAAATTGAAGTCAGTACCTGGTGACTATAGAGACACATTCATACCGTTTTCTTGGCAATAATATGGAAGTGATCTGCCGTTTCTAATTTTTGGGATGTGTTTTGAATATGGGCTGCAGCCCTCCTATTTCATAGTGGTCTCCCATCCAAGTATTAAAAAAGAGTGACCCTGCTTAGCTTCTGCATGCAGACAAGGTTGACCGAGTACTGTTGCCTGCTGAAAGATGTTCTTAATAGAATCAGAACACAGTCACTGGAATAAGAGTCTGATGAGTGATACAGAAACAGTTTCTCATGTAACAAAAGAAGGACTTGCAGAATTGTGAAGATACACCAAACACATACATTCAAGGAATTAGGGACAGAGTTGTGTGATAATTAGAGTTTATCAATTTCTTCATTACCTTTCTATACTTCGTTAAGTTTTAATAGTCTTAATGGTTGATACAGTTGTGCAAATCAAAATACCTTCATCTAGTACGTCTAACTGCTGAAAGATGCACAAAAAGGATTACTGAGCTCGGGGTAGTCCCTGATATAATTAGCTATTAGACACATACAAATCCTATTAGAGAGGCTGTGGGTGAAAAAGTATCTGACTTGACTTCATTAAATTCAGTCAGAGACTATGTCAAGCTAAGGAGCTTTAGGAATTGTCTATTAATAATAACCAATGTTCTGAAATAAGCCAACTTCCTGCAATTTTCCAGAACTACAGAGATGATATAGTCTTTTTGTAAAGAGATGTTTGCTCATTTTTCAAAGTTGGGAGAATCACAGCCACACAAACTGGTTAGCTGATACTTCAATAGAAGAATAAAATAAATAAATACCAATCCGAATACGTATAATGATACAAATAATTTTACAGACTAACATTTGGATGAAATCAGACTTTTTTTTTAATAAAAAACCTGGGACTTATGGATAGCCAATTAGAAAAGACTATGGGAGATTGATTTTGTACACAGTAACCGCAGCAAGAGTATTATATGTAAAAAGATGGAGAAATACTGAAATACCCACAATGGAGGAATGAATTGCGAAGGTGACAGAATTTGCGGAAATGGCAATATTGACCTGTTTGATCAGGGATAAGGCAACCAATATATTTATTAAAGACTGGAAACCACGTACGAACTTTTAAATTATTTATTTGCTTATTTATTATACAAAGTTATAAGGCTGCCCAACTCACCATAAACACACAGTACACACCACGTGACAGCAGCAAACACATTCACATCAACCACTTGTTTGGCTCCGAAGCTACCTGGGGTCCCCAGGCCCGCTGGCAAAACCACATCTTCAGGGCCCTCCGGAAAAGGAGCGAGGAGGGGGCCAATCTTATCTCCGGGGAAATGATTTTTGCTGAAAATGGAAAAAAAAACGAACTGGTGATTTATGGATTTGTTGATTAAAAAGGTTGAATATGGGAAGAAGGGAATTATGATGTAACTTTAAAGACAGAGGAGAGAGAGTAAGGTTGTAACCGCTGTAAAAAAGATCGGAAGTCGCTTTATACAGTATAGTAAAGGTAAAGGTTTCCCTTGACATTAAGTCCAGTCGTGTCCGACTCTAGGGGGTGGTGCTCATTTCCGTTTCAAAGCCGAAGAGCCGGCGTTTGTCCGTAGACACTTCCTCCGTGGTCATGTGGCCGGCATGACTACATGGAACGCCGTTACCTACCTGTCGGAGTGGTACCTATTAATCTACTCACATTTGCATGTTTTCGAACTGCTAGGTTGGCAGGAACTGGGACTAGCAATGGGAGCTCACCCCGTCATGCGGATTCAAACCGCCGACCTTCTGATTGGCAAGCTCAGCAGCTCAGCAGTTTAACCCGCAGCGCCACCGCCTTTTGGTTTTTTTCTACTTGTACCACATTTCACACTTCTCTTTTTTCTTTTTTCCCTTTGCTTTAATCTTATTTTATATCATTTCATGTCAATGTTTTACTTCTGTGAAAATCTTTAATAAAAATTATATTAAAAACATACTGTGGAAGCGTAGGGTTCATTTTGCAGAATGGGTTAAGTATAGCCTCCCTTAGCTCCACTTTCCTGCCCAAATAATTACAGGGCTGTGCCTTGTTTTATTAAAGGAGAAAATAATTAACAGAAATCCAGACAAAGTAGAAACGCTGATTTTCCTTGTAGAGTGTTAGGGCCTGTAAACAAGCTGTATTGATTATATAATTGGAACAGGTCATGAAAAGGAAAGAGGTGAATAATTTAGGCTGTTATCAGAAGTACACCAAAGCTGCGCTGAGTTTAAGAGTCATCTATTCCAACTCTAGATTATAAAATTAAAGGTGCTTAAATGTCTGTTTGCTATCATGGTTTGTGATCTAAGTAATTGCAGTTACATACTGATTTGTGTTTTGGATTCATGATCTGCAATTATTAAATTGGTTAACATGAAGAGTAGAAGAAAGTTTTTTTTTTTTTTTTTTTGTAGAAAGCTTATTTGCTGTAAAAATGTCTTTTCTCATTTTTTTTTTTAATTATAACTATTTTTCAGTGGGATGCCATTTTTTTTTCCAAAGCTTTACAGTTTTCACTTATTTTCATACAAAATTTATGAAACAGATTAGGTAGAGACCGTGACCTTTTTAATTACATAGTAGTACTTTCTCAATTAATTTTTTAAAATTACTTCAGGGTATTTTGCAACAAATATGCACATTCAAAAGGGGAAAATGCATTACCCTTTGAAAATGGGAAAATGTGTGGCTCAGGATTGAACTGCTGAGTTCTTGGTGTTTTCTGAGCTTGGTTGTCCAGGCAGTTGTTTCCAGCTACTCTAATAGACTTTAATAGGCTCTCATGGAATTAGTTACAAGCTTTTATCTGCCGTTTCTACGTACTACTCCGAGGTACCATTATAAGAATGTTAGGGCTACACAAAGTGAAATTTGGGTATTGCTACACATACAACACAAATGTATGCATGTCTTGGGTAGTTGTCTTTAACTGAGCTTAGCAGTTGGGTTGCAGCTCTCTAGAGACTTCTGGACAGCCACCAAAAAATGCTGAAGATGCAATTATTATTGGCATGTGAAATATTCTCTTTCTTCTCCAGGACTAATTAGTTTAGCCTTCTGACTTCTGTACTCCATAATTGGCTTTGTACATTTGCATTATGCAGACTCTTTTGATCAATGGAGATGTAAAAATGTGAAGTGGTACAGAGGTTAAATGTGTGCCTCTTGCCCTGCCTGAAATGAATGGCTTTGCACTCCGTTGTGCATGCTCTGATGTGGGTGTAATGGAGAATCAACACTGTGAAGGATGTTTACAAGGTAATGGGTAGAGAGGAGAAAGTGCATGTGTGTGTTCATTGGAGTGGGCTGTTGCAAGGCAGTGTTTATTAGACTGCATTACTCTAGTTTGCTTTCTTTCCCTGTGTGCAATTGTGTTCTCACCTCCTGCCCCTCACTTCATCATAAAAGTCCTGTGATACATTATTACAGACTTAAAAAGGGGGGAAAAAATCCAGATCTTGTTAGAATTACTTGTACTAGACAATCTGAACTTACCCTAACACTATAGCTAAACTACCAACACATGTCTAATACACCAGTATTAGTTACGGCAGCTGTGACATCTTGAGTAGGTTAAACCTGACTTATGTTCTTATTGTGTCATAACATTGGCTATTAGTTCCTATTTTAAAGCAAACTGCAGCAGCCATAGAAGGGATGGAAGGTCGAGAAATAAGAAGCTCAGAAGTGTTATCTTCCATGTGTAAATTTAACAGTCCTGTGCATTAACTAAAGTAAGTAAACATGACTGGGAAAGCTTCTGTGTGTACATTTTAGGGATTTCAAGATAGTTTTGTGCTGAAACTTGAACATCTGTTTCAATATTGTTGGCATTGTATATGCAGTACACACTGCATTTCGTAGTACATGTATAAACACACCATAATTTCCAGTAGCATATGTACTAAAAATTAGCCTACAAGTAGAAATTTAATCTTCCTAGTGCAAATCGTTCAGTTAGACCAGAGTTCCCAACAGGGCTTCAAATTCTCCCTGCCAGATTAGGGGAAAAGCTACAGAGATACAGTAAGCCCAGAGTCCCTCCAGTTGGAGGAGATGGGCGGTGACAAATTTGATAAATAAAATAAAATAAAAGTGAGAACATATGATATTGGGGATTTCCTTTTTCCTATTACTTTCTTCTCCATCCTCACCCTCTTTATCTGTTTATTTATCTATCTAATTTATCCCCGCCCATCTCCTCCTGTCGGAGGCCTCTGGGCAGTTTACAACAAGTGATTAAAACCATCAGAATAATACAAAAATAAAATACTATAAAAATACTATAAATAGAAATAAAAATAAAGAATCTGTTATTCTTTTCAACTTAAACAGAATCTTAGGTTGTTGGTATTCTAAAAGGTGGTGTGCAGAGGGGTTCTCAAGAAGTATATTGGGGATGGCCTGTCATGAGCACTGATGGTGAGCAGGAGGGGACCCCTATCCAGGGGGGAAAACGCATGCACAGTTTAGAGACTTTGAGCTGTCATTCAAAGAGAACCAGAGCAGACCCACCTTGACTTTTGGGGTTTATCTGTCTGGGTTTCCTCATGCTTCTTCAGTTTGGTAGGATTTTCTGTCTACTGTAGCAGTAATAAAACACTAGAGACTTCTTCCTCGTCTCGGCATGGTTCCTGCTTGTCAGGACAGGGCCTTTGGATTCATAGCATCTCCTAACCATCCTCAAATTTATGTGCAATCAGCAGAGCTGGAATAGATTTATTATTACTTATTGCTTGCAGTGGTAGGG
This sequence comes from Candoia aspera, assembly GCF_035149785.1. Classification (NCBI taxonomy): domain Eukaryota; kingdom Metazoa; phylum Chordata; class Lepidosauria; order Squamata; family Candoiidae; genus Candoia; species Candoia aspera. The sequence continues at coordinate 9,399,728 of NC_086164.1, forward strand.
GACTCAAGAGTTGTTTTAAGGTGGAAGAGTAAGAGAGAGACCCTGGCTAGATTCTTCTCAATGGGCAGGACTTCAGAAATCTTGAAGTTTCAAACCACTTCAGCACTTCAAGAAATAGGTTAGGGATTTCTGATCCTATATAAGAGTTGGTATCAGCTAATTTTTCCAGCTGTAGGTTCCTTTTTGTGCCCTTTTGCTCAGGGATTACATTATTATTATTATTATTATTATTATTATTATTATTATTATTATTTTAATCTGTTCAATTGTGTCTGATTCTCAGAGACTGCTTGGACAAATCTTTGCAGTTTTCTTGGCAAGGTTTTTCTGAAGTGTTTGCCCTTGCCTCCTTCCCAAGTCTGAGAGAAAGTGAACGGCCCAAGGTCACCCAGCTGGCTTGATGCCTGAGGTGGGACTAGAACTCCCAGTCTCCTGGTTTTCTAGCCAGATGCCTTCACCACTACGCCGAACTGGTTCTCGATGACTCAAATACAAGAACAATAGCTTTAATGTTTGGGGAAAAAAAATAAAGCTATAATGCATCTAGGATTAATATTTTAGATATGCACAAGTCAGTGTCCGCTACTTTTTGTTTATTGTTGAGAAAAGGGACAAACTAAAGTGCTATTATTTGCATTATCATGTTAATTTTAATATTTATTTATTTATTTTATTTATTTATTGCTCAAATTTTGCTACTGCCCGTCTCCCCCAAAAGAGGGACTCTGGGCAGTTTACAATAAAATTCATACCATAACAATAAGCATTAAAATCCAATAAAAATAAAAACAAATTACCAATATAAAATACAAAATAAATAAATATAAAATTGCTTATGTAGTACATTTGCTTATGTAGTAGTGATTTTTTTAATAATCTTATATACAGTATGTATTTATACAGTATATATATTTCTGTGTGTGTACAACATAATTTTTGAAAAAATCGTATGCCCATTCTCTTCTCCCACATGTAGAACTTAATAGACATTAATAGGCTATAGGATATATATAGAACTTAAGGCACTCATTTTAATTGGGTGGCTCTGTTAGGGATTTGAAACCAAGGATATAAGCTGTTTTTAAAAGTATCTTCTTAAAACCAAATTCCCATGAGAATTATGACTGTCATTAGAATTACATGGTTAAATTGATTCAGTTCTAACTTTTATCTGAGCTAAAGTTGGGTGAGAGGATAAGTCTGTAAGCAAATGGATAGGGAATATGCAATCCAATAATGTAATCCTGAGGCTGGTTAAGTAAGTAATTATATCTGCAGAGTTACGTAGTTTCAGGTTCAATGGACATATAGAGAACTTGCTAAGAAGTAAAACCTGGAGACAGAAAGAAATAAAGTGTCTTGCTTTTTCTTTATTACGTTCACCAACTAACTCTTGTTTCCAAAAATATGTTTATAACTTACTGCTTTTCTTTTCTTATTAAGGGAGGCCTGAAAAACAGTAAACATGAGTGCACGCTGTCATCTCAGGAATATGTCCACGAACTGCGATCCGGTATCTCAGAGGAAAAACTTCTCAACTGCTTAGAGTCTCTGAGGGTGTCTCTGACAAGCAATCCAGTAAGGTAGGTTTTGGAAATTATTGTTTAGAAACATTGCAAGTAAGAATTGGCAAAATACTGTATGCCAGGTTGAAATGAAATCTAGAATTTACACAAACCGCATCAAAATGCCATGTATTTGATGGGTGTATTTTTGCTTTCTGTTAGAATGTTATTTACTTAGATCTCTGCAAAGGAGTAGGTCTTTAAAAACAAAATAGTGACTTGTACAAAATGAATTGCTCCAAAATAGTAGATGTTCTTGTGAGTTTATATGTTCATATATAAAACCACTTTAGTTGAAACTGTATTGGAAGGATAGATTCTTTTTTTTTTTTAGCTTCAGATTTGAAGGGACAGATCCTGTTATTTACCTCTGGTAAACGAGGCACAGGGCTGAACATTAAAACTGTTGATGGGTAAGCTGTGAATACTTCTATATGCACAAACATATGGCCTGTTTGTTAATATTATGCCTTGTTGCATTCAGAACCTATCCTCAAGCTGTCTTTAACTTTGTTATTGGAATATATTAAACTGGGCTTGACAATTTGAATCACTTGGTATGCAAGGGATTTTGGCAAGTCTCCCTTCTAGAAATGCAACCCTGTCTTAATAGGGAGTTGAAAAAAGAGGGCAAAGGGAGTGATTCCTTTGCCCCTTAGAATTTTGTACACAGTCATGAACTGGATCTGGACTAAACTAGTTACACTTAGTGTGACAGCGAGTCCAAGTCCTGTTTATTACTGTGTTGTACCTTGGGAACTAATTTATTGTGAATCCAACCTTGTGCATTTCCTGATTTAATATCAGAGGTAGGTGATGCTGAGACAGTCCCTGCCCTCAGACTTCCAAACGGGACAACACGAAAGGAATTAGCAGAAGAAAACAAGCTCAGAATTAAGGAATTCCTTAATTAGACCTTTGTTTAACGTGGTCCGTGAAGCCAAACCCAACAATATTGCTCTGGCAGTTGAGGGTCAATTGTCTCTTCCCTTCACTGCAGCCTGAAGGGTTGGGTGCTGAAAGGCTATGGGGAAACAGGCAAAACCTGATAAATCTGGCTGATGCTGTCCCTCCTCTGTTGCAGCTGGATGGTATGGTTTAATGGCCATTACAACTGTTCAGTATCTGTCAACCCAGGCATGTTGAGCACATTCTGTCCCCTTTCATGGATTTGCCAATAGGAATCTCTTATCTTTCAAAGGATTCATGTAAAAGATAAAATTATTGGTACATTTGATATGGATCTGACAACTTTTGTCTCCACGGGGATTCTAGCACACTCATATTTATTACAATACTATTTCATGGCTATCCTAATCTATGTGGCTTGTTAGTATTCATCTGTTTTGGGGCAGGGTGGTAGAGGTACTAGAATAAGGAAGTAGTCTTTGTCTACATTGCATAGCAATAATTTATACATGCAAAATAGCACAGTTCTGTTTATACTTAAATGATCAAAGAGTTGCTGTAAAAATATAGACGCACATTGTTATTCTGGGAATTCCTCCTTATTTCCAGCAAGCAAAGAAATGATGTTACTCAGCACTATGGACGTGAGCTTAAAATATTCAGGAAGAGAGGCTAGCAAATAGGCTCGGATCTAGAGAACAGTGTTGTGTATTCCTATAAAATTCTTGTTCCAATTCTCATTTAGTAGTTTTCCTCTGGAGAAGTTCAGGAGTCCTGCATAATAAATTTTTAAAAACAGTTGTTCAACTTTTTGGAGAAAATACATAAACAAACACAAATAGAAAACAGATAAAGATAAATAAAGTACAAATGAATAAATAAGGTGTCTAAAAAATGCCAAGGAGGACATAGTTTCCTGGTATATCATTACTAAATTATGAATGATTGAATATAATATATTGCTTTCAGGAACTAAAGTCGCTGTCAGCATAATAGAATGTGGTAGAATGTTTTCTGCCTGGTTTAACTGCCCAGAGTCACTGGGAGTTGGGTGGCTTATAAATTAAATAAAACATAAAAACATAACAACAACTGAGTGATCTTCATAAGAACAGGACGGTCCTGTGTTTGTACCTTGGCTGTTATGGAAGCCAAACTATATTTGCAGTGGCTATTGAAAATGGCATTTATTTCCAATTATTAATACCTAGGTCATTTGTACCTTCATTGCCATGTCTTCTCTTTGCCACCTTATGTTTTGGAAGAAATAACACTGATTTCTTGAAGATAGGTATCAGATAGAAATAAGACATCTTCTAAAAGAATAGCGATTCCCATTTTGTCCCAAAATTTAAGGAGAATATTATAGTAAGTCCAAGGTTCAGATTTTACTGTGCATTTTGTATCTTAACAGCTGGCAACAGAAGAAATGCTGAAAATAATAAACCACATGAAAATATACGTAGATTGATGAAGAATGAATTCATTATACGGGGTTTTTAAAAACAGGTTCTATCCAGAGATATTAAGCAAATTATGCAATAAATGTTAGTGTATCTAAAATAACTATAACTCACCTAGATACCCTCCATAATCACTCTTTTCCATGCTTGGTAGTATTGTTCAGGCTCCCGTCAAAAGAAAGTAAGAATGATTCTCACTTTTGACCCATTTTTTTACGAACAGGCATTCTTGGTCTGGGTTGATGTTATTTATCATTAACTGCTATTGTTCGTTTGTTTGTTTGAAAAATGCATTATTTTTTCCTTGCTGAACCTTACCGTACACAATATGCAACATACTTGAACAGTATAAAATCCATTTCTAAGAAACCTTTTCTCTTGTGGACTGTGGTGAAGTGAGCAAAGAAACACAACATGTAAACATGACCTTAATGTGTCAGTTCCAAAATAAAGGCAGAGGAAGGTGAACTGAGTTCCTTGAGACCTATTTTTGAGAGATTCTCAAAGCTGTTGGAGTTGTTGAGTCTAAGTCACCAGCTCCGTCAACTGTCTCATAGTTGCTCTGCCTGTTAATTGCTCTAGCATTCATCTCACCAATGAGTGTTATCTCTCTTTTGCCAGGCTGGTATCAAACTTTCCCCATACTTTCCCTTTTAATTGTCATTTTTTTAGTTTTAATTGTCCTTTCTTGTTAAATGGTGATGCTTGGGCTTATCTAGTTTTTGGTACTGTCAGTTGCGTCTATAGTTTCAGCTGCTGTCTTTGTTAGCTGACTTTGAAATCCCCTTTTAACATGCATCTGATTTTGGTATTGTTGGGTTCTATCAGAAAAGTATCTCTATAAATGTTTTAATATTTTCACATACTCTGTTTAAAACTTACTTATCTCCCCACCAGCACCTTTTGAATATATTTAGAGGTGAAGGCATTCTTCCTGATATTGAGTGTTCATAGTCTTCTCTTTTAAAAAATCCCTCCTGTTCCTTCCTTGTGGGATTTCCTCTATTTTCCTAAATTAAATCACTTTGATCCAATTTTAGAACTTAACACTGTATTTTGGGGGGGTTTCAACTTCAAAATGTCAGAAAATTTGACCACCAGTTTTTTGACCAGTGTGAACACAGGTGGCTTCAGAAGCCTCAAAAAGGTGAGACCTCAGGTTGTTCACTCCTACTTTAAAGCTGAAATGAAGTGAAGTGCAGGTAGGAAAGACCACAGGATACCTAAAGCCATCAACTTCTGCTGTCATCATTAAAGTAAAATCTGGTGAACCCACAAGGCTTGATCCTGTGTAAGACAAGTGTTCCAGAGTTACAGCACCACTGCAGATTTAACTTCCAGACTTGCAAAAGCCAGGATCCTTCAGAAGTTACAGAAAATTGGGAAGGGTTGTGTGGATTATTGCTAATGCCATGAATTTCTTTGAGCCCCTTCCTTGTCCTATTCTCATTTGTTATTTCATAGCATCTTTGATTCTGAAGCCTCTTGAGTGTCTTTAAAATGCATATTCTGAAGTGCTTCTCAGATGGTAATCAGTTCTAACCTTGATGGCTCTGCAGAGACATCTAGTGACTTGAGTTTTGCATGCATGCCAAAAGTAAACTAATAAACAAGAGTGAACACACATACATACAGAAACCCAGCTGCTGAAATGTTCTGGAATTCTGCATTTAATTGCTGCCCCTTGATGTTTCTCATGTGAATGTCCAAAATCTTTTACCAAGGAAGATGGGGTGGGGATGGCAGTCATAGATTTTTGAACCACAAACCTTATTTAAGGGTTAGTGGATAACTGAAGTTTCAGAATGCTTGAAGTATTAACAGGATGTTATGGAAATTTTGACACATTTTGTGCTTTACTTATTCACCTTCCATTCAGAAACTAAACTTTAGATGCTGACTATAAGTAATTTCAAATAGTCAAACAAAGCATTGTAATCGGATAGTGCTGGAAGTGTCTCTGCTTATTTTAATTATTTGTATTTGTGTGGCAGTTCATCTGCTTGGAAAACTGGAAGAATTTGAGGAGCAAGTTTATAAATTTCAAGATAATACTTTCTGGGAAGAGAGGGGAAAAACAGAGGAGAATAAAGTTAATTATTGGGAACTGTAAGGGTGAGGTTTTAAATGCCTTCCAAAGGTAGATTTGCCTTCATAGGCATGCTTTATAAAATAAGAAAATTCCAGAGGAAACTGTCAAATGGTTATAGTTTTGTGAACATAGCACATCTATAAATGTGGTCCTTCACTTGGCAACAGTATAAAAATCAGATCTATATTGTGCTTAACATTAGTTGTGGCAATTCTATAACTTTTTGCTCTAAAGATTGGTTCTGCTCCCCTTCCCCCCCCCCCAAGTTTCCCCTTGAAAGTATATTATGGGAAAAGTACAGACAGTCCTCTACTTACAAACAGGTTACGTTCCAAGAGGCTGTTCGTTAAGTCTGTTTTGTTTTAAGTCCAACCAAGCATACAGTTCATATGAGGCACACCGTAAACTAACCCTTTCCTGCCTTCTGGGACCTTCTACGCTGAAGTTGTGAACAGGTTTGTTCATATTGGCGAAAGGTCATAACTCAAAAATTCATAAGTAGAGGACTGTCTATAGATGGGAAATAAAAAACTGTGTGGGGATAAGGACACACAGACACTTTATTTAATGTGAAAAGGTTAGCAGGTCTTGGTTGAAACTGAGATTTTTGATCTGCTTTCGGAACACAATGAGTTTCTTCAAGTCATTATGAATTTTTACTTCAGTTGAAGATGTTCAGTGAATTCTATTGTGCAATGAGAGTAGAACACCATTAAAAGAAGGAACGCTGCCTTTTAATACTACATACATAGTATCTGATTTTTCACAGGAGATCAGTTGCCTACCCATAGATGTTTTTTCTTTGTTTTTGTTTGTGAAAGTGAGAATATTTTTGTATTCCAATATTGCCTTTTTATTATTCCACTGAGAAACTTTATTGATGGCATGAGTAATTTATGGCTTCACCTGTCCTTTGTCTTGTTATAACAGCAGAGGAGAAAAGACAAAATGTATTGTTCATTCTATAAATTAATAAATAATTATAGTAATAGTAATAACAACAACAACATATTCTAGGGATTGGCATAAAGTTAAAAAACTGTCAGTTACCATTTATCCTTACATGTACAATTCAGAAATTAAATCAAGGAAGTAGGACATTTCACTTGAACAGAAAATAATTTGGAGAAAGCGTATTTCCACATAAATATTTGTGTTGCAACAAACAATTTGTAATATAATTATATAATTGTAATAGAGGAAATTCTTTTTGCTCTCCAGCTTTACTCAATCTTTGTAGGATCTTTTTTCAGCAAATTGTCTTATTATCCTTGGACCATGGTTTGTGAAGAATATCCAGTAATTTTGCAGTAAACGAAAGAAGCAAATGACTTTTTTTTTAGTAAATAGTAGAGATATAAATACATATAAATAAAATTCATTTGAAGAAAAAAAATATTGTAGCTCTTAATATTGTATTCGAATGTTATGGGCCAGCATATGTTTGTGCTCTGTGGTACTCATGAATGTTTTATATAAGAACATATAAATCTACTTTATACTGACTTGGACTTTGATCCAACATTACTGTATTGACCAGGGACAGTTGTTCAGGGTTTAAAAAGGGGTTTTTCCAAATCTATCTTGATTAAACCTTGGGTCTTCTATTTATAAAGCTGGTGCTTGATATATATTCGAATTCATATATATATATGAATTATACCTCTTGTATTTTGAGCACATATTCCTGTTAACTACTGTTGTTAAATATGGAAGGTCAACATCTGCGTAAGCCACACTGGAACTCCAATAGTCAGTAATCAGAATGTTTATGTGTATATACAACACACAAGAGAGCAAACATAAACTAATTTGTAATTTACTACTTTACAGTTGGGTTAACAATTTTGGTCATGAAGGCCTTGGGCTTCTCTTGGATGTCCTTGAAAAACTCCTTGATAAGAGACAGTAAGTACAGAAAGTATCAGAAGAAATAAGAAGAAGCAAAAAGGATGGTTAATATAGAACCATCAGTTAATGCTGTTATTACTATTCATTTTAAGGCAAGAAAGTATTGACAAGAAGAATCAACATAAGCTTATACAGTGCCTCAAAGCGTTTATGAATAATAAGGTAAGGATTTCAGCCCTGACTTTTTTTTTCCAGATAAGTTCAGTTTAGCTGGTAATGAATGACTGTCTTTAAAGAAAGAGATGACTTTAATGAAATGGAAATTTGATCTACTAATGATGATGGCTTGCCTGTAGTTTAATATTGCTGTTGAAGTGAAGAATTTGGAATGAGGCGAAACCAATTCAAATGTTATTTCATGGCTTGAAAACTGCATCAAGTATAGTGAAGCTTCCTTTTCTTCTGTAGCCTTGAGAAACGGAAAAACATATTTTAAACTGGTCTGCTCTTCAAGGTAGACCAGACTAGGACACTAAAGCCATGCAGGCCAATATTACTGTTATTATGAAGATACAGTAACAGAATCTTGCAAGTTTGAATGCTCGTTTCCCCTCCCTCCCTTTATCTTCATGAGAACAAGGGGGAGGCACGTCTGAGACTTTTTTTCAGGTTACAGTTCTGCCCCAGGCTCAGGTTTCTCTTATCTGACTGTTGTCTTGGAAGTGGCTGTTCCTCCTGACCCTCAAGGTCATTCCTTCTGCTCATGATGAAGCTTCAGTGCTGTGGATCCTGGGATAATATTGTAAGGATCATAACATGTAAAACTTGGATGAGTAATGCAACTTTGGATATATCTCTCCGCTCTTCTTGTGAACCTGTGAGGCCAGATTTAGCGATACCAGAGGCTTTAATTTTGGGGAGAAGGTGTAGGGAAACTATGTGAGGGTGTGGCAGTGCCGCCATACCTTGAACTAGCAATCCCTGAACTATTCTTGATGTATTTCTAAAGAGATGTCCAGAAAAATACAGAGAAACCAAAATGTCTTTCTAGTTCTCCTTCCATGTTTTTAGTCTGTTGCTGGCAAGGCTTTAGAAACTTTATTTTCTAGGGAGGTGTTTTCATAGAAAAAAAGACAGCATAAAGATAGCAAGTGCCAAATTAGGCAGGGAAATAACAAGCTATATAGCCCTCAAGCTGGGTTTCCATCATGAAATACAATTATCTCCCTGGTAAGCATGGCCAAAATATGCAGCATATGCAGCATTTGCAATATTTTAATAGAGCTATCCCCTTTTCCCCAATATATTAGGTGTTCCCTGCATATGTGGAATGTTTTTGTTAGAATTCTGTACTTTTTTTTTTAAGTATGTTTCATTGAACTTGTTGAGACTCATTTCTCCATTGACTCTATAGGATGGTGTTGTACTGTAACACTGATTTAGAATACTCTGGGCAGCTTATATTGATTCAGGCCTCCATGATCAAGGTTTATACCATGTTTTGGTATACCATCTCTGACCATATGAGACAAACTAGCTCTAAATTAGAGGTTCTGATCATGGCTTCCTCATGGGAGGTTTATTACCTTTATGCTTCTGAAAGTTGTAACTCTATAACCATCAAAGAGGTTCAGGAGACGCTACCATATTGGCCTCCTGTCACTCTAGATGAAATCCCCAAACTAACTGTACCACTGAAAAATGGCAAAGTCCCCAGGAGAGACATCATTCCACCAGAGATGATTAAACTAAGCACAGACTGGTGGATACAAGTTCTTGCTTTATAGTTATAAACCACACATTAAAAATGCGAACATTAAATGCAAACATTAAATGGAACAAGTTGTATCTAAAAGTGAGATCCCATAATTGGAGCTGTTATCTTCATCAAGTATCCTTCCGATGGGAAATCCTGGAGATCCCAAGATCTGGGAAGTATAAAAGGAAGAAGCTGATCTTTCAGGTACCCTGAAAAGGTCTTTAAAACTGTAAATCAGAGGTCCAAATTGGGCTGAGGAGTAGATTAGAAGCCATAATACACAGATGAGAAAGCATGGATATCTCTCTCTCCATCTCCCCAAATCTGGTTCATTCAGAACATTGTAATTTATAAGGTTTGTTTAGGGATTATAGGAATTTAAGATTGAGTGTGCTGGCAATCTCATATCTTTTACACCACTTTTTTCTCTTCCCAAGTATGGACTAGAAAGAATACTAGGAGATGAGCGAAGTCTTCTCCTACTTGCCAGAGCAATTGATCCAAAACAACCAAACATAATGACTGAGACAGTGAAAATACTTTCTGCCATTTGTATCGTTGGAGAAGATAACATGTAAGTAACGGAAACAATTTATTTATTTTTTATTGAAGAAATTTGTAAGCCCTATTTTCTAGGGTAAACTCTGTAGTTATCAATTTAATTTTGCTTTTATATGTTGAATTCCATATGTTTGCTCTTGGCACTTGACTTCCAAAGAGACTAAGAGCTCTTTTATGATGTCGGCCTCACATCTGGAGGATAAATCCATCTGCTACCTTCTAGATCAAAGAGAGCATGATTTCAGTACTAGTTGCTTGACAGCAGCATATGGTGAACATATGGTCCTCACTTGACGACCACTCGTTCAGCGACCACTTGTGACAGTGCTGAATGAGTGGTAGTTACGACTGGTCCTTGAAGTTCTGAGCATCACAGCATCCCATGGTCACATGATCACAATTTGCAACCTTCCCTGCTGGCTTCCCTTAAGCAAAGTCAATGGGGGAAGCCAGCAGGAAGTCAGAAGTCGCAATCATGTGAGGTCCTTGCTTAATGACCCACACGGTCCTTGCTTAATGGTGGTAACTGGGGACTGACAGAACTGCTGTTGCTAAGCAGCACTGTCACATGATATCACACTTTACAGCTGCATTGCTTAGCTACAGAAATAGTCAGATAAGAAGTACATTCCTTCCATGCATTTTGTCTCTTTTAATGTCTTTCTGGGAAGTATAGCTTAAGGCAGCCTCTGCATAAGTAAATGCAGAGAAAAAAAATGGGATTTTTTTTTTTTTTACATACCAGATAGGATACTTGTGTCATTGTGGTAACAACAATCCTCCATGACACACTGGAACAGCATTCCAGGCCAGTACTATTCTCTCGTGTCAAAGTTAAACAAATTCACTAAAGGAAAATGTCCCTCTTTTAGGTCTCCTGCAACAAGGTCTTGCTATGTATATTTCATTTGGGGCAGTTTTCAAGTGTGGGCATAGGTAGCTGCAAGGAGGAATACAGGATGGAACATTTTACTTCCATGAACTTTCTCAAATTAGTTATTTAAGGATCCAAACCAATAGTAATCTGATTTTATTTAAGAATCGAAGGAACAGCAGCAGCAGCAACAAATACAAGGATTTATTTCCTTGATCAGTAGCAGATTGCTTTTTAGGTGTTTGCTTTTAAATCAATTTGGTACGAAAGAGGCAAAAATGCTTTTAAGAATCAGAGGTGTGATTTTTTGAATTATCTGATAAAGTACATGCATATATTACAACACATTGAAATAAATCTCTGTTACAGGCTGGACAAAATTTTAGGAGCTATAACAAGTGCAGCTGAGAGAAATAATGGAGAACGATTTGCTAACATAGTAGAGGGGCTTGAAAATCATGAAGCTCTGCAGTTACAGGTGGGTTTTGTCTGATTACAACTTGGGCAATTAGATTAGATGACAATGCATTTTAATTACTACCTGTAGCAAAAAGATAGAAAAATGGCTGTAGACAATTTTGGTTCCGGTGACATCATTTTGGGTAGAAGTTTCAGATCCCAAATAAATATTCATCTCAAAGCTCTGTCACAAAAGCTTGATAATCTTCTTTATATTCTGCATAAATACATTTCAAACACCATTGCTCTAAGTTTTAGAACTTCACAATTTACTGAAATTGACTTTTTTTAAAACTGTTTATGAAAGCATAGAATGATAAAATAAATGCTTCTCTTTCCTCTACATGTGACAGCATATTTTAGAATAGAACTTTTCCCTACATGGAGAAGACCCTTATATACTTTACATTTTTTTTAAAAAAATCATTTTTTCCAGAGTTCTGTGTATAAGGCTCACAACTATTTTGTGTGCACTAAAGGCCCTGGTTCCCCATGACCTGCTTGCCGTGATTAATGTAATATTGCAGTAGGATGTATGAATGATAGAGTTTCTGCATTTTTAGCTAAGATGTTTCTTCAGCCAAAGATCTCTGGGAGCATGGAGCTGAAATAGAACTCTCTGGATGGCCAGTTATGTTCAAAGTGCAAGTCTTCTCACATATTGTATCTGAGACCTGAATCACTGCAGAGATAAAATCAAGTCCTGGAATGCCACCGTATGAATGAGATAATGATTGAGTTTGTGACTTCTGTCTTGTAAGGTTAAGTCCATAAGACAAGAATTATTTCTGTAATCCTGACATGACATTCTGAAAACTTTGAGTGCTGGAAGGAGCCAAAAGGAAAGATTAGGTTCCCCAAAAGGTCAGGTTATAATGCAGTGATATCCCTTTTCTTTCCTGAATTCAGGCTCCATAGTGGGCAGTGTAATTGCCATCTGAGTTTGCTCTGTGAAAAGATCTCGTTCTCTTCTAATAAACACAAGATGGTTTGCAACAATAAAAACTGTATTAAACAAAATTAGCAATAATATTTAAGAGTAACAGTGATGTACAAAACGATCTTAAAGAAAAGTAGGCCCTCGACAGTAAATGCCATAAAATGCTAAACAACAGCTGAGGCTGGTCATATAGACTAAATGAGGATTAGTTTTTCAGAATTTCAACTCCTTTCCATCAGTCCATAATTTGCTGTTTTGCTCAATCCAACGTTGCTACCCCTGTTTTTGATTTTTACAACGCTAGACTTGAAATGCTTCCTGGTGGACAAGCATACCACTGTAGTTATTATTTTCAGTTCCTCTCAAGGGTAGAAGGCTTAGTAGAATTGCTGCTATTTACTTTTATTTGAATAATAAAATTGTGTGTTGTCAACATTAAATATATCATGTTCTATTTTAGTGTCTTGGTTTGGAAATGGAATTACTGACAATTTATTTACTTTTTTTTTAAGTACATAGTATCTTTAGTATGGCCTTACAAGATAACCCACTGATCTGGATAAATAGAAAGACCCAAAATACTTAGCTTTCACATATAACATAGGAGCATTGAAACAGAACTAGGTGCTGATAGCATTATGCACGCTGCCTATGTGATATGTTCCATTATAGTGATTCCAAAGTGAATCCCCTTTAAGGACTTTTGTGATTTTTATGACTCTCAGATCTAGACTCCATGACTGAAGGTACAACTGCAAGACTCATTAACTCGTTTCTGACTGAAATGGTCTCTCCACCAGTATTAATACAAGCAATTAAGCCAGAATTTCTCCTGGCAAAAACAATCACAGCAGATGGCACCTTTTCTCTCTATTAATTTCTGATTGGACATGTACTTTGGCTTGTTCAGTTATGTCACAGTTGTAACATAACAAGGATAATTCAAGCAACTACAATGACAGTATTACAGGCATGTGTGTATTGGAAGAATTTACCAGCTTGCAGCATTTTATATATTAAAAGTATATTCACTTTATGGATGGTCAAGTTATAGATTTCATGTATAACTTGTGCTGATAAATAATTTGAGAATGTTTATCCTCTTGAAAAGTCACATCTTTATGTTTGTTTAGCCTGCCTCTAAAAAATTAAGGATTAGTAACTTGTTCTAAACATGGTTTGCAGTTAATCTTGCTAAATTCACTACTTTCTAGCATTTGTAAAGCCATTGATAGTATGATGTCTGTTGCTCAAACAACAGCATTCTACTACAGGTAGTCCTCACTTACCGACTGCAATAGGGACCGGCAACTCTGTCACTAAGTGGTGCGGTTATTTAGCGTGAGATCACATGACCACGACTTGTGACTTCCTGCCAGCTTCCCCATTGACTTTGCTTGTCAGAAGCTGGCTGTGAAGGTTGCAAATGGTGATTGCATGGCCATGGGATGCTGCGACCATCATAAATGTGTACCGGTTGCCAAGCACCTGAGTCATGATCATGTGACCATGCAACGACTGCAACTTTGAAGACCAGTCATAAATCTCATTTTTCAATGCCACTGTAACTTCAAATAGTCAGTGAAGAAGTGGTCGGTAAGCAAGGACGACCTAAGAAGAAAGGCATTCTTCTCAGAGGTATGAATAACTGGATACATTATTGGCAATACAGTATTATAGTGAAGTTTATCATTGTGCTGTTCTCTATAACAAGTTTTTAGTTAGAATGTACATTTCTTTGTTATTTCCTCCAAAGTTTATTGCATATGTGCTTTGGGTGTGCTGATTCTAATAAGCTACATTAACCATAACTTCTAATTACAGGTTGCCTGCATGCAGTTCATAAATGCCCTTGTCACTTCTCCAGAAGAGCTTGATTTTAGGGTACACTTGAGAAATGAATTCCTGCGCTGTGGGCTAAAGAAAATATTACCAGTAAGTTAGTTGCAAAAGAAATGCTAATGCACCAAGTACCACGATTGCTTGCCTTACGATTATACATCTTACACAAGTCTTGCAGGATACGGCCAAGTGTGACTTTAATGGTTCTTTATCATTTTTAATCATTGTGAAATAGGAGCAGAATGCTGCAGATTAAAAATGTTCAACAATTGAAAATATTTTTTTTTATGACAAATCATTGCTTATACTCATTTTTATTGATCTAGGGAATTTCAAAGCAAATATTGGATATAATAGTGTCATGAACTTATGACAGGGACAATCAAATGTTAAATCAAACTGTAACTTAGACCGTGGGCTGGCTGTGTTTTAGCATTAGTTCCTGATTCCCAAATGATTTCTAAGGAAGTATAAGGGAATTAAAAAATTTATACTTGTGGAAAAGAATAACTGTTCCTCTTGTGTACACTGTTAATTTTATATTGTTATTTTTACCCTTATTTAGGTAAGGAAAGCATATTATGTGCATAATGTATAATATATCTTACCAGAGAAGCTCTTCACATTAAAAAAAAATCCCCTTAAATTTGAAAGAAAAGATAGCTATTTTCTATCTTTAAGTAGAGGAAGTACTACTATTGAGTCTCTTAAACAAATGTGGTAAATGCAGTATTTCATTTACTAGGAATAAGAGGAATGCAGATGAAGGAATGAATTATTTGCACATTGTATGGTTCCTCAGAGGCCCAGTTAGAAAACAAACTATAGAAATGTGGCTGTTCATCTGATCCTTTCAAAATTAAGCTGCGCTTTAACCAAGGCTAGTAGATGATTTTGATTCCCACACAATCTGCAGAGGAGAAATGAATGTGAATAAATAGCTTGCTTTTTTACATAGATGAAAAGGTTCCAATTCCAAAGTTAATAATAAACAGATAGATTATTTATGTGACATATACTATGAGTGTTTTTACTACTATTCATTTGTTTCCGAATTTGTGAAAGGTTGAAATAAATATCACCATCTTAAATATATGTGTGTGTGTGTGCATGCTCGCACGCACACATGTTTTTTCTCAGAAAACTGTGGCAGAAGCCAAACCCCGTTATTCGTTAATGTTTCTAATGGTTTTAGGAAAAGAGTAATAGTCTCATGTATTTGAAAATTAAAATAGGTAATTAAATTAGTGCTTCTGTAAACAAATTACCAGGATAAAGGCTTCTGACTTAGGCAAAATCCCAATGCTATTCCAAAATAGTCCATTTTCACTGTGACAGTGAATGGACCCTTCTCAAATTCTGCATCGTTTAGAAGCAGTTTATGATGTGGCATTTTGTTTGCCTAAAAATGGGACCAAATCCTCTAATTTGTTCTCCATAAAGCATCGATTTAAAAAGTTGGCTCGGGTCAAGCTCATGGCAGAAAGGATGGTCAGAAAGATTATGGTCTTCTGTTTAAACATTGTTTGGTAGCATCTTCATTCAGACATAAATCCACTTTAGGGGGTATTTGAAATGAGTGGAAGTCACCAGTTAGTTGAGAATTCTTCTCCAATTGAACCACGTAGTTCATTTTAGCCAACTATTTAAAAACTCCACATTTAGCTGCTTCTACTCTTAAACAGAAAAGGCAATTACTAATTCTACCATGTTGCAGAAGAATTTAAGATCTGAATGTCTATGGGGGAGAAGGAAAACCATATAGGCTTCCTGAAGTGTGACCCACTAGTCAGATGATTTAAACCCTGATGACCTATATCAGAATATAGGGGTATTCCCAGGTTTTTATACAGCTGGATAACATTTGTACCTAATTACAGGCTCTGCATTTTTTTTTGATATAACATGTCAGTCGCTGCCAGTATCTTAACAGTATTAAATGGGTACAGATGGTTGATATGGAAATCTCCAGCAACTGTGTTTGCATCAGCAAACCCTTTTGCATTTTATAGCATGCAGCTATAATTTTTCACAGCCCTGAACACTTGGCATTTGATCACGCAAATGCAGTAAAATTAATATGTTTTGTTGGGGATGTCTGAAAATGCATCACGTCTTTTTCTTACAGCTTTAAAATACCATGTTCTCAGACCTCTAGTGAATTATTTCATTACTAAAATAAGAAATCCATTATTTCAGTTTAATCAGCGTGCCCTTTTAAAGCTTGTTTTCCTAGATTTTAGGTTGGACTTGGATTATAGTTTCTGCAAATGAAGTTGATATAGAGCATCTTTTAGGTCATCTCAGTTCTTGTTAGAAGAAGGGATACCTTGGCGAATAGCCAGTAAATGCTGAGTACAGCTTTCTGTAAAGCTTGTAAGTGCAGGATATTAAGTGGTATGTAAGAGATCGGCTTCATCCCGAAGTCCAAATATGAAACTGGGACTTGTGAGGAAATATTGCAGTGTGGAGACCTCCATTTAGGATGACAGGTAACCAGTCATGATCTGTTTGAAGATATTCTATATACTCGTCAAGTGGGTGCATGTTTCCTCAGGTCCTTGCTTCCCCTTCTTCTTTCTTAGTTAAATAATGCGAAAACATCATTGACTAAACTTTGTAAAATAAACATGCCCACCATTATGGACATGTTTTGTCATTTAAGTTTTCCTTTCCATTATGCTGCTTTAGGATGTTACCACATCAACAAATGCAAAAAAAAGTATTTGCAGGAACTCACTAGGAACTTAGTAGACCAGTGTTTCTCAACCTAGTCAACTTTAAGATGTGTGGACTTCAACTTCAGAATTCCCCAGCCAGCATACAAGTGAGAAACACTGTACTAGATTAATAGAGGGATTGACAAACTTGCTGAGTGGAGTCATAGCATAATCTTGGTATGGTTGTATGTATGTTTGTCTTTATAAGTTGATATGCCTGTCTGTTTATCATGAGGTTTGAGCAGAGATCCCTGGTTTCCTGTCAGAGTAGGAAACAATGAGCAAGTTGAGGATCCCAGTTCAGAAAACAAATAGAGGCACCATGGCAAGAGGCTCTTCATGTTGTTCCAATTAGCAAAAGGAAGTCATTAGTGAAGGATTGAGCAGCATAGTATACTAGTTTATTTATGATAAGCTATGATTCTCAGAAATCCTGACTTTCAAACTCTCCCATTTGCTCCTGCAAAAAAAATGGATTCTATGATTGCAAAGCTATATAGCAGCACAATATATATTGGAAATACAACAAGCCATAACCTCACCTCACTTTTCTCTATGATTACCATGTTGAAACATAACATGATATATTGTTTTTCATAGCACAGCAAAACACAGTATATTGTGTTGGGTGAAATTTTCGTTTTGAAAGTGTTCATATTTTTTTCCACATTTCAAAGGAAATGGATATATTTCTAATTTCTTTATCTGCGTAAAATGCAGTTGGGACAACAGATTGCATACCAGGATGCTTTCATAATCTTTGCCATAATTTAGATTTTAATTTAACTGGTCACATAAGGTTCCCATTTTACTAAAAAATAAAGTTCAGAATGATAAGGGGAAGGTTATAATTTACTGGATAAAATCATTCAAACTTTTAATAAAGCAGGGCATGGAGAAATTTGATGAATTACACAATAGTTTTCAAGGACAGCTATTGTGCAGCCAATCATGACTGACAGAAACACACATTTAATTAAATATTTTATTCTTACAACTGCAGGTTCTCTTGCTCAGGACCTCAAATCACCACATTGGCTTTTAGTGAATATAATTTATGAGAATAATTAAGCCACTTAAAAATAAGAATTTAAGGCACATTAAGACAGAATTACCTTCTGTGTTTAATTGTAATAGTGACTAAGATTCATAAAATCTAAATATCTATAAAAGCTAAAACGGAGAGATTTGCTAATCTAATGATTGGATGATCTTTTATTATATTTTTTTCTATTGAGTTTATTGCCTATATAACCCTAACATAGCTTTACTTGTCAATGGGACTATTTCAGAGTTAAGTAAATTTCCAATATTTCCAATTTTAGAAAGAATCATTCTTATATTGACTATGCTAATTCCCAAGTTTATGGCATTACATTGTGAACTAGAGGTAACTAGGCTTCTTTGTGGGCATTTTTGATACAGTATATCATCATATTCTTATAATCATTAGATGATACTATTTATGATGGTGTATTTAAGAAGTTTTTAAATAGCATAAGTTGTGACCTAGGCGCAATGCATTCAAAATGCTTCATGTCCTTGCAGATAATCTGTTGTCTTCCTGCTAAGCCTTTAAGAAAAGGACAAGTCTATGAAGATGCATTTATTTTATTATTTATTTGAAATATTTCTATACTGCTATCTTTAAAACAATCAGAGTGTGTAAACATTCAAAATAATAAAACAATCACCATATTAAGATGTGATATATCCAGCTTACCTTCTTGATAGGTAGATCAAAAGATCATCCCTTGATGTAATCAGTTGTTTTCTTTATGGCTAACCACATACTCCACATCACTGACATTTTACTGTAGACTCCACACCTTGTCTTCCCACTTCTTCTATTGCCGTCTTTGAATGTGATTATGGAGCGTTACTTGAAAGCCAAAGGATTAAAAGTATCATAATAAAAGAACTTCAAAGTGATATATTAATCCCAACGATCGATACTGTGGCATGCTATAAAAGTTTGGATGCATGCACTTCTAATACATTACAAATAAAGCCTCACACTAATATTTAAATAGTACTTGAATTTAGGCCATAGTGGTTTGATATAAATCCATAACTACTTGTATAAGTACCAGGATTCAAAGATATCATACGTGAACTTTAAATTTCACAAGCATAATACATTTTTATAGCACACTACATTAAAATTTCCTGAATATATTTTGTAATCATAAATAAAAACTGCATGCAGTAGTGGAAAACCCATTCTGAGATTCTTAGTGATTGATAATATTACACAAGTACCATTTAAGTAGAGGAGGACTACAACTATCAGGACAGCATAATTTTATCTTCAACTGTTGTTAAGTGTAGTAAAAAAAAATGAAAGTAGGCAAGAAAGTGATTTATGGCCTCTAGACTCCAAAATTTTTAATTTTAACTTGTCTATCTTTTAAATGTATTCATTGTTTTGTTACTGATTTAATAGATTAATAAAGAAGCACATATATTACCATGTTACCCATTTGTAATTTTGGTAATTGTATATGAATATAATTGACTTCCTTTGTAATTCAGTCTATATTTATTTGTTTTTTAAAAGAATTTACACGGATGTCCACTTCAAAAAATGTGGCTCTGGATGTTTTACAAGAAAAAACAATCAAAGATAAAGGAACAATTAATCTCTATTTTATTTTATGCATTTAAATACTTTTTTTCTGAGAAGGGTCTGTAGGTTCTACCAGATTCTCAAAGAGGTCCATGTCACAAAAAGGTTAAAAATTCTTATCTTAGAAGGAAGAGTTACATGTTTTAGCAGGATTTAACAGTAAAAGCTTCTTCTGCCAAGAATATTACCTCACTACAAGCAAATGAACTTGAAAAATGAATTTAATATAACTGGTCCATGCATAGAATTCAGAATGTTAGATGCTGTCAATATCACGCTTTATAAATAGATTGTGGAAAGATTTCATGAAATCTGTTTAGTGAAAATTAAACAGACTTGAGGATAAGATTCTATGCAACTGAAGATAGTAGTTTTAGTTTGATTTTATACATAAATTGCTTGGGCAAAAGAGTTTCTTCAACTTCTCATTTCCTGGGATAGACATTCACAATTCTGATAGCAGAATAGCAGCGCTTTTACCAGAATGCTTAAAATGCCATACTTGGGGCTGTTGTGGTTGAATGTATCAGTATAGTCCATGTTTAAATAATTTGATTATAACTGCATGTCATAATGGTCAAGGTGGTTCTGAACCATTATATTGGACTTATTTATTTGTTTGTTTGTTTGCTCTAGCCAAGTTTGGATTTGGAATGTGTGTCAAAGTTATGTACTCTGGTATTTTTTTGTTATATTGTAAAACATCAAAGGTCCTGAATTGTACTTATTTTACTATGATGAAACAGAATCACAAATGCAAACAGGATGGATAGAGTATATGGTAGACTCTAATAACTTTGCTATTTGAAATTTGGCCAGTTTCAATTTCCATCTGACTTTGTCAGGAGCATGCAGGTACAAAGTTGAAGAATGAATGAATGTTTAATGTACTGTATGTTTATGCTTAATGGCACTATACATTTAGAAGATGTAAACTGTTCAAATTACTTTATGGAACACTAGGACCTAAAAGAGAAGGAGAATGAGGAACTTGATATTCAGTTAAAAGTATTCGATGAAAACAAAGAGGAAGACTTAATTGAATTGGCCCATCGTCTCAATGACATCAAGGTGGAAATGGAATATCCTTTAAAAAATTATACTGTTTTCCTTAAAACTGAATAGTAGCAGAGAATGAAAAGTCTTTGAAACCAGAATAAGTTACATTAGTGTACAGGAAACATATCCATGCAGAGGTTTTTGCCAAATATATAAGGAATAGTAATAATTATTTAGAATTGTTTATGGGTCAGTTAAGAGTAATGTTAAGTGAGTCACACATGAACTTATATCGAACTTTCTTCTTGGTACTAAACAGATTATTGGGTTCATGTTAGTGTTTTTGTGGGAGCTAAAACAAACCTTGTGATTTTGTTTAAGTCACACAATAACTTTACATATAATGGATACTCAGGTGTAAGTCTGATATATGTAAGGTAAGGCTGGATGTCAAATAAGTAGCTGGTTATTGCAAGTCACATGTTATATTCAACTTTGTTTAGTACACTATCAATTTATTGCTCCATTATTCCCTTGGTTTTCCAATTTCTTAGTACTGAACTCACAGTTTACAGAGTTGCTTTGCCAAGATACAGACTGGAGCTTTTTCTTGCTATAGCTCCACATTTGTGGAACTCCCTATCTATAGCAGGCCTTGTACTTAGAGGTTTTAGAAAACCTGCACTATTAATTTGTTGTGATAAAAAAAAAGTTTTATTGGCCTGCCAGTGATCTCAACTGATTTATTTTCTTAACTGTTTTAATATGTTCTAATAACTTCAAGAGCTGTTGCTCATATTGAAAAATGAAAACAGGCACCTTATGTTTAGTAGTAGTATAAAGATCACTACATTAAACAATTAAACATTATAATGTTAAATAATATCATTTAAAAATATTACTTTTTTTGTGTGTGGTAGTAAATAGAAATTTAAAATGTGTGTTTAAAGTTCAGGTTAATGTCCAATATTCTGTTACACAGTAGAAGAATTTTCAAGGTTCTTTCAGTCTTGATTTTCAAAAAAATGCAGTTGTTATTTCTGGTTCAGCTATTTTGACATTTCCTTAATGGTCCTTTTACCGATGTGAATGAAGTTTATCACCTGCTATATAACATGTTGAAAGAAACAACATCAGAAAATTACTTTCTATCAATTTTACAACATTTTCTACTCATTAGGAATGATTATTACATACGGTAAGCCAGCTATTCTGCTTTTCATTTTTCAATGGTGTATCCTGTTCTTTAATTAAATGAGCATGTCATGTAGTAAAGGGAACATGCATTCCCACCTTTTTTTTTTTCAGGTAGAACCATCATAGAGGCATTTCCCTTTCTTTAATAAATTAACTGCTAATTGTTGATTCAAGTTGATTCCATAGCAAAGGATCAGATCCTATTATATTTTTGTGGGAAGTAAAACAAACCTTGTGATTCTGTTTAAGTTTAGACATGAGGGCTACTCGAGTATAAGTCTAATTCAGGTAAATCTGATTAATTCTGGACCTTTTCATCAAATTATGTATTTAAGGCATTAAATTAAGGAAGAAGAGAAAAAAATAGTAGAAGTGAGGAAGAAAAAGTTTCCTTCTCAGTGCCCATAAGCAATTTCATTTAAATAAAATGCCCAGTACTAAAAATTACGATCTCACACGCTGAAGCAAGCAAACAATGAAATCTATTCTAGTGCCCATTTTTATCTAGTTTGAGGAGAAGGAGTACTTGGCACAGGAAACCTAATATTTGATCCATTCTGGACATTCTTCAGGTTAGCACTATGTACCAATGTCCATATTTATCATCGTCCTGAGTTTGTGGAAATAGCTTCAGAAGGTGCGAAGATAAGGGATTATTCTCTCCTTTCTTCCCTACCCCAATTCCTTGTGGATATTTCTACCTATGCATGATGTGTTTATTTGGAACATTTATATGGCTGTCTATTTTAAAGAGGTAACTCTGGCAACTAACAAACAATTTTAAAAATCATATTAAGAAATTATACGTATATATAAAAACTGCAAAATACAATTAAGAATGGTCATCAAACGATAACGAAGATGTGGAATCCTTGGTGCTCTTTAAGCCTTGTTGTTTTCTTGCAGATGTTTCATTGCCAGACTAGGAAACATCTTCAGTGCTCTCACTGAAGACATTGCCTCGTCTGGCAATGAAACATCTGCAAGAAAACAACAAGGCTCAGAGAGCACCAAGGACTCCACAGTTCAACTCTGAGCTACAAATATTCTCTTTGATTGATAACCAAGATGCCTCAAAAAGAACCCTCACACACCAACAGGCAAATCATGCTCTACTAGTATCCTGGCCCTAACACTTGGGGAAAGCACCATGTCTTCACATCCTTCTGAAAGGCCAGTAGGGTTGGGGCCATCCAGATCTCAGGGAGAAACCTGTAACAAAGAGCAGGGACTGCTATAGAGAAAGCATGTTTCCTGCTTCACACAAGATAACATTGTTTCAGAGAGGGACCCAGAGCATGCCCATCCTGCTGGAGCAGGCAGGATGAGTGGGCTAGGAAAACTCAGTATCTACATTAATAAACTAACACAAATAAAACACAATGAATCAGTCAGTTGTCACATGCTTGAAAATGGATGATCTCATCCTGGTTGCCAGATAGACAAAGTGACTCTTCATTTTTAAGTGTGCCTCTAGAACTTCTCTATCACGAAAATGATTGTATTTTATTTTTCACACCAGCCCTCAGTATTACAAGATAATAGAAGAATGTGTTTCACAGATAGTATTGCACTGCAGTGGTATGGATCCTGACTTCAAGTGTAGAGGAAGGTTGGATGTAGACTTCACACATCTTGTGGGTAAGTACAACTTTTTTACTATGTTTTCAGTGTTTTCATAATTATAATTTAAGATTTTAAAAAAAAAAATATGGTCAGCTTTTCTGAGATAAGAAGTGGGCCATTAAAGTTAAGCATTCTTGATTTCAGTGAAAGGAGGGTGGGGAAAAGCATTCTTATTGCAACTGCTGAGACCAAGAGGCACTTGTTTTGTTCCTACTTTTTTAGCGGAATTTATATACAGCACATGTCAATGATTCAGTGCTTTGTTATCTCTTGTTTATTCTGGATATAAACATTCTCCATATCCATTTAGAAATTTCACTGATTTTGGAGCATTTGGAGATTAGAAATGAATGCATTATCATCAGAGTTTTAGGAACAATCAATATGTGTTTAGCTTTTGTCAGCTGCAATACTTTTCTGATTTGGGTTATTTTTATTTCTGAATATTTAGAGAAATGTAAAAAAAATGAAAATAGGCATATGTGATTTTTTTAAATAAAAGTTTTGGTGAGAAAAGAGAATCCCGGAAAGGCTTCAGTATTTCAGCAATATTTATATATTTATTTATATATATATTCCTTTATAAAACAAATCTCAGGCTGTTCAAGAACATTTTTTTTTAATCCAGAGAATTTTAAAAACTGTTTGCTTCCTCTTGGAAGCAATGCTGTCTCTGTATGACGTTGTACATGTTTGACTTTTAAAATAGTATTTATCTTGGGCGTTATAATTTGAATCCTTTCAGATAGCTGTGTGGACAAAGCAAAAGTTGAAGCAAGTGAGCAAAAAGCTGCAGATTTTTCCAAAAAGGTAGGCATAAAACAATTCCTCATATTGCAGCCTTTCCAAACCTTTCATTGAAATATTTTTACATAATTTACTTTTTTTTAAAAAAAGGTCATAGATTTCAGAATTTAATGTTGTTACGCTTTTATGGGAATACAGCTGTACATGGATATGATAAAAAAGAATGCACTTGGAAAATTAGTGATTATTTAATAAATTAAACTAATTATTTAAGTTAATAATTGAATGATTCCTCAACCAGACAGAAGTTAGATGTTAACTGAAGTTGGTACAGTTGGTGTGTTAGGAACTCTTTTGTCTGTCTTTTCCATGTTGCTCTATCCTAGCTTAAAGTCTTAAATATCTCTTCTGGGCAACATACTATCTCCTGTCCTGTCCTATTAGGAAACAGCTTTAGCCAATTCATCTTTAAGATAAACATTCCTGTTTGTCTCAAACCTATTTCTATGGATAGCCAGGGGTTATATGTTAAGTGAAGAACTCTTAACTCCTCCCTACTTGGTTTCCCATCTCCAGTTAATCATTTGGGGCAATTCCACATATATTAATTAGTATAAATAATACTTTCTGTTGCTTAACCTAATAAACATTTATAATGAAAAAGCCTACTGCTAATCCATAGGAATATGAAAGAAACTATCTCAAGATACTTTTTGCTGTGACTGCCTTGCCCACCCCTCCACATCCCTGGCATTATTTTAACTAGTCCAGGAAGCCAGACACAGTTCTTTTGCTCAGTCTTTCATTCTTGTGTAGCTGTATTAAGTCAGGACAAAGATGAATTATTATTTCCATACTGGTGATCATTGCAGTTTGATGAAGAATTCACGGCTAGGCAGGAAGCCCAAGCTGAGCTTCAGATACGAGAAGAGAAAATCAGAGAACTTGAAGCTGAAATCCAGCAGTTGCGAACCCAGGTGACATATCTCAGTGGCATCTTTACCCTGTTGAAATGATTGCTGATTTGAAGGAGAAAGGGCACTAATGGCTAAATATATGTTAAGAATGTCTGGAAGAAGAGAAGAAACGTTATTTCACTGCTTTGAGGCAGGCAGACATGCGGGTTTCTTCTACTTTCTTTCAAATTAAAAGAGATCGAGAGAATTAATGAAGTGACATTTGAAAACAAGAAAAAAGGTCCATTAACAGAAGTACATTTTGGCAAAAGTACTCAGATGTAACTGAGAAGGACCCATAATTCTGAGCATCAAAATGAAATTAAGCACAAGAATCCTTTGGTTTTTTTTTAAATGGTTTTATTTAAAATCTGATTATTATATTAATGTATTTAAATGCTTACCAAATATGCCTAAAAATGAAATGTTATTAATATTGTTGATACTTAAGATTAAGTACCAATAGAGACTAAACATTGTTACAAACATAGAGGTGTATTTAAATTTGAAGGGTTTAAAAGAAAGAACAAATTTCATCTTTAATTTTAATTTATATAGGCAGTTTGAATACAAAGAATGAACATTTAGCCATTTGATTATCTGTCATTGAAAGTTTATTTGTTCTGGTTGAGTTTATTCTAAAAAAAGAATACTAATGAATATATTTTCAATTTATGGAGTTGTTACAAAAAGAAGACATGCTGTTGTTTTGTTCAGGGCCTCATAAGGTCTTACAATATCGCTGAAAGCTTATGTTGGTTCAGATAATGAATTTCCCATGTGTTACCTTGCTAGTAGAAATGAAGCTTATTAAGAATCGCCACTTACAGGAGGATCTTCATCCTAATTTTCCTGCCTGTACAGTTAACCTAATTTAGAAAATGGATTTTCTGAGGTAGTAAATTTTTAAATATGGGAACCTTAGGATGATAATTCAGTTTCAGCCAGTTGGCTTCTTCTCTAGCAGTTCTATGAATAACACATAGATAAAAATATCCTAAAACCCTTGGAATTGACTTTTGTTAATGGACCTTTTTTCTTGTTTTCAAATGTCACTTCATTAATTCTCTTGATCTGTTTTAATGTGAAGGAACCCTTACCAAAGTTACACATGACTCTTCTTACTGTAATGAAGTGCCAAAAATATAACCCATTTCTGTTCAATAACTGCACTGATTTGAAAATGATTTTTTTTCCCCCTAAGACCATATTCTCATTCATTAAGGATTTCATCTCAGTAAAATGCTTGAATAAGATGTAGCAGAACATAATGGGGTGAACTTGCATCATGGTTGGGAGGTATCTAGAATGAGAAGATTCTCAGATGGCCATCTAAATGAAACTTCATGATGTACTTTTTACAGCATGTGGATAACATTTTTTTTCCTCTTCCCCCTCTCCTTATCCCAAATCTTTTTTTTTTTTTGGTAGGGTTCTGTATCTTCATCTGGTGTTCTTCCTCCTCCCCCTCCTCCCCCACCTCCCCCACCTCCTCCCGCTCCTCCATTTTCACATGGTGTCGCTTCTCCTGCCCTTCCTCCTCCACCACCACCACTACCTCCTCTTTTACCTGGAGGTTGTGGGCCACCTCCACCACCACCTCTTTCTATGTTTGGTGGCCCACGACTTCCACCTGCTTTTGGTGGCATTCCTCTAGTAACTACACCAGTGCTGCCTTTTGGGATGGAACCAAAGAAGAAATACAGCCCAGAAGTGACTATGAAGAGAATCAACTGGTCAAAGGTATCTAGATCAAACATCTTGAATGCTTGTCCTCAGTTCCCTATCTTTTTTCTAGCCTTAAAGATTAGCCCTGCATGCTGCTGAATTAGTTTCGAATATACGAATGCTGTTGTTAGATCTTTGTTCATTTTTGAAGCTAATCATTTTTCCATGGACTGTCGATATATTAATCTTTCACACTGTTTGTTAAAAATTGTTAGTGGTTGGGGATCTTCTTAAAGGATATTGGGAGCTCTTACTTAGAGCTATGACAGACATGATCACTGTTTTATGTATCTGTATAAATGTCGTCTATTATTTTCCCTCAGGCATGAACGGTATAGACTCAATAAAATATTTTAAAACTCATCATAAACCATTGTGGACATAACATAGTTTATAATACCATATTTAATAGAAAAAATGTTTCAGGCAGACTGTAGTAGTCTGTTGGGGCAGGGGATGTAATTTTAGCTTTAATAACCTTGATTTCTCCATGGGGTGAAAGTGGGAAATACCTTAACACATTTTGCACACGTTACACCTATATGAAGAATAAAATTCAAGAATATAGATATTGGAAAGCATCTGTTTTTGCTTGGTTTTTATTAATAATTTACTGTTCCGGGCTCTGCTTGAATGATTTATGTTGTGTCTGTAGATCAGTTTATTATTATGTATTCTACTGTAGTAGATGAGCAGTAGGAAGCTGATAATATGTATATAACATTATGTAAGTTTAGGGCAGGAACATCTGAAGATTATCCTTTTCTAAGGTGTGCATTTGTTATGAATGCGTAGCACAACACAGTAAACATTCTGCCAGACTCGCAGTTCAGATCTATAAATGCTACTTATTATTATCCTATTGGACATGAGCTGGAAAGTGTGTTTGAATAGATCTTCATTTTAGCAATGTAATGTTCAATATAGCAACGTAATTCCAATGCACTGGATTACATTTTGAGAAGCAAACAGGGAGGAATATAATAATAAGAGCTCCTTAGAACACACTCAGTTTTTATTGTGTGGGTTCTGCAAAGGAAAAGGGGTTAGACACTATTCTAAACCTTTATTTAAAACACCAGATGCACTAAAATGCCAGTTATGCTAAAAGACTTAAGTCCGTGTAGTTTTCTTGGCAACAATACAGAAGTGGTTTACCATTGCCATTGCCTTCTTCTGAGATATATATATATATATATATATATATATATATATATATATATATATATATATATATATATATATATTTACTTTCCTGTCTATATCTCTAGGATTTCTTACTGGTTTCCTATGCCAAATATTAACTAGGTCCTGCTCAGCATTCAAGGTCAGCTCGATGCCATCAGATAGGTAGAATGTAAGATGCTACCACACTCCTATTTAAGCAGATTTTATCATATTTTTTTGAAGAATACTTACGTTTTTGTCCCCTTTTTAATGTCTTGTTTCTTATTTGATGGAGAAGATTGAAAACTTAAATCTCTGAATAATTTGCTTTGATTGCAGGCTGTGCAGATATAATGATCTGCCACTGTCATAATTTGTGGAAGGTTACGTGATTTAAATTGATAGTTTATAATTAGGTTCATTCTCATTTCAGGTTGAACCTCATGAAATACAAGAACATTGTTTTTGGGTAAAAGCTAAGGACGAAAAATTTGAAAATCCAGATCTGTTTGCCAAGCTGGCACTCACTTTTGCCACACAGACAAAGGGTAATTATTTCTCTTTTCTTAAATGATCTGTCAGTGATGGATTTGTGGATTGATACTAATATTGTGTAGATGATGCTTTAGAGATAATTGTGGGAAAAAAAAAAAAACTGTTACTGTGACCATAAGGACTAAGTTTTGAGAGCTAGGAGATAAGACAGGAAAGAGACAGCCGTAAGAATACATACTATTTATTCCCTGGGAGGGAAGAAGTTGAGGTTAAGGAGAAAAGAAGAATCATCTCAATGTTTTTGGGTATCCTAGACCTAAAAGACAAAATAGAAACACCGTGATTTAGGGGACCAGTACATAGTAGAAACTCAAGCACAAGGTCACAGGGTAGACAAGTTCTTTCCTAGGACATGAAGAATGAACGACATACAGTATAACATTCTCCCAAACAGGATGGAATCCTAGATTGTTTCAGTTTTATAATAGCTAATGGAATGAAGCTTTTATTTCCTCATTCTTGAATGGAAACCGTTAAGTTTCTTCTTGTGTAAGCTCAGCTTGTGTTTCCTGGGTGACAGAAATATAGAAGATACTGATTTTAAAACCTTACTGTGTACCCTAAGATATGCAATACACAGAGACACTGATTCTAGCCTTTGGAAACAAGAAACATTTTTGTGTAAATTGCACAGCATAATAGTAGCTCCTGGGCTATGGTAGGCTTGAATTTTCTCTCCTGCCCTAAAGCAAAACATTGCAAGTTGTTACAGTGATAGCTGTCCCATTCCAAAAGACTCTGGATGGCTTACAATATACAATATCAAATTTAAAACAAAAACATAATCACACAGTCAAACAGCCCAGACAAAACCAACCATAATAAAACATAGAAACCCCACCCATATGACAGGGGCTCTTAAGATAACCCGAGGCCTGAGAACACCACCAGGTCTCAGGAGCCTTCCATAACCCTAAGGATTGGGCACCATCTCTGGGGGGATGCTGTTCCAGAGGGCAGGGTCGGTAATGGAGAATGCATGCTCTCTGTCCCAGAAAATGACAACATTTAATAGAGGGGACTCTGCCTGCATGTACTGGATGGGCAAAAATCATGGGAAACAGCCATTCTCATAGATAACAAGGCCCTCTGCCATGAGGGGCTTTACAGGCAATGACCAGCACCTTGAATTGTACCCAGAAACCAACTGGTAGCCAATGCAGCTCACGCAGCAGTGAGGACACACGGGCATTACATGCTCGCACTGCTGCATTTTGGACCCAAGGGTGAACACTGAGGGCAAGACATCGGGACCATTCCTGGTGTCTCCGATGTCCCCGAGTGCGGTCTACCCTCGGATTCCCACCGTGTCTACCCCTGCCAGTCATAGTACCAATAAAGCCTCATGCCCTCACATCTCCCCCCAGTTCACCTTAACCTTGGTTCCACACCTCCCACCACCCAATACCTGCTGTGATAGATTTGTCATCACACAGAGAGATTGAAATCTTCAGGAATCCAAACACTGATGGATTATCAAGAAGATCTTGATTATGCAAACATGCTAAACATGCTTCTAACTCCATGAAACCATCTTAAATTGGAACAAGGCACAAGATACGGTGTGGGAGCTCCAATAATATTTGACTTACAATTTTTTTTTTTTAATTCTCCCAAAAAGTATTCCCTTGCTATCTAACAGAATTGTTTACTTACATGATTTGCATAACCGTTGGGTACAGTTGAATGTGCTTCAGTTTCTTGTTTTTATTTTTAATTGTCTTGGTTTTTTGCTGTCTGCTACATGCCCTGAAAATACTCTTTAGAGTATTCCTACTTAGACTTCCTTAATTTAGTGGGAAACTGGCAAATCCTTCAACTGTTTTTGTTCTGCTGTCAATGTGTATGTGTGGGGGAACATTTTAGGTGCTAATTTATTCTTAACCTATTCTAGATCTACTGACAAATTTCCAAACACACTTGGAAAACGATACCATTCTCTTTTTCTTTCGTTCTCATGGCACAACGACAATCTACAGCTGCATAACTGACATAATAGAGTAAGGCCTGGAAGATATTTTGGCAGTCATCTAGTCCAACCTATTGCCCAGTAGAAGGATCCATTGTCACAATAAGTGGTTATTTACTGTTTTAAACACTTCCAGAAAAGGAGAGTCCACCACTTCTTGAGGAAGTCTGTATATATGAATCTCATATGAGAAGATTTCAGGTTCTTTACTTTTGAGGGATGCTTTTATAATATCTAGTCTAGCAAGTAATGGAAATATTTAAATCTTTTATATACAGCCTTTGAAATAATTGAAGGTGTTACGAGCAGTAGCGAAAATAGTGCTTTTGGATTAAAATATATTTCAGTATGAGGCACAAGGAAAGTTCTGCCTGTGGCTCAAACTGATAAAGAGAAGGTTCTCATGGAATTTGTTCTGCTCTGATTTGTCTGAACAGCAGACCCAATGTAGCATAATAAACAAAGAAATTACAATAAAATCAATAAGACATAAAAGAAATGATAAAAGATGGCAAGCATGATGAAGCAAGGAATCTCATTCTTCCTCACCAAAGGCCTGGGTGACAGCCAGGTTTTCATGGCTCTCCCAAACAACAACAGAGTGGGGGCCATCTAGATCTTGGGGGGAACCTAGTTCCAGAGGGCAGCCGCTGCTACAGAGAAGGGGCGCTTCCAGAGTCCTGAGAGATACTGTTTAATTAAAGGAACTCAGAGTGTGCCAACTCTGCAAGATCAGATTGGCTGGGGAGATCGGAGACAGGAGGTCCATGAAGCAATCAGACCCACTGTGACATATTACAGAATTGCTTTGAAAGCCTCTTCAGCTTCAGTTTGGAATGTATGCCTTGGGAGGAACTGTTCATTAAAACACTCCCACACATAAGATCCATTTTTGTATCCGAGTAAAAATATTTCACTATAGTGATTTGTGAACGTAGTATTTAATTTGTCGAACCTCTAGATGAATTCTGGCTCATCTCTTTTTGATAGATAAAAGCTAATATTGCCAGACATTTTTTGTGCATTGCATGTGAAGTAACTGAGTTACAGTGTTTGTCTATTTTTTTTTTTTAAGTAGAAATACAAATATTTTAAATAAATACATGCTAAATTCTACAGTTACTTTGAATGTTAAGGCAGTTCCTGGCAGTTCTCACCATTTTCACTTGGAATAGATTGATTAGCCTTCTCCAGAATTTCAATTATACTTTACTTCTTGATTCTCAGTGTAAAATCATTTTGCCCAGATCAGGTAAAGAGTCACTGAAACCTACTAACTGATTAAAAAGCAAAGCTAAACATGTTAGTTGTACATGTAAGTCAGCAAAGTTGACTTACAGTGTTGCTGTCATTCTCTTGATAATCGCTTTCTGACGAATACTTCTTCACAACTGGGTTTGGACAGATTATGGAAAAGTCTGTTTGAGCATGTAATTTACTCACAGACTGCTTTTTGTCAGTAAGATGTAGTTGGGTTAAACTTATTTGTCTTTTTGAATTTTAAAACCAAACTCTGAACAGGTGAAAAGTACCTTGAGTTCTAGTTTGCTTTTTTTTTTTTTTTACATATTCTCTGGAGGACATTTCAGCTCAAAAACACATAGTTTGCATGTAGTTGAGACCTATAGTTGGTCAAACTTCCCAAGGATATTTTGCTGAATGTTATCAAGCATATGTCTCTCTTTCATCAGTTCTAATACTGCCTGGAAAGACATGTACCTTTCCAGTAATAAGTAAACCACTACGTGTCTGCTTTAAACATTGCCTTGTGTAGTTGATATTCTTGGGAAAGCTTACAGATAAAATAGACTTTACTCTGGTAATTAATAGAGTTTGGGGAAAACTGTCCCTTCATTAAAGAAAAAGAGCCATATTTAAATAGGGTAGGGGGGAGAAGAAGGTGATGGGAACCTGAATTATATTTGACCATATTCATATTAATTGTGTAGGAGTTAATAAAAGTTACATTATGACTTTACAGTGTGATTTATCCTTTTAAGTAATGGACTTGTGAAATGTCTTCTATTGCACTGTATTTAAAGAATATTGGATAAATGCAAACTCTTTTTTGAGTCATTTTTTGCAAGGTAGATGTTGACAGAAATTTTCCAGTGTCTTTTTTTTTTTTTTTTTTTAGAAGTTCAGTTTGCTTGCCCAGATGTTTTAGCAGGAGGCTATCAGTTATAAATGGTTAGAGTACTAATTTAATCATTTTTGCATTGATTAGTATATTTTATTTGTTTTCATTTATCAAGGAGATATATGTGCATAAGACACTGAACAATTGTTAGTTTATTCTACTAAACAGTTTCTTGAATATCTTGGATAACATGCCTCTGTTTCATATATCGTGTTTGATCATGGCAGGTAGCAGTTAATTACCAAGCTCTTCTAGAATATCTCTACTAATATTAACAATACATTTTGCCCATTATATATATTGCATAGAAAAGCCAGCTGATTAATGGAAATGTATTCTTTGACCTGGTGTCATTAAGCATTATTGAAAACTATCTGAATCTCTACAGGAATTTGGTAAAAAAATATAATGTAGAATTGTTAGAAACATACGTAAAGTGTTTGTGTGTGTATGTGTGTGTGTGAGAGAGAGAGATTGAGATTTAAGATGTATCTTCTCAGTTCTTTGGTACAAATGACCAGGATATAGCTAGTTCATGTATGCAGGCTAATTTCTTGACAGTTAGATTAATTCACTAGATTAGACCTAGCCATAATTGTACTTAAAGTAAATACATTAAAGTTCACATTTCATGTGAATCTAGTGCATTAAATATATGAAGTAAACTAAAGTTACATTTGAGTAAAGTTTAATTCTTGTTGAGTTACATAGAATCACCCATACCATTTTCTTGACCAATTGTAGTACTTTATATTTACTATTAGAACTGGAAAACCAGAAACTGCTAACATTAAATTAAAGTGGCCAGTTAGCCTGTTATTCTCTGGTTTTGGGTCACCAGTATGATCCAGAGTACTTCCTCTTTAGCAGCATTTCTGACTTTTTACTGCAAATTGTAATCCGATTATCCAGCTTTACTCAGCAAATTAAATCTTTACTCTAAAGATTTATGTGATATCTACCTCAGTTTGCCTCACCTTGCCATTGAAAGATAATAGTAGCACTCTAAAGAATTGTTTGTTTTATGGACCAATAAGTTACTAATTGGTGTATAATTTAACCAGATTCTGGAACATTATTATTATTATTATTGTATTATTATTGTCATCTTTTACATAACTTGCTGCCACTTGCTCCTCCTCACTTTCTTTGCCAGAACGTAGATTACTCACACTTATGAATATGAACAAACAAATTGCAACATTTTTGGTTTTGCCTATTTCTACGACAATAACTCTCTGAAGTTTACCTGCTTGGTGTCCGGCTTTTGAAACTGACAGCTTTTAAAATAATATTCAAGTCTGTCCAGGTGCAAGGTGGTGACGTTGATTAGGATTCAGGAATTTGTGTACAACAGCTTTTTGCTTTAAAATATCCTAAATTGCACAATTCATCTTCGAGGAGACAGAGATAGAAAGTGCTAGAACGAATGCAAACATCTTCATCCCATAACGAGAAAGCAAAGCATAGCTCTTCCTTGTGCAGACAGAATGCTCTCTGATTTACATGAAAGCCACACGAGGGCACAGATGTGAACAAGGCTGGCTCTGAAGTTGCAAATGGATGTTAATCACAAGGGCGATATGCTTGCTGTGATGCAGGGACTGACTTGGGAATTTGAAATCTCTAAAGGTGATTGATGGGAACATAAGAATAAATAACCATCACAGTCATCTGGGTTTCAAACTGCAGATGGCTCTCTTGATCTTCTGATAGGTCATGCTTGATACCTCCAGCTTGGATTTTCCTTTTTTTTTTTTTCCCAGCCTGCCAGATACCCCATTATGTCTGTGAATGGCAGACAGATAACAGTGGCTAAGTGGGAAGTTAATTTATACCTGGGGAATATCGTTTGAAGCAAAGCAGATATGAATCCCCAAGGGTGAAAATGTAACTAGATGAGTACCCGGGTTATACCAATGTTAAATGAGAATATGAATGATGATGAAGCGGCATGTGTTTGTGACTTCAGTATTCTGCCATTAAGTTACTGGTAACTCAGTGGTACAGTGCCATGCTACATTAAAACAAAACATTTTTAAAGCTAGATTTCGATCTAAATTGCACTTTTGACTGTGTCTCAAAGTATATTTAGAATATTTTTTTCCTGTTAAGTTATAAATAAATCTGCTATTGATTCTAGTTGAGAGTGTTTAAAAGTTTATGTTTTGTTTCTTTTTTGTAGTTATTGTAAGTGTCTTATGTAGCTCCTAAATATATTGAGGTGTACCTGCTTGTTCTCTGTGGGTATGTCTGAAATTGGCTGGAATTCTCTTTGTCTCTCTTTCTTTTTTGTATAATTTTATTTAAAAACTAATACAAACTAATATAAAGTGAGAAGAAGAAAAGAAGAAAAAATAAAAGAGAAAGCTATAAGTGAAAGGAAGGAAAAAAATAGAGAAGAAAGGAAAAAAAATGCAAAGAAGTAGCTTCCAATCTTCTTTACAGCAGTTATAAGTACAGTTATAAACTTACCTCTTACTCTATGGTTACAACATAGCTCTCTTCTTTCTATAATCTGTTGTGTCTAATCATCAAAACCATAAATCATAAATTCATTTTTTTTTCTGTTTAACACAGAAAGTCCATAAGGGGTTTCCAGTCACCAATAAATGTAGATATTGTCTTTTCTCCAATCAAACAAGTCAGTTTAGCCATTTCAGCAAGTTCCGTCATCTTCACCAACCATTCCTCTGTTGTGGGTAATGCCAAATCTTCCCATCTTTGTGCATACAATAATCTTGCCTCAGTCATCATGTATAAAAAGAGTTCCGTGACTTTTTTCCAACAGTTTGTCCATCAATCCCAAAAGGAAAACCTCTGGTTCAATTGTATATTAATCTTTAAAATCCTCTGAATCAGTGTATGTATTTGAATCCAGAATTTTCTAGCTTTTTTACATGCCCACCAAACATGATAAAACGTCCCTTCTTCTTATTCACATTTCCAGCATAAATTTGAAGTGCCTTTATACATTCTAGGCAATTTTTCTTCCATCTTAACATATCTGTTTAACTGCATTCCATGTCTTAACATAATTATTTTGAAATAACATACAATTCATATTTGTGATATTGATACCCAGATATGTTACCTTCTTCTCAATCTTATTGATGTTTTATTCATCAATTCTGTTTGAGCTTCTATTTGCATATTTTTTGTTAGTATCTTCATCTTCTGTTGATTAATCTTAAAACCTGCTAATGCACCAAGTACTTTTAATCTGCCCATTAATATTTCAATTCCCTTAGAGGATCTTCCAGAAGCAACACCAAGTCGGCTGCAATTCCTTAACTTATAAGTCTCTTTTTTAACCTTTACTCCCACAATCCTCTCATCTTGTCTTATATCTCTTTCCAATATTCAAGAACCAAAACAAGCACAAGAGGGGACAGTAGACATCCTTGTCTTGTTCCTCTTTGCATCTCACAGTTTTGTCAGATCTTCAGTAACAGTTATTTGTGCTTTCTGTGAAGTATAAATCGATCTTACCCATTTTATAAAGTTATTTCCAAAATTCAAATAATGTCTCTGTACTCTTTCTGTTGTAGCCTTATCTGATGGATGCTTACTTGGAAGCAAGGCCCACTGATTTTCAATAGACCTTGCTGCCAAGAAATTTTGCAAAGGAGTGCAGTCTTGATCATCTCTTTGTCCTCCCCCCGCCTCTTTTATTGCCCTATTTTATTTAAGATATAAATCATTAAGAGTAAATGTGTTAAAAAATTACTATGTAACAAACATGATCTCTAGATGTTGAACCCTATTCTCACTGAGCTTTTACAACTTTTTTTTTTCTTTTTCCTGTAGAAGAGTATGGATTGCAAATTGACCTTAAGAATGATGGATGTGGTTTTACTGCAGCTGGGCTATTGTTGAAGAGATTTGCTGTGTGGGCCTCCCAGGCATTGCTTGCATGTTCTCTCTTTTGTGTAAAGTTTTTGTTTGAGAAGCCACTGGGCAAACACTAGCTGCTTGATCGCACCTGCTTCTGTTGTAGGGGGATGTGAGTCTATTTTGATTGAGAGAGCATCAGTTGCCATTTCATTCATCCTTATACAAAGGGACTCCATAAGGAGCAACATTCCACTGACACCCAACCAAACCAGTGCTTGGAGCCATAGTGACGCTTGTAAACACTGAGCTCCTCTTTTGTTCAACAGGCAGTTGGAAAACAGCCATCAGAGAAGCCTTTCCTTCTATCACTACATCATCACAAAATATGTCACAAATCCATTGAGTCTATCTTGGAAGCGTTTTAGGAAACCTTTCTAATTTCTTTGAGAAGGATAGAAGTTCAAGAAATCTGCAGAAGCAATTTCTGCTTCATGGCATTAAGCTTGTCACTTCCTATGGAGTCGAGCAGTGGTGGTCTCCACATTTTAGCACAATATGTTCCTTTTCTTCTCAGAATAAATCAGAGGCGCATAGACTGAGTTCCAAGGGCCACATGTTGTCAAGAAAGCCTTGTGTTTGGCCCCCACACACCTTCAGAATTGGTTACCAAATATCCATGTTTAATGTAATAGGTTAAGTATAATAATTTACGGAGTTATTGCATCAGCTATATTTAATTTTAGTTAAATAGAAATGAAATGAAAACAATTTCAGTTTGTGCTCTAGCCTGAGTCACTGCTTTTTGGGGGGAAAATAAGTCCCATTATACCACTCAAGAATCAAGTGCGAACTTTCCTGGGAAAAAAAAAAGTTGTGTGCCCCATCCTAAACCATCAGTCTTATGATAGGCTGCCTTACTCTTATGAGTGTCGCTCCCTTTACAGTTATTTCTGTGCTGAAGGATACAGCTTTCCAGTCAAATGGTTGTTTTCCACACAGGGTTACAGAACTTGCTGTTGGCGCTATCTGCAATGGGGTCATTATCTCCGCTTTTCCAAACTTGGATGGACAACTGTGCAGGCACTGGCAATCCAATTAGCAAGCTAAGAAATAAGGATACCTTTGGCCTGCAATGAACAGAGGGCTTTTCTCTGTATGAAAACAAGAGTTTTTCTGCATAGAGACCCTTTGTATACTGAAAATTGTCAGTATGAATCATGACAGTTGTTCTTGAGGGGTTAGAGTACCTTATCTTGAGAATCCTACTGTCTATGAGAGAAAAGTTGCCCCTCTAGGAACTGGCTTTCTCTAACACATGAGAGAGGGCAAAACCACAACAACAGCAAAACCAGCACAGCAACACAACTAGGAAATAAATTCATCTAATGCTCTTGAGAACTGCCTGTTCCGTGTTAGTCCATTCTAACCGCCTACTGATATTTGTGGAGAATAAATTTGTGTAGGATCCAGACCAGATGGGAATATTATCTTAGCTACTAAGCATCATTCTCTGTTTAATATGCTCCATGTTAATGGTGACAGAGATGAGGGGGGTAGGATGAGTGATTTTGGGATTTAGAATTATTGAAGAGATGTCTCAGTATAACACTAAGCCCTGTATTTTTCTCAACCTTGTTGGTCTCCAAGGTGCCCATTAAACAGAATAAGGATTGCTGCTTCTCACAACTTGTCAGATCCAGGGCATATAACCTGAATGCACAATTGAGGCATTAAGGACACTGGTCTAGCTTTGTGATAACCTTGTTTATACATTTAGAGAACATATTGACTACTGTATACATTATTTCTGCTGCAGAATCAGAGCTCTGGTTGTAAAGATTTTGTAAGAAATCCACAGGAGGAAGCAAGGAAGAGGCTCTGGATTCTACAATGTCTAATTCAGTCAAAATGATACAGTGCTCAAATGAACTGTGGCAAATTTAATGAGCAGTTGAGGACAGAGACACATGTACTGGATGGACACTCAAGGGAGAGAGATTATGTGTACAGGGACTAATTAGCATGAAATATGAATACGTTCATATAAGCAGTCTTGATCAATGGGCCATCTATATTATAGAGTATTATTTTTGCATGAGTTTAATGAAAAAGAAATTCAGAACTTAGGCCATTTTGGAGATTTTAAAAATGTTCCTCAACTTTCATATTATAGGAAACTTTCAAGTTGTGGAGAAAGCTATGTTAGTGATGTTCCACATAAAAGATCAAACATAAGGAATTATTTTTGCATTGCAGTCTATTTGTACATATTTCAGTAATTTTAACTAATGGATATTAGAATCAGAATTGTATCCCCATTGACATATGTTCTGCCACACATAATTATCTTAGAAAAATGCAGTGCAACTAGGTCAGTAATTTATTTATTTTCCTCTTTATTTCTCTGTTCTTTCATCTTCAAAAGGTATGGTAGACAACTGCACTGGACCATTAGAAAAAGAAGATGGTATGAGTCAAATAGCTAGAATAGGGTAATTTTTTATTAGGATCAAACAAAATCTATTTTTTTAAAAAAGTTTTATTTTCTTGAGCTAATTACAATAAGGTTTATGTCAATAGGATGCAGGCCTTTTTACTATAGTGTGCTGCTTCATGATTTTCAGACAAAGGAAAGGAAAGTGATTAGCGAGGAACATTTAATTGGATAATGCACGGACAATTAGGAAGGAAAAAACACGGTCAAAATCTGTAGGAGAGGAAGAAACAACTATTTTCTCTTATGAGAAAAATCCTGATGTAATTTGGTTGAAATTTATTGTTGGGCAGAGAAAGTGTGGCATATAAGGTATAAATTAATATAATTAATATCAAGAGAAATGCACCACTGGTCACAGAAGAAGATGAAGATAAAAAAAAAAAGACTTAGACTTTGCTACATACACCCGATATCTAAAAGCTTAATAAACCATGTTGTCCTTGAAGTGTGCTAGTGCAGGTTGCTTGAACATCTGTGCTACATCTCTGTCTTTGTTCAAGTGGGTAAACAAAAACAAAAGCTACAATTAAGTGAAAATTTCATTACATCCAAACTGAGGAATATAGTTAATTACTTCTGAACATAAGCCAGGCTTTACAAACTATCTTTAAAGCTAAGTATAAAATTGGCTTCAGATCTTGGATTGTTTTAAATGGTTTATCAGGAAGCTGTACTTAATTTCTTGAGCCAGGTTGTACAGTGTCCATCAGCTGGCTGCAAATGGACATCACTGTGGATTAAGCCATGATTAATGGAGGATTATGTCATGCAAACATGGGCCCTGAGGTCTATTCTTAGTGATCTGGGAAAACTATTCCAAAATACCAGCATTTGAAAAGGTAATGCAGTCTGCTTGATTTTGTTCAAGTGCATTGCTAAATATTAATCTATTTTAACTGAATTCAGTTGCTATGAGGCTTAAGGCTGTTTGGATGCTAAATGGGGCAATGAAATAAAAAATAGGACTTGAATGCATTTATAATATTGAAATGCTGCGGAAAGCCACTGATAATCCTGATGAAGTTGATGGTTTATATATATTGGTAATATTTTCAAACATGCGTGATGGCCTTTTGTTACAGTTTCATGCCTCACTGTTGAGCATTAATAGAAACTTCTGGAAATTCATAATATTCCTCATCAGCACAACTTTATGTCCCCATTATACCTATATGTTAAGAGAGAACAGAGTTTCTTTTAGAATACTAATGCTGAAATCCCTGACCAAAACTATCTGCAAAGCCGAATAAAAGAAGCTGGCAGAGAGCAAAAAGCGTGTTGATTAGACCGTTTGAGATAACGTGATGCCGTTTGTTTCTTACAAAAAGACCTTCAGACAAGGCGGCAAATGATTAAATGCATAGAGAAGCCTGTACATACAATGTGTATCATAACAGTACACATCTTTTGTGAGTAGTTGTCAGTTTATTTCTTCATCCTTAAAGCAAAACTGATTTTGATCATCATCAGCGAAGAATGGGAGCTTGATGAATAATCTAGGAATATATGGATTCACGTATTTCTTAATGTATGCAGTATATGAAGCTACCACTGAGTTCTGTTTTGGATTCAACAGTCACAATATTGCTTCCACATCAGTGTTAAATACAGTGGCAGCTTACCAGCACGTCCAGCCTCTGGCATATTTTCTCTTGTCTCATAAAGGAGATGTGTTTAGAGAGACATACATTAGGTGTGCCTTTAGATATAAAATTTGGTGGCATTCTTAACAGTTCATTTTTTTTAATATGGACGAGTGAAAGTACCTGGAGTGGGTGGGAACTATGCAGTGGTCATCATGAACAAAAGAAACAGAAGTGACCACGGGGTGGGGAGGGCAGAGGGGCTAAGTCCTGCCCGTGTGTAGGTGTATCGCAAAAACAGATTGTTGGCCAAATGGAGCAGACCAGACGTCAAAGAAACTAGTTTTTAAGGATGATAAGTATCCTAAGATCTAAGAATAGATTCACATGCAATATGTTATATTGTGATAA
Source organism: Candoia aspera (assembly GCF_035149785.1). Lineage (NCBI taxonomy): Eukaryota > Metazoa > Chordata > Lepidosauria > Squamata > Candoiidae > Candoia > Candoia aspera. The sequence goes on from NC_086164.1 coordinate 9,440,804, forward strand.
CTCTATTGATAATATATCAGCAGACCATAATGAAAACAAATGTGTTTCTGTACCAGGCAACAAAGCAGCTGATCCTGCAGTGTATTTCCAGAATGACAGCACAAACCTTTTCAGATTTCCTTTCCTTAATTGCACACGCCAGCCTTCTCTGTATCTTGCTCACTTCATCCTCCATGATGTTTTTTTTTTTCTCCCAAGAAGTAGCTGAAGGTCATTATTTGCAAAGAAGGGGAGTGGGATTTACCAGTAATCAAGGTATGTTAATACTTTATTACAGCCTGTCACTAGGATCATTCATCAGCGATCAGTCAAAGGAATTTTATTTTTTCCTTTTTTTCTATTTTTCCTTTTGTGTTCTTTTTTCCCACAACTGTGTTAGTGGGTCAATCTGTTTTATTTAGGTTCTGATGTATAGTCTTGTTTGAACTGGTTGAATTGTATTCATAAATTGTTGATGGTTGATTCTTCATACATGACTTTATTCAATCTGTTTTTAAAGTCTCTGAAGGAGGGATAATCATGTTTTTTTGCCCATAAATTGTCTATTGTGTGGAAAGTAGATGTCTCTGTCTAAGTAATCTAACTGTGAGGACAAGCAAAATTTATCTTCTTTGGGCCTTTGAAAAGAAGTAGGTAACTTAAACAAGTTGCTTTGGTTCTGTAGTAAATGACATGAATGATACTAGATGTCTCTGAAAGAGTTTATGTAATTAATCATTAGTCCAGAGGTACTGAAGGCTCCCAGAGCATCTGAAGTTATACTTGCTGTCCTGTTCTTCTGTCTTTGTTCTTGTGGTTGCATATGGATTTTATTTAACAAAACAAAATACGCAATTGAAAGTTGGATGCAGTTTTAAATAGCAAAGATCTAAGTAACACATTACAGCCATAAAATTGAGATCTTTTTAACAGATGCCATATTATGATTTTTTTATTTCAGATTGGATAGCAAGTTAAATCAGTCTTTATACAGAACTAAGAAATTAATTAATTTTTATTAGAATTATTCATTGTATACAAGCAGTTAAGATTTTCTGATTTTGTGCAGGCCAAAACGGCTTTAATATCAAATAAATACGCTGTTTTTGTTTCCTTTTGTTTTTATAAATTCAAATATGCCTCTTACTAATTGTAAAAGAGTTGTTAGTGAAGAAAAGGAAGCTCCAGAGATCTGACTGTTCGGTTCTATAAATGAATCCCAATTGGATTTTAGTAAAAAAAAAAGGTTTATAAACTTGGCTGTAACAGAATTGAGAGGATTGATCTATATCTTTTTTTTATATAAAGCTTTATTAATTTTCAGGCTATAATTAAAACACAAAATACAGAATATAGAACAGATAGAATACAAGTCTAAAAAAGAAACAAGAGAAACTAAAACAGTGCAAGAATAGACAGAAAAACATAAAAGGCAGGTGACTTCCGACCTTCTCCAACACAGATATAAAAGCACATAGAAGTTAATCTCTTGCTATTAATTAAACATTTAATAACATTATTTCTCTAAAATCAAACCATTTAATCATGAAAACCCCAAATCAGAACTTCATTTTTTTCCATTACAAGCAAGTAGTCCAAAAGCGACTTCCAAATAGAAACAAATCCAGTTACAGTATTTTCTCTTATCAATGCTGTCAGTTTAGTTATTTGCGCCAGTTCCATTAACTTAATCATCTGATCCTCATTGAGGAAATTTGTACGTCCTTCCGTCTTCGAGTATGTAAGAATCTTGCTGCTGTTATCATATATAAGAACAGAGTTCCATGTTGCTTCTCGAGCTGTTGGTCCATCAAACTTAAGAGAAACAGCTCCGGTTTCAATTGTAAGTCCACTTTGAGAATCTTTTGAATAATAATACATATTTGATTCCAGAATTTCTTAGCTTTTCCGCAAGTCCACCATAAATAATAGAAAGTTCACCCTGTAAACGTTTCCAACAAACGTCTGATACCCCATTATACATTTTGGAGAACTTACCAGGAGTTAAATACCAGTGGTACACCATTTTATAAAAATTCTCTTTCAAATTATAATTCAAAGTAAATTTCAGGAATGATCTATATCTGATTTCCACTTTTAGAAAGAGATAATGTTTTTTCATCTTCTGTCAAAAAATATTATATATTATACACAAAGTCAGGCTGCATAGGCAATTTATTAAATAAATTACATTAGATGTTTGAATTGGTTGCCATTTTCCTCTAAACACCTCCTTACTTATTTGATGTATGACCTTTGAACATTCCTAAGTACAGTAACATTTTTTCTGAAAACAACAACATGTTGTGATTGGCCTGTGGGGCCTGACATTTGGTATACTGTGTGTGTGTATAAAATTTAAATAGCCGCCCACCTCACAAATATGACTCTGGATGGCGTACAATAAAAAATTGAACAATTTAAAAAAAAACTTTAAAAACCATTAAAGAAAACATATAAATAAAATAGTGGGAGAGTGCCTTCAAGGGCTTACATGCAATATAGCCATTTCACAGGGTCCCTGTTTCTATGGGATCCCCCAAACCAAGCTTTAAGGGATTTCTGGAAAATCAGAGTTGGAGCTGATCTCACCTATGGGGGGATGATGTTCCAAAGGGTGGGCACTGCAGCAAAAAAGGCTCTCCTCTTGGGTCCCATCAGATGGAACTTGTTAGCAGACAGGACTTGTCATGTGTCCTTCCCGCCAGACCTGATGGGATGGGTAGATGGAATCAGGGAGAGGAGGTCCCTCAGGTAGTCTGATCCCATGCCATGCAGGGCTTTAAAGGTCAAAATCAGCACCTTGAATTGAACCTGGAAACCAGCTGGCAACCAGTGGAGCTCACGGAGCAGTTCTAGGAGCACCCATTAGCTGCCTATATCAACCTGTGTTGCAGCAGTTGAATCTTCTGGATACTCTTCAAGGGTAGACCCATGACATATATAAATCAAATTCTCTTAGAACAGAATGGGACTAAATTTGGTGTGGTGAGGGAAGCCAGTAAAAGAAGGACTGGGTCTGAAAATCGGCCAAATCCACTGGAGGCTACAAAGAAAAAGAAATCAGGAAAAAAACAAACAAACTGATACATCTCCATGGGAGAGGGAGATGGACAGTAGCTTTAAATGCTGCCTTATTTTTAACCCCCCTAACCTCCACCTTCCTGGTCATGTGACCCAGAGCAGAGCATATGCAGCTTTCCTGTGCTTCCTGGCCCATATGTGCAAAGACAGAGTTGTAACACAAAGGAGAAACAGAAGCACACATACAGAGGCAACATATACACATACACTGTAGTTAGACCCATTAACACAAACAGAAAAAGTATGCACACAGCCTGATTAGTCCATGGGAGAAAGTGCATTTACCTACAAATGCAGACACAATGTGTAATTTCATTACCCAGAAGGTAATAGAGAAAATAGAAAATAGAGATGTTTCCTACAGCCACTGCTGGTCAAGGGGTTGGAAAATGGGAGAGGCTAGCAGATGTTTTGAAAATCTGGAAATGAGAATCTTTTCAAGATTTATTCTGCATAAAGACCTGTCCTAGTGTTGTCTATCCATTGTAGCTGATTCCTGAAACATTGCTGGGGGTATTGCTAAATGTATTGATGCTGAGCAAGGTGTTAAATGTATTTACCCAAGAACTAGCTCACCTTTCTAAAATTGGTTTCAGTAACAGTGCTTCCAGTATAACTGCTAGATTTCTCTTACTTTCAGCTTCTTGTGCTGAGAAGGTGAACAAAGCCCTGGTCCTTTTGGTTATCTGCTGTTGACAAAGCAGCTTACTGTTTTTTGTTTTAATTTCTTCTAGAATAGAAAGGGAATTATGCTGCTGTGTGCCAAAAAGAACCCTCCCTTTGGTTGAGGGTCAAAAGGAACAGAGAAGGTCTTCCAGATGGTAAGCCCATAAGAGTCCCCACTAGCTAACTCTAGAATCGTATCTTCAATTGTTATATTGGCAGATGAGAGCAAGCAACACTTTGTGATTAGAACTGAATAGGAACTCTTGTTTATGAATATTGGAACTGTATGCGGGAACGTCTATTTCGCCATTCTTTAAATGGCATCCACACTTATCTTGTAGATTTATCCCATGGGTTTTATAAGTTAACTGGCTGTACTGAGACAGCATTATAAGGCTGCAGAATAGTCAATAAACAAAGAAGCAAACATTGTATTGAGGAGGAGGAGGAGGATAGAGAAAATGATATGTATGGTCAAGCAGAGATTAGTTTCTCACTGAAAATTAACTGCCTTTCTATGTGTACCCAGTCATACTGTCTAGTAACAAATGTTTCTGAATTTACAGAATAGTCCTATCAGTTTATTTTGGTCACTCTAATCGCCATGCTTCATTGGTCACATTTTATGTTTTTGCTTCTATCATCTGTGTAATCTTCTGGTCCTTCTCCAGTCTTGCCTTCCCCCTTCCTATCCTCTTTCAAGTATTTAACTGTGGTATGACCAATCCTTGCCACTTCATAATTATTCAAGTGTTGAATTGCATTTAAATCACATACCCATAGCATCTTTTTAGGGTAACTTGGCTTTATTACTCGTCTTCAGCACGGGATTATTAAGTGAAGTTGATTTTAGAGTTACTCTGGTAACAATATAGTGAATTGTGGAGTCCTTGGTGGTCTCTGAGCCTTGTTGTTTTCTTGCAGATGTTTCATTGCCAGATGAGGCAACATCTTCAGTGCACAGAGGGAGTGGGTGATGGTTCATCTGGTGTTACTCCTAGTGTTGGTTTTTGCATATCTGGGTGTTGGTTGCTGGCAAGGGAGTGTACTGGTCTTTTGGCTTTTCTATTGTCTCTTTTGAATGGTATGTAAATGTTGTTTACCTCTATGTGTCTGTTGATGGCTGCTTGGTCTGAGTGCCAGGCTTCCAGGAATTCTCTGGCGTTTTGGATTTGGCTTGGTTTAGGATGCTCACAGTTTCCCAGTTGAAACTATGGTTGAGTCTGTCCATGTGTTGTGAGATTAAGGAGTTCTCATTGTGTCTTCTGACTGCTAGTTGGTGTTCGTGGATGCGCTCTGCTAGTCTTTTGCTTGTCTGTCCTACATAGTGGCTGTTACAGTCTTTGCACTGTATGTTGTAAATAACTCCTGTTATCAAACAGCACAATACACCCTAATCAAGGAACTATTAACTCAGGCAATCAACCAAGTAGCAAACAACAGCCCAATCAAAGAACTCCCAAGGAGAGAACAACACCCCCACCAACACAAGCAGGGCAAGCCACGGTATATAAACTGAGAGCAAGGCCCACTCCCTCTTCGCACTGAATATGTTGCCTAGTCTGGCAATGAAGCGTCTGCAAGAAAACAACAAGGCTCAGAGACCACCAAGGACTCCACAGTTCAACCCTGAGCTACAAATATTTGCTTCTATTAATATAGAGAATATATGTTTGTTTGCCGGTCCAAGAAACAAAATACTTAAGGGAAATGTATTAGAATGATTAACCATGCAATTTGTCTAAAGTAATAGTGCAGTTATTAATAACTAACTGTGCAATGACTAATATTTAATAGAGCCATTCCAAAAAAAGAGGTGCTTCACAAAGCATGTAAGCACAAATACTATTCTCAAAGTGTTAGAGCAGCCACATCTTTCCAGTGCTCTTTCAGAGCTGTGCATATATATGCACAATGGCATTGCCTCACTGCTAATCTCAGTGGAAGTGTTGTCTGTGCATGCACATCCAGACCCAGAAGCAGCTGCGGGAAGCTTGGAAAAACATGTGGATGCTGTAATATATTATTTATGCAGACATGAAGTAGATCTTTCAAAAGCTGTTGACCAACAATATCTCAGCAGAAGAACCAGGGATGAGTTTGTCTTGGGATTTTTCCTAGGGATTTAGTTTAGTGCAGTGTTTTTCAAACTTGGCAACTTTAAGATGTGTGGACTTCAACTCCCAGAATTCCCCAGCTGGTTGGGGAATTCTGGGAGTCGAAGTCCACACATCTTAAAGTTGCCAAGTTTGAAAAACACTGGTTAGTGTATTCCTCCTGAACATTTTACTACCCTGATTGTGTTCAAAACTAAACAGTTTGACAAATAAACAAGAGGTCGATTGAGGTCTGTGTTGTGTTTTCACACACACCACACACACAGACGTACATACACACTTAGAATTTGGAAAAATATTGTCATTGCTAAGTATTAAGTGCTTCATAAAAATAATACTGTTGGCCTTCTTTATATGCCATCCGGAAAATGAATTTTATTGTTGAAGAAAATGAATGAATTTGTATCCTGGCAACCTAATGGAGAAGGAGGCAGCTGCTTAAACACGGTATTGAATAATGTTAAAAGGCTAATAGTTAATAAAGAATCTCCTTCTCCCTTATTTTTAAAAGAATAAGACTGGCTAGAGAAATAAAAGAAGCAGAACGCTATATTTTCTATTTATCTTCTCTGCATATTACAACTGGTTCCGAATGCTTGATTGTTTGCCTGTCTTTAATTAAGTGTGGGTAAAACAGTATGACTGAGACGTGCCTGGAAGGTAATGTGCTCATTTGTTAAATATGGTGTTTTATGACTTCATAAGAACAAAATTTAGATCTGAATATTACCCTGAGGAAACTTAAACAGTGCAGAACTGACCTCCGGTTATTACACCCTGCATTCTTCAGTTGCACTGTGATTTCATCATGCAGTGTTTAGTACAGCGTTCCACATATAGAGCTCTGCTTTGCCACCTGAGCTGATGTGGCCACAGGTTCTCTGCAGAGAATGGTTGCCACCACACAACCATACCTTGCCTGCTCCCTTCCACGTCCCTGGGATCGTACAGACCACACAGAATAGTGTTGCAATATTGAACTTCGCTGGAAAGGTCTTCAAGCAACTGACCAACGTGCAGTGAAATATCTGATAATGGCAAAGCAGGAACTGTACAATAATATGAGCCATTGTAAATATTTGAACAGTGCTGAGGGGCTTGCTCCTCAGTGTCCCTGTATGCCCCATCATAATTTTATAGAAGTTGATGAGAGCAAAGGGATCTCTGCATTGGTAGCTCAGGTTCTACCCCTGATAGTAGCCTGTACCATATAATTTTTTGGGGCAGATTAGTAGCTTGAACGTGTGTGTCTTTCAAGTATAAGTAAAGCAACTGCATTTTCAGAGCTGCAGGAGACCTCTGCAATTTAATTAATAATAGTGCTGAGGTTTACATTTCCAACAAGAACAATGAGCCTTGGGGGAAGGCAACATATTTCAGTGAAAATAATTACTTTGCTGGTAGAAAAATGCACAAGCACATTGTCCTGTGTACCTAGAACTGGGTGCAATTTTGCTGTCCCTGGTTTTTTTTTTTTTTTTCTATTAAAACAAAAAAACAAACAAAAAAAATTTCTTCCATGTAAAAGAGCATAGTCGATCAAGAAAATCTTATTAAGGTGTCAGTATTTCAAAAGAATATTTCAGAAGAAACGCAGTATATCTTGAATATGGTAGCTCCCTTAGTATCACTGTCAACTTTACTAAGAGAAAGAATTATTTCTCAGACAAAATAACATAAATATTGCAGGTGGTTGTTGCTGCAGAGACTGACTCTAGAGTGGGTTGCTTTATTATATTCTGCCAAAAAAAAAAAAAAAATTCTACTGATATCTCCCTGAAAAAGGGCAGGGACCTTTTCTAAGGAAGTTCTCCAAAATGGACTTCCTCATTTTTTTTTCAGCATTAAATAACGTAATTGTGCAAAAACGCACTAAAAACCTCAATTTATTATTCTTAATTTCTAAGATCAACTGCTATTACAGTAAATAGGGAAAGCAGCCTTTTGATTTGAAATTTACTTCCTGATGAAACATTAGCATGGTTTGATGATAATGGCGAGACATGGTTTGCTTGTAGCTGTTGCTTATGCTTGTACCAAACTGGGTGGTGACCCTAGATCAAGAAATATTTTAAAAGTTCACAAAGTGACAGAATTAGTATATAAAAAGCTGGGTTACCATTTAAACACTATCAAGCTCCAAGATATCTGGAAGCACCATTTTCTATTAAATGTTAGCAGGTTTTTGTCAGAATCACAGATCTCTCTGTCTGATGTAACTGTCTAATTTGGCAGCTCACTTCCATTCTGCCCGCTACTGTATGTACCTCTTACTCTTCTGCTAAAGCTGTTGCTTCATGGATCTATTCTATAAAATATCTCCCCAGGGGAAGCAGAGTTGTCAGCACAGTCTAATCATTGGTTTAGACAGTTGACTCCTTTGCTCAGGACAGAAGCACGTTTTACTATCATGTAAATTAACATCTGTGTCTCTGTGTGTATAATTTGTATTGTTGTAAGTCAACGCGAATGCTTCCCTAAGCAAAAAAGCAAGTTATGCATTTATCAATCAAATGAAAGTAAATTGTTACTAAGGTTGCACAGTTTGAGAAGGAGAAAGGGAGAAATGGAGAAATGTTAACTAGCTCAAATTATCTCAGTCTGAATGATTGACATAATAATTTTGAATGATTAAACTTGTTGGGGTCATGGAATTAATCTCTTAGTCCATACAGGTAACATTTTTACTTGTTGATTTGTATTGAGAGGTTGTTATGAGTGTGGAAGCTAATTTTTTGTCACCCAGGAATGGTAAATTGGATGATACACTTTCTAGACATTAATGTAGAAATGTATTTGGACATTTATTATGGGATTGTGTAAATATTAATTTAATTAGCTGTGTAAAAATCAGAGAGCTGAAGATAGAAATGAGGAGACTTGATGTTCTTTTATCTGACATTACTAGATGGACCAAGTAATACTGTAGGCCAGTGTTTCTCAACCTTGGCAAACTTCAACTCCCAGAATTCCCCAGCTTGATGTAATGTTTAAGATGTTGTGCTAGACAGAAAGACCCAGGTTCAAGTCCACCTTCACCCATGGAAGCTCAGTGGGTGTCTTTGGGACAGTCACTGTCTTTCAACAAAACCCCACAGAGTTGTTCTGGGAACAAACAAACAAAACCAGAGGTGTGCTGTGTATACCACCTTGAGCTTTTAATAAATCAAAATAATTTTTGCAGTTCAGTTTTACACGCAAGGGTGAGAAGCGTACCCTTTAAAATTCCTTATTCGAGAATTTTGCCCTCTGCTGTACCTTGTCACCATTGATGTACAATGTTTTGCTTTGTCTTAACATTATAACTATTAAATTGTGTAGAGGTAATGTTTAATGGAGTTCAGTAATTGAGTTAATGATCAGGTGTGAGAGTACATTAAGTAGAATGCAGCTGTTAATTTTCAAAACCCATGTGTTTCCAGATTTTGGGATAGGCTAATAGTGAAGTTTTACTTAATTAAGTCTCTGAACCATTGCAACCTTCTTTTGGTTTTTCCTTGTCACCAGAACAATTGGCTGTGTTTAATTTCCTCTACATTTCTGGTTCACATTGGCAAATGACATTGTTACAAGTGCAGGTATAAAGCAGGTGTCATAATAAAATTATCCTTTCAGGGGGATCCATTAATTTCAGGGGTAGGCAATACAATAGCATATTCTTTCCTCAGCTGCACATGCAGTACATAATGTAAGTGTAATCTGGAAAACAATCTCTTACAGCATGTTGCATCAGCTTTTTCTCTCCAGCTTCAATAAACAAATACGTTATTGCTCACAAAATAGATCTCAGTGTTAACCGAAAACAAAATCTTGGTTGCTTACCAACAGGTTTAATATAGATGCCTGGTTTTATTTTGTTTTGTGAAGCATTTAACTCTCCCTTCCCCAACACCTGTACCTCTTTTCAGTTCCCTTGGCTGTGTTTTGAATTAACTTGCATGATTGTAGAATAAGTAAAATACAGTTTGGTGTTGTGTGGCTGCAGCCAGCAGGAGGCTCTAACATGCTGGAATAGAAATTGTGGCAAACCATTTAGTTCTTAGAGACAACCAGTTGGGTATGGCTGGGATGATGGGAAGGGTGGTTGACTGTCCGACAGTATATTTTGAAATTGGTTTGAAACTGTCAATTACCCAATAGTAGCCTGGCTTTAGCAAGAACATATTTTAGATCCCAAAGCAAAGTTTGTTACTCTTTGTGGGTCTTATCCTGTTTTGTTTTGTTTTTAACATGCATATTCACTTGATATTTTGTTTTAATTGTGCAAGATCATAAGAAAATGTAGCAAATCAATTTCGGTATTTTAAAGGTTTCAGTATATATAAATAATCATAGATGTTGCTTTTACTTTGTAGTTAAAAGGACAGTGGATGATGTGGAGGAAAAGAAGATGATAATGCCCAAGAAAAAAGTTAAAGAGTTAAGAATATTGGATGGGAAGACTGCCCAAAATTTGTGTATGTAATATATTAATTTTATGCAGGGTACATTTGAGCTTTTTCAGTCTTTTCAAAAACAGTATAAAGAGTATATCTATTGTTTGATATTTAGAGATAAATTATTATAATGGAATGGATTAAATTGTCTTCTCTGGCCTTTTCATTAGCTGTATCCTGTGGAGGTACCATTTCTTCCACAAGAAACATACAAAAATTGCCATGTAACGAAGATCTTAGCCATGTTTTGGCTGACGTAGATATGGTTGCCCCTACATTAGGACTCTACATTAAGTTTGGTGGTGGTAGTTTCAGGAATCTAAGAATTAAGACATTAGAACTTAACAGTGTTAACATTTTCAATATATGTATATTTTCCTAATTCAGTTAAAAAACAAAAGCAGCATTTTCAGATATTATATAGTTATCCTCAGACTTTTATAATTCTGCCTACATTTCTAAATTCTATTTTTATTCTTCACTCTGTAACTTCATTGCATAAAATGCATAGGTAGAACCTTGTCTTCAGATTAATAGTTCTTGATAAAATCCATACTTTTTACCTTAAAATGCACAAGAGGCATTCATTTAATAGTCCTCTCTCAAATTATGATGGCGTGTCATTTCAGCTATTTTCCTGGGATCTTTCCGCATGCCTTATGAAGAAATAAAGCACATTATATTAGAAGTAGATGAAGCAAAACTAAGTGAAGCATTAATTCAGGTAAGTTACCATGATGTTTTCTTTGAACCAAATTTAACTCTTCAGAATGCTTTTAGGAAGTTCTGTGGGCATTTCAAGTTGGGTGTGGATCACATTAAAACACCCATCAAACATCAGGATTGTGTGCCTTGACAGGGGTGTGTTTAAAATTCTGGCTTATGACCAAAGTAACATGCTGAAAATTTTGAATGCAGATAATCCTTAAAAAGTGGGGGCAGGGTGGTGGTGGGAGAGAGAATCCAGCTTGTTTAGCTGATCCAGATGGAAGAGGCCCAGAAGGGAGCAACAGAACCACATTCACAAATATGCATCTTGGTTCACAATAATTTAGAATTCCTGTTTAGCATACTGTGACAACCTAATTATTTGTGTTATCTCTTTTAGTCATCTCAATATTTTAGTTAATCTGAATTTTGCTTCACTATATCTAGAAAATGTGGGATTATAACCCTAACCCTAACAAGAATCAGAATAAACAACAGTGGAATAGATTGACAAATAGCCTGATCTTTTATGAAGTATTCCTACGTTGCCTATAATAAAAAATAAGCAGTCATAGAATCAGAATTGTTCAGTAGACTAATTCAGAGTCTGTTAGAAATAACTTTGAATTGGAAACAAAGCTTTTATTTGAATTTGTGAAAGAACTCATCTGTGTATGTTATGATAGGTTTAATAATGAAAAGCCACAAGAATGGCCAAGGACTGTGTGACTTAATGAGATATTTTGAGACAGGAAGGAAAGGTTATATTTTTGAATGCAAGAAAGGGTGCCTGGTTCAATATTTTCACTTAACTGACCTTTAAGTGTGCAATTAACATTTTAAGAAAATAAAGTTTCTGGAATGCTGTTAAATTATTGCAAAAATGTGAAAAGTAGTTAAATGTCTCAGTTCTGTTTAATGGGCAGTTTTTAACATCACCATGCTGACATACTGCAAAATTAGAGATATGAGGCATGAGAGATTGAATACGTTGGTGTTTCAATACTGTCACAACTACTTTCTTTTTACTTTTCTCATCTAGCTGGATGTGTAAGGTGCCACTCAAAAAGAGATGTAAAAAGTTGAACCGTAACTATGAATATGCTGAGATAAAGGGTGCTTGTATGAAATGAGACCTGAGAACAATTGTCATAGCTACCTTGTAATGGAGATTGCATATTCTCTAAAGGCTGTAGCTTTCGTTTGTCCTCTCTGCTCTAATGACATTTTTGTCTATTTTTATGAGTGGAAGCAGTGAACAGCTCTGGAACATATTATTTAACTCAAGCACTCTTTGTTCCATCTGAGGTTGATTATTCCTAAGTACATTTTAGCTTTTGGGTATCACGGATCCCGTAACTGTCTTCCCAGTGGTAACAGGGATGAAGAACTTGAAGGCTGTTGACAATTGGTGAAATGTATGGTAATGATGGTTGGTTGCAATATGAATTATTTTTTCTTCCAGTTCAGCGGGAGCAAAAGAACTCACAATGTCCTGCTGTAGCAGGTGTTGGTGAATTGCATTCGCACCATGTTGCACAGTATTTATAAAATTATTTCACTCTGCCTGATTTGTAGGAAACAGAAAAACCAGTCAGTGACACATTAAAAGTGACCTTAGATATAGCTTCCAAGCTATTCAATGTGGCAGGTGTTTTATTTTAAGTTTCTCCTTATACTCTCATAGCCTATCCACACAACAAAAGTTCTTGGAGCATATATATGTGATAAGCAATACAATATTTCATTGAAACAACAGACAGCTTAAAATTCAAGCACATTGTTCTCTTCTGGCACAGTCAGCATGTGCAGATGCTTGTTCCCTTTTAAATGTTCGCAGTTGACTATATAGCATAAGGTCAACATACATTTACTTCTAAAGCACAAGGAAGATTTTTCCTTTGCACTGTTAGGGAAAATGGCATTATATTAAAAATAGGTTCCACTTATTGTTATGTTTCCCAGTGTGTTAGAGGTGAGGGTGAGAGCATTCTGGCCAGAGAACTAAGAGCTATTGAGCAGTTGGCCTCTTCTACCTGAGCAAGCTTTGCTAGAGTGAAAGTTTGTAATAATCCCAACTGGGTGCAAATGCTCACCAACAAATCTTTATTCAGTTCTGACATTGAATGTTGATCCTCCTCTGTTCCTGCGTTCATTGAACCTTCTCTCTTTTCCTTCTTTTCCTGTAGTGTCTAAGCGCAACAGCCAAGCTTTCTCTCATTTTCATTTTATACATAGTCCTTGCCATCCGAAGTACCTATTGCACTTTGGCAGGGGCTACAATCTCCCCCCCCCCCGCCATATAATAAATAAAATAAATCAAGGTTGTTGAAAGGAAATGCTTTTAATAAATTTGCAATGATCGGGGTGTGTTTCAATGATTAGTTAGGAATCCTTTCAGGATCATTCTGAAGCAGCCATTATTTTCTTATCACCCAAAGTCTTCCGAAATATATCCTAACCGAACTAAAAACCCACTGTCACCACCTTAGTTAACATATTCTGGAATAACAGTAGGAACAGCAACGATTGCCTGGAACAGAATTTTATCAGTGATGGCTCCAGAAACTGGAATGAAGTATGCCTGATGTGTAATTTGTAATTGTTTTGATATAAGGCTTCATAGAACAATTCTTCAGAAGGGATGAATAGGAAATGCAATTTCATGATTCACACAAACGTTCCTCTTCCACCCCATGAGTGGAATGGGCATAGTCATGAATATATGGAAAGAGACTATTGGCATGTTCCCGGCACAGAGTCTAATCTTTCACGGTTATATTATCCCCTCATTATATTTGGAGCCAAGTTATACACAACCCTTTGCTAAAAGTCCACAGAAATGTTTTCAGTATATTGAACGGGTGGTGAATGAAATAATTCCCAAAGATATGAATCTCTGTGGATTGCCTACCTGTGAATTAAGGAAAAAAAATCTGCTTTTCATGAAGAACATAATTGCTCAATAGATATCAAAATAATCCTTTGAAATTATAATGCATTTTCCAAGTTGAGGACATTAAAGAGGCACAGTCTTTTAACTACTGCAAATCACTTTTTCATACCATTGAAGACGCTGTGGAATATTTGGAGAAAGATGTCTGTGCGTGTGAGACAGTGTGCATATCTCTAATTGTTGTCTTCCCTCCCTCGTATCTGAGAAAGAGAGAGAAAAGAGCAGTAATCTTAATTTCTGTTTCTCACATTAGAACTTGGTTAAGAATCTACCTGAGCAAAAAGAACTCAGTGCCTTAGCTGAACTGAAGAATGAATATGATGATCTTTGTGAGCCAGAACAGTTTGGGGTTGTGGTAAGTTGAATTGTGTCCCTCCCCTCCCCTGTACCCTCTCTCTTTCCCTCCCCTCCCCTGCCCTGTCACCCTCTCTCTTTCCCTTCCCTTCCCTTCCCCATGTGGAAAAATAAATATGATTTGCCATTGCCTGCTTCCCAGGGCTGATGAGAGGGACTGGCCCAAGGTCACTCAGCTGGCTTTGTGCCTCAGGCAGGACTAGAACTCACTCCCAGTTTCTAGGCCGGTGGCTCAACCAGTAGTCGAGAAAACAATACAAGTATTTCTGAATGCTTTCCGTCTTACATACATCGGGTAGCTGATTGTCCTTTTTTTTAAAAAAAAATATTCTTCAAAATACAAAATATTGATAAAACACCAAAATACACTTAAAAAAACATTAAAAAACAACAACAATCCTTTGGAATGAAAACCAAAAGAAAAAAGAAAAGAGGGTTAAAAACAAAGAAAAAGAAACCTGCTTTATATATTAAATTTATCAATCATCATTGGTTTACTAATAAATACCATATAGTACTATATTATAATCAATAAAAAATACCCCCCCCCCAAATTTGAAGGGCTCCCCCCTACTGGTATTTCAAAAGGCCTTAAAGACCTGGCTCTTCACCTAGGCCTTTGGAGAGGACAGTGGATGCCCCTTTCTTCCCTTATGTTCCTTTCTGTGTTTATTTTCTTTGTCTTTGTTGTTATTTTGTCTTGTGCTGTTTTTGTGTTTGTTATATTCTTTGTTTTTAAATGTTTTAACAATTGTAAACCACCCAGGCTGCTTGCTGTCCTTGCCAAATAAAGAAAAAAGGTATTAATTCCCCATATGTTACTTGGTCAGAATTAATAATTGCCTCCCAATAACAAGGTGGATGGAATGTGGTGATAATTGGACCATTGAAAGCCTGAAAAACCAGGATAGGGACGAATAAGGGTCGCTAAGGGTCAACACCTATGTAATGGCACAAAATCAATCCCAATAAAAAAATTCTTGAATTTCTACTTCTTCCTGAACAACAAGAATTATGGGGAACTGTCCTATTTGAATGTTGTTTGGCTGTCACATAATGAATGAGAAGAATTGAGAAGAATTAAGCACAGCTGATAGCCGATAATTTTTTGCAAATTATACATTGACATAAATAAGCTTCACCATATTGGATAATCATTGAAATTCAACATTTAAGCCATGTTGTGTATAAGAATGGCTTGTTGATATGCTGGACATTCTTAAAAGAACTGGACTGCTTCAAGAGTGAAATTCCCTTGAGGTTGGGTCCCAAAAGGTGGTTCCTCCAAGTGAAACTCAATTTCTAGTGATTTTACGGACACATCCATGAAGGGTTTCTTGGCAACAATACCGAAGTCTTTGTCATTCTCTTTTTCAGGAATTTGTTTTCTACTGTACAGTCTAGCTGAAACTCTTAATCATGTCTGACCTTGGTTGTCATGATCATCCAAGGTTAGCTAGGTGTTGCTACCTAACTGGATGCCTAATCACTGGTCAGGTGGTGTTATTAATTGGGCCACCCGGAATGCCTTTTTACAACTTTGCTGAAGAGTGGCCTGCAAGAATAATCCATTTCAATCCATTAATACTGCTATCAGATTCTTGGGGATAAAAAAACGGGTCAGAATAATGTTACAAGATACAAAGAATAATTTGGTTGTTTTCGTCTAGTGTGTTCCTCTGAATCAGATGTTACAGTTTTCACTGAAGCTTAAACTTTGCTTCCTAGAACACTATGAAATACAGTCTAGGAAGAGGAAACCTACTCAGCAAGGAAAAAAAGATCCCACTCAATATGAACTACATTTCTATATGGACAGTTTTGTCGGTGTTGGTGGCAGCCACTGTATTTTTTTTTCCTAGTACACTGTCAGAAGCCTTTGTTTCTTTTGTAAGTTTATCTTCCCTGAGGGCTCCATCAAGACACGTGAATGTATTTTCCTTTAGAACAGAATAGCCATATTTCCTCATAGTTGTCATCTAAGCTTCGTTTTGGTCTCTCTGGATTCAAAGGTGTTCTAGGCTAAGTACATTTATCAGACGCTGAACAGTTCATTCCACATGATCCTGTGGTGTAAATGAAAAACATTGGGGAAGATTATTGATTGCCCAAACAACATCTTACATGGTGAAATGCAATAATGATCCAAATAATGGTCCATTTAAGAACCGGCACATTCATGGGAGAATTTGGCCATGTTCAAACTAGCAGGGAGTTCCTAATTTTTTTCAGATAGGATTGATGCTCCGTTTTGGGAGGGACAGTAAATCTGCGACCGTTGTACGTACTTGAAAATCCACAGATTATGTAATAAAATTCTGTTATTGTTCAATGATTTACAAAGAATTCTGCTTGACTGAAGAAAGTTGTACCTGCTTATGGATTGCAGAGCGTGTATATTAGGGGAAAGTGAATGTTTTTATTGTATCTGGCCTTAGGGCTGTAATAAACCTGATGATGATTAGGAACTAAAAAAATGCTATTTGTTGTCTTTTCAATATCTCTTTGACCACCTTCACTGCCTTTGTATTACCATATCATCTGTTTGGTGTGAAACTTAATTCCAATGCACCTTTTCAAGGAAGTGTTAAGCCTCCACTCAAAAGCCATTTTTAACTTTTTCTGTCTGCTATAAATGTTTGCTTATTTAGACCCAAATACATTCATGGTAGCTAAACCTTCTAGAACTATTTCTAATCTTATGAGAGGCAAACTCATAAGATTAGTTTTTTTTTTCTATTTTGCCCCATATTCTATCCTTTGAGGAAGACTCATTTTAATTTAGGCTGTTCAGTAAGTCACATATTACCCAGATGTATCAATATCAGACATCTAATACCATATTTTAATTAAAAGCAAACTTCAAAGGTGGTATAAAGTGAAGTTTGGAATGGCAAACTGTCTACTGTTTTCCTGGTTGCTGCATTTGTACTGTGAAAATATAATGATAATCACACAGCCATCAACGTTTTGGATCAAAAATAGTACACAAATTACTGTGTGGATCACAATATATACTTTCCCATACATAGACACACATGAAATGTGCTGTTTGTTAGACAGTGTTGTTAAATGATGGAATTAGAGGATCAATTTCAGGGGGAGATGGGCGGTGATATAAATTGGAACAATAAATAAATAATAAATAAATAATTAATTAAAGTCAATGCTATACAAATGCACTTCAAAGGCCCTGTGCTGTTTATAAAAACTGATCATTTTTGTAGATTTCTCTCATTCAGCTTGCAGTTAAAAATCACAACATGACTTAAAGGATTCTTGCTTATAATAATCTGAACACTGGTGTTGAAAAGTACAGGATGGTTGAAAATTCAATTTGTATCTGAAGGTGTGGGGATTTTTTTTTCCAGACTGCATATACCTATTTGCATATACAAATTAGGTAAGTTAATGATTAATATACGGCTTTAATTGGATAATCAATATACCCATCAAATCTAATAAAGGTCAGAATTAGATGTTTAAAATGCATTTACAAAAGTCACACTTTCTAATTAGGCGGCTTATTATAACAGACTAATTAGCTTAATATTCTTATTTGTGCATGAAAATTGGAGCATCACATTTTCATTTAGATGAAACATTAAGATGAATTATATCTTCAAATTAGGTACCGCGTTTGGAGTTATATCCCAGAATAATAAAAAAGTTTTGCACAGAACGTGAGGAAGATGAAACTTAATGAAGGAAAGCAAAGGAAGGTTACTATAGTGATATCTTAAGCTTCAGATATGAAAAGTGACATGTTCAAAACTGTTTGTAGTTTTGACATTGCTTTAATGTTTCCGGTTTGGGATTTCTGTGATATGAAGAAATAATCTAGTATTTAATAAACACTTCCTGACATATTTTACTGAATATGTCAGGAATTTCACCGTGGTAATCTGAAGAATGCATTAACCACAAATATGCAATTTAATTTTCGCATGTCTAAAGTACAATAACTTTTTATTGCATTTATTATTTCTTCTGTTCTCTCTACACTATTTTGTACAGAGAATACTGTTTTCCTTTTGCCTTCCCCTCCTCCTTCTCAGTGTTTAATCTCTGTTGGAAGATCAGAAAAAAAAAAAAAAGATTAGGCAAAAAAAAATGTATTCAGTTCTAAAATATTAGAAGCAAGCTTTTGAAACATATAGACCCCTGATTGGATTGGAACACAATTTAGAGGAATTAACTTTTCTCAGTCTGACATGAATTATAGATTAACTCCTTTTAAGAATTGAATACCATTTGACCTTCACTTCATGATGACAGAAAGAATAACCCTCTTGAAGGAGATCCACCATCTATTCCAGGGTGAATGAGTCTGATTATTTTAGGTGGTAAAAGAAGCAAAAAGCTGTTTGGAAGTGCTTTACGTAGCAAAAGCATAAATCTATCAGATGCTCTGTAGGGAAATAAAGTACTTGTACCAGTTTTTAAAAGCTATTGTAGCCCCCCTCCTCTTTTTAATATAGCAAAGGATCAGCTTGAAAAATGAAATTCCCTTGGTAGTATTTTGATGGACAGTGACTTCATAATATAAATAAAGCCTTGCATAATATGGAATTGTATTCAGTATCCCTGGGCACTTTATGTAGTAAATCATAAAATCAAAATCTAAGTCTTATGAAATGCAGGAAAGGATCATATCTGACAACTGTCATCATTTTCAGTCAAATTGTTTTCAAGGCTTACAGGGCTTAGCTGAGCTAGAATTCTACAGTGACAGTAAAAACATTTAGTAATTGTATCTGTCGATGCCATTATTTGTATACATCAATATTATTTGCACAATTATTACAATGTTACCTACCATAATAGAAGTTCTGCAGTGGAGATCGATAGCTTTCTAAATGGAGATTAAATATAGTTCTACAAATCTTACTTGGTGATGCACATCACATCAATTAATTAATTAATTAATCTAATAGGATATTCAACACCTGAGTTTTGCTTATAATGGTTATCCTTTTTTAAAAATGTACATAGAAATATCTCAAATAATATCACTTTGGAAAATATCAATCTCAAATTATGGATGGTAGAAGCTTTGACTGCAGTTATGAGCCCTTGTTCATTCTAAATGGTAAAGTTAATTTATAACAGTGCTAACATTCAGATACAGAAGACACCTCAAAGGTTTATGATTCCTGACTTTAACTAAGTTAAATAGTTCTCCCAATTTTCCTCTTTGAAGTGGCCACAGAAGGTGGAAAAAGTGAATTAGGAATTGGGAACCGATAGCTTCTGCATCTGGTCCTATGTTAGTTCCTGATGCTTTGTCACGGACATTTCTTTTGAAGAAATGATTGGAAGAGAGGGAAAGACAGGAAGTGTGCAGAAATACATGCAATACTAATGGAATAAGTATGACTGATGAAATCATGATGACATCACAACAACAACAATAACAACAGTAGTAAACCACCTCAAAGGACTGTATTCTATTTATAGGATTTGATCCTGCTCTAATGTTAACAGTCTTTAAAGAAAATGCATCAATACAAATGAATGGGAAGAAAATGAAGAAGAGGCAGAGATTAGAATTTGAGTAAAAAAGAATTATTTTTAAGGATGTGTGAACATCTTTACTGTCTCCGATGGGCATTGACAAAACTATTTGGAGAAATAAAGTAATGTGACAGGATGTGTTCGTGGGAAGGCAGAAAAAAATCCTCAGATTATGTGCATTGTTCTCAGCATCAGGTAGACCAGACAGGAAACAGCCAGATGGGCTAATTCTACTCTATTGTAAGGGTATGTTGACAGAATCTTGCAAGTCTGAAAGTACAAATTTCAGCCTGATAAGTTAGAGAGGATCCTTTCTGTTTCTTTTTCTGCCTGTTATGCAGCTGTGGGCTATGCCCTCTCTTATCTGATTGTTCCTTAAGCAGCATCTCTTCCCCTCATCCCTCAAGGTCATTCCCACATACCATTAAAATTGTAGTGTTTATTTAGTGTTTCAGGTTCATCCTTCTTTAATGGTAAAGCTATTCTGTAACTGTATGTCAGTAATCACAAACGTTTGTGATCTCCGGCACTGCAAAGTTGAGGAAATATGCAAAGGCCAGACTTAAGTTAAATTGGGATGTACATCTGCAGGTACCATTTGTCTCAGGTTTTTTTTCTTGGTTAGTTTACATAACCATGTTGTGGATAAGTTGACTTATTTGCAAATTAAAAGCAAAAACGAACCAGTAAGTCATCTAAGCTTTTAAGGACTATTAAGCTTGATAGGGAACAAATGAAGGAAGGAACAAATATATATGGTGCAGTGATTGGTCCAGTGGCTAAAGTCACCAGGCTAGAAACCAGGAGACCGTCCTGTCTTAGGCACAAAGCCATCTGGGTCCCTTTGGGCCAGTTCCTCTCTCTCAGCCCTAGGAAGAAGGCAGTGGCAAACCACTTGTGAAGAAGCTGCCACGCTACCTAGAAAATTCATGGCATAGGTCCAGGTTACCTGAGGATCTGTCTCGTCCCAATCACATCGACCTGTACCACCTGGTCTGACAGGAAGGGCATGCTGTGGACCCCCCCGGTTAAAGAATTCCGACTAGCGGGGTTGAGGAGGAGAGCCTTTTCTGCCATTGCCCCCTAACTCTGGAACATCTTGCTCTGGAGGTGAGGTTGGCCCTCACTCTTCTGGCCTTCAGGAAGAGCACCAAGACCTGGCTCTGCCAACAAGCTTGAGGATCCAAAAGTGGTAGGCAGCCCTGGGGGTGGCTGGTGGCTTTAGATACTCTCTCTGCCTTTTAGATTCCCTCTTTTATCTTCAATTTTTGTACTACTTCTATTTTTATAATGGCTTTATATTTTTTATTTGTAACCTGCCCAGAGTCACTTTCATAGTGAGATGGGTGGTATATAAATTTATTAATAAATAAAATAAATGGACTTGCCTGTTTAGTAGCCAGGAGTCAAAATTTCCATGTCTGTCTGTCTGTCTGAAATTAATTAAGCCTGGGGGATATTTTATTTTCCTTCGGTTGGAAAACCAGCCAACCAACAGGTAGCTAAGTCAAATATATTGTACATTCCAATGCATATGGAACCCCCCCCCCAAAGTATTGCTATTAATCTGTTTTATTGTCTGAAAAACACTTTTTTCATACACGCTCATCCTCTTCTTTTCCAGATGAGCTCAGTGAAAATGCTGCGGCCTCGTCTCAACGGAATCCTTTTCAAGCTCACGTTTGAAGAGCACATCAACAATATCAAGCCCAGCATCATAGCAGTCACAATAGCTTGTGAGGAGCTGAAGAAGAGTGAAAGCTTCAGTAAGCTTTTAGAATTTGTTCTCCTGATTGGAAACTACATGAATGCTGGCTCAAGAAATGCCCAGTCACTGGGTTTTAATATTAGTTTCCTTTGCAAGGTGAGTGTAAACGGTATAAGAATACCTTTTTGGAGTACTAGGACATTTTTCTGCAACCGTTTGAAACGTAGACTAAAATAACTTATTTTGCCAAGAAAACCCCAACAACACCTTTTTAACTGGAATGTTGCTTCTAGTTTCTAAGTGCTCTCCACAGTGACAAGTGTTTAAGAGCAGGTCACTTTTTGCGACCTTTTTTTCTTTCTGCCTAGCTTTATTTCATACCTTGAATAGTATAGCATGGGGAACCCACAGTTTTCTATTTTAGAAATGCAATGTACTCTAATATTTCTGGAAAGGATTTTGGGGAACTAACTACAGCTGTGTTTCTTCATATAAATCCCAGACTTGTTTGTATGTGAGTGCGAAGAGAGAAAAAAAGAGAACAGCGATAAGTACATTGGTCCCGTTCTGGGAAAATGAGAATGCAAGGTTTAATCCAAAGAACAGCTTAATTTCACTGACCATTATCCAACTGAATTGGGAAGGAAATAACATCTTTCTTAGCAGCTGCAACACGATAAATAATAGCTTCCATGCCAACTGGAAAGGTATAGCAACAGCAGCAGACCTGCTGTGGGGAAAGAAACAGATTAAATCATCATTTGGAAAGCATGTTATGAAAAAAGTTACCATTTAAATCTTTTGTATACCCAGACATACCTATGATTCAAGCATGGATTAACCTGATTTATGGTTTCCTCCTTCCCATAATTAATACTGTGTGAATTACTGGGAACATTTCTCTAAATTAGTGGGCCATACTTCCAAGAAGATACACTGATCTACAATGTAAATATCTGAAATATATTTGGGATGGCTTTTGCTGGGGTGGCGGTATTCAATAATCATAATTACAACTAAGTCTTTAGAAAATGTACAATACGCATTTGCGTATTTGAATGAGACGGTCAAACTAATGGATTTGGCCAAACACCAAATTCCAGCCTTTGTAGTTTCTCTTTGGAAACAGTTCAATTACTAGTATTAAAAAGAAAGTAAATTTGTGTCAGTATTAATCCATAATGAACATTGCTTTTATCAAGAAATAAATTTATAATGTGAATGCATACTCAACATCAGTCACTTTTTCTTATTGGTGAATTAGGAAGATTGTCTTTATTTTTGTCATTTTTACTATATTTATAAGTGCCTGCCTTCCTTTATCTGAAGTATTTAAAGCCTAATTTCTATAAAATCTTGTACGCATGCTGTAGCTAAGTGGATATGTACACACACTTTTTATTTTTTTGTCCAACTATAAATTCTACTGGGAAATTTACTCCTGCTGTAAATCGTGGTGTTAAAGTGAGTAGGAGTAAGGAATAATATCCTTGTCTCTGAATAAGCTGAAAATTGAGGACATTTGAGGTAAATCATTTACACATTTCACCATTTGATTATAGAGTAAATTAGTTTACTGAAATATAGGATGTACATTCTTGCATGTTTTTGTTTTGTTTTGTTTTAATATTGTCACTGAAAAGTTGAAAATAGATAATCCTGTAAGAACATCATTAATAATAGCAGCTGAAATATATCTAGATCTGAGTCTGTGGTTAAGCTGTTACTTTTATCTACTTCTACTCTAAATGCGTTAATGAGGGCAGCCAAGATCACAGTTGTCTGAAAAAAAATGAGAACAACAGCTATATTATTTTAAGGCTAATCTGTTCTTATATTGTATATTCACGTAGTTTTATTTATCCAATATAACTTGTAATAAGGGCAATTAAAAAGTCACAGTTCATAATCACTGGGATAAAAAAAGATTTGTGGCTGAATCTAAATGCCAAATAAAATAAACATTATGCTACTAATATATGGCTGTAAATTGTCCGTGGGTTGTAAATCATAAGTACAGGTTGAAGATATGGCTGGCAGGAAGGTCTGAACAGAAAACAAAAAATACTCAAAGATGTCCGTGGTATAGTTATCTTTTACTGTGGCATGAAGAGGCTTGCTTTTTGTGTTATTACTGGCTTATTAATTACAGAGGTGATCTGTAATACTGTTTAAATAAAAACCCATTTCCAATGTTGGCTTTACGATCCACGACTGGTTTGTTATTTCTACTGTAATTAGAGTTTAAACTCAGGTTACTGGTTTTGGAACAGCATTTGAACATACCTAGAATGGGAGTGACATAATGAGAATGTAGGTACACATGGAAGTTTGAAGAAAAGTTAGAGATCAGTTTTGTTCACTAAATAAGAGTTTAATCTCAGTCTTTTTCTCCCCACACTTCGTTCTTTGAATTTCATCTCCTAGAAGCAACAGATGGTATTCTTACCCTTTCTAATTGAGTGGATTGTGGTGAAATCCCCAATAACTTGCCACAAGGGCTATCTTGAAATAATCAACCACAGTGCTGCTTATTTGTGCAAATCTGGCCCCAGGCATTTTTAGTCATGAACCACTGGGGAAGGGCATTTTTCAGTGGCAGATGTAGAAAGACATCTTGGAAGCTATGCATTAAACTTGTCTGATTCTAGCTGCAAAACTAATGTCTTTATGTTGATTGCAAATCCTTAAAAATGCATTATCTTTCCGGATGTTATACTGCAGCATGTGGAATTATTGAAGAAACCAGCAATTTGTAAACAACCCTTGGCAGAGAATGCAGGACTTAATTTTGCTTAAATAAAAGAGATTTCCATTAGAATTCATGGACTGCATCAAGGCTGGCAAGCAGAAGTAGTAGTTTTGATATATGCACTGAAGCATTCATGATTGTTGATTCATTGAACTGTTAATATTTATACAACTATGATTCAGAAAAAAAGTATTTGAATAAAACTACAGTCTCATTAGTAGTCAGGAGATTACCACATCTTGTGGTAGCTTTGAAAGTTTTGCATCTATAAATTGACTGGATGTTGTTTAGCATTTCCACAGTTGTTGCTGTTCTAACAGATTGTGAAATGCAGTAGACATTCTGCTTAGGAAGTCAAATTTGGGCTGGATGTCATGTCTATTAAGTGGATCCACATCTCATTTAAAACAAAAATCATATAACAATTTCTCTTCAAACCAGGATGAAGTGTTGAATAGAGTGCATTAAGGTTCAGGCCTGGGTCTGGTACTCTTCAGCATTTTTATTAATGACTTGAAGAGGTATGGGGAGTGCTTAAAAGTTTATTCTGTTAATATAACACACAGGGTTGGGTGAGGAAAAACATGATCCTGGTAGGATACAGGAACGGAACGGAATGGAGCAGAACAGAACAGAACAGAATAGAATAATGAGATTAAATACAAAACAAACTTGGAATTATATTTGATCAGAAACTGAAGTAGAGCCGTCTGGCTGCAAAAAAGGCAAACACAATTACAGGCTGCATAAATAGAAGGGCAGTTTCCAAATCACGGGATGTAATGTTCCTCTTTGTTGTATTGAACAGATCACATCTTGAATCCCGTGTCCAGTTCTGGGCACCACATTTTAAGAAGGATTTAGCTAGACTGATAAAGGTACAAAGAAGGGCAATTTGGAGACTGGAAACCGAGCCTTCCGAAGAGAGAGAACTGGGCATGCTTTGAGTTGAAAAAAGACCACTGGTGGGAATATGCTAGCATGGTTCAAGTAGCTAAACGGGTGTCACACAGAAGAAAACCATAATCTCTGCTATCCCAAAGTCCAGAATAATTAAGTTATAGGAAGGCAGATTCTAGTTGGTTATTAAGAAATGAATATTCACATAATTTTATAAACCTCTATTATGTGTAGCCTGCCACATCACTGTTTACTTAAAAAACATCAGACCCTGATAATTTTAGTGTAAGTTTGTCTGTGCAAATGTAATTCTAGAGTCATCCATGGTCATTTATCTGAGTGATGGGAGGTTCAAGACACTCCACATATAGACAGACAGCATTTAATTCTACTTTAGGAGAAAGTCTTATAAAACAAAAACAAAAAGTTATTTTTTTTTCCCATTGGAACACCTGTTTATCTCACATAGTGAAAAAAGAACATACAGAACTAAAATTACAAACTGCTAAAAGCTGCAATCGAAAAAAAAAAACAAAAAAAACCTAACATAAGGATTCTTTAAAAATAATGTTTTAAACCCACATCTATTTATTTATTTATACTTATTTTTTCAAATTTTGCCACCACCCATCTCCCTCCCAAAAGAAGGATTCTGGGCGGTTTTCTGTAAAAAACGATCAGTCAAAACAATAACCATAAAATATAAATATAAACACAAATACATAAAAATATAAATACAATTATCAAATATAAATATAAATATAAGAATAAAATCCAAGTGGCAAAAAGATGTAACTCAGTTATGTGTAGCCTGCGAGCCTTTCATATTGGTGTTAACTTAGAAATGCAATTAATTTATATTTGCAAGCAAATCCAAGAACATATGTTGAGAAGGCATTTCTAGAAGTAGAGTCCTAAGAAATAATGTTTCACCCCTTTCTTATTTCTTCCCATTTGCAGATCAGAGATACAAAATCATCTGATCAAAAAACAACACTATTGCATTTCCTGGCTGATCTTTGTGAGGAGAAATATCGGGACATCCTAAAATTCCCAGATGAACTTGAACATGTTGGAAGTGCAAGCAAAGGTATATCATGAGATAGGACAGGGAGTAATTTTGATCTACTAACATGTGGAAAGTCTTTGAAACATTGAATTTTTACTTTGCAGGATTGGGGAAACTGTAAAGATGGGTAAGACTAATGGATAGCTCTTTTTCTAGCTGTTTATTGACTAGGAGAAAACAAGCAAATAATTTGTTTTACTACTATTTGGAGTTAATAGAACAGTGGTTCTCAAAATGTGGCCTGGGGACCCATGGGGGTCCTTGAGACCCTTTCAGGGGATCCGCAAAGTCAAATAAATAAATATTGTAAAATTTCTCAGTTTTACTTTTTAATACAGTAAATATTGATAGATATAACCCACATAAACCAAAGCTCTTTGTGGTCCTGAATCATTTTTAAGAATGTAAAGTGGTCCTGAGATCAATTTTTTGAGAACTGCCAGCATAAAACGTTACAGTGAAGTGCTTCCAATTACAGATGAGTCATCTTTCAACTCATTAACTACCTCAATAACTTACTTTATTATCTCTCTGTACAATTACACTATTCTATTTTTCTCATCTGGTTGAATTACTAAAATCAGAGCTTAGCTAAAATCAGATACATTACAGATGCATCTTACCTTGGGGAAGAAATAAAAGAAATGAAAAACCTGTCCAGGTGTCCATCCACATTTTGGAAAAAGAAAGAAAAGGCTTTGCAAAATGTAAAAGTAATAGATATTTAGCCTACATAAATTGATGGCATTAGCCTTCTTTTGATATGATCCTAAAGGAGCAGAGCCACAGAATTTGCCTTGACATTGATGTCTGTAACTATACTAGCCCAAACTCTGACACAGGAACATCCATAGCTGAACATCTTGGTCTGTAGGTACACATGGATAAAAGGTGGTTTATAAATTAAATTCAGATTAGGTTAAACGTGGGCCTTTTCAATTAAATGTAATGAATTTAACAGTGTTTGCCATCACTTATGTAAATAGAAACAGATGGTTGATTACCTATTGCAGAACTTTATGTAGCATTCATGAATTTGTACCATGGTGCTGGTGCTCATGCTAATTTTTCTTCAGTAAAGTTTTGGATCAGAATTATAGGGGGCCTGTATTAGAGAAATAGTTGCTCATAACCAGATGTTCCATCATCCAGATGTAAATTATAGCAGAGTTCAGACATGAAATGTCTTTTGCCTAGTGATAATTTATCAAGTATGATCTTTTCTTCTATGTATTATATAAAAATGTAAGCTATCTTTAGGAGGACACACACATTACCAACTTACTAGGTAGGTTTGGCAGTTTCATTGAAAGAAGTCAGATCAAGGGATTGAACCAAAGGGATTGGTAAAATTTAATTAAAACCACTGCACTAGTAAAAGTGGGAAATATTTATGAATCTGAAGTCTTATTTCCCTTAAGATTTTGAATATATTTCAAGTGGGTTTGCTTCAGTTTTTTTCCTATTTTAGATTTGTTTATCTATCTGTCTATCTGTCTGTCTGTCTGTGTGTCCATCCATCCATCCATCCATCCAAGGAACCCTTGGATCGATCAATCTATCCACCCACCGCTCATGGAACCTTTGGATCTTTATTAGAGCCATACTGATGGTACCAACAAGTATCAAAAATGTCATCCTACGGGTAGAAATAGGTATAGTTTCATTGGATGCCAGAGCATGGTTTCTTCTTCTTACCTTCTGGCTAAAGGTAATTATGTTGCCTATAGGTTTAGCCCCATTAATATTTAGAGATCATTTTAAATCATCTTGGCTAAAAAAAGCCTTAGACAAAATTAAATTGTTGGGCTTCTCTATGGAAAGTCTGTGTTCATTAGGATTTGATAATGCTAGAACCACCCTGAAACAACAAGTCTGGGATATAGATCTCCAAATAAATTTAAGTAAAGTGCTACACCCCAATATCTGTCATTTTCTTCCCGAAGGGTTCGTTCCAGCTTATCTATCATCTATCACAATTTTGAAATTTCATAAACCTTTCACTTTAGCCAGGCTGGACGCACTGCCCTCAGCAGTCCTTTTTGGACATTTCAAGGGTACTCCTATGCACCTTCGACTATATCCATGTGATGACGGCTCAGTAGAAACCCTAAGCCATATGTTGTTATATTGTTCCCTATATAATGACTCTAGACTGATCCTTATATATCCATTATTGAAGAAATGTCCAGGCAGGGAGAGTGACTTCTATCTAATGCTACTTCTTTCGGACAAGGACCCAAAAATATCCTCCCAGGTTGCCCAGTTTTGTGCTACCATCTGTACAATACACTGTACCATCACTTAGATTTTGAATTTCTTAACATAGTATTTTATTTCAATTCATTTTAGTATTTTCATTCTTAATTAATTTTGGATTGTAGTGTATTAATTGCTTTTGTTTTCTTTTTTTAATATATATATATATGTATTAATGTAAGGTTGTTACTATTGCGTAGTTTTATTGTGTCTGGCCTTAGGGCTGTAAAAATAGTCTTAAAAAAGTCTTAAAGACAGTAGGAAGTGTTAGGGTTGGCCTAATGATAATAAGAAAATGCACAGGACTTACCAACACAACCAGTTTGGGGGGGAAAAAATGAAGCGTGGAATTATTCAACTTGTAGATTCACAATAATTGATTAATGCAGTTAGTATATTCAGCATAAGCAGACATCAGTATAATGAAATCATAAGGAATCATTTAGTGTCTGGCACAAGGGAAATCAGCATATTGGTTGTCACACTTTTGCTGGGATGAAAAGAGGATAAACCAAGCAGTAATTGCTGTGTGCTTATGGAATTACACAATTGGTTGCAATCAATATCCTTATTGTTTAAAATGGGAAAAACATCATGAGAATGCTTGGTAGTGGTGTTGTTTTTTTCCTAATGCAATTACATCTTTAAGTAGGATGCTCTCAGAAAACGTATGTTCCCTTATTTTTTCTACCATAAAGGAATATTATAAAACCCTAGGACAGGTACTCTCTCCTTCCTTTCCCTTAACAAATGTTTAGTATGCATCAGTACACATTAAGTTCCACAGTTATTGAGTTAAAAGAGAGAGAGAGAGAGAGAGAGAGAGAGAGAGAGCTAATTAATATATTCAAATGTGAAAATGTGAAAATGTTCAGTAAAAGAACTGTAAGCATTAGAAAATGATCCACAGAAATCCACAGGGAAAATTTGAATGGATATTTTGGGGTTCTCTTATTGCCAGCACAAAAGTCTATGGGCATTTGTTCAGCCTCAACTTTTGAGATATTAGTATTGACCGACTTAAAAGGATGCTCCATTCAAGATAATTTAAAGCTGATTAACTTTAATTGTGTTGTTCAGAAGGGGTGGACAATGCATATAAAGAAATCATGATAAAGAGCTCATAAGTCAGATTTCATAATTGGATTTCTATTTCTCAATTTATGTTGATACTTCTACATGAGATAAAATTATGCATAAACCTTTTAAATTATTAGAAATAGTTCCCTTCCTCTCCTCTCCTCTCAGCGGAATACTCACAGATACTGAAGATAATTCTTATGCCTGTGTATATTTTGAAGATTGTGATTAACCTGTTAGTGAGACTCAAAAGCTTGAGATGGTTTGAACAAGCTCTCTGGGCATTGAAATATTCTCATGCTCTTTATATCCTCTCCCACCCTACCCATTCTTTCCCTTGTGTACAATCCATAGCCATCCATACCCTTTTTCTCCTTATTTTGTTAACTCTTAGTTTCCTTCACTACCCAGTCTGAATGGGTAGATTGGTTTGTGTGGTGCTGATTTTCACAGCTTCTAGAATAGTTGTATTCCATGCCCTTCTCCTTATTCTCCCTTCTTTGATTTTTCTTTCAAGGCTCTTTCTGGCACTGTGTTTATCCAGCCTGTCAAATACACTCAACTCATGTCTAGAGGAAGAACCTTTCTAGCTGTCTGCCCACTTGTTGGTCTTTCTCCTTGTCAATCAAAGTCTCCTGCATTAATCAAAGAGCCTTAGCTGTCTATATGCACTGGTTGAGGACATTTTTGGGCATTCTCAGGATCAAAAGACTCCTAACTCCAAGATTAGCATTATAAAGCAAGGAATTAGTTCACCAAAAAGAAAACTAGAATCTGGGTCTTTAAATTAATAGCTCTGCTGGGATGTCATTTTGTCAGTTTGGATGTAGAGATTCCATTAGTCAAAATGAATCAGCTCCACATCTCTATCTCCAGTTTATATTCTATCCTTGGATTCTTCAGGTAGGCCCATCACTGAAAGTTATCTTTTGTGGATTCCATTAAAAAAAATACAGCACAAGAAAAGGAAGAGGGCTATTTTGGCAAATTGGTTTTGTTTGTTTGTTTGTTTGTTTAACAGCAGGCACACACACAGGCCTTGTGATGCACATGATGGCCCAAACTAATTTTTGTTATTCTGCAGCATCGTTAAATCCAAGGAAGTAGTCCGACTTGCATATTACAAGGGAAGTGATAAACTGAGAGGAAATATCCCTCTAGTTTACAATTCTGCAAAGCACTCATCGAATGAAAACAATCTGAATTTCATTCATGTTTAAACGTTCAACCTGGAACCTTCAGAAATTGCTTTCTTGTTACAGTGTTGATTTCAGTTCATCCAGACTTTTCATGCCTTGCATTGAAAAGATGTGTCATCTTTTAAAACAACAACAACAACAACAACCAAATATGGCACCCCTGTTAAACTAAGGCTTTTTGAACTTGAGTGCTCTGTTTTTCCTCTGCTATGTTAATGACTACTGTAAGAGGAAGAACTTTGACATTTGAGGAGGAGGGAGAACATGCAACTCCTGAAGGGCTAATTAAAGTGTTGTGAAACAATATTACCCTCTTTAGTTCTCCATTGGCAGCTCTAACGCAGATTCGTTTTAACAGGCTTTCTAATCAGAACGCACTGGGCCTCTCATTATTTCTCCTGATTCAGGGAACATATCCATTCCACATCATCTTGGAAATGCAAAATAAGGCAACACGGAAGTATAAAACAAAATTTGTTTGATGAACATTTCATTAGTACTTTAGGGACAACAGCCCACCTCATTTGAAGGATCCCTATAGTAAAACAGGGCATTTCGTAGCTTAACGTATATAAAATACACTGGGGATATGAACTGGGGATATGGAATTATGGAGACTTTGAAGCAGGGTTAAATACGTGTTATGAGCCAAACCCATGATTTATGAAGAAGTAATTAATGTGACTATAGAATAAGAAATTGGTGATTAATCTAAATTCTGTCAAATTTCATGGACATCTTAGATGAAGACATAATTATACAATTTGTCCGTACAACAAGACCTGCTTGTGCTTGCAGAAATATAGTGCAAACAAAATTTCAGTAAAGACTAACTTAATTCAGAGCATTTGTGTGCCTTAAAATACAGCTGTCTGGTAGAAGTACTTTTAGAGAGGTTAAAAAAAAAGATACCTATTCTTTATTGGTAAACATAATTTGATTTAAAGGCAAAACAAGAATACAATTCTTTGATGGCACTATTCTGGAATAAAAACACCGCAAATAAGCCAAAAACACCCTTGCAAGTTTTGATCTTTTATTATTTTTTTCAAGTGACTTTTCTTCTTTGTATGCTACTACTACAAAGTTGAGAGTAAGTTTAGCTTTCATGTCTCCCCCCTCCCCTTTTCAGCTGGTGTTGCAAAATTAATTTGAGAGCTTGCTATTAGAATGGGGTTCTCTTTAACTAATACTCATTTTTCTAGTTCACTGCATGATTTGGCTTGCTCTTGAAGACTGTAGAACAATATAGATTTCACATAAACACTCTGTGTGTTTCATTTTAATTTCCTAACAACTTGGCAGCTCTAGAAATAAATCACATCATGGGAGCAGAAAATATTTCTCAGTTACTTATAACCACTATGCATTTAATTCTGAATTTAAGTTGCATAGAACTACACATGTGGGGTGTAGAATCAGGCAAAATTCAATCTAAGTGTATGCTTAGGTTTGGAAAAAAAGATTCTGCCCATGCACAGAAGTTATCTGAATCATCTTAATTGATTCAGTTGCTGACACAAGTTTAATTACTGAAAAGGATTTACCAATTTGATTTAGACATCTGATTCAAAACCTGTCAACTATTATAAAATAAACTATATGCATAAAAGGAAACATTTAAACAAGGCTAACTTTAAGAAACAAAAAAAGGAATAAAAATAAAATATAATGTCTTCAAAAGAACAGAAAAAGCTTACCTGGAATCCAACGATAAGGATACAAAATCCACCTAGAGGGTAAACCTACCTTCTTTTCTTTTCTAGAGTGCAAATGTAATATAGTCCACCAAAATTGGTTTGCAAATCTTAAATTCGTATTTTGGAAGGGTTCCATTGAGTCCCACTTTGTACTCTGGGCAGGAATCCAAATTAAAGCATCTCTACCAGTTAGCTGTCCAACCTTTTCACCCAGGAAGACAACCTTGCTGCCTCCTTTTTCATCAGTTGCTCTGTTGAATTCTTTCTCATATTTAACCAAAATCTCCCTTTCTATAACTTAAGATCATCATTCCATGTCTTGTACTTTAAGACAAAAGAGAGCAGGTCATGGCCATGATTTTGAAACACCGTGATAAGGAGTGGGATTATTTATAGCTATGAACGAAGGGCTGTTCAGTTTTTTTTTTTATTATGCTTACATATTTTCAGAAGCAAAGTTAACTTGGTGCCTGAGTTCACACAAAACTCGAAGCTAGGATTTTTGTATTATTATTCTGTGCTTGGTGAATAAGGTATAGTATCCTGGTTCAGTAAGGCTGTTCACCGAAACAAATGATTATATGTGTTAACCAAACTTGGGTATAGTTACATTGGACAGGCATATTTAGGCAAACACATATTATTTTATTCTGTTCCTGAATGATAGAGCAAGTGTTTTATCTTTTATGATACCTTTTACTCTTTGACTTAATTACCCTGCAAGATGTATTTATTTATTTGAATGATTTACATGGTCACCCAACTTGCAATTATGACTCTGGACAGCTAAAACAGGGAAACCAAAGAATATCAACAACAGAAGAGCTAATAGGACAAAAAACCACAAAATATAAAGCACAACTGAGGCCAAACGACTATCGTATTCATATGCTCAAACCACTACAAGATGGGCTTGCTTATTTTATTTGTTTGTTTGTTTATTTTCTATATCCGCCCATCTCAACAAGTGACTGTGGGCGGCTTATCCAACACCTGCCCCCAATACCCAGCAAAGGGCAGGCACCGCAACAGAGAAGGCATGCCTCTTGGGTTCCGTCAGAGAAGGGTCCTGAAGCATGCCTACTATGTTGGATCTTGTGGAACACGCAGATACAATTGGAAGTAGGGGGTCTGACAAAGACCCTGTCCGCTTCCTCAGCATCACTAAGTTCCAACCCGGCCCCAAAAGACAAGCCAGACCATCTCACAGTCAAGTCCAAAAGTTCTGCACAAAGGGATGACAACTCAGAGTGGATCCAAGTAATGTTATCCCAAAAATGTCTCAAATAATCTTCACATAAGAGTATTCTTCTGATGAAACTTTTCAGGAGTCTTTCTCTTTCTCTCATCCCAGCATAAACTCCATTTCTTTTATGCCATGTGGTAGCTTCTGGAACATTTTCAGATCTGTGTACGAGTATTCATTGGTGTGGATCCTGCTTTGACTCTAGATGATTGATAAATATTTCTGAGAATTTCAGGTTAAAACTGTTAAAATAATCTTGCCTCTCTGCCTGCCTGCCTTCCTACTCGTATCTTGTCATGCTGCTAAATCTCCATGAACATAACAGAGACTTTATACTTCCTGTGTCTTAATTTTACATAAGGCTGTTCAGTGGTGAAAAAAGTTATTTTCTATTGTCATTGCTTGACATATTGTCTGCACTTTTTATTCCGTGTGGTTTCTTTGCTTTTTATTTGCCTCTGAAATGCAGAAATGAAACTTGGTTTTGATTACTGTCTCCTAACTTATTTTAATTTAACTGTGCGAATGAATTGGGATGCTGTGAGCCAAGGACGGGAGGATTTAAAGAGTTCCATAATGTATTAACTGCATTTATTTATTAACTTCAAGTTTATTAATTACAGTTAATTACACCCCTTATACTAATGGGGTTAATTACAGCCTCCTATGGTAAATCTTAATCATCCCAATTTTAGTAATCTCTAGAATAGACTACTGTAATATGTTGGACTGACTTCGAAGACTGCTTGTAAATAGTGAAACAATTCTTGGGCATATGTTAATGTGACCTATAAACGTATGACCTGCATGATCTGTAAAGATTGTTGAACCGTAATAGCGAAGTCATATGTCCTAACAACGAGGAAACACACTGAGACAAGGAACTGGTCTCTAATATTTATTACTAGTACTTAACAGGAATCCTAACAAACTGAAGAAGCGTGGGAAAAACCCAGACATATAACCCCCAAGGGTTAAGGCGGTCCCGATCTGTGTCTCTTTGAATGGCTGAACAATTCCTCAGTGCTACGCATGCGCTTGACAGTCTGGATGGGAGCCCCCTGCTCGCCATCCTTACTCATGACATCATAATATTATATAGACAATGAGAGTTATCTTTAATTCCCTGCTAATTTTAAGATTTTTGAGGGCCATATGACTATAAATTTATTGAGGAATAATCAGGAATCCTGAAATTCATCCAAAATAGTGCTATTGGACTGAATATGATCTATCCTTATATTTTTTATACTTCCCCCCCATTTTTTTAATCTAAATATAATTAAAAGTGATAACATCCCTTAGAGATCAGAGGATGAAAATTAGAAGAAAAATATCAGCGTATGAAACATATATATGGCAAAAAAAAAAAAAAGACATGAAATTGGGAAGTTTGTTGAGTAAGAATGTTTACTGTACTTTTGTTGATTAATAATCCTTTTTTCCTAACCCCCAAAGAAGTTTTCTGAATGTAGGTTAAGGTAAATTCTTCCACTGACAGTCCCTTCCCAAAGCAGCATATTACAAGTAGTCCGCAACTTACGACTACAATTGGGACCAGAATGTCCGTTGCTAAGCGATGCGGTCTTAAGTGATTTGCACCCGATTTCATGACCTTTTTTGCCATAGCCGTTAAGTGAATCATGTGGTTGTTAAGTGAATCTGGCTTCCCCCGTTGACTTTGCTTGTCGTAAGCCCCCAGGAAGGTCACAAATGGCAATCACATGACCCCAGGGCACTGCAATCATCATAAATGCATGATGGTTGCCAAGTGCCCAAATTCTGATCATATGACTGTGGGGTGCTGTGGTGGTTGAAAGTGTGAGGACTGGTCGGAAGTCACTTTTTCCAGTGCCATTGTAACTTTGAATGGTCATTAAATGAATGGTTGTAAGTTGAAACTATCTGTACATTTGCTAAGTCACTTTGCTATAGATAATACGCTTACTACTTGCTATCTCACTTTTACTGTGGGTGTGTGAAATGCCCTTTATCTGTGCTTACTTGACCTTCCTCCTCTTCTAATTCAGAAATACTGAAGTTCAGGTGTTAATAAATTGGTTTCATACCACTTGTGTTAATGTCTTTCGGCTTGTCACCTTCTGCCTTTTAGAGAACATAGGATGAGAGCCGCATTAGTGTGCTCTGCAAACTGTGATTAGAGAGGAAAAAAGGCATGAAGATGCTCCTTTTTATATTTTAATGAACTATCAACATAGAGTAAGCACATATAGCAGAATAGGAGTTCTGCAGTTTTATTCCATGTTGAAATAAGAACCAAAGATGAATATTTCAATGAGACTGTATGTATATATTTGTCTTTCAAAATACCTTGGTTCAAATTGGTACACTACCTATCATGGAGACTATAGGCTAATAGTTGTCACCAGTATAATGGTCATACATGTTTCTGATTAGATACAGATGTTGAGCCAGTGATCCATGTATTGCCATGCTGCCTGTTGTGCCATCCATGGCGCCTGCAGAAACTTGGCAAAACCCAGTTGATATCCCCTTCTCATTATTAGGTGTTTCAGCTTTGGGATTCCCCCCCCCCCTCCATATTTTAAATTTAAATCATTATCTACCATGCCAGATCAATAGAAACCCAAATACAAAAAATTAATGGGAGAGGAACTTTCTGTAAAAACAGACTAACATCTGTTGAGATTAAGAAGCTAGTTTTAATTTTATTCTGCTTGTTTGCATAAATCCCAGTATTGATCTTTCCCTACTTTTTAATCCTCATAAGACCTCTGTGAGGTGAGTATAAGTTGGAAATTCCATTTTTGCATCTCTAAAAAGACATACATATTTTTAAAATAGCTGTCTGTCTTTGATGCCTCAGTTAAGTTCAGGGAAGAGATTTGACTCAGTCTCCTTCATACTGAATCACCCATTCAAAGTTCATACAGCTCTACATGGCAGAAAGGGAATAGATTGCTCAGTGGAAGAGGGCTGAACTGCTGGGGTATGGATTGGATTACATGTCCTTCAGAATATATTACTTTTGATAAACTTAATGCCTGGGAATAATTTCAATAACAAGTTATTAAAAACAGCGGACTTTTTAAATTCATATGTATTTCCACATTATGAGTCATACTGGCTCTGGTTCACATATCTAAGACATTTCTGGGCCTTGTTTTTCAGAGATGCCAAATTATCTGTTGAAATTCCAAAATACCTATGCATATTTATCAGCCTCAAACTATCCTGTGTACATGGAGACAGCTGTGTTATTGTGATTTTGTCTATCACCTTTTAAAAAGTTTCCAATAGTGCTCAGTTCACATCTCCTTATTAATAAACCGTTGGCTTACAGTTTTCATATGCTAAGCAAGCCAGAGGGTTAATGTGATGGGATTGACAGTCAGGTGATACTGTTTGCTGCAGTGTCTAAAGTAGCTGCTAATTAACATCCTGGGATTAAAATGCTACAGCTTTGGAATTTAGTGCTGCCTGTTGTATTTCCCACCAGTGTGGTGAATTGGACAGAACAGCCTGCGATTATCATTAGAGCAGCCAGTTGCTTGAGGCTTGTTCTGGAAAGTTTATTTTAAGCATTTGACAGGGAAGACATTAGCGCCAGCTGAAGTAGAAATGTTTTTTTTCCCCCCACTGGAAAGCAGGTATTCTTAAAAGTATGTAGTTTGGCAGAAGACCTTAATGCAATGTAAAATATATGAAGGATTGCCTGGTCTTCTGTGCATCATTCTTCAGTACACAGGATACTTATTGATTTTTATTTTATTTATTTATCATATTTTTGTTACCGCCCATCTCCCCCACTTGGGGGACCCTGGGCGGTTCACAATAAAACCATTTAAAATTCAATAAAATCAGAATGGTATTGATAATAAATATAAATATAAAATATAATGAAATCCAAGTAACAGCAGATCTAATTCCATCCAAAGGGGACAAGACTGGTCCCGGCAGGACTAGGGAACCAACCAACCCCAGGAATGGCTCTTCCTCTCCCCACTCCAAGCATGATAACAAAACCAGGACTTCAACCATTTCCTGAAGTCCAGAAGGGAGGGGGCTAACCACACTTCCAGGGGAAGGATGTTCCAAAGGGCGGGAGCTGCTGCAGAGAAGGCCCACCTTCTGGACCCCGTCAGATGGAATTCTCTTGCAGACGGTGTCTGTAGCATGCCCTCTCTGCATGACTGGGTGGGCCGGGTAGATGTAATGGGGATGAGATGGTCCCTCAGATAACCTGGCCCCATGCCATGTAGGGCTTTAAAGGTGATAACCAACACCTTGAATTGGACCTGGAAGCAAACTGGCACCCAATGCAGCTTGCGGAGCAAGGGATTAATATGTGCTGATCTTGAAGCACCTAAAATTGCCCATGCGGCTGCTGGACTAGCTGTAGCTTCTGAATAGTCTTCAGGGGTAGCCTCATGTAGAGCACATTATAGTAGTCTATATGGGAGATGGATGACAACTTAGTGTTGCCATCCATCCATCCAAAAAAAAAAAGATTCATGAAAAGTAACACTAGTCAGGTGCCATTAGCTATCATACTAGTTGTATGTTTCTAGATAGTTTGTTTCTGATTTATCAATGGCTTGTTTATCATGGTAGGTATGAATGAGAGAAAAAGTCTGTGTGCCACCACTGCATGGGATCAGTTTAAATGGATAAAATGTTCTCTCAAAGTTTACTATCTGATACGGATAGGAGCTAATTATGGGTAGCAGCTTCATGTGTTCATCCTTTCAAGTTGTCATGAATTCTTCATGTACCAGCTCTATTTTGTAGGTACAATGATGATGAAACTGTGAAAGAACTAAATTCGGAGATGTATATATTTAAAAAAAATCTAATATAGTGATAATTAACATTTACACAAAGTTGTTTTCAGTAGTACACCTAGTAGTCACAAAAAGCATGGAATGACTATTTCTGGTCTCTCACTGTTCTCTACTTCTATAATTGAAGTGGTAATCAAGCCAGATGATGGAGAGACAAATTATTTCATTCTTATTATTACGTTCTTCTGTTGATCAGTTTGATAGAAATAGGCTCATTTACACATTATCATTTATAATTAAATGTGTTTGTTAGTTTTGTATGCACTGTAATCACTATGGCCTCCCAAGATTTCATCATTAGGAACATAAACTTAACATAATAATACTTAATAATCCCTAATGATGACAACTTGTGACTCTCTAAACACTCTCTGGAGTTGCTCAGGTTTCACAAACTTCTAGGAAATCATTGTGGTGAGGATGAACTTGACCTCAAGGGGAAGCTGTTCTATAATATAGGGGCTAACACTGAAAAAACTTGTTTGCGGGTACTGTAACATCCACAAAATGAATTTCTAGCCTGGAATCAGTAATAGTTTTGATCTAAGAGAATGTACTCATAGGTCAGTAGTCCTTGGATAATGCAGTCCTACAAATACAGGAGCCAAGGCTTCACTGGCACTTTGACTTACATTGGGAAACCCAATGGCAACCAGTGTGGGGCCTGCAGTATGATATATAACTTCACATATAGTGGATAATAAATTCTTATTACTTACTGATTTGCATTATCAACATTTTACTCTTAATTTTTCCTTTTTAGAGGAAGAGTCAGCTAAATGTCCCATTTCAAATACAGTGTTTAACAAATCATTGATGGAATGAGGTTTATTTATTTAGAGCATGGGGTGGGGGGAAGGAAACAGTAACATTTACAAGAAATTTTAAAAAGCAGCAGTGTTTAGAGCATAAGAGATGTCATGAGTAAGGATGGCGAGCAGGGGGCTCCCATCCAGACTGTCAAGCGCATGCGTAGCACTGAGGAACTGTTCAGCCATTCAAAGAGACACAGATCGGGACCACCTTAACCCTTGGGGGTTATATGTCTGGGTTTTTCCCACGCTTCTTCAGTTTGTTAGGATTCTTGTTAAGTACTAGTAATAAATATTAGAGACCAGTTCATTGTCTCTGTGTGTTTCCTGGTAGTTAGGACAAGAGAAGTCAACATAATGACTTTACAAGTCAACTTGGTAAAGAGTAAAATATGATAACAGATATTGAAGTTATGGCCACAGATTGGTGGGAGGACCTGGAACAAACCAGTTGTCATGTTCTCATTCTAATGTCTGGTTAACATTGTAACGTTTCACATGTCATTCTCTGTTCCGTATCCCTTCACCCGGGGTTTTTCCATTCTGTTGCCCTCCCTTGTTTTGAGGGCTTGGAATGCATGTTTGGGTTTGCGCTCCTGTTCAAGGTTACTTTCCCAGGCGCGTCTAACGGCATTCAGCACCTGGGAGGGGGAGCGTCCTGACGGGCGACGGGGCGGGACCTGCCCACAAGCAAGGCGGTTAATTCTCCTCGTCTCGTAGCCCAATTTCACTCTGCCTATCCTGACAAACCGGCTCCCTAATTTCTTTTGGGGGGGCAATATGTCATGTTCTCATTCTAATGTCTGGTTAACATTGTAACGTTTCACATGTCATTCTCTGTTCCGTATCCCTTCACCCGGGGTTTTTCCATTCTGTTGCCCTCCCTTGTTTTGAGGGCTTGGAATGCATGTTTGGGTTTGCGCTCCTGTTCAAGGTTACTTTCCCAGGCGCGTCTAACGGCATTCAGCACCTGGGAGGGGGAGCGTCCTGACGGGCGACGGGGCGGGACCTGCCCACAAGCAAGGCTTTTAAGTTTGTATTTGGCGCGCTTTTGCTCATTCTCAGCTTTCTCTGTATTTGCATACTATTCCTTTAATAAATCAGTTATCTTTAAGCCCGAGCTTGTGAGACTGAGTATTTGGGTTTAGGCAATCGTTACACCAGTCAACAGTTGTGCATGAAAAAAAAATGAAAAGGGAAGAGCCTGGGCCTAGCTGGTTGTGGAGAAATCCACTGGTTTCTAATGGCCATAGCTTTGGCTAGGAATTCTGTGACCTTGACTGTTTTGGAGCAGTGATTGCAGATGATCTGTAATGGTTGATTGTGATAGAAAAGCTTGCTAATAAATGGTTCAGTGAGATCACAGGCACAAGTGCAATATAAAGGGCAGTCTAGCAACATGTGGGCCATAGACTCAACCTTGTTGGCTGAACACATACAAAGACAATCCTCATAAATAGTATTATGATATACAACTGTAGTGACAGATCTTCCCAGGATGAATGCCTTTCTATGTACGGGCCTGAAGGATGAATGGAGTTTATGATACGTATCCAAATATCAGGAGGAGCCAAGCAAGAACAATCAGACACCATACACCCAAATACTTGGTTGTTCATGATAAAATTGAATTCTGGTTTATTGCTGTGTTTGAAACAGTCCATTACTAGGCTGTTTGTTCCATTTGTGCTGAAGATATGTGGCACAGATTATTGCTGCTTGATCGTTTATTAATTGCAGTTACAACTATTGTACATAAAACTAGAGTGATGTATGAAAATAGAGTGATACATACTTTATCTTAGAGTGACTTTTTATTGTAGGTTATCAAATTAAGCTGAGCTGCCCAGGGGGCATTTCCTTAAGCATCATATTTCTTTGATCGTAGAGTTGAATATTATGTTTGACTATGAAATGCAAATAATTCAATTTTGTTGTACTGCTTCCCCCCCCCCCCCCAATATAAAAAGAGGCAAGGGAAGAGGTTGTGTATCCATTAAGAGAAATAATGTACTGGTTGGGCAATAAAACTAAGAAAGAAGTGAAGCAT
This sequence comes from Candoia aspera, assembly GCF_035149785.1. NCBI lineage: Eukaryota > Metazoa > Chordata > Lepidosauria > Squamata > Candoiidae > Candoia > Candoia aspera. The sequence continues at coordinate 9,482,222 of NC_086164.1, forward strand.
GCCCAGTAAAAGCTCAAGGAATTTGTTACAACATTTCTTTTTTTTTAACTGCAGGGAGCAAAGAAAACAGATTAATTCTTGAGGGAACTCTAGATGTGATAATCTTGCAGTATGATTCCAGAAATTTTGACTCTTAAAAGAATTGCAATTAGTATTTAAAGCATGAAGTAAAATTATGTTGAATGCTTACCTCTAATTTTAGTTTACTATTGTGGAAAACTATGCAATATAAATGTAGTCACGTTCATTATTTCCCTAAATTATATACGTACTTTCAAAATTTCCTCTTAGGCCACAGAAGAGACTTGATTCCTGTTCTTCTATTGCTTGTCCCTGTTTGCTCTGCCCTGCTAATGGCTGATCACAATCAGAGTCCTGGTTATAAGAAAGATGGCTTTTTTTTTTTTAATGCTTGTTCTGTAGGCTATTGATCTGGACAGAGAAGGAGCATGGTTGGATTGCTGTGTTGTTGAGACATTAAAAGCCAAAATTCTCTAGGCTTTTGGAAGTGATAGGGTAAACAGTAGATGGCACACCTGTACTCCATCTTTGCCTGGAATTGGTCCCACCAGACAATTCCACCAACAGATGAAGGTGTAAAGTAAGCACATATGTTCCCTCCCCCCCCCCATATTGTGCATCCTATAATGCCTATCCTAAGAGCCAAGGAGGGGTTGTGCTATGCATACCAGATGTTCGGGCCACAAAGCCAATAAATCCTAATATGCTCCAATGGAAGTTGGGAGTGATGGAAGTTGTAACCTAGAATGAACTTGTGAAGTCTGAAATTTCCCAATGCATTCATGTCAGACATTTCAGTGAAAAAAGATATATATCCAACCACCCTAATTCAATTCATCTTCAAATGAGGTATATTTAGGGGGAAATATGTTGGTATTTGCTGGGTCTTGAGGCTGCTTTGGAAGAAAATCAAAAGCACTAGGAGGCTTATCACAACTTATGAAGCTCTAAAGGGTGGCAGCATATAGTTCATCTCTTTATATATGAGAACTTTAACCAAAAAAAAAAAATACCACCCCACAACACCATGAAAGACATTAATTTAGCAGAAGTTTATTTCCATTGAACTCATATGGTTGAATGAAAGAACCTAGCCTATTAAAAGAGACAGCTAACAAGTAAGCACAATTGGACTTTTCCAGAAAAATAGGATGCAGCTGTATGATACATCTTTGCTCTGACAATGTCAGACAAAAGCTGGTTTTTCTTCTTTTCCATAATATAATAGCCGTGTTTTATTTGCTTTGCTTTCTAGAGCTGGGTCAAGTAAGTAGGCGGGCAAGTAGATCAATGGTCTGCAATATCCAAGAGTTCAGTCTACTCCTGAAGAACCAGTTGTTTGAATTTAGCAGCCAGGTGATAATCTGAAACTTAATAGACACCGAAAGACCTCTATTGGCTTCTTCGGTGATTTGATCACTACTGAGATGATGGTTGCAACTCCAACCTTCAGTTTGGCTGTTGTAATGCAGTGAAAAATGCATTAGTGGTGTGTTCCTGTGCCACATTATCACAGAATGGTCTGCTGCAGGATACATTTCATGCTATGTACACTTCCTGCTGCAAAACAAATATTTCTAAAGCATATCCGCCCTATTTTTGTATACCCATCAATACTCCCAATGTTGGTTTTATTTTATCCCTACCAGGACATATGTTTAAATGCTGCAATGTCTTTGGAGCACACAGTTGCTTTCAGTTCATAGTTAAATTAAGATGTTGGCCTGTTTTTAATTATTAATCCATCTCTCAGTTTATTCAGCTAAATTAAAACTGCCTTTGCATTGCCAGAGCAGGAAGGCTTTGTGTTTTCTTAAGTTTGACTTACCTGAAGTTTTCTTTTAATAATTGATTGCAACACCTAGCTACTGTTAACTGTTGTTGGCTTGGCTGATTTGCTTATTCCTGTGGGGGGGGGGGGGAGAGGGATCTGCTTGCACTTTTTCACTTTACCATTTATTTATTTTATTATTCGCTTTACATATCCCCTGAAATATTTATGGGCTGCTTATTCTACATCAGCATGTCCCATGGGAGGCAGTTTTAGAGTTTTGTTCCCTAAATAGTAAAAGCTGTTATACTTTTATCCATTAATATGTTTTGTTTGGGCAGATACTATACAGTATATATGTGCCTGTGTGTGTGAGATGTATACACATTGTCCGCTTAGCTAACTCCTGCATATTCCGTAAGCCTCTTTTGTTTGCTCCAATCCATAGATGTACATCTTTAAAATTCTGAAATGTATTTGTGATTGACTGTTGGTTTTTTAAGGAATAACCCACAACTGTTGCCCTTTAATTGGACTGTCCATAATGATAATAATAGTCTGTACAAGGTTTTCAGCTCTCCAGAGTTTTTCATCAGACAGATATAATAAAAAGTGGGGAATGGAGAAGTAGCAAGGAGGTCCTAAACTTAGGGCCAGATATCACAGCCATGAAGGCTACAGTTGAGTTGGAAATTGTAGGTATTATCAGAATCACATTTTACCTCACATTCAGGTGAAAATTGTGTCTCATCCCAGTCTGTTTCCAACTATAAACAAAGCACACAGTAGAAACACAACAGTCACAATGTTCTTTCTGTATGATGCTGATACCATAGCTGTGCTACTTTAGAAGAGACTAGCCATGCAAACAAATATTTATAATACCCAGGGTTTTTTTTCCTCTTTTAGACAAGAGATGCTGATATGAGGATGATGGTTTTAGATTTATTTCCTTATCATGGGCAAATTTATATCCTGTTCTCTGGCAAGATTGGAACTGAAGTGCTCCCCCCCCTTTCTCTTTCATTGCATCCTCTCCAAATTATCTAGCAGACCTTTTCTCAGTCACTAACGATGGAGGACTTGTTATAACCCTCAGTAACACATGCGGCTTGTTCTCTAAAATTTGAGGACAAAATTGCTCACATCTTTCACCACATAGACAGCTCATATCTGAAGATTTGTAGGATGCCATTTTGATCACTGTTGGATAGCTTTCCATTTATGAGGCCCAAAGTTATGGTCGATGTGTTTGGTAGAGTTTTGTTTTTGTCCAGCTTGTTCCATTGAACCCAGATTATATTGATTTATTTCCAGGGTGGACATGGGAGAAGATTCTTTTTTTTTTTTTAACCTTTGGTATTCTGTTGACCTTAAATCAATGTCAACATAATCCCAACTATTTTGTCTCTTTCCATCTGCCTTTAAGCACTCAAAAGATCGGTACATACCTCATCTGATTTGGTATTAACTTCAGAATCTGAACAGCTCATAGCTCACAAATGAAACGTTCGTGGAACAGTTATACTTGTAATTATCACCTCCAAGTATATCATCTGTTTTACTGCAATAAAGAAAAAGAAGAAATGTTGGCTGACTCACTGCCTTAATCATGAACTTTGAAAGTCTGTCTGTCGGTGTTGTACAGAAAAGCAAACAACTGATGACTCTTATGCTTATTCTTCATAGGTTATACTACCATTATAGCATAGCTCTTTTCACATTCTTGCCTCATTAAACATGATCTTACAATGTCAGTTAATTTATTTCTGAGATTAAATGTCTCGTTAAATTCTGATGAGGCCTGACGCCTTCCTGGGCTAGATTGGTTGTGAAACACTCTTGCCTTAACATTTGTTCTGTCTTTCCTGCCCAAGTAAATGAACAGAGCAGCCTGAAACAGTTTTCTCTGTGATAAAGTAAGATCTTTCTGCAAGATAAAATTTCCAGAACAGAAAGACAAGGTCAGGATTAATGTATGTAATTATGTGCTTTTATTTTACATTTGGTATTGCTTCAGGGATTTCATCATCATCATCATCATCATCATCATCATCATCATCATCATCATCATCATCATCCTTATTATTCATATATAGCACATACCATGAACCCTGAATGTTTGCCTGTTGTAGTGTTCCTCTTCGTCATTTTAGTGATTGGACCACTGTGTTTAGGATAGTGTTCTGGTGAATCACCCGAAACAAACTCCGAACCTGTAGATTATAATAACACAGAAGGCAAACATAGGCCATAAAAGAATTTAAACTAAATAATACCTTGTGTAGTGTTCTCCCAGTGCTCTCCCTGGAATTAAAGCAGTAGCTTAAAAGCAATATAATCTGATTATACTTTGGTGAATAAATCATCACTGTGATTTGTCCCCTACGTCTCTTTGTTGATACTGTACAGAACTGAAACTTGAATCCTCCTTTGCAAAGGCAGACCCATTAGTGTATGGTACAAATATGGGTCAGCCTTTTTTTTTTAATTTTAAGTCTGCAATGCAAACTGTGCTTTTCTCCACTTTTGCTTCTCATCAGTACACGTATTGAATGGGAAGTGGATGTATTCTTCCGCTCCTCTTATCGGTTTTGGGCAGAGCATTGATGTTTTTAGGAAGCATCACGAAAAAGAAGACACGATAATGATGCTGATGAAATGTTGAGATTGTTTCTCTGATGGAGTCACGATTAGTAAGGTGTATGTCCACACATAGTCCATGTTTTGACTCTATTCCATCTTTTTACAACTTAATCATTACCCAACTCTTTCTATACCTTCAGTACAGAAGGACCTTCTGTAGTTCTCTCATTAATAGTCCGTCTGTTGTCATTGTCGTCATCATCATCATCATCATCATCATCATCATCCATTTCCATTTTATTTTGGGGTGGAGGAAAGGGAAGATATGTGTAATTTTGTTTCTTTGTTAGAACTCCCTTTTGTATATTGTAGAACATTTACAGAATTCAAATTGGATAAAAACAGTATAGTTATTAAAACTTTCTTGTAGTATCCTAGCAACTGTTTTGCTGTCTTGAAGACAAGTTCTTTAGCTAAAGAAAGAGTGTGAAATAGAATTGTCAGAACTGTAAAGTATTCATGTTGGAATCTGGATGTGAGAATTTAAAGACATTCTGGATTAAAATTCCAATAAATTCCGTAATTTTATTTTTTTCCTGGTAGCCAGCTCCCTAGTGTCTATTCTTCAAGTGCTATTTAACATTCTCAGCAACTGAGTAGTGGTATGAAAATCAGAATCAGTTGCATGAACTATTTAAGGTTCTTTTGTTTTTTGCTTTATTTTCCCATCCCATCCCATCCCATCCCAATCTTCAGATTCTTTATATTTTCTTTGTTGTCACTCTTGGGATAATTGTGTGTATGACATAATAGTGATATGCTTTAGATGCAATTCCAGTACACAGTACACACTCCCAACTGGTTTATTAAATCAGTATCTGCAATATATATGAAGTTTATCAGTTTATGGTTTTTGATTGCCATCCAAATCATTATTACAAACCCAGAGAAGCAGGAGGACCTATGTGTCTTTACATGCATGTTTGTGTGTGTGTGCGCACACACACACACAGACATATTAATAGGGCTCAACTCTATAATGCTAAGCCTAACTAAGTAGCTAGAGTATCATCAATTTCAAGTTATTGTTATCTATTCTGTGTGTGTCAGTTTTGCTACAAAAATAAGTATTTCAGTAGCAACCATAATAACCACATACAACACAAACAAGTCTTCAGAATTGGTTTTGTTTTTGTTCTGTTTCCTTTTCTTCAGATGTTCACATGTTTGTACCTCTGAAACAGAAGTATTGACATGAGCCTAGGCATGAGAACAGTCTTTCATATCTCTATAGGGATTTCCCATTGAGACTTGGAAGGAGTTAATAGAAGAAAACAAAACTTTGTTTCCTTAAATCAACATTCTTCCAGGAAGTACCAGGGACCACAGAACTCATGCAAGAGAGATGGCTAAGACAGGCAATCAGGGGGAGGAAAATGTTCTCTATTTTGCCTCCTCTTTTTCTCTGTAGGCAATTTGTACAGCCAGAATGCTTAAGAGTCTAGCAAATTACTTGTCTCGGCAAAGAAATGAGTCTTATGACCTTTCCTGTATTCCAGACACTCACGAGGATGAATTGCTCCCTAAGTAATAATCTGTTTAAAAGCTGGTTTTGAATTATTTGTGCTTATATGACGTGATGAAAAGAAAATTACACTGTGACAGAAATCTTTAACCTGTCTTTCATCATCGGGTGTATCCACCACTCATGGTCATTCAAGAAATTTGTGTTTGTGTGTTTGGAAATATATTAGTGAATCTAGTAGATTGCTTTTTAGCAAGCATAGATATAATCCTGGACTTTGAAAAACAATCTTCTATTTCTAGTTACCAGTGTTACTACTCATGAACTGGGTTTAGCCTTCACCAATTTATCTGTTTTTCTTCCCTTTAAGACAGTGCAAGAGATGTGCAAAATATTCCCTCAGACAACTTGTTACTACAATATGTTTTTATGTTAAGAGTTTGTTGTTTGCTTGGAAAGGAAGCATTCACTGTTATTTGTCCTAAATTTACTGCTAGAAAATCTGTTGCAGGTCCCCAAGTTCTAATACGCTGGGTGAATAAAAGAATAATTTATGTCTCAGACTACCTTTCTAATGGTTTAGATCACATTAGGAAGGTTGATCAAATCCATTCTCCCAATTGTCATATTTTCAACCCCAAGTTGTAGCTTCAGCTTAAACCTCATCAGAGTTTCTTCACAAAGTGACATTTTTCAATGAGCATTGACGGTAATCTGCAAGTCTCTTTCCTTGTTGTTCTTCTTCCTGGTGTAGCTGCTGCCCATTTTTATGAAGTACAAATGTGTTTATTTGGTCCAAATTATTTTAGCTGTTGATTTGTAGTGTCCATACAGCATCCTTCAGCCGGAGCTTTACAAAAACCAGTAATTAGCTGCTGCTACTGAACTCCTGCTCTTAATTTCAAAAGATAAAAGACATGAGACACAAAGGAAATAATTTGGAAGGAGGAGGGGGGAACAAAATACAGCAATACTGTTTTTGTTTTTGTTTTCACTTGCCAGATGATTAGAAATTTGGATATCCTGGTCTGATTGTCCAGTTTGCATTGTGTCTGTTCCCTAATGGGAGTTTACCTGTTCCTCAGTCTTTTAATGACTTTTCCTACCCCCCCGTCCAATTGTTCTCAGTCTCTTCTCTGTCACTCTCTCATCCTCTTTTTCCTTATACTTGAAAAATTTCTTAATCTACATCTTCCTTCCCTTCAGGACATAAAGGTTCCTGTGATACCCCTCTAGAGATAGTTGTGGGTAGATGGAGCCTTTGCAGAAGATGGAGTGTTTATCCTACTTCTCCCTTCCCTTAAGGACAAGTCAGGATTTCTGTCTGTGTGTCTGTGTGTATTTATTGATTTATGCAATTTATATGGCAACCCAACTTGCAAATTGTCTCGCTGGTGCAGCTAATGTAGGATTAAAAACACCAAAACCATTTACTATATGGGCTCAGCCTAGGTCCTGGCCTACTGCCTTGGGGGGAAAAACAAGTATGTAAAGCGGAGTCCTTGGTGCTTTCTGAGCCTGAGGCTCAGAGAGCACCAAGGACTCCACAGTTCAACCCTGAGCTACAAATATTCTCTTCAATAGTTTGTAAAGTGTTCCAGAAGGCCAACAGAGTTGAGGCCATTCAAGTTTTGGAAAGAGTGGGGAAGTATGCTGTTCCAAAGAGCAGGCACTACACAGAGAAGCCACACCTCCAATACATTGTTTTGTAGAGAGATCCCAAAGCATACCCATTCTGTCAGACCTGGTGGGATGGGCAGACATAATTGGAGATAGGCAGCCCCACAAATAACCCAGTCCTATGCCTTGAAGGGCAGTTTGCAAAGCAGTGGTGTTACAGGGATGTACTATGGTATGTCCAGAATGGCCTGCACCTTGCATCTTGGACTAGTAGCTTTAGGGATCTCTAGTTATATGGCTCTTCAAAATAATGAAGCAATAGTCTGTGTCAGTTCTGTTCTCATACATTTGACGACTCAGCCCTTTATATAACTAACACTAATAATTTACTTAGATGGTAACAATCATATAATTGTTGTGAGATCATTTTGCTGTGGTATATAGGATGTTTTGTGTGTCTGTGTGCAAGCGCACCTGGGGGGAAGAAGAACCAGATGCTATTGGAGCCATACTGATCATATTAATATAAATTACTTATTAACAGGAGCATTCCTTCATTGTTATTGATGCTTTGTGGAAAACATCTTCAGAATTGTAGTTCCTTGACTGGGTTCATAGAAGTACCATTTAATCTTTCTCCTTTGACTTCTGTTTCTCTTAATATTGGCAACGGAAGACTCAAGATGCAGTCAAAGATTTCATTTGCCCACAATATATAATCTTCACTTTTACAGCCATGGTTTTTATCTGAAATTAACCATCAAGAGCCTAGGCATTGCTGAATAATTTTTTTTTTGTTGTAATAGTACTTTTGTTTTATATGTTAAAACATTGGCCATGGAAACAAATGCACACATGCTTAAATTATAATATGTAAAGTAAGCAATCACTTTGGTTTTCCTGTTCAATTCTACATGGAAATGATGACTGTAAACAAATCATTTTTCTTTCTGTACTCTGTTTCTTTCACCTGTAATGCTGAAGGGGTATGCTTTTGTCTAAACTACAGTTACAGATTTGTCGTTGTTCTTGTTGTTGTTTTGTTTCAGCAGTTACCACCACCATCTTGCTATTTACAAAATGCTTTAAGGGTCATTTCAAAAGCAGGGTGTACATTTTAATATATATAATTGGAAATACACACACACCCCTTTGAAGATTTTTTTTTCTTTTTCTTTCCACTTCATAATATTACTCTGCAGAGCTAATGAGCTATCCAGGAATAATTTAAAGGAAAATATAAGATATTCCACGGTGAATAAAATAATAGTAATTGATTAATATTAATTTAAACAAAGTAACAACTGCTTTGCAATTAATTACAAAAAATAATTACAAAAGTGATGTGTTATAGCATGCATTGTCTTTGCTTACAACTATTTGGAATATCAATAATTTGCATTATCCCATTAAATTAAAGTTATTAAAAGTACCAGTAAAAAGTTTTAGTAGTTACAAGTTTCTACAGATCTAGTCATTTCAGTGAAAGAAAGAAAATTTCTATTCTGCAGATTTTCTTTAAATCATCAACTATATGCATTGCTAAGATAGGAACTCTTTGAAACTTGGTTTCTGTTTAATCTACAAATTAGATTCAAAGGAATGAAATATTAGCATTTCTATCAATAAATTTGAATAGAACTAGATTAGTTTGAACTAATGGAAGAATAAAATAGTGACATTCTCACATTAAGCATGATGATTTCATATATTATATTATATATTTCCCTTTATTTTATGAATAGTAGAACTTTTATGAGCAGTAATTCAGAAAAATGAGAGCACATATTAATGGAATTATCTTCACTGCCTTCACAAATATTACTTCTGACATAGCTTTTTTTCCCCCCCTCATAAGTCCAGATCTGGTTTCTGAATTACCATATTTTTCCTCAGTTTCAGCTCAAAGTCTTAAAAGCAATCTTGATTCCATGGAACACCAGATACGGCGTTTGGAAAACGATATTAAGAAGTTCCCCAAAACAGAAGATCCTTATGATAAATTTGTTGAAAAAATGATCATATCCTTTGCATATTTACCATACTGTTGCTTGCTTGCTAGTCAGATATGTGAATTATGTCCTGCTTATAATGCTAAGTAACATTACATATAATAGCTTTTGAATGAAAGAATTCTCTCTTTGATCAGAAAGTGTTTGTTTGCTTGTTTTTTAACAAGGGTCAGATAGAGATGTGATGTGTCCCCTGGTCCCAGCGCTTCCCATATCAAAGCCTGGGAAAATGACAGTTGCAAAGGAATCTCTACCTCCTCTCTCTGATTATTCTAGTTACAGTACTGACTATATGGATTGATTTATCCCCTGCATTAATCAGAGTGATGTTATTTCAGTCATTTTCTCACCAGGGTAGCTGAGCCTGTGCTGCACAGTAGTGAAAATGGCAACTTCATTTGGCTACTTCTGGCAGTCTTAAGATGAAGCCTGGAACATCTGTGTCCTTTGTCCGTTCTGAAATAAATAAGGTAAGAAAACTTCTCACCTTCATTATAAATGCTCTATTTTTGGAGTAAGGCATGAAATGGACAGATCTGCTGACAATACCAAATTGTTTAGAGTGGTTAGACAAAAAGGCATAATGAAAAGCACCAGACGGATCTCTCCAACTGAGGAAGCAAATATAAAGTGACACGGGTTCATACTCCCTATTTATTGATTTATTGATTTTTTTATTCATATTTGTGTGTAAGCTAAAGAGATTTGAGCTGTAGGTGACTGAACAAGAAAAAGATGTTTTAAGTGGTGATGGATACCTTAATGAAAGTCCTGTAGTTTCAACTTTCTTATGTCCTGCAAGGTTGGTTAGGCAAATGTTTTGATGTGCATGTGATTGCGTTAATCTGCAACAGTGTGTACAGGCATGTGTGTTTTACACCAGATCTCAATCTGGTAAGAATGATGAGTGGTAAATTAGAAACTGGCAAAAAGGGGCATTTGTACATAACACAAGGATTCATGTATGTGAATTACCTTTAAAAAAAATTGTGTATTAGTTGTTTGCCATGAGAGTTAAATAGAACCTCCATAGTTAGATCTATTTCTGACGGTCAGATACTAGACTGAAATAATTGTGCCCATTGGTGAGCATCCTGTTTATACCTGATCGCACATAGTTTCTTACTTCCTCACATAATGTAATTAACAAAGAGGAGAATATAGTAAGTGTCCTTATTAGCCCCACTAATGATGCCAAAGAGTTGGAAAACTTTTTAGTTCTGCAGAATTTTTCATTAAACCAGTGGGAAACAACATTAAAATAAAAAAAAAGTTGTGCACAAACGCAAAATGAACAGGCCCTGAGGTTTGCAGTTTAGAGTCTGTTTTAAGAAGATAACTGTAGATTGAATTAATTAATTGCTAGCAGCTATTGCAGGTATCAGATTACCTAGCATTCTAGAATAAAAAGTAATGACTAACAGACACAAACATGCATTCCCAAAAACATAAAGGGAGCCTCAGACCTGTCTTCCGCAAAATATGTCTTATCGTATCTGACTATTATCTTTTGTTCGCAAGATTCTATAGTGGGGCTGCAACAGTTTTAGTTTATTCTTCCTTTATGTTAGAGAGCATCATAGAAAGAAATGGTTCTGAGGATGTAATTTTTAAGTTCATTGATTCTTTGTTGACATCTGGGACAACTCAGAATATTTTCTATGGAACTCAGTAACTGTTATATGCAAGAGCACTCCAGTGCTGTGCACTGAAACTCAAGTATGGTTTACCAGCAGTACTTTGACACTTCTTCTCAGCTTTCCTACTTTAGAAAACTCATCCTTTAATAAGGCTTTTGCCAGAATGAGCTGAGATCTAGCTCTGATAATTTAAGAAAAGAAAGGCAATTTCAGAGACTCACAATAAAGTTGGCACTGATTTTTGTATTGTGCTTCATTTTCTGCAGGAGATTAAGGCACTTTAAAACAAAACTCCTCTGCATCTCATATCAGTTAATTACAGGTGATTGCTTGTTCTTAATTGTGACTGTCCACTTTGTGGCAAATGTGAGCATTTTTTTTAACTGTATCTTTTAAAGGAAAGATAGAGGACCTCAGGGTTATCACAGGACCAAACAGGTGAAACGATTTAAAACTGCAACTCTATAAACACCTTCTGAGAAAGAAGCTCCATTGAACTTGATAAGACTTGTTTATAAGTATGACTTACATGGCTTGTTGATTAATTTCCTAATAATTAGTTAACATAACAGCTGGATCTGATCAAAATCCAGTATCTTGTTGCCATAGCAGCAAACCAGATATCTTGCTCACAACCAAGAAAGGGTCACAACAGTGTTGTTCTACTTGTGCACCTCAGTAGCTGGTACTAAAAAACCTATTGTTTCTGATACTGAATACATAACCTGACTGTAGCAACTGAAACCTTATCTCCCATGTACTTGTTTAATCTCCTTTTCAACCTATTCATACTGGTGACCATCAAGTTCTGTAATACTTACTTTTAGCTGTCTTGAATCTCCTACTCCTTATCTTCATTAGATGACTCCAGGGTTTAATATCTCAGTCATTTCTACAAGTTTATATATCTATCACGTCCCAGCTTACTCACCTTGCTTCTAAGAGAAAGATCCACATGGCTGTTGACAATGAGTTGCCCTTTTCTATACCATTCCCAACTCAAAAATATCCTTTTGTCCAGGATTGCAGACAGTATTGAACTATGGCTGTAACATATACTTGACCAGCTATTATACTGACACTATTATATTTGAGTATTCTCCATGGTATCGCCAATGCACAGTATCACAGCTGAACTATCTTCCTTTTTTCCCTTGATCAGACATATGTATTGCTTTTGTGTTTCATAACAGTGATCTACCAGTGAGGTAATTATCTTTGACTTTTAGCTCATTTCCTCTCATTACTCTATTAGCAGAGAAAAGCTGGCATCGTAACTTATCAGTTGCATAGAAAGTCAAATATTTTGTGATTCCTACATAATTTTGTAATTAGTGATAAGAAAACATGTGGCATAAATGGTGCAAATTAGTACCGAAAGCCAAAGCTCTTCAATAAAGCAAGTATGCTGTTTTTGATTGTACTAATTTAACTGTTCTCTGGCTCCTGTAATTGGTAAGATTATGTATTTTTGGATAATAACATTAATAACTTAATGAAGGAACAAAAACATTTGGTATCTAATTTGAAGCACAAACTGTTAGGTTATTTTTAACCAAATGGATGATGGTAGAGGGAGAAGAATGGTTTCAGATAGCCTAAAAAAGCAATTGATGCCTCTTTTGCCTAATATATAGGAATCTAAAGGTTAATCCAAAGAAGAAATTGAATTTAACTCTAGAAAGTTTCTCTACCCACATAATGAGAAATAATTAAAAATGTATACCTATACTTTGTCACTTCCACCATATCTAAATTACTATTTTGAATTGTTTGTGATATAAGCATTATTTAAGCTATGGAAATGGAAAACTACTTACATGAGTGAGTTCGCATTACCTGCTAAGTCACATCAGATTTAAAAACAACGCCAAGGAACATCACAAAACAGTGTGAAATCCTAGGCAATAATACGTGCTAAAACTATATTATCTGTTATAAGAAACTATGGTGATCCAATTTCCGTTTCTTCCTGGTATTATGTACCCTTCCTGTTCATTCTACAAATATATATTTCTGTAAGCTATTTTAAACCACAAGCAGAAAATGGGCTCTGAGTTTGGGTGTGTGTGTGTGTGTGTGTGTGTGTGTGTGTGGTGTGTGTGTGTGTATGTATGTATGTATGTATATATGTGTATGTATGGTGTGTGTGTGTGTGTGTGTATTTCCATAAAGCACAATAATTATTGGCTCGTAACGAACTGTGTCTAGGTGCCATGCACCCCAAAGCACCTTTTTGGGAATCAAATCCAGAACACTGCACGGTCCTAGTTTCTCATAACTATGTCAGATCCCCCACTATGTACAAGTAGGGAGGGTTTAGAGGTCAAAACCCAAATAAGAATTAATATGCACACACGGCCCAAAGTGCTCCCATCAGCTGGCGAACTTGTGAACTTATTATTCCTTAGAAACAGGAAAACTTACCAGTCCCCTTCTCTGTAACAAACACTTCATCCTTGTCTTAATGCCAAAGACAAGACCATGTGTGTTTTCTTTTCTCTAAGAAATGGAGTTCTGAATACAAGAGTTCAGGAGATGGACAGATACTAGTGCTGTTCAGATGGATTAATACTAGAAATGTCCACCTGCGTAAAATAGATATTCTGCTGAAGAGTGCACAGCAGTACCTCGGGGTGGGGTGGGGAGGTCAGTGATAGCCATAAATGGGGAACCCTCCCTCTTACAAGAAGGTAATTGTATCACATGAGCTTAGAAAAGACTTTAGCAGAACTTAATTGCATTCGATCAAAAGGCTCCCTTCCTTCAGTGGAATAAGGGAACAGTTGATTTTCATCCAATCTGAATGAAAAGAACAGTATGAGGTATGTATGTATGTATGTATATATGTATGTATGTATAAGTTAAAGCATTTCCTTGGAATAAATGATGTACCTAGGATATCCATTTATGTTATTTTCCCCAGCTCTCTTTTTCCAGTGTTACAAAAAGTGTCTCTGTACAAATCCATCATGTGCATTTCTTACTTATTTATTTATTTTGCTTATATCCTCTGACAGTTCAAGGTGGCAATTATTAGGGTCATCCTGCCCCCCTTTATTTTATCCACATAGCAGTAGCTTTGTGAGGTAGGTGAGTCTAAGCTACAGTGGCTAGCTCAAAGTCATTTAGTGAGTTCCATAATTGAGTGGTGAATTAAACCTGGATCAACGCTCCAATTTATTTGTCTGTCTGTCCCCGTTGCTCTCTTTGGAGAAGACGTTGGCTGAGAAAATGCTCAGGTTTTAATGTTAGTAATAATGCAATGATGTAATCCTCATCTGTCTGCAAAGGAGAATGTGCTGTAGAGAAATGGCATCTCAGAATAGTTTAAGTGAATTATTTCTCTGGAAGGAGCTTTCAGGAAATCCCAGGTGTTGGTAGCTGATGTGGTGTAAATGTCATTAACGTTCTGCCAGCATTCTTTGTCAGTGTGCTAATGATGCCCTTGTGCAGGGAAGACTCAGACCTTCATACTAGTCAATCAGGATGAAGCAGCTCTTCCCCACCCTACCTGCTTGGTAGATGGATTTGTGCTTTCTTCCCACTCCAAGCTTGGAAATGAAACCAACATAGCAACCTTCAGTAAAAAGGCAAGGTACTTATTTCCACCAATGTAGACTCAACAAGATTAGCAAGGAATGTTTTGCGACTTTCCCCCTAAGTAAAATAAGAACACAGTCTCTCCCCAACGCTGCCCATCCCTCTTCACATACCAGCTGCAATCCCAACTTAAAAGTTCATTTGGAAAACCAGAGATTACGGATATGGATTAGTTTAAGGTTCACTTTTGAAAGCGTTAATAGATTATCCCATTCCTGCTGCACTGTTGTCATTGTGATATCAGTTGGATTCTGCAGTGAGCTGGTCAGAACAGCAGATCTTAGAGTCATGATGAAAAATGTGACCTTGCTGTATATTTTCCTCCCAAATATTTTTAAGATATTTTTTAAACAAACAGGTGCTTCCTGCAGGAAAGAAGCATGTACATCAAATCTGCAGATCTTTGCAGTTAGGAGATTGGTAAAATGTTAAAAAGAAGAGGAAAATTTTCTATAAGAATTGTCTTCCTGTAACCCCATTGAAGTCCTAGATTGGCTGGGGTGTTGGGGACAAAACATTATATTCATTTTAAATATGAACACACTGTACTTTACTGAAACATAGCTTTGGAGAAACCACAGGAGCTCAGCGGCAGAGCATTTCACTGTAATAATTACAATTTCACTGGACAGTGGCTGAAATCTAAAACTCTCCAAGCTCATATGATTCTGTTGTGATCCATCTTTCGCAACTGTAATCGCAAACAAAATAAACAGTGAGTATAAAAATGAATTTAGGTGAGATTTAATAATATAGTGGGAAGTTCTTACGAAGCTCATCACCCCCTTCTTTGCCTTTGTGCAACTCTGGAAACAGTGTAATTGTCTACTTAAATTAAAAGATACACAGTTCATCAGCTATGATTAAATATAATATCCAGTTGGGAATTCCTTCCCTTTCCCAGCAATTTTAGAGAGTCATACAAATTCTCTATATTCACCCTATATTATATTAGGTAGCTATGAAGCTAGTTATATATGCTATTCTAACTGTGGGTGTATGGAGGTAAAATGTCCTATCTGTTATTTTAATAATATGAAATTGTGTGTTTGTATGTGTACGTGTATATTTATATATAAATGTAAAACTACACTGCATGTACTCTGCCTTCAGTAACGAAGGTCTGATTAAAATATCAAAATAACACAAGGAACAGTATCAAAAGTTACCGTGGTATATTGGTTCTAGATTCAAGACTTTGTTCAGCCTTGGAAATTCACAGGTGACTTTGGGCAAACTTCCCACAGGAGTTTCCTTGAAGGACAAACTGAAGAAGGGAGTGTTACATGCACCAATCTGAGCTGGTGTGTCAGACAGAATATAAATCTAACATATAAAGTAAATGAACCAAAATATTTGTTACAAACGTTTGTTTTAAAACTGAGAGGTTGAGAAGGGTCATGCTCTTCAACAGGATGGCATTTAAAAAATATATGTAGATTTCTCACTTGAAAACAGCTCCACTCAGATCATACACACATGCACATATATACACATGAGCTCACTTTTGCCTTTGGCCATAGTCACACAATTCTAATAAAGAACAAAGTAAATCCTAAGGTTCTGAGATCTGCTCATCCATTCTGCAATACTGAAGTGTAAAATCTGGGCTACATACAATTCTGTCAATTCATAAATCTCTCTTGGTTACAGAGATGTTTTTTCTCCATGTCCCCCCTTTCTTTGTGTCATGAATACAACAAAGCACTCTGTGAGCAATGGGAACAACTATTGTGCAACATTCTTTAAAAGCACATCCCTACTTGCCAAGAAAACAGGTGAGAAACTGAGATTTTTGTTTTTGTTTTTAAAAAAACAGCAAAAACCTGACCCTTCCATTTGATGTTTCAGCTCAGAGGAAACTACAGATAAGAGATAGCAATAGCAATCTTAAAAATAGGTTCACACATATTCACAGGTATCAAAAGACCTGATGTACCTAATTGTTAACATGCACTTACATTCACCTGTATCATCTCTAGTTTTAACTGCAAAATTTATGCTACAAATGGATGAATTATAGTATATCCAGTTATATCATAGATTTTATTCAATAGCTGATTGACCCCTCACACTACCTTTCTCTTTCTACTTATATGTGTATTTACTCGACCTAGATTCTATACATACAAAACATGTACAAATTCTTCTGTGTAATTAAAAATTTAAGTAGGCTACAATATGTTTCTGTGTGTAAAGACAGACTAACTATAGCTTTTTCCTATAGAAGTGTGCTTACAAACTGAATCACACTGTTAGATGTGAGATTCTCTTGGATTAAATTATACCATTTCAATCTGAGACTGAATTGCACTCGACTTGCCAAATAAAACTAATTTTGTATTAATGGGATGAGAACTTGGTCATTTGGAAAGGAATGTAAAACAGAGCATCAGGTTATATATTCCATAAAGGATATATGTTGTACTTTTATTCCTGAATGCATATATGGCAGGAAGGATTTGAGTTCTCCTATCATGACTGATCAATATCTGTTGAGTCCCTTGTGCTCTCTGAGCTTGGTTGTTTGCTTGCAGATGTTTCATTCCACACTGAAGACATTTCCTAGTCTGGCAATGAAACATCTGCAAGAAAACAAGGCTCAGAGAGCACCAAGGACTCCACAGTTCAACCCTGAGCTACAAATATTCTCTTTGATTGATCAGTATCTACAATGATCTGCTTTACACATGTAATTAATCATGAGAAATCGTAGATTTCAGGACCAAGCTACATTTATACGGATAAAAAGGAATTGCAACAATTTTAGGATGAAAGCTTTTTTTACTATCTATATAAGCCTTGAGAAGGGAATTGTAGAAATTAGGTCATAGAAGTACTGTTTGGTTTCTTCATTGTCTTCTGTGGCAATTTAGATGGACGATCCGTCGCCTTAGCTTTGGGGCAGTCTGCTGCGCGGTGACCTGGTTTCCCACAGGTGATGCACTGTCCACGGGCAAAGCGTTGTTGCCTCTCGGCATCCCATCTAGAGCTTGATTGCAGCAAAGGTCCCTTTGTAGGGGTGGCAGGTTTATCTTCCTTGGTGGCCATCATAAAGGTGCTCTGGGCATGTACAGCTTTTCCAGCAAGGCAAATCCAATCATGTAATGAGTTCAGATTGTCTCGCCCAAGCGCCCAGCGCAAGACTTCGCGATTGAGGCCATCCTTAAATCTATCAATCAAGGTGGCCTCGGACCATTCAGGAACTTTGCCTGCCAAAACCTTGAATTCCAGAGCATAATCAGCAACAGCCTTCTGCCCTTGGACCAGTTCCTTAAGAGCGTCCTTAGCCCTTTCTTTAGCCAAGGGATCCTCAAAATAGCGCTTCAGCGCAGCCAAGAAGGTATCGAAAGTGCCCAGGGCTGGTGCTCCAATCTCCGACAACTGGACATACCAGTCAGCAGCCCTGCCCTTCAACCTCGTGGCCACCGCCGAGATCTTCTCTTCCTCTGAAGAAAAGAGGTGGCCATGCTTGCGCATATAACTGGCGGCGTTGGTGAGGAAGAAAGACAAGTTAGTGGGGTCTCCATCAAACTTCACCAGGAAGTCCCGGGGAGTTCCTCCAACATGTGGGACTCCCCCCGATGGACGAATTGGGGCCCCCACTACCGGAGTGGAGCCCTGCGGACCTGGTGGAAAGTCCCGTGGTTGGCTTCGTCTTTCTGCAGCCTGTGAGGGGGAAGTCGGGAGGCTGGGCGGCCCCGTTGCTCCGGGACCTCGGACGATTTTCACGAGGTCCCCAAATGCAGCCGACATAGAGTGCAGCACATGTTCCATGGACTCGATCTTGGATTCCAGGACCCTGATTCTGTCAGGTGTGGCAGAGTCCTCTAGCCCCGGTCCCTCAGGTTGCAGGCTCCCCGACACGTCTGGGTGCACCCCCCTCAGAATGTCGGGCCATCGCAGCTTCCACGTGGAGCGGGATGTCCCCGGCCGGGGGTCTGTCAGGGCATCCCATAAAAATTGTTCCTGCCCCGTCATGTCCTCCGCCGCTGGTTTCTTTGATCCCGGGCTAGAGCTGGAGTCCCCCGACTGGGGTGTGGGGTGGGTTGGGACGGGGCTCGGGTCCCTGCTCGGGAATGTCGACTCTGGAAGTTGTCCCGTCTCCTCCTCGAACTCCGTAGGATCCTTCCCCCCTTCTGCCATTGCTAGTTCCCCTTTTGCAAGAAAATTTCTCGGTAAAGAGTAGCGAGGTTGGTTTGAACAAAGATTCTCAGCTTTATGTAATGG
Organism: Candoia aspera; assembly: GCF_035149785.1. Classification (NCBI taxonomy): domain Eukaryota; kingdom Metazoa; phylum Chordata; class Lepidosauria; order Squamata; family Candoiidae; genus Candoia; species Candoia aspera. The sequence continues at coordinate 9,501,230 of NC_086164.1, forward strand.
TTGCCTTAATCCAAATAAAATGCTCAGACTCAAAATCACAGTTTAGGTTCTGGGTTTATTTAGAATAGAGTGCAAACAAGTAAAAAGCTGAGAATGAGAAAAGTGCGCCTAAACTCTAAATAGCGTCGTTTCAAACATCAGCACACACACCCCTCGCATCCAGTACAACCCCACATTCCCAGGTGCTCCTAATGAGCTCTGCTGATCAACGGGTAAAAAGACCTTGACATTTAAGAGATAGCCCAAACACATTCCTCCCTGGCACAGTCCGGCACGTCTCCCGTACAAGGGTTATGAGCGGCACCCTCCCAGCCAGGAACACGTATCAACACTTTGGCAAGCGAACCGTTACGATGCAGAAACATCGCAACGGTGAACATGACAGGGTTGCTCTCAACATGACCAAGCTTCTTGGAAAGTTTTTACCACCTTTAGCTATCTCTGACCAATTCTTTTCATAGCTATCCAGAAGTGATAAATTATCTGTGAGACCTCCCTGGCAGATTTGGAAGAGTCCTTATGCCAGCTCTGCGATGGGGAATCACTAGGGGTGGGAGAAGACCATCTAAGAGAAATAGGAGGAAATGAAGAGAGCTGCATTCACATCCATAAGGAACTTCATCCTCTTCCCTTAATACAGATTAACATGCAGTTTGTCAGCAGATGTGTTCACCAAACATTTCTGACCACAGTGTGACGCTTGTCAAGATGCTTGGCCAAAACATGTGGCAACGCTATTTTGTTTTCTTTTATGTTTCCATAGGTAGGACTTCATGAACCTCAGTGGTCTTGAAAAGAGAAAGAAAATGAGGGGAGAGTGTAATGAATAGCAGTGTATTATTACTCTGAGAGATTTAGTGTGGTACTTCAGGGATCCTATGTTGGCTCCACTTTATTTAAGAACCTTTCTGTGAGATCTCTAGGAAAAACTAAAGAGAATTTTAATTAAATTCACATATAATAAATGTGTCAGTAATGCAAACTATAGGGTGGGTAGAGCAATAATAGAGAGCCTAGGGAGACTTGAAACATGGGCAGGGAGTAATAAAATATGAGGTTGAAACTAAAAATTGCCTGCACAACCCCCAGAGCAAATTTTATGGAACACATAAATTTAATGAGGGAATACTTAAATGGTTGATGATGACAAAGCAGGGGCACAGCAGCTCACATGGGTGAACTGCAATTAAAATTAACTCCACATCTTGGCATCCAGAGGCTCCAAAAGTAGGGTAAATTATTATATTGTTATTGGGGATGTTCTTTATCATACCAAACTACATTAATTCCTAGCACTAATTGTATGATGGGTAACAATCGTAACTGAGAACTGTCAAATCACATGTGAAACTCTACTCAGAAGCAGACTAAATACTTTATTGAAGAAAATAGTATAAATAGTGGAGAAGAAAAACTGAGTACTGTTTGGCAAGGTTGAAGGAAGTAAGAGGAGAAGACAATGGATAAAATGGACTGGATTAAGAAAATTTCTGGAATGTCCTCGGAAGAGTTATAATTATTATTAAAGATAGGTCAAGATGGCCGTCATTTGAGGCCAGAGATTCAATTCAACTCAATAGCACATAGCTAATGAAATTAATCCATTCTACAGATATATTCTATGTATTTTGAATAAATGGTTGTGAGAATCTAGACAGAAAACATGCAACTGTTGTCTTGCTTCAAAACTGAACAAGGGACAGTGAACAACACTGTGCATTTGGATGCTACTTAAAGCCTCAAATAAACCTTTAATTTAGTGTTCTTTGCCCCTTTTCAGTGGAAAGAATTCACACACACACACATTGTTGTGCATATATAATAAGGAGCTTCCTTTGTTCCCATAGCTCAACTTGCAACAGAAGAGAAAGGGCATGCTAACAAATAAATCCCCCAGTAGCTTTTTCTGAAAGAAAGAGATACTTCCCTTTTTGATTGGTAAGTCATGAAACTGACACATGACATTATTTAATTAATAACATTTGCATACTCAAAGAGAAAGAGGTTATAGTTTTAATTCTTACTAGACTGGCATAAACAAAGCAATTCAGAGCCTGTTGGGCTCCCTGAAGCTTCATAAATATGCATCCAGCTGTTCTTTATTTCTCTGTGTCCCAAAGAAATTGTGATGCTGAATAGAATTAAGGCCTTTCCTTGATTTATACTTTGCAATGGCCAGTTTGCAGATCCTTGAAAGAAACACCTGAATTCCAAGAAAAGAAAGAATGGACAGGGAGAACTGAAACCAAATTCCTATGGATTGTATGGCTTCTTCATTTTGTCAGCCTGGAGCTGTAACTCCAAGTGAAATCAGTTCTGGATATATCCACACACACACACACACACACACACAAACATACCAAACCCCTGAGCTGGGTGTGTGAGAGAGAAGATAGACCCAACCTAGTACTAATTACATGAATAACTACCGATTCGTATCAGTTGCCTCTAGAATAAGGTCCCTTGTTCATAAATTTGATTCCTCATCTGCATTTGCAAACAAAGCACTTTCTGATCAGCACCTCTATGTACACATCTCACACATACACTTCTTCCTTCCTTCCAAGGAAAATTTATTTTGGAAAGGAAATTAGTGAGAGAAGGAGGGGAACAAAATTAAACAGAAGAATGGAAGGGAAGATGGAACTGGGAGAGAAGAAATGGTTCTCCTAAGTAGAGAATGAGTATCTGCAGAGAAGGGGAAAAGGGGGAGTAATCATTGCCTTCTGCCTCACTGAGGTGAGGCCCAGTAAAATAAGTACAGGAAAGATTCATCTATGCTTGGATATTTCTATAGACTGCACTGATAGAGAGTCAGAAGCAACCTGTTCAGAGGGAAATGGGTGGCGATAGAAATTTGAAAAATAAATAAATAACCTCTCATTCCATTTGTGATTATTCTCATCAAATAGCATCATTTTCTATTTCACAAATTTTATTTATTTATTTTATTTATTTATTTAATTTATATGCTGCCCCTATCCCTATAAAAGCGACTCTGGGCAGCTACAAATAAAAAAAATATAAAACCATTATAAAAAATAGAAAAAGTACAAAAACGGAAGATAAAAGAGGGAAACTAAAAGGCAGAGAGAGTGTCTTAAGCCACCAGCCACCCCCAGGACTGCCTGCCACTCTTGGATGGTAGGCAGAGCTAGTTGGCAGAGCCAGGTCGTGACACTCTTTCTGAAGGCCAGCAGAGTGGGGGCCAACCTCATCTTAGGGGGCAAGATGTTCCACAGGGCAGGGGCCATGGCAGAAAAGTCTTAAATATAAGGCATTTTCCCATCACGCTCGGAAGATCGTTATTGTGTGGTGGAAAAAAAAATTGTTTTCCTTTGAGGTAAATACACTAGGCTTAGCATATTTTTTAAAAATATATATATTTAAAAGAAATAATGGAAGATAAAATGTTTTTATGTTATTATTCCTGTTCTAATTGGGTAATGGTTTTCCTCTTTCCACTGCGGTATGCACATTTAAAATGAGTAAAACTAGTTTCCTTCTAAGATTATTCTCGTTTTGCATTAAATGGTTTTGTTGAGTTTTATGTTCTCTTCTAAAGTGCAGATAAAGCATTTCCTGTAATTAAAATGAAATAAAATAATATCATTTTCATGAAAGGGAATGGCTACTTTTAGATACTTTTAACCCCTAATGGATTTTTTTGAGTAAGTTAATTAGTATTTTCACTATGTGTGTTCAACTCAACAGATTGGGGGGGGGGGGGGTATTTATTTATTTTTAAGAATTATCATGGCCAAGAGGGCAGTTTTCAGAAGAAGGGAGAGCAATTGTTTGTGATGCTGTGAGTCTTTGTTATTTGCCTATATTATATTATGCATACTATAGTATAGTGTATAGTGTAGTGTGTAGTATAGTATCGTATTTGAACAAAACTGTGTATTGTTTCCTCTATGGCTTGAATCATGGTCTGTAAAAGGTCAATTAATGGCCCTGCTAAATTATTTGTACCTGCATTAGATTCTGTGGGGATGTTGTAGCACAAGAACAACGACAACAACAACAAACTAGTGTGTATAGTGTGTCCATGTAAATCAGACCTTAATGTGATACAAAATAAATCATTCTGATGTATCTCATAGTAGTGGGGTTATTTCTCACTGGGTTTCATGCTTCGTATCTCACAAGAGCCATGCTTAAAACATCCCGTGCCCATTTGTTTGAGTTAAAGGTTACTAGGACAGAGAAAGGTTATTGTTCCCATGGCAATTTTGTTCACTTGTTTTGTTCTGCATAATGGAACCTTCTGTTGGATCTTGCTGTTGGTTTAAGAATTAAGTATTAATCCAGGAAAAGATGTGTCTAGATTGTGCAGTGCATTTATTAGGAACAGGATTGGTGGTTTGAATAAGAAGGTTCTCACTTAAGTGCATATTCCTATCATTTCTGACAGAACTTAAATACTTCAAGGTTCCTCTAGATTTTGAACTAATATAGGGTAGAGCTGTATTAATAGGATAAGGCTCAGCATTATGTTTATAACCTGTTCTTTCTCTTCATCTTGACAGGTTAAGAGCTAAACTTTACCTACATTAAATATGCTTCAGCATTTAACATGAAGTTTTTTTTTTCCTTGAAAGAATGCAACTTTAAGCATCTGGAGAGAAATTATAATTACACTTACCAGGCCTTTCTTCCTCTGTACCATTCCCTGGGGTTGGCTTTAAGCTAAGGCCAAGTGGGTACTGGCTTAGGATGCCAAAGCTTAGGGGGTGCCAACTCCACCCCTCCTTCCAAATCATTTTAAAAATGCAGATCTTTGCATTGGCAAGAGGTGGCACCAGCAGTCAATATAGCCTAGAGGTGCCACATATCCTTGAGTGGGCACTGCCCCATCCCCAATAAAAATCAAACTTCTGGTTTCTATGCTCTAGAGGTATATGTAGAGAACTGAAGAGCCTCCAGATATTGGATTCAAACCCAGTCTGTCTTCAGTGTCCATCTCCCACGCTAACTATGCTGTTTGAAGGTTATGTGGAAGTAAGGTAGTCACTGAGTCAGTCTTTTGTCTACTCTACCTTCAAGGTCTGTAGGTGCCCACTCAAGGATATATGGCACCTCTAGGCTACATTGACTGATGGTGCCACCTCCTGCTAATGCAAAGATCTTTGTTAAAACAAAGGATTCTGGGTTATTAGTATCCTTTATACTGTATATCGCAGTGCTGGCTCAAAATGGGAAAAAATGTATTCATTAATATGATAGGATTCATGTCCTCTTTCAGTCAAAGCAATTATTATCAGCACTTCATTGTGCTTATATAAATCAAAGTTAGGCATTGTTTTCCATCGTGGATCTGTTGGACTTCTGGAAAGACCATCAGGAATTGTAATAGAAAAAAAAAAAAAACAGTGATATTACAGTTGGGTACTAATAACTGTTCCCATTCCCAACTTTTAGTTTCAGAAGCTATTAAAAAAAAAAAAAGTAGTACTAGCTATATTGCCAAAGAACAAGAGTCTCAACATGAAGTCATCACAAGTGCTGGCTAAGAATAGTGCATTAGCCCGAGGGCTGCAACAAATGAATGCTTTTCATGGCTGATACATGAGTTAGATAAAGAAAATGAAGAATAACACAGGATGCCGCTAAACCTAAATTTATTATATATATATATATATATATATATATATATATATATATTACTGCAAAACAGAACCATTTTGGGGGCCACTGAGTTCTCATTAACTGGAACACCAATATTTATTTTATTATTGGATTGATACGTAACTTATTTTCGAGATCATAGGAAACCCATTCCACTAAGACCTGTCCTCCCTCCCTCCCTCCCTTCCTTTGTTTTTCTTTTTCTTTTCTTTTCTTTTCTTTTCTTGCTTGCAGAATCCTTCCTTTGTCTGATAGAAAGACCCTTGTGGTAGGATAGACAGACCTGGCTCCCTCTTTTCCTGCTGCCTCCTTTTTCCAGGACTGTCTTCTTTGACCAAGCCTTGCCTCCTTGCTACTCCTGTCCTGTTCGGCGGTGCCTCAGAGACAGCACCTCCCTCAGAGCATGAGAATAGGTGGTGCTACTCAACAGGAGCAGAGGTGTTACATAGGCATACTGAGGCATGCCCAACTGCCAGCACCACTGCATTCTGGACTGCTTGAAGCTTCCAAGAGGTCTTCAAAGGCAGCCCCATATAGAGTGCATTGCAATATTGTAATCAAGCCATGAGGATTCCTGATCTAGGGAAGGGTGCAACTGATACATCAGATGGAGTTGGGCAAAAGCCTTCCTGGCCACATTAACCACCTGCTCATCAAACAGGAGCTGTGAGTCCAGGATGGCCCCTAGTTTGTACACCACTATTGAATGGGAAAGTGCAATATATCTTGTTGCAAGTCACAGAAAATGACTTGGAGGACTACTAGTTAGATACCTGAGCTATAGAATATATAGATATATTATATCCTACTTTAAGGCCCCTAATAATGACATTATTAGGAAATTGACAAATTATACACGGGGAGCCCGCCCATCCACGTTACGAACATCAGCTTTGACCTTGAGTGTCGCTGCAGCAGAGTACGCCACTCCAGTCTGGAGTGCGTCTACACATGCGAAACAAGTTGACATCGCTGAAAATGAAGCAGTACGAACAGTGACAGGATGTCTTAAACCTACACCAATTGAGAAAATGTACCCCCTTGTTGGTATTGCACCACCGGAGATCAGGAGAGAAGTAGCAGCAGATGCTGAGGGAACAAAACAAGAGAATGATCCTGGCACCCTCTGGATGGGTGTGAGCCTCAAACTCGTCGACTAAAACCTAGGAAGTGTTTCATGGCAAGAATAAACACTCTTGAGGGCACGCAAGAGCAAAGCCAAATTGGAAGAGGGGGGAGAGAAATCACTGACCAAGGAAGAGTCCCAGAGGAGAACGTGGCTGAGGGATTTGACCTCTCCTGTGTTATTTGGACGACTCTGAATAGGTGGAGTGTTGGAGTGCCTAAGTGAAAGACAAATATGCTAAAATGGGGACAATAACATGGTATGTGAATGTGGAAAGATACAGAATTTGGCCCACCTGCCGATTATTACTAGTATGCACTGAAACTGACTTGTTTTGGGCGAATGACAAAGCCAAGAAGGTGGTGTCATATTGGCAGCTTAAGGTTTGATCTGGATACGAAGGTCCCTCAGCAGCACTTTGATCAAGTGGCTGCTGTTAAAGTTTTTCAAACATTATAATCTATCTGCTCTTTTTCCAGAACATTTTGAATTGTTTTCTAGGAAAGAACCTGTAAGTGTGTATTTCAAGAATGTGCTTAATATCTATACCGAGTCTAGAATCTATACGAAGGGGGTGGGGCGAGTGTTAGGTAGCACACACATCTGACACCATAAATCAATCTTTGTTCATTAGATCAAAAGGAAATGGAGAACCACTTCTAAAAGGAGACCCAAAACAGCACATATTTCTCTAAGAAAAATTTAGAGCTTGCTTACACAATAGCATAATTGTGCATTTCGGTGTTAGCCTAATAGACTCATTATTGGCATAACTTCATTGCACATGCTGCAAATGCAAAAAAGATTCAATGTTAAAAAAATGTTTGCTATTGTGTTTTGCTTAGCATCTGTATGTACATAACAGATCAATCCGATGTTTTCACATCTTCAGCAATGCATCCTTCCTTCAGTCAGTGTTACGTTTAACCCAATTTAATGTGCTACCGATGTGTATTTTCATCATAGTATTTATTTCAAGGTTTCCTGGTCTTCCTGGTTGAAAACCATTGTTGACTCACAATGCAACCTTATCAAAAGATCGTATTTTGCTTCAAAGTGTAACAATACTGTGCAATAACATCTAGTACTTCATATACCTTTAAATGAACTTGATTGGAAGAGCAAATGTTTTGCATGTATAAGGCTCCACTCACAGGCATTTTGTTAAAAATCATCTTTGGTAGCTGAGTTTAAGAAAAAAACAATATGTCCTTACAGGATAAAAACTGCTGGTGATAATATTCAATCCATCGAAGTTTTTTGATTAGCCCTTAGGCCATATCATGTGATAATATTGTCTTTGGCAGATTATTTTTCCAACTCACTTCTATAACATTTGGAAGTAACATCCTAGAAACTGAGGGTGCTTGTGCAAGAGCATGGTCTCCCGAGCTCATTAAGTTTCCCCCATTTTTCTATTCTATAATTATTTGGTTTCCCTGTCATGATCCATGGTGGTCTTTGGAAGGTTGGAAAAAGCAATCGCAGACAAAGAAAACATATCATTTTAGGGCAATATTGTGCAAATTGTTTTTCATCTTCCTTCTTCTCCCTGTTTTATGGACCTGATGCTACAAAGAAGCTCGGGAGATTTGGCTGTAACGCTACCAAAGCAAAAGGCAACACTTATTGTCAGGTTTAGTGTCAGTTTTGCTCCCTTGGCCACAAAGGAAGGCAACAGCTATTCTCCCTAATTTGAGTCCCCAAACAAATGCTTAATTGTTTGGTTGTAGATCTTTTTTTTTCCTATTCTGCTGGCTCCAAAAGTTCTTCACTTTGAATGAGCTTAGGGGTGGGAAGAGAGACAGGAGACAGACATAAAAAAGGAATCCATCAAGAAAAAAAATATATAGTACATGAGAAAATCAATGTTGTCTTAATAAGAATGGTTAGAGACACAATTTGTCCTCTTCCTTTAATTATTTGGTTTGGGGCTAGATTCTCATAGATTTAGTAAACAATAGGTGGTATGATTTTTCACAGTGTTGTTCACAATGTTTATATTTAATTATTGTGGAAGCAATATGCAAACTTAAGTCACAAACCACATATATATTTGCCTTGCTTGTTTTACCTGTGTATCCGTTTCAGTCTTGAACTTTTTCATAGTTGTTGCAGCCGATTTTTTTTTTTAACTTAATTTATTCCCCAGGGAAGATATGCTAGACAACTCTTATTCTTACAATATTCCTGATTTTATGATTTTTGTTGTTGTTGTTTTTGTTGCTATGCCCAGAGTTATTTGTGTATGGATGGAGATTTCTGTTAATTGTATTTGTCACTAATTTTGAGGAAAATACGAATTTCAAACACTGCTACAGTGTTCTATGTTTAGAACTGAAACACATAATCTAGATTTTTATAATTTGAAGTCAGATTTAATAGAACAAGTTGGATATCCAGGCTAAATATCTCAACAATTTATAAATGGCAAAATAACAATACTCATGATCACTTGCAAATTGCTGCCAATAAAGTTATTATTATTTATTACTTTATATTGGTTGTGGACGCCCACTCCAGTTGTCTCTGGGTGGTTTACAAAATCTAAAGTTAGAAAACTATTAAGATGCAATGTTGATGATAAACCCAACCCTGGTATCATTTATTATTGTGGTTTTGTTATTTTTAGATTTAAATATGGGGGAATAGTTGATGTATTTGTATAAAGAACTGAGGAACCACAACTTTACAGGGAATAGTCAATGAAGGAAAACCAGTTTGGTGTTGTGGTTAAGGCATCAGGCTAGAAACTGGAAGACCATGAGTTCTAGTCCCACCTTAGGCACAAAGCCAGCTGGGTGACCTTGGACCAGTCACTCCCTCTCAGCCCTAGGAAGGAGGCAACGGCAAACCACTTCTGAAAAGCCTTGCCAAGAAAACTTCAGGGACTTGTCCAGGCAATCACCAGGAGTCAACAGTAACTCAAAGGCACCAAAAAAAAAAAAAGAAAAAAAAGTTAGTGAAACATTTTAAGATACATAATTTTTTAAAAAGCCCATCCTGGTTTTATTGTAGATAATAAGAGATATTTTCTTTATTAAGAGATTTAAAAGATTCTTGGAACTGATTTTAAAAATAAATAAATAATTGCACATGGAATCTATAGGCATAGGGATAACAGTATTTTGGATAAATTAAATGCTGGTCTGTTTCAAGGTATTACCATTTGGTGTTTTTGAGGCTAAATGTCTAGCTTGTAAGAGCTCATAGTTTTTTGTTTGGGGTTTTTAATCCAAACAATTACAGATTCAATTCTCGGGCTTCCAAGTGGGCCTTTAACAACTGAACTTTAGACCAGCAGTCACTGTCAAAGCAATTTGACTTCCCTAACCAATAATCTACCCATTATAAGGCAGCATATGATATCTTGTCTAGCTCACAATAGGGATCTTCAGTAAGCTGTTATAGGTGAAGACAAAACTGCATTCCTATTTCTGCTTAACAGGAATTTAGTTACCAGCCGTCTTGGTAATACCGCGAAGAGGGTCTTTTTGATGTTCAATTAAAACTGTTTCATGGTCCTGTTTCCTGATTTCCTTAAAACAGATACTTTACCTTTAAACCAACAAAAATGTCATGAATGCAAACAATAAGCTTTGTTACTTGGTTTGAAGAGGCTTAAGGAATGCTATTTGTCTTTTCCCCCTGGAGTTGATGACATCAACAATACAAGCTTTGTTTTTTACCTGCTTCTTCCCACAAGAAATGTGCTATCTCTTCCTTTTGAAATGTTTTAATGCGACTAATCCAAGCCTTGGTAGCATAAACATGGCAGCAATAACTGCTTAAACTGGAGTTCATTTTTATTTTCTTTCTTGAACGATGCTGCGTTGCCATATCCGACTTTACCATATTACAGAAACGGAAAAGATCCTTTGGTGATGAAAAGCAATTCTAAAATAAACAAATCCTAGGCTTACACAACCAGTCTCTATTCTCTCATACTGCCGTGCTGATTGTCAAAAGGTCAGCAGCCTCTTACATTAAATGGTTTTATGCAGACCTTTCTCGGAAACTTCAAATATTAGAGATGTAATTTATTGTTGAAGTGCCTTTATTTCAACTCTTCCAGTTCCTTTTTCAATTTTTTCCCTTGCTATGCGTGGGAGGCGTTATATATACATAATCTATTCAATTCAGTCTCTATCCTCTCGTAATATTCAAAATCTTACTTGATTATATGGAGAAATAAGGAAAATAGAGTACATGGATAATGGGCAGCTTACATAGACTGTTTTCCAGACAACCAGATAGTTTTTACTGTCCTTTTGCCTTATGCTGAAAAGCTTTTTTTTTTCTTTTTGGCAAGGTATCAAGAAAGAGAATGGGAGAGAAAATTTATCCTATGCCACTGTATTGTTCTCAAAGAGCAATAGGATAAATTCCAGCATATTAGGGATATTATCAGAAAGATGGGAAGATTGCTAGAGCATAAGCATCATGCTCTGTGTAATAATAGTTTCCAGTTTCAGTATAACTTTATGTGATTGAATTCCCAGTGGTGGGGGAATGCTTCTGGGAGTTCTTGGTACATGAAATATAATACATTTCTGCTTGTTTGAGTGTTTCCCTCATCCATCAGTATGTCAGAAGACAAGATGGAAAACTGGGTCCTGCTTTCAATCGTCCACAACTGATGTGTTTAGTGCATGTAATCTGCATCGTTATCAAAATGTACATGCCTCTGTATTTCAGCAGTCTTTTATTCTTCCAAGTTGATGTATTTGTATAAAGAGCTGAGGAACCACAACTTTTCAGCCCACTAGACTTAACTAAGTAAAAGTAATTGAAGTCAGGAACAGAAAAACAAACCTTGACATTCCTCTTGGCTACAGCCAATCTCTTAAGAACAAAGGAATTTTCTCAATTTTGACAAACGGATGTTTGCATTCTCACAAAATGAATAGTTTCACTAGACACTGAATAACAGCTTTAGAGCTTAAAAAATCCACTAAGTATTTTTTTTTTCCCTTTAGATTACAGTATAAGATACAGTGTTAGACAAATTCTCAAGAAGAGTGTCTGGACTGTTAATTTAAGTACGGCTCAGACACGATATTGTGGAGAGCATAATTTCACTCATTTTGAATCAAAATGGGGAAAAATGGGGACTCGGGGACTCCACTCAGAGTCCCTCTGGTGGGAGGAGATGGGAGGTGACAAATTTGATAGATAGATAGATAGATAGATAGATAGATAGATAGATAGATAGATAGATAGATAAAATAGAGGAATATAACCATGTCCATTGCTTGGTTTTGAATATAACTTGATCTTCAAATTGCTCAGAATCCATTAAACACAAATCCAAATTTAATAAAAAGTGTTTATCTTTTGAAAATCTACCAATAGTTCATTTACATTAACCCAACATGACAAATCAGTTGACTTCATGAATTCTAAAAATATGTAAACAAGATTTTACTTGAGAAATAAAAATAAATGCTCTTGTGATCTAGAATGATTTTAGACTGTTTATGTGTCTGTCATAAGCAAATTATGTTGCCCTTCTGCCTGTCTTTGCATAAAGTCAAGACCCTGGGTTATAATTTCTTTGATACCTTTGCAGGATAAGATGAAGCTGTTCTACTTATTCCAAGCAGACTTGAAGTCTACTGCAAGATGAAATAACACTCGGCCTGCAGATTTGTACCCCCATGTTATTAAATAAAGAAAATTGTACTATTATAACCATGTTTTTCTCCATTGGGAAAATTGGATCATTATCCTTCTTAGTGGCTGATTTATATCAATGCAATGTGACAATTAAGTAATTGTGATTTTTTTTCCATCACTGAGCTGTTATTCTAATGTCTTGATGCTAATGTGTAAAGTTATTATTAGATTTCAGACAGAATATTTCTAAAAATAAATGTGGTATAATTAGTGTCATGCATCAGTTTTGTTAGCTTCTTTAACTGTTTGGGAGAACCAGTTTGGTCTTGTGTAGCACTGTTGTAACACATCACCTGAAACAGATGCTCAGAGATCACACCAGCAGTGGAACCAACCAGCAAAGAATGTTGCTGCAAGTAACCTTGAATGATGTTTAAGATGGTACCCAAATCACAGGGAATTGGAAATCCAAGTGATGTTGTCCTGCAGATATATTGCACAGACTTTCTATTAATATTTCACTGTAAAGTTACATAAAGCCTGTGAGCATAAGATTTTGCACTTTCTTATTCAGATTCCTCCTCTCTTTTACACTGATAGACCCAGACACATGTTGCTTCTAATACTGATTGACATGTTCATGCAAGTCAGAAGTGCTCCATCAATAGACTGAACATTTGATAACAATCAGCCCATGGTGCTGAAGTCTTTTACATTGCAGTGACTTTCCACTGCCAACTATGGAAATCAAATTTCTGTGAGTTTACATGGAATTGTCACAATCACTGCTGATCAGATAGCTCCATTTGTCTGGGTCATCATTGTATGTATGAATGATTATGTGAACCTGACTACTCATCAAGTCAAAACCTGATGATTTGAGAAATGCAAAGCCATGTTAAGCATGAAGTGTCTTAACTGACTTTTGGGATTACAGTCTGTGTGCAAATATCTGAGTAGCATTGGATGTCCCAGTTGTTACTGTCTGCAATGTTTCATGCTCCTTGAAATCTACGAAGTTCAGGAGCAGCAGCAGCTTCTTTGATTGGAGACCTCCAGTCTTACTGAAAACTGGTTTTCGTAACTAACCAACTGCGGATCAAATTGTTTTGAGTGGATCAAATTATATTCCTGATCACTCATGTGGCATTTATTGTTTTTGTGTTTTTTCCCATTCACGTGTTATGGAACTATACCACGTTGGGGAGTGAAATTAAAGGTTTCTTCCCTAGCTTCAGTAAATCCATTGGCAGCTTTCCAGTTTAGGTTGGCATTAGCATTGACATTGCATTATAATATCAGAGTGCTTACTCTGAATCTACTAGCTAATTTTTGCTTGCTATCTAGCAACATTTGGCATGTGGCAGCCCAGCAAGCTATATGTGAAGATATTTGCTTTGTAAAAATGAATGTTGATTATGGAGTAAGATCTACTAATTGATATCTTTTGGGGATTTTGGGTGAAAAAGTGCATTACTTGCTTCTAATATGCCAGTCAAATTCTTCTCATGAGGAGAGATCTAAAATGGCTTTTTTGAGACATAGGAAAGAATTTGACAGAGCAGGTGAACCTTATTTCCTTTTATATAACTGACTCTAAACCAGTGGGAGTTCTTTTTTACAAGAAATTGGCCTGAGTTTGGGCCCAAGCAGTTTAGCAATCTACTGTTCTGCTTTCTTGTCTTTTTTTTTTTTTGCTTTTGAGCAAGCTCTCATCTGTCCTTTGTCACTGGGAGAGTTTTATGTCTCACTTTGCAGAAGAGTCAATAAGGAAACGAACAGTAGCAACAGTAAGCAATTTGTCACACTGAACAGGAGCATCAGGGGGATGCATCTAGATCAATTGGGAGCATCTTGCAGACCCTTTGTATTTCAGTTGCCGCCAGGTTTCCTTGCAAAACAAAAAATGTCCTGCAAAATTGTGTGTTAGAGGCAGGTCTCAGCCTTTGTCTAGAAATCTCAGTTCCATTGCCAAACCATTTCCCAACTGAAAAGTACCTGGACCAGTTTATGAAGTCTCTATTAACTCAGTTCAAAGGAATCTTTTGTTTAGTTTTCCAAAATGTTTCAAAAGTTTATTTTACCTTTCTGGGAGTTTTCATTCTTGTTTGCTATCACCACCAAGTGGCTTTTTGTTGTTGTTGTTGTTGTTGTTGTAAACCTTATAGTTGTAAAGAAAACTAGGACCACCAGTTGGAAATTTGGGAAATCTGGCAAAACCCTTGTGAAGGCCAAAATACTAGTGATGGGCAGCTTTATGCAGTACATACAAATGGGAAAAACGGGGAATGTACTATGGATAAAGCTATTATATACATTACATGAGGACAGTTGTTTTGGTCTGTGGTAGACAAAAATCAGCTCAACAGCTTCGTCTCACCATCAGCCTTAACTTGAGACTATATACTGAACAAGCCCACTTCCTTCATATCACAGTAGACACGATACATAATGGACACATAAATACCACATTTTGCAGGAAACTTACAAATCACCAAGCTGGCCCACTGGACAGAAATCCTCAGCCGATGGCATTAGACCAGTCAGTCTGACTGAACGACCTACTCAAAAGAGCAGAAGATAAAGTGATAAAAGTAAATGTTCCTCTGATTTAGCATTTCTCTTTGAACACACACACACAGACAGACACAGAGGGAGAGAGAGAAATTCCTCATTTCTGTTAGCCCAGATTATTTCTAGTATCTTTTTTGTTTGTTTGTTTGTTTTTAGAATTAATCTATATACTGGATTTTTTTTTTTAGTAGATTGGCCATGCAGTGTATTCTATCTTTGGACAAAAGTTGAGAAAAGGAAACATCTGGTTAGCCCTGCTAATCCAGACAAGAAGCAAAACTAGGAGTACTAGTTCTGTCTTTACTGTAAGGCTACATTAACAGAATGTCGCAAGACCAAAAGTATTTCTCCCCTCCTTTCCTTTTACTGTCTGGAAAACTAGGGAGGGTCCCTTCTGAAATGTTTCCCACGCCCGCCCTCCTTCTGTGGGCTGAGACATCTTTTACATACCAGTTGTCCAGTCTCTGGCTCTCCCTCCTGTATCCCAAGGTCATTCCCACAGACCATTACATATCTTTGAGCGATAGTAAGGCACTGGTTTAGCTCATAATATGGAAGCTTATCCTGAAATAATGATCTCCTAAAGTTTCAGAATTTTAGGGGGGAGGAGGGTTCTGATTAAGATCAACCACAGCTGACTAGGCTCATAAAACATGCCATCTCATAAATAACCATTTATAACGTAATGGCTCAAAATGAGAGTGGTTGTAGTGGTGTATAGCGGTCAAGATGCTAGACCAGGAAACAATGAGTTCACTGTTAGGCAGAAAACTTGGATGGGTGACTTTGGGGCATGTCTCTCTCTCTCTCTTACCCCAGCCTACCTCACAATGTTGTGAAGAAAATAGGAGGACGGTGAATTATGTATGCCATATTGAGTTGTACAACATAAAGGTAGGATATAAATCAAATAAGTTATGACTGGATTTGTAGAAGATGCGAAGCTGAAATTAAAGCAAGCACATCATTGCTTGGAGTGAGACGTTATCCCGATCCTTTTGTATGTTTCTGAGAGAGGTCCTTCAAAGCAGTAGTATGCATGCATATTGAACAGTATTATTTTTTTGAAAACATCTTTTCTCTCTCTATTTATGGTGTATTAATACATTGCTATTGTCAATGAAAGAGTAAAGTAGCCAAGGACACCTCCTGTACCAGTGGCCATTTTCCAGCTGTGTTTCATTTCATGGTTGCTATATAATCACATTCTCTCTTTTTTTAAAAGAAGAGAAATATTTTACCCACACTACTCTCTCTTTCATTCAGCAATGATACATTCCTTTTTACAAATAAGAAAAGGCTAGTGGAATTCCATTCCTATATTAGCTATTTTCACTTGGGGGGGGGGGGAAAGTCTGCACAAAATTGTGACTTTCCTCCATCCCTTTTCATCCAAGGCACCTCCAGGCTGTTAATAGCCACTCGGTATATATATATATTGATGTTTACTATCAAATGGACTTATAATTAACAAGGCATCAGTGCTCAATGACTATGAAAATGGAGGCTTGAAAATTGCAGTTCTGCCAGATTGTACAGTATTAGTCCTTGCGCTCTCTCCAAAGAAAAGAAATGCTTATATCCAGCAACTCTTTTTTCACCCACTCCTGTTCTTTCCCCCTTGTTCTTTCTAGCTAGAAAAGCAGATTGTTAGAATGGTGGAGGGCTTCTGTGGATCTCCACAAAGCCAGAAGGAAGTAAATGGTATTACAAAGTGACATTGCCTTCATTTAACAGTGCTGCCGCCACATTATTTTCCATTTCTGCCGAAGTGTGTCCAATTCATATTCATATCAGTGTGCAAAGGTGGTGGTGGGGGGGTGGAACGGAGCAAGGCGGATTCTTTGGAAAAAGCAGCTTCCCTAGAACATTACAGAGTGAAGGATGAAACTTCAAGTTTCTTTCACATGTCCTTTATAAATCAGTTATGTTGGCTGTTCTCTGAAAGCTATTCAGTCTCTTCTTTCCTCTTCATTTCTGTGTCAATTTATTCCATCAGGTTGGTCGGGATTCCTTTGTATTCCACACCGGCAAGAGAGAGCTGCTATTATGAAGGACATGACATACATCAACTCACATTTTTCCATTCTTACCTTTAACGTTGGTGCATTTACAGAGATTGCGCTTTTTCTTTCATACATTTCATTTAGAAATCAGAATAGTTTCTAGGGGCTTTCTTAAGTTTTCTGCCTTAAAAATTCTCCAAATATAAGGCAATGATTCTTCAGCACTGAGTTCATTCAACTCGGTCACGTGGAGAAGAAAACCAACGTTTGTTTTGTTTTAGGAAGGAGAGGAGCTTCTCTTCTGAAACTTGCCTCCAGTCAACTCTGAAATAGTTGCAGGAAGAAAGATCAAGGTTTTGGAGTCGAATATTGAATGTTATTGATGATTACTACGAGGGGAAATACTCCTGTATTTCTGAGTTAGAGGAGTTCTGCAAAGAGGGGGGAAAATCACCAAACAAGAGGGACTTCTGGCTGGCTACAAGAAACACTTGAAAACTATTATTTCTGTCCAAAGAGGCATTATAAAGTACTGACTGAAAGTGTGTCCAAAACTTGGTCTGCGTCCAAACCTTCGTACCTGTCATACTTACTATTTTCTTACTTTAAATTTGTGAACGACTGCTCATTAATAGTAAGGCTGCATACATATATACAGAAAGAATTCAGTTTAAAGAAGTTTTAGGTTGTATCTGTAGTCCTTTGAGGTCGTCCAGACAAGAAGCACAACAGAGAATACTAACTCTATCTTTATCGCAAGGTTACATTAACAGAATCTTGCAAGTCTGAAAATACCCCTCCTGTCCCTCCCCTTTACTCTCCCCAAAACCAGCAAGGGTCCTTTCTGAGACATTTTCTCTAGCCCTCCTGATTCGAATTCAAATTTTCTTTATCACACCGTTGTCTTGGCTGCGGCTCTTTCTCCTGTCTCCCAAGGTCATTCCATAGCATTTCAGTATCATCAAAATGTTCTGCCAATTTCTGTTCACTGAGAGATTCATGGAAACACAATTTGACCAAGGATGTGTAACCTTTGCACGCAACTGTAGATTGGGGTTGGGTAAGGGAGCTAAGAAAGGTATGATTTGTCTTCTCTGTGTCTAGACCTACTGAAGACTGAATACCCAGCGATTCATTCCAATGCTTTGTGCAACTCTGTTGGCTGGGGGAAAAAGTAGTTTGTGGGCCATAAGCAGTCTGTAGACCACTCTTCTCAATCTAGTGTGCATGTATTTTTGTATGTTTCTATCTGTACTGCAAATGGATTGATTTTTAATTCTTTCCCCATTTCAGGTGTATTTTTGTTAGAAATTATGGACCAAGGATCCACAAGAGAGCTTAAAGGAAAGTCAAGATGGAAGCTGTGACTACATGATCCAAGCCCTGTTCCTTTTTTTCACATGTGTCACGCATGATTATGGAGTTCCCCTGCCTTAGTGTAGGAGAAAACATGCATTGAGCAGCAGCATAAAACCACCACTTTAATAGCATCACGCAGGCTGCTATTTGCTAAAAAAATAAATGTTACTAATCCCTTTTTCCCCCATCTTTGGCATTAAAAGAATTAATGAAGCATTTATTGAATTTGGAGTAGAAGAATAAAAAGGTATGACTTAGTTATTCCCTGAATAAAATGTTAACCTTTATTTGCATTTGCTTTGTTCTTGACGTTTAACTTCTGTGTGAAATTGCTTCCTTCCACTTCAGGTGACAATTATGCAATTTGTAACTAAAATTGTTAGGAAGGTCAAGTAGATCTTGGGTTAATTTCAAGTCCTCTTCAGTTTTGTTTTGTTTTTTTAAGTACAGTATGTTCACTGTGCTGCAATCACAGCACTTAGAACAGTGTTATTTGTGTTCCCTGCTTAATTTTAGTTCATTAAAACACATACACACACAATAATATGCAAGCAAAAGCATAGGAGAAGTGTCAGCATACAGTCACTTCTGCTGACATACATATAGCAATTCTATAAGCTATTCCTCTACTTTTTTGTTTAAAACTTGCTAGGAGGTTTAGATTTTTACAACATTTTAAGTACATCCCTGTTTGGACTTTTCATATGACTTTCTCAGCATACTCTTGATGCAGCCACAGAATAGCCAAAGAGGCAGAACTTTATTGGATTGGGAGTTATGTAGCTTCTCAGAACTATATTTAGAATGTATGTGTCATGAGATTCCAAGGATGCCTTATGTTGATAATTTGGATTTATGGGGGTATATTCTGAGTGTAGGGACGCGGTGGCGCTGCGGGTTAAACCGCTGAGCTGTCGATCGGAAGGTCGGCGGTTCGAAACCGCGCGGCGGGGTGAGCTCCCGTTGTTAATCCCAGCTCCTGCACACCAAGCAGTTCGAAAACATGCAAATGTGAGTAGATTAATTGGTACCGCTTCGGCAGGAAGGTAACGGCGTTCCGTGAGTCATGCTGGCCACATGACCCGGAAGTGTCCTATGGACAACGCCGGCTCCAAGGCTTAGAAACGGAGATGAGCACCGCCCCCTAGAGTCGGACTCGACTGGACTTTACGTCAAGGGAAACCTTTACCTTTACCTATTCTGAGTGTAATTATCTGGATTGTGTGAGATCACTCACTTTTTTTTCTTTTTTTAAAAAGTGGGGTATTTTATGACTCCTCATTTGCTGAACCTAAAATATGGGAACACATCAGAATTATATCTTTGATTTCACAGAATATTTCCCCCCACAAGTGTTGTTCAGTGTCATTTTTGATGGGATATAATACTAACTATTTTCTCTGTTATTGCTTCAAAACTCCAGCATCCTAGCTGTTCACAGATTGATCAAGATAAGGAACTTGAGCAAACAGTGATTTCTTTCAACAACCCACTATTGTACATGAATGAACTTGAATCAAGCAAGTGCAAGACATCCTTATTTTCAGAAGATTTGACTTTAAGCTTGCTAGAATATGGGAAGTTTGGTTTTTGTATCAAACATTGGTAAAGAGAAATTAGAGAGTAGGATGGTTGTATTATTCATTCAAGCTTCCTTAACAACAAGAACACAGCTTTGCTAAGATTGCCAGAGAACAATATGAAAAGTTATCTAACATGCATAACAACATGATCAAGCTGTATGAAAATTTGGGGGACTACTTCACTTTTGATCCTAAATCTGTGAGCATTGAGGAATTCTTTGGAGACCTAAGTACATTCCGGACATCATTTTTGGTAAGTAGAGATGAATCACTCATAAGCCATTATATGTTTGCATGTGGTTCTTTCTAGAATGTTTTCCACTCTCTTAACGAATTATGTTGATTAGCATCTCTTTCTAACTCTAGGTCCTTGAAGGAGATGGATCACTAATATGCAAGCTGCATATTCAGCTTGCCATCCAATATTCTACTTTTTCCGATCGTTTTCCTGCCCTTAGATCTTGAATTTATATATAATTATTTGTTATAATAAGTGGTATTTATTGGTTAGAAAGTGATGTGTGATCTCTTTGGGGAAGATAGTTTTCAAATGTGTAAAATCTATATAAAAATCCTGTGATAGGGAAGTAGTGATGGATTATTAGTTATATCTTCTCAGACCTATTTAAAATATATTTCTGAGCATGTTTAATGGGGATTTAATTGATTTCAGTAGGATTTAGGGATTGATTGCGTCTCCACATTTTTTTCTCACTTGCATTTAAATTTACATATGAAATCTGCAAATCCCTATCTGATATCGGTGGGAAAGAGAACAACAGTCAAAAAAGTGTTATTTGTAACCACAACATACACAAGGTTCTGTTAAGAGATATTTAATTTTCAGGTACTATTTTGCAGGAACAGTTAAGCTGAGCAAATATCTACTTGCAGAATGTAAAGCACTCTCCCTTTTTAAAAGGGGGATTATTCCATTTAACAATTTCCATTAATTATTATCTCCTCCAGCTCTTGCTAATCATGACATATCCAAGGCTATTCATAGCAGTTCTAATGATTAGAAATAGCTTTTCATGGGAGAGGTGCTCCTAGGATAGCTAGTGTCAGGAAAGCTTTTTCTCACTGAATGTGGTTCATCAAATATCCAACAATGAGTTAACTTTTGTAACCATCAAAGAAGCTCAAGGATCACATAATAGCTGCTTTATATAGTGACTTATGGCCCCTCTTTCTACTCTGACAGCAAAGCAGAAGGCAAGAAAAGAGAGAATAGTTGAGGGATCTTTCCAGGATATTTATAGTTTAGAAGATGCTGTAGTATATCATAGTATAGTAGAAGGTATCATAGTATAGAAGATACTTTGTCAGTATCTTCCAGGAAAATGATAGTTTCCTGGAAGATACTGACATGGGAACCACTGCCTCTCTCTACCCATTATAGCCAAGTATTTCTCCCTTTTCAAAGAAGAGAGGAAGAACTATCCTAGAATCCTAGACTCTAGAAAGAAATGGGGTATTGACAGATAGAACTAGAATTTTGAGTGATCCATAAAAAGCTAGGTTAATGTAGTCTGCCTTGAAGCTATAGTTCGATTTCATAGACTGCTATGAGATTGGAAGAGCAGGTAAAGAGACATCCTGGGGGCCCATGGATGTTTAAGCAGTCCAAAACAAATCTTGTAATAATATGTTTATTTCATTGACTGATTGGTTGCATTTATCGGATGCCTTTTCTCAGAGGGTTGAAGGTGGGTATGTAGACAATTTCCCTGAATACTAACTCCATAGCAACAACCTTGTAATGCAGGGATGAGACTGTGATCAACCCAAACTTACATAACAAGATCAGTGGCGAGTGGAAACAAAACTAGCATCTGAGGAGCTATGATACACTGGCCCTCAACTTGTGCTTTTGGAATAGGACAAGGAAATCCACAGTTAAATGGCTTCAGTGTTGATGAAGCTTGGCGACATTGCTTTGGTTGAATATTACTTCCCACGTCTATTGGCTATTGATGACAGTGGAATTAAATTAAATGCAGTATTGGGGGTCTCCTGTGTATTGAGATGAACTAATATACCATTCCCCTTTTAGATAAAATTAATCCATTAGAAGAGGTCTCTGGCACAACAAACCAAAAACACCCATCATATAGATCATCCTACGTTCTTCCCTTTATAAGAGAATTCTAAGGTTTTAAGATCTAATCTATACCTATTAGATAGCCCCTGCCCCCACCCTGTCTACTTCCTCCCTCCTTAAATTGGGTTCTTGCAGATGTTGTTCCCAGTGGCTGCCTGTGGGTTGTTGTAATTAACTGCATCATGAGGACGGGGTGGAAAAAGACATATGCTCCTGAATACTTGCCTTCAGGGAGTATTCAAATTGCCTGGAATTATCAGTGTTGCTCATCTACCTGCCATACAGTTTTTAGCACACATAAGCCTATTGCCAGCAGCAAGCTTTAATCTGTTGAGTAACTATCAACAGTTGGTGTGCACCACAGAACAGTTCTCAGAGTGTAACTTTACTACATTCATTTTTAATTTTATTGTTGATTCTTAAGTAGAGCAGTATTTTTGAAAGAGAGAGAGAGAGAGAAGCCAACCATCTTTCTCATGCATTTTTACAGTTCTGTAATAATATGGAAGTATTGCTGATGAATAAGGCTTGCAGTATCTACAATACACTGTGTACTTGTATATCTGCATATGAACAGCTATAAAACTAAACTGAAATTAGTGAAGCTAGAGATTTCTGCAAGCTACATGATACAAATAGGTTCTATACGTCTACAGTCTAGATTAATTCTCCTTACAACCTCGTTGCAATTTATTTGTAATTTTTCCCCCATTGTGTCACTATATTCAAAGCATAACACTGACCTGGATGATTATAATAATCTTTTATATCTCTCTCTGTTATCCACCACTTGTAAATTTCAAATCAGGTTACTATTATTTTAGTATGGTGTCTCATTCCTACCTTATTCATATACCTATTTGCCACAAAGAAGAATAGTTATATTTATGGATGCAGGAATCTGTATTTGCATTAAACAAATTTTACATGAGGTTAGATTTTGCAGAAGACGAAAGCCATTCAACTCTCAGGATGATTAGTTCAAGAGGCAGAACCAATGCACAATCTATTTCTCTGATTGCTATTCCCAAAGTATGTAAGGATGGATGGATGAATAAATAAATAAATAAAACCAGTGTCAGACACTGATCACATGTTAAGTAATAGTAAATTGATTTAAATATTAGTTTTAATGAAGACTGTGAAGGAAAATTAAAGGATATCAAACTAGGTAGATTAATCTTCAAGGGATTTTAGAGATGTTGTACCATCCCAGCTTGACTGAAAAATTTGTCACCCAGTGGCACATTGTGCATTAGCAAATGCATGGAAAACTCTGGTTTTTTTTTTTCAAATATCTAAATATATGTATTATGTTCTTTGACCAGACTTTACAGCAGAAGAAGAAAAATAGTTTAGTCGCACAATTCCTTCCTTCCACTTCACTTCTCAGTCTTTTGGCTAAGATCAAGTGAAGTTTTTCAGAATTAGAAGAAGAAAGTTAACCACTGTTCTTCTGATGAAAGCATGAAAACAAGAACATATATATCCCTTTGGGTCTTCCATTTCCTCTCATGTGTGAACTTCCAAAGAAATGTTCCCTTGAAATAAGTTATTTTCATGTTTTTAGTAAGCATCAAGAAGAAAGGAAGGTATAAAGACAGCTGGGTGGATCTTACAGGTTCAGACCTTTCTCAGTTCCTTTCTGCTTTGTTGCTGCTATAGAATATCATGAAAATGTTTCCTGCCTTCTGGATAGAAAGAACTTACTACTCAGGAAAAGAGAATGTTACGTTGTGCCCCCGACTTGCTTATTTACTTGTCTTTGGAACCTTATCCAAGAATTACTTTCTTGTATTTCAAGTAAACTTTGGTAATTAGATCTCCTTCATGAGATTTTTTTTTTCACCTCATAGTGGTTTCACACTTCATGAACTGCATGATCCTTATTTGAAGAGGAAACATTGTTCTACGGGGCACGGACTAGCAGCACAGCAGTTGTAAATAATGCCAGGAAAACCTTTTTTTTTTTTTTAATTAAACACTAAAATGGGCCACATCTTGAAAGAACAAACCTGCACTGAAATCTCACAAGGTTTCAAGGATGCTGACCAAAATGAGATAACACAAGAGTTCAGGATGAGATTTGGTCGTTTTTCAAGATACCTCTAAGTACCTCCATACCAAGAGCCAGTTTGGTGTAGTGGTGAAGGCACCAGGCTAGAAACTGGGAGACTGTGAGTTCTAGTCCTGCCTTGGGCACAAAGCCAGCTGGGTGACCCTGGGCCAGTCCCTCTCTCTCAGCCCTAGGAAGCAGGCAATGGCAAACCACTTCCAAAATCTTGCCAAGAAAACTGTAGGATCTTGTCCAGGCAGTCACCAGGAGTCAACACTGACTTGAAGGCATACACACACCCAGACACCCAGACCAAGGGTTTATATTCATTCCTTTAACATGAATTTGGGAGGGAGGGAGTTACAGGGTTGAGCTATTTGAGAATCTGCAGCATGGTCCCAATACAGAAAAATGCCCCAAAATCTCTCTAAAAAAGAATCATCTTGATCACTTTTCTGAACGTACACAGGGAGGGAATCAACCAGCTCAGGGGGCCAACTGTTCCATAGTGAGGGGGCTGTGATTTTGAAGCCCTGCCTCTGAGACCCCACTCTTGTAACATCTTCAGGATCCAGAAGATTCACATGCAATGGATACAGTAAGGAAAAGAAGAAAATAACTCCTATTTCAAGTAAAGTAACTCATATTTTAAGTGAATCAATTCTGAAAGTCAGTTAGCTTTCACACAAACTGAATCCAGCAAATTTCCCCCTCCCTCAATTATTTTAGGCGAGTTGGACTGTTTGAACTATTGTGACTCAAGTACACTGCCCTTCTACGTATGTGCATTTTGTTGTTGTTTATTTGTTTAGTTGCTTCCTACTCTTTGTGACTTCATGGACCAGCCCATGCCAGAGCTTCCTGTCAGTTGTCAACACCCCGAGCTCCCCCAGGGATGAATCCATCACCTCTAGAATATCATCTATCCATCTTGCCCTTGGTCAGCCCCTCTTCCTTTTGCCTTCCACTCTCCCTAGCATCAGCATCTTCTCCAGGGTGTCCTGTCTTCTCATTGTGTGGCCAAACTATTTCAGTTTTGCCTTTAATATCATTCCCTCAAGTGAGCAGTCTGGCTTGATTTCCTGGAGTATGGACTGGTTTGATCTTCTTGCAGTCCAAGGCACTCTCAGAATTTTCCTCCAACACCACAGTTCAAAAGCATCGATCTTCCTTCTCTCAGCCTTCCTTATGGCCCAGCTCTCGCAGCCATATGTTACTACAGGGAACACCATTGCTTTAACTATGCGGACCTTTGTTGTCAGTGTGATGTCTCTGCTCTTAACTATTTTATCGAGATTGGTCATTGCTCTTCTCCCAAGGATTAAACGTCTTCTGATTTCCTGATTGCAGTCAGCATCTGCAGTAATCTTCGCACCTAGAAATACAAAGTCTTTCACTGCTTCTACATTTTCTCCCTCTATTTGCCAGTTATCAATCAAGCTGGTTGCCATAATCTTGTTTTTTTTTTTGAGGTTTAGCTGCAAGCCAGCTTTTGCACTTTCTTCTTTCACCTTCATCATAAGGCTCCTCAGTTCCTCTTTGCTTTCAGCCATCAAAGTGGTATCATCTGCATATCTGAGATTGTTAATGTTTCTTCCAGCAATTTTAACCCCAGCCTTGGATTCCTCAAGCCCAGCATGTTGCATGATGTGTTCTGCGTACAAGTTGAATAAGTAGGGTGAGAGTATACAGCCCTGCCGTACTCCTTTCCCAATCTTAAACCAGTCCGTTGTTCCGTGGTCTGTTCTTACTGTTGCTACTTGGTCGTTATACAGATTCTTCAGGAGGCATACAAGATGACCTGGTATCCCCATACCACTAAGAACTTGCCACAATTTGTTATGGTCCACACAGTCAAAGGCTTTAGAATAGTCAATAAAGCAGAAATAGATGTTTTTTTCTGAAACTCCCTGGCTTTTTCCATTATCCAGCGGATATTGGCAATTTGGTCCCTAGTTCCTCTGCCTTTTCTAAACCCAGCGTGTACATCTGGCAATTCTCGCTCCATGAATTGCTGAAGTCTACCTTGCAGGATCTTGAGCATTACTTTACTGGCATGTGAAATGAGTGCCACTGTTATATAGTTTGAACATTCTTTAGTGTTTCCCTTTTTTGGTATGGGGATATAAGTTGATTTTTTTCCAGTCTGATGGCCATTCTTGTGTTTTCCAAATTTGCTGGCATATAGCATGCATTACCTTGACAGCATCATCTTGCAAGATTTTGAACAGTTCAGCTGGGATGCCGTCATCTCCTGCTGCCTTGTTATTAGCAATGCTTCTTAAGGCCCATTCAACTTCACTCTTGAGGATGTCTGGCTCTAACTCACTGACCACACCATCAAAGCTATCCCCAATATTGTTATCCTTCCTATACAGGTCTTCTGTATATTCTTGCCACCTTTTCTTGATCTCTTCTTCTGTTAGGTCCTTGCCATCTTTGTTTTTGATCATACCCATTTTGGCCTGGAATTTACCTCCAATGTTTCTAATTTTCTGGAAGAGGTCTCTTGTCCTTCCTATTCTATTGTCTTCTTCCACTTCCGCGCATTGCTTGTTTAAAAATAATTCCTTATCTCTTCTGGCTAACCTCTGGAATTTTGCATTTAATTGGGCATATCTCCCCCTATCACTGTTGCCTTTTGCTTTCCTTCTTCCTTGGGCTACTTCTAGTGTCTCAACAGACAGCCACTTTGCCTTCTTGGTTTTCTCTTTCTTTGGGATGTATTTTGTTGCCGCCTCCTGGACCATGTTGCGAACTTCTGTCCATAGTTCTTCCGGGACCCTATCTAGTAAGTCCAGTCCAGAATAAATCTATTCTTCACCTCCACTGCATATTCCTTAGGAATATTAGTGAGCGCATATCTAGCTGATCTGTGGGTCTTCCCTAATCTCTTTAGTCTGATCCTAAATGCAATAAGAAGTTCGTGATCGGAACTACAGTCAGCTCCAGGTCTTGTTTTTACCGACTGTATAATGTCCGCCACCTTTGGCTGCAAAGGATGTAGTCAATCTGATTCCGGTGTTGTCCATCTGGTGAAGTCCATGTATAAAGCCGTCTCTTAGGTTGTTGGAAGAGAGTGTTTGTTATGCAGAGTGAGTTGTCTTGGCAAAATTCTATCAGCCTATGTCCTGCTTCGTTTTCTTCTCCCAAGCCATGGTTACCTGTAATTCCAGGTGTCATTTGACTGCCCACCTTAGCATTCCAGTCTCCAGTGATGAAAATAACATCTCTTTTAGGCGTGTTGTCCAGTAGGTGCCGCAGATCCTCATAGAACTGCTCTACTTCAGCTTCTTCAGCATCTGTGGTTGGGGCGTATATTTGGATCACTGTGATGTTAGATGGCTTGCCCTGAATTCGAATTGAGATAATTCTGTCATTTTTTGGATTGTATCCAAGCACTGCTTTAGCCACTTTACTATTAATTATGAAGGCTACTCCATTTCTTCTGTGGTCCTCTTGTCCACAGTAGTAGATCTGGTGGTCATTTGTTGTGAAGTGGCCCATTCCAGTCCATTTCAGTTCACTGATGCCCAAAATGTCTATCTTTAATCTTGACATCTCACCAATAACCACATCCAATTTGCCCTGGCTCATAGATCTTACATTCCAGGTACCAACGGTGTGTTGATCCTTAGAACATCGGATTCGCCGTTCACCACCAGCACCGTCGGCCGCTAGCCATCCTTTCGGCTTTGAGCTAGTTGCGTCATCACGTCTGGGGCTAGTTGAACTCATCCTCTGTTCCTCCCCAGTAGCATTTTGACCATATTCCAACCTGGGGGTCTCATCTTCCGATGGTATACCGACATATCTCTGGTTGTACTGATCCATTTAGTTTCCACATGAAGAATACTGGGGTGGGTTGCCATTACCTTCCCCAGGGATCGCATTTAGTCTGGCCTCTCTGTCATGACCTTCCTGTCTTGGGTGGCCCTTCATAGTTTAGCTCATGGCATCATTGAGGTGCTCAAGCTCCAGCACCACGACAAGGTAACGATCCTTTGCTGAAGACATATGTGCATATCTGCATGCATATCTATAGAATGTTACAGGATAATATCCCATGGTCCACTGCATCAACTCCACAGAAAATTAATTCTGTATTTCATAACGGTAGGATTAAAAAATACACCTTGCATCCCAGAACTAAATATATGGAAAACATTTAAGAAGCAGCAGCTAATTTAATAATTGACAGTATAGACAGATGGGCTTTTGTGGAAGTTACTCAAAATCAAAGCTGTTTTTTTATATCAACAATAAAAACTAATTTTTATTTAGTCAACATGCAAGGATGTCCTTTAGGACTGCTTGTGGGATCAGATTTTGCAGTGCCTATACAATTAATACATTCTAAAATCAAAATCAGTTCTCAGGGATGAAATACAGGCTGTTATTACACTGGTTCATGGCCTGCCCACATCAAAATTTAGATATTAATGTTAACAATGAATTGGATTTTATGATGTCTAATAATGGTAGTAAAGGTAAAGGTTTCCCTTGACGTAAAGTCCAGTCGAATCCGACTCTAGGGGGCGGTGCTCATCTCCGTTTCTAAGCCTTGGAGCCGGCGTTGTCATAGACACTTCTGGGTCATGTGGCCAGCATGACGACACAGAACGCCGTTACCTTCCCGCCGAAGCGGTACCTATTGATCTACTCACATTTGCATGTTTTCGAACTGCTAGGTGAGCAGGAGCTGGGACGAGCAACGGGAGCTCACCCCGCCGCGCGGTTTCGAACCGCCGACCTTCCGATCGACAGCTCAGCGGTTTAACCCGCAGCGCCACCGCGTCACTAATAATGGTGCCACTTCTTTAATTAATGAAATAGCACTGGTCTGCTTCAGGGCTGGACAACTCATAGATCAAATCTCATCCTTCAGTATCTTGACATCATGCAGTCAAAATAGTGACATTTTTAAAGTGTGATTATTTCATTTTTCTTCAGTTATTATTTCAGTCCTTTCTGATGTTTACAATGTGTTTGTTTCAAGTGGGGCTGTTTGAAATTGGATGGTATTTCTTCTGGTCTTTTATGTAACTGAATCCATCAACGTGAATTGTATATGACCAATTAATTTGATCTTAAAAGTATTCTCAGCAAACAGGCTTTCTTTAGATGTCATAGCTATTTATTCCCTAGGAAATGAAAGCTCTGAAGGTGATTATTCAAGGTTAAGTAGATAAGTCCAAGAGAAGAAGAATCACCAGCAACAGTGAAACACATTTCACCAGAATTCCCCACTGGAAAGTATCAAATCTGAACCCTTACTTTTATGAATGGAAAACACCACAGAGACCACAATCAATGCAATTTTAAACTCCCCAATCCCAAGTGAGGCTTTTCTTAACTATCCAGGTTAATGTTTAACATGTGCTCATGGTAGCTCTCAAAAGTAGATCCAGGAAGAAGGGAAGAATCTGCTCTCAAATTAGAAGTTGATGGAATCTGAGCAACGGGTTGGCTGAAAGTAGCATAGGTCAAGCAAAAAAATGAAGTATCTCTCTATGCGTGTGTGGGTGTGGTTTCCCTGAATGAAATCAATGAAAACCTCACCTATACAAATAGTATACACAAATACAAGCAATGGCATGAGCCAGGTTACCTGAGGGACCGTCTCATTCCCTCAACATCGACCTGTCCCATCCTGTCATGCAGAGAGGGCATGCTGCGAATCCCATCAGCACGGGAGTTTCACCTGGCGGGGTCCAGGAGGGAGGCCTTCTCTGCAGTGGCACCCGCCCTGTGGAATATTCTGCCCCTGGAGGTAAGGCAGGCCCCTGCACTCCCAGCCTTCCAGAAGAGCTTGAAAACCTGGTTCTGCTGCCTCACTTGGGGTGGGAGAGCTAATATCTCATCTTGGGGGTGGCTAGCACCATAAATCTTTCCCACCAAATAAGAATGTTGCCCCTTGGGTTTGGTATTTATCTTATTCTTATTTATTGGTCTATTTATTGTAACTTATATTTTATGATTTTAATCTTGGTTTTATTGTAAACCGCCCAGAGTCCCCCTTTCTTGGGGGAGATGGGCGGTAATAGAAGTTTGAAGAATAAATAAATAAAAATAAATAAATAGCAGTCTTGAGGATAAAATGGCTGGCTGCTTTTTCTTTATCTATGCACTGTCATCTCATAGTTGTCCAGAGTTTTGCACACAGATCTGCTAATCCTCATACATTTAGGCATACGTTATGGTGTTTGGAGTTCAAATGAACACACTTTGCTAAGGCTGAGCGTGATGAGTCAAGAGGAAGGAATGATCATTGTCATCCAGAGACTAGCAGGTCTCTTGTTGGCTCATCTTTTATTTCGAAAAGGCGGCAACTGTCAGTTTGATTAACGTATTCACTTTTTGAAATGACTTACAGCTTTGCTTTAAGCAGTAAATACCAAAAAAGAATTTAAAACAGTTTAGAAGGACTTGGTATGTCCCCTGTGCATGGTTCCATTACAAGTAAATGAAATGGGATAAAAATACGGTTTGCGCTATTTCCATGTATTCCACCAGAGCATGCATAGACGTTCCTGGTGATCATCTAAAACTAGTGAATTGGCATCACTATTTTTCATTGTCATCTGTAGCGGAATCACTTAAGGTGACGGCCCCTGCTCGTTTTAGTGCTATGGGTCTCTTGCTCCTTATCTCTGATTGCACCCCATCTTGTGAAAATAGGTAGTCTGGCTTTGGTTCCATTCTTTCAAAACAAGAGACCAAGTCATATTAGGCACATTTCTTAAATATATTTTATAGAATTTCTTACTCTTCAAAGATTCATTGATGATCTTCCATCAACATGAATGCAATAAATGCTGCTTTAAAAAATAGGGAATGTTACTTCATATTACTTTGCCTTTCAGCCTGCATTGTTTCCAGTTTGTGTAGTGGGTGCAATTTATAAATTATTTTAATAACTTGTGGAAGAACTTTTAGAAACATGTACAGCACTTAGAAAAAGCATAGTGAGTATTCCTAGATCCTCCTAGAATCTAGCTAATGCACAGCTACCTTTGATGAATCTGCAGTGAAATCCTCAAAGACAATCTGTGACCATTACTTTTGTTTGTTCCTTGTCCTGGGCTACTTTTAAAAAGAAACCTAAAGACATGGAAAAGTAATTATTTCAGGTTCCAAGCTGTTGATCAGGCACAATGCTTATGTGACTGTGTGGTCGTGCAAGAATTTTTATTTTTTTCTTTTGGAAAAGCAAACTACCTCAAACATTTCAATTTTATCAGAGTCTTGGAACAGCTAGGATCTTAGTTTAGGTCTTAAACTCACCTCCGAACATATCTTTATGTTGCTAATTCAGGTGTTCACCTTCACCTTTCAGCCTTATTGCTTCTAAGCTGACTCCTTGGATCCAATTTGTGTTAAAATAATAACATAGGCAATTTTTGCACTGAGTGTCTTTCAGCTAACTCATAAAATCACTGTAATTCTATATGCAAAGATGGAGGATGCTAGACTAGTTGAAGGTTGTGGGCTCGGGCAAGGGGGAGTTAAATCCATATTTAGCTCATTACAGAAAGAAGTATTTTGCTGCATTGCTCTTCCATATTGCTGCTTCCATAGTCTTTATCTGCCAGTTAGAGAAGTTTTATCCCAATAATTTGGCTTGCCAAGAATCATAATCTTTTATGACATCTCTCAGAAGTTCTGTGTCAGGCTTGATGTTTCTATGCAATGTTGAATACAAACTGGGTCTGTTGTTATTGTTTTACACCACCCACTGGGAAACACTGAAACTCAGAGTTTGTCTAGTGCTTTGGTACCAATTTCTGAAAAGGTCTTGTTTGTTTATTTTTGTTTTGTTGAAACAAGAACTTCTATTCGCTCCTTGGGGATGAGTTTTCAGCTTCATAAGAATGGGTGGATGGATTCATCTATGCACACATGAACTTCATTTTCAGCAGTATTAGGCAAATATCTGGTTAGCCATGTTAAACTTTGGTCTTCTGTTGTATATTAACTTTGTATGCGTTAAGAATTTATTGAGGTAATGACCCACAACATAAAACACATTTCCTTATCTTGCAACTTACTACTAATAGAATTATTATTATTAGAGGTAGTAGTAGTATTCGGTAATCTACAGTTAGAGTCACAGTCTAAGACTGGTGGAAATTTAATAATTCAAGTCCTAACCAAGGACCTAAGAATTATTAAGGTAGTGTCCAAGGATATAAGCAGTTCCAAGCAGGGTGTTTTGTTTTGTTTTTAATTAGGATGTTCAGGTCGGATAAATTCAATATGTCCAGATATCGAGGGAGTCCTTTACATATTGCTCCGAGGGCTCCAATCACGAATGATATAACAACAGATTTCTTTCTCCGTAGATGTTCAACTTTGATCTGCAAGTCCCGGTATTTCATACTTTTTTTTCCAATTGTTTTTCCTCAATCCTAGCATCACCCAGTGTAGCAACATCAATGAACCAGACTTTCTTCTTTTCAATGCCTGTTATGTCAGGCATGTTATGAACAAGGTGCCTGCCTGTTTGGATCTTAAAGTCCCATGAGATCTTAACCCACTCATTTTCCAAAATCTTCTCAACTTGATGGTCCCAGTAGTTTTTACTACATTCAAATCCAAACATCTGTCAAAGTTTCCAATGAATAATTTTGGCAACTCAGTCATGATGCTTCTTGTAGTCAATTTGTGAAATTATCATTACGATTATTATTATTACTATTATTTATTTTATTATTATTCAAATTTTGTTAACGCCCATCTCTCCCAAAAGAGGGACTCTAGGCGGTTATTATTATTATTAAGCTGGGGTTGTAGCTGATTAGCAAATGTCAAAAGAAAGCTTTTAGGACTACAACTGTGTTTGGGTATGACTGCACATCTACTTTGTAACTAACCATATATTTAATACCAAGAGATTTGTGATTTCTTAGTTTTAATAATTTATCATTGCAGTTCTCTTCTCAACCATATCAGTGTGTAAAGATCTGTTTGTCAGACCTGAAAAAATAGGTGAAAAAAAGGTGAAAGATCCCCTGTGCAAGCACCTAGTCATGTCTGACCCTTTGGAGGGATGCCGCTTTTGCAACATTTTCTTGGCAATGTGTAATAAACTCATTTATGTTTTATTTGTGGTGCAGCAGTTAAATAGCAAAGTCAACTTAGCTGGTGTGAATCCTAGTAGGAAAATAGAAGACAATTAAATCTTGTTTTTCCCCACTCCATCTGAACTCCTTCTGTTATCATCTAACTTATCTTAAAGATCCAGTTTCCCAAACAAAAGATTCATTTCTTCCTTCAATTAACTCAGATGAGATTTGAGATAGACTTTACATTGAAAATAAAAGATGATCTTTTTGTCATTAAGGAAATACTTTTTCACCCTTTAACTTATCAAGCAGATAGCAACTTTTTCTAAAACTCTTTGCTGTTTTAATCTCTTTTCCCCTCTATCCAATTACTTTGTTTTCTAGATGACTCAGTAGCTTCAATAACCTTCCTTACTAAGGTGTTTCGTTCATTTATTATTATTTTTCTCTACATGAAAAAAATCTTCCTGCCACAAAATCATTTGTTTTTCGTTTGTACCCTTTTCTTCCGGCCCCCTATTAGAAAGTGGAAAAGTTACCATTTTATAATGTATACGTTAATCATCTCTTTTTATTGTTAACCTACAGAAGACAGTTGCCACATAAGACATGCTAATTTGGTCTGTTTGATGCAATTTACTGTTTCTTTTTTTTTTTCAAACATCCATAATTTGTACTTTTTGTAGTGATAATTGTTTGTTTTTTTCCCCATGAAATTGTCCTCATTATAGGGAAGGGATTCTGATGCTTTCACTCTGGTCTTCCATTAATGTGACCACTTTAAGTGTTATAAAGAAGGTTTGAACATGCTCATTTTCTGTTCAACAGTACTCTTATTCTTTTGAGGGCAGGACAGCTAAAGAGACCAACCATTTTATTATGGGAAAAGGAGCAAAACTAGAGGTCTAGGAGAGGAGAGTTAATAAGAGAAGCCCCAAAGAAGTTCAGGCATAAGTGCAAACATGTATTTAGCAAGATCACGTGATGTATCTGTCGCTGGTCTATTCTACTTCATCGGGATGTATATGAAATGGAAGGGTGTTTGTTTTGCAATTGGAGCAAAGTACTCTGCCTGGAATGTTTGAAGTTGGTTCCATTCCAGCAAAGCAAAACAGCTTGATAATGACTGCTATCAGCCAGCCAACTTACAAAGAGATTGGAGAAAGGATTTATTTTTTAAGCAAGCAAACAAACAAACAAGCAAACTATCGTACACACACGCACACAAAGAGAATTCTAGACAGCTCTGACTGGCAGAACTGGTAACTGTATTCTAATCCTAAAGCATTTCTTTCAATCTGTAGAACCAAAAACTAATCCTCTCATTAACAAGCTTCAATTAGCAGTTAATTAGCATATTCCAGACTGAATGTTCCATCCCAACCAGGAAGATACAATTATGCTTCTGCTTCTTTGATTTTTTTTTTAAGTATTTTCAAATGTTGCAGAGACTTAGGCTGACAGCAAAAAAATAAAATAAAATCATATTTTCAATATTTGTCAAAGTAGAATTAATACCAGCTAACTTATTAACCTAATAGCTTAGGTTAAGAGTTTCTTTTCTTTTCCTTTTTCCCACAAAAGAATTATGTATAGAATGTGTAGAATTTACTATATATTCATTCTACATGGAATTTCATTTTTTTCTTCCAGGAGAAAATCAGTATTTACTATGAATTTATATAATTAATACTGTACATTTAATTTCAGCAGAAAATGCAGTGCTGCTTTGAAGGGAGCACTTGCTGTCACCCATTACATTAAAGAACAAAATGTGCTAATAAAAATCTTTTTTTCTCATTGCCCCTTATCTTTAAAGAAAAAAAAAATCAGATGAAATGGGCATATAAAGATGTAATCTGGCTTTTTAAAATGGAAACACTTAGCATTTTTATTGATTTTATATGCACATTTTGAATCCTAATATTAGGCTTCAGCCCTTGCATGTTGGTTCTCATGCTCTTTCATCAAGGGAGATTCAGCATGCTGACTTCACATGCCATCAAAATTAATGTAGGGCAGTGATACAAATACTGGACTTTTGGAACAGATTGATCAAGTCCTCCAATGTATTGCTACAATTACATTTCCTGACAGACTGATGCTGAAGCAAGTGATGCCCATAATTTAACACCTGTTAGCTGGCTTTTTTATTTTACCTAAACAGTTTAATTTCTTTGCAGTGTTTTATTCAATACAGTTTATTGGTCATAACCTGCACTGTGCTCAGGTCTGTTTGGCTACCTAAGATTTGCCTTTTCCATCAAGTACATCAAGCTGAATATCTAGAAATCATCCCCACAGCATCATTAAGTCTTTCTGAAGTGTGCTGATTGAGACAACCACCACCACCACCAAAACAAAAACAAAAACTCCTGTTTGACAAATGGGCAGAACACTTTTTTTCTTACTTGCCTGAGGCAGTTTTGGGAACAGTAATTTGCAGAGCACTGGAAGGTTGTTGAAAACAAAAACAGAACAAAACCAAAAATTTGTTAGGGTTGGTAGTTGCCAATGAGAAGTTTAGTTGTTTCAGAAAGTTGCTCCCAGATTGAACATGTGCCTCATTCTTGCTTCACTATCCCTTATATTCATTTTTCAGGCAAAAAGTCTTTAAACTACCGGGCTTCTAATTCTGATGAGGACATATAGTAGTAAAGTTTTGTTTCGATTTGAACTGTTTTGTTTCTGTTATCAGGTCATGTTGCCCAAATCTCTCTTAATCTATAGGGTTTTTTTTTTGCTATGGTCTTAAAACTACAGGCCAACTACTTGTAGGCCATAGCAACTGAGGGTAATTTACTGTAGTGTATATTTTGTATCAACGCTGCGGGTTAAACCGCTGAGCTGCTGAGTGTCATGAGCACCGTTGAGCTGATTGTGTCAGCACAACGGCACACATAACAATACCAAGGAAGCAGGGCAAGGTATTAAGAGATATGCAAGCAACACACAAAGACAGGCAACAGACACCGGCAACAAAGTAACGACTCCAGCCGGAAAGATCCAATCAAGAAGATACATTGTTGCAAAGGGTGAAACTGACAACGCCTGAGCACAAGGCACGCCCGGAGCTGTCAACGGAAGCGCAGAAGATCATCGCCCGGCTTAAAGTCATCACTGGTCAGAGGAGAAAGATTAAGCAAGACACCCGGGGCACCAGCAGGGGCCCCGCGACCCCTCACCCACCGGCAACGGGACATTTGGGGCTCGGGGTTTTACGCAACGGAGGGAAGGGGGAGCGCTGACCGGTGCGGGCTATTTAAATCCCATATCGGCGCGCTCCCTCCACTCTCAGCTTTTCACTAGGCATGCACTATGCTTTAATAAAACCAGAACCTGGTTTCTCCTAAATTAGCGTCTGTATTTTATTGGGTAGCAGGCAGAGCCTGACACTGAGCTTACCAATCAGAAGGTCAGTGGTTCGAATCCGCATGACAGGGTGAGCTCCCGTTGCTAGTCCCAGCTTCTGCCATCTTAGCAGTTCAAAAACATGCAAATGTGAGTAGATTAATAGGTACCGCTTCGGCGGGCAGGTAACGGCATTCCGTTTAGTCATGCCAGCCACATGACCACGGAAGTGTCTACGGACAAACGCCAGCTCTTCGGCTTTGGAACTGAGATGAGCACCGCCCCCTAGTGTCAGACACGGCTGGACTTAATGTCGAGGGAAACCTTCACCTTTACCTATATTTTGTATTAACCCAGTGAAGAGCAATTTGACTATTTTGTATCTTGCTCTTATGTAACAATACATAGGCTAGGCAGTAAATAAGCCTAGACTGAGTTTGGAACTCATATCAGAAGTCGCAATTCATATCAATTTCTACTTCTCCTTTTGGGTTCTTACTATCATTATGAGAGCCCATTGAGTCATATCCATCTTGTTCCTTCTTCTCAGGTGTTCCCAAGTGTCCTGAAGCATTTGAAGTATTTTCCTTAATTCCAAATCTAGAAGGTAGCCTATGACAATAGTGTTTTTCCAACTCTTAGTGAAGTGGTATTTCTTCTGTTAAATGGTAATCCCACAGCTATTATTTCCATAGTGCATCTTTTTTTCAGCCCTTATTTGGAAAGTACTGATATCCTCATCTCCATGGTAAAACTTGTAGAAATAGAATAATAGTCCCCGTGTTAGGGGGATAGCAACAATAAGCAATCTGCTTTTCTCCAGGATTGGTTGCTTTTATTACTCTTGCATCATTTATTTATTTTATTTATTTATATTTCAAATTTCTGTCACCGCCCATCTCCCCCCAAAGGGGGACTCTGGGCAGTTTACAAACAAAATAAATTAAAACCATAAAACACAAATTACGATACAAAGCATCATTATCAATAAATAAATCATAGTTGTCTGAGTGACCTGAGCAAATCAGAAAGCTATAAATAGATAAAGCTAACCTTAAGTGCATAAGGTCACTCCAGTCTGTTTGGCATGGTCTTTTTCTTTTTTCTTCTTTCCTTTTTTTTTTCTTTTTTCTTTGCCTCTGTCTACTTTCCTATTATGAGAGCCAATTTGTTGTAGGGGTTAAGGCATCAGGCTAGAAACTGGGAGACCGTGAGTTCTAGTCCCGCCTTAGGCACAAAGCCAGCTGGGTGTCCTTGGGCCAGTCCCTCTCTCTCAGCCCTAGGAAGGAGGCAATGGCAAAGCACTTCTGAAAAGCCTTGCCAAGAAAACTGCAGGGACTTGTCCAGGCAGTCTCCGAGAAATGGACATGACTGAATGGATTAAAAAAAAAAGCCAAAAGCCATTTGATACTTTCTGCAGGAAGGGCCTGCCTTCAGCACGCCTCTTAGGAGACAACCGGTCTCAAAATCCTTAAGGAGTCCTTGCCTATTGAATTCACCTCCATACAAGCATTTGAAACTTAACTAGGCTTAGGAACAAGGTTATGTACAGCTTCCTGACTAATTAGTTAATACAGGCCTGCAAGCAGGCATATCAGAGAAATCCACTACCCATACCTATTTGAAGATTTGCAGAATCGGCCCAAAACAGATCGTGCTGCAGCACAAAAAGCACAAAAGCATTTGTTACTAGATGGGACATTTGTTTGCTTCATTGAAAAAAGCATGGTTCAGTGGCCAAATTTTTTCTGAATTAAAAACCTCCCTTCCCTCCCTCCATCCTCCCTCTATCCTTCCCCCGTCCTCCCTGTCCTCCCTCCATCCTCCTCCCATCCTCCCTGTCCTCCTTTCATCCTCCCTGCCCTCCCTCTGGCCCCCATCCTCCCTGTCCTCCCTCCATCCTCCCCCATCCTCCCTGTCCTCCCTACGGCCTCCCTGTCCTCCCTCCGTTCTCCCTGTCCTCCCTCCCTGTCCTCCTCTCTCTCCTCCCTCCCTCCCTCCATCCTCCCTTCCCTCCCTCCTCACTTCCCTCCCTCCCAGCTATTCTTTTTCTCTCAGTGAATGGTTTTCAGTATCCTCTGAGCAAAGTGTAGAGCTGAAGATGCCATCTGCTGTGTTTGGGCTTATAAAAAAATGACCAGGATTAGGAGCCACAAACCGTTGTATACTTCCTGCAGGAAAGGTCTGCTTTCAGCACATCTCTTAGAGAGCCAGTTTGGTGCCATAGTGAAGACACCAGACTAGAAACCGGGAGAACAGGAGTTCTAGTCCCACCCTAGGCACAAAGCCAGCTGGGTGTCCTTGGGCCAGTCCCTCTCTCTCAGCCCTAGGAAGCAGGCAATGGTAAACCACTTCTGAAAAGCCTTGCCAAGAAAACTGCAGGGATTTGTCCAGGCAGTCTCCAAGAATCAATACGATTGAATGGATTTTAAAGAAATGTTCCTATTGGGCCAGACATAACTTTAAATCCTGGTTCTCCAGATGAAGTCTATTCCAGATAAATATCAAGTTTTAGTTGGTTGTGAGTGGTTGTAGTATAATGCCCACTTTATGTTGAAGCTTATCTGTTTTTAATAGGGCACTTGTTCAGCTGTTTAGATGTCACCCATTAAAAGTCTCTTATTCATTTAATTTTCTTCTATCTAAAGTTAACTGTTTTACTCTCTGGAGTTCCTGTTCTGGATTGATTGTATGTTAAAAGGTTATCAGTTTTAAAAAAATACAACGCCTAGTATTGTTTCTTAAAGGAACAGTTACCCCCCTGGTGACACTGAAAGGTGACATTACAGTATGTTTTTTCTCCCCTCCAGGCAACTAAGAATAAAGCCAAATCTATAACAAACAAGGTTTCCTCAATTTGCTGTGCATAAATAACGGAAGGCTCCTGTGTTTCATATTATTCATACAGGAAGCATTGAAGGAGAACCACAAAAGAAGAGAAATGGAGGAGAAGTCAAAGAGAGCCAAACTTGCAAAAGAGAAAGCAGAACGTGAAAAATTGGAGCGGCAGCGGAAGAAAAAGCAACTGATTGACATGAATAAAGGTAAGGCAACGTTAGTCTTTTGGATGAAGCAAGATTTGATAGATCAGCAATAAAAACACTTAACTCAGTCTTAATGATGGAGAACAAACTCTTTCCAAACATTTTCACAGAGGTTCTTTTTAATGCCATGTTCACTTTCTCACTGTTACTTATTAGGTGTTGACTTTTCTAAGGTCTTTCGTATTGAGTTGAATGAGCTTTACATGTTGCTTTTGCTTTAAAAATATAATTGTATTTGTTCTAGGTTTTTAAATTATTAATATTTTCCAAACCTCTTTCAAAGAGGGTGGGTGGCAGTTAACACCTTTCTTCTGCAGCTTTGAAGCTATCCTTACTGTAGATGGATGTTCTCTCAACAGTTCTTTTTTTTTTTATGAGTTGCAACAGCTGGCTTTAGCTGCGAGCTTCATTGCAGATTGACAGTTGGATATGATAAAGGAAGCCACGCTGAGCTTGCTGGGTAGCTGAACTGACACTATAGTGTGAGTGAGGGCATTTGATGAGAGAGGGCACAAGAAGGAACGGAGTGAAGGAATCAATAGGCTCTTAATATCTCTGCTTTGCAGAGTTGCAAAGGACTGTTGAAATGCATGCTTTATTCTCCATCCCATTGGATTTTCAAAACAGAGAAGAGAGATGACACAAATATGAATTAGATTGAACGAGAGATTACTTCGCTCGGCAGTTTGCTGTTCTCCCTTCTGTGATCATTTCAGTTCTGTGGTGAGGCACAGCTTAATCCATCCCAATCATAAAACACATAAAAATGCACAGTGTGTGACTGCAGCTTGTCCTTTCTACCCAGTGAACAAATCTGATGGGATTCAGTCCAAGTAAAAATAGCAATATTTCTCTCTTGACAAACATTATACAAGATGCCAAGGTATATTAGTTGTATATCAGAATAAATCATGTAATGAGTGTGAATTGAGGTAGTGGGATTCCTTAGGGCTTGAGCCAGTCATATGTGCCTTGCAATAAAATCAGCACAGGTTGTCATGAATTAAAAAAAAAAAAGGAGCATCTTTGATTCGTAATCTATTATTCAGCAAAACAGTTAGTGGTGTGTTATTTTAAGATGTTTACCTTCTAAAAATTAAAGGTATGTGTTTATATACATACTGTGCTGTAATAGGTTTGTTCCTTTGATAGCTTCAGCAAAGCTCTACTCATATTTTTTTTCCAAATATGAGTTCTAAATTAATGTCCTGTTGATCCTTCCAGCTGAAAGGAATTTTAAGGCTGTGCTCTGCATTATCACATTTCCCCACCCTTTCGGTGTGTCTTTTTAAGACATACTTCCTTGTTGATCCAAGTTCTGACCAGTTTATCTAGTCATATCACCCCCACCCAACAAACCACACAATCTGCCTATCTCCAATGTAATTCTCTAAGTATATGTGCATATATACACCCACATAAACACTGTTCCTCTATATATAATTTACCTTTCACTGCACAACAAAGAAAGTTGAGGGGGCAAGGGACAATTCAGATCACAAGTCACAGTTTTGTTTTGTTTTTGTTTTTCTTCCACTTTGAATTATGGCACGAACATTAGAAATTTATGGGGCTATTACATACCTTGTAAATACAAATCTATATCCAATCTGGATATGAATCTATAATTTATGAATAACTAAGCCTATATAACTATTCAGTTATGACATTTCTTATAAGGCATGTAAGTATGTAGAATGGAGTGTAGGCCACACAGAAGACCAGCAGGTTTTAATGCAAGAAATATATTAGAAAGCATTTTGATGCAACTATTACTTAATCAAAAACATTTTTAGTCTTCATTATCACTGATTACCATGGCAATTAACATCACCTGTAAACTTAATAGCATAAGAATAAAAAGAAGGATGAGCTGCTTCACTTACAATTAGTGTTTTGAAAGGTATATTAACATTCCCTTAACACAGATGAAGATAATAGAGTGAATTTATTCTTGGGGATTGACGGCTATCTGGCATGTCAAGATATTTTGCCTCGGAAAACACATTAGCATCCAAATAGCTAAATCCTAAGCCCATGTCGATTAATATTCAAAACTACATTATTGTGAATAGCTTCATTGTACTTCATGCGGTAGAGTTAATTCTGTCCCCCTGATTAACAGTCCAATGTAAAGAGACCCAATTGCTGTTAAAATAGATAAATCAGTCACTTTTAACTTCACTTGACAGATCTACTGTAGGTAACTAATGCAGCTCTGAAATGCATGAAGTATAGTTATTGTAACAGACATTTTATCTGTAATGAATCTGTCATCTAATTGCCTTTGTCATGCACCTGAACCATCTGGTTTATAACAATCCGATAATCACATGCATGGACATCCTTTGGTTTCATTGATCATGATAATTGATCACAGGAGAAAAAAATCTTGAAACATCACAAGGACAAATGATGTCTTGATGGTTTGCTAAAACAGGATTTCTGAGGATAAAATCACTCTAATCTGGATGAATGATGAAACCATTTCATTCCATCACCATAGAGTCATCATGACCTCAGCTATCTTCACAAGACAATGTAAATGGCACAGTCTGTGCCTTTCTAGTGAGTAGTACACCATACAAATATTACATACCTTTCTTTGTGATCCAAGCATTATGGTCCCTTGAACACTTTTCCCTTACTGAAAGTCCTTGAACTAGTTGCTGTCTTCCAATAGTAAATTCTGTCTGGATGCAGCACCCTGGTGTACTTGATACCTGATTGTCCTACATCTGAGGAATGAGTAGGACTCCAAGTAGAAAAATTAAAAAACTTTGCTGCAGATATCACCGTTGTGGTCAACCCATTAAAAAGGAGAAACTACATATTTAGTATAGCAGTGCACACAGATAATAAGTGAGTTTATGAGCACAATGAAAGTTTATGAGCACACTACGTGTGCTTTTGAAGAAAGGTATAGGAGCAGTAGATTGAGCATAGTTGGTAGGAGGCAGTAGTTCCATAGATTTTCTAGTACAAATATTCCACTGAAAGCTAAGTCCCTTTCTGGGTTTTTTCTGCTTAGTTTTCAGTCAAACCCTAGAATATTTCTCACCAGCTCCTTGAGACAACCTGACATCTTCACTTCCTATTCAGGTTGACAGTGAGATGTAAAGTGCTCTCTGTTTGAATCCATATAATGTATCTGAGTATATATGTCATATTAATACATGGTTTGAGCAATCTTTTTTTGCAGTTCTTTTGACAGGGAGAAAAAAACTATAAGTTAGTACTGACAAAAAAGCCTAGAAAACCCTTTTCCCCCCCTTAGCTCTACTTCTTTGCAGTTGCAAAAAGAAACAGGAATATTTGATGGCCAGTCCAAAATAGAGAGCTTAGTGGGGCAGGTTATTCAGGCCTGTATTTAAGGGGCATGTAAACCAAATGCTAACGGACAGAAGGAAGTAATCCCTTAAGCAATAAAATAAATGTAAAAAAAATAATGTTACAAATGAAACCTTAAAACAAATCCTGACCAATGAAAGTTGTTATTCCCTTTGTTTCCTAGCCCTGTGATGTTTTCCCAATAAAAAACAAGGTAATAAATTTGTTGATCATCTTCAGAAGAAACTCACAAATGACGAACATGCCCTGTTATTTCTGTATAGTTTTTTTTCCCCCCCAATTAAAGATAGATGCTGAAGTCTGGCTGTAGTTTCTATTAAATATATTCAGTCTGGTGGTATTTATTTATTTATATTAGATTTGTTTTATCCTGCCTTTATTATTTTTATAAATAATTCAAGGTGGCAAACATACCTAATACTCCTTCCTCCTCCTATTTTCCCCACAACAACCCTGTGAGGTTGTGACTAGCCCAAGGCCACCCAGCTGGCTTTGTGCCTAAGGTGGGACTAAAACTCAGAGCCTCCCAGTTTCTAGCCTGCTGCCTTAACCACTACACCAGACCAGTGTATAATGCAAAGTAATGAGTTATTTAGTATAAAACATGGTCAATTTTATTTAAGCCACAGAAAGAAAAATAGTGTTTAGCTCCATTCACTTTCTTTGCCATGTGCTTATTGCTATTAACAAGCAAGAGAGGAAAACTGTGCATATTTCCAATGTATATAAATGACTGGATTCATTTCCTCTTGTTACTGAATTCTTAAAAGCCACAGCAGCTCTCTTAAAGTGCATTCATATGGTTAATTCTGCCAGATAGATCTGACTACTTCTTGAAGTGTTTTACACATAATTCGAGAAAAAGACCTTGGCATACGGTTTCAAATGTCTTAAACCCCAGATATAATAGAGTTCACTATTCTCATTTTAAAATATTACACAATCTTTCTCTGAAGTTCTTGAAAATACTTAAATCTAAATATATTCCTGCAGATAGCAATGTTTCAGAGATGCACTCCTGCATTTTTTAATTTCTTATCTGCCAGGAGACAGGCAAACAAAAGAGAATATTCAATACTGTAAGATTAATATAGAAAGTGGAAGAAGACAAGAAACCAAGCAGTATGCTTATTTGGATGCTTTTCAGAGTATACAGAACATTTGCTAACATGTTTGTAGTGTCATGAAGCCAAACAAGTAAAAAACGATGCCGTGCACTAACCATTAGGTAATATTTTTGTGTTGGCTTCCAGTTCTTTGCTTTCATTTACTTAAAGAACCTACAATATTGTAAAATATCAGGCTCAAGTTCCCTCTGTGGTCCTGTAGATTTATGCAGTGTTTTCTCTGTTTTTTTTGCAAGCTTAGGTTATGGTGATTAAATACTGAATAAAATAATCTTAGCAAGGTTGCTAATAGAGCCATTCAGTTTACAGTACCATGAAAATAATCTGATCTCCATTACAGCTTGCATGGACATGGGTA
This sequence comes from Candoia aspera, assembly GCF_035149785.1. Classification (NCBI taxonomy): domain Eukaryota; kingdom Metazoa; phylum Chordata; class Lepidosauria; order Squamata; family Candoiidae; genus Candoia; species Candoia aspera. Next base: position 9,545,587 of record NC_086164.1, read on the forward strand.
GCAACTCAATTCTCATTCCTGACAATTCTGTTTTTTAAATGCCGTTTTTTTTTTTTTTTCCTCATCGTATGTTCCTGTTGAGATATCAGAAGATGGCCTTGGAACTTTCAGTCTTTGAAAGAATCAAGATCATACCCCTCCAAAACGATCTGGAAGGCCCAAAGATAAAATGATTGGCAAAGATGACTCAAGGCATGCTCTCTGTGCCCCTATGTTCTCAAAAGAGGATGATGTACTAAAAGACAGAAATAGGAAAGAGACGTGTGTTCTCAGTCAATAACTCCAAATGTAAAGCCTTTCTTGTGTTATTGTAAATATGATGATGATGTTTATGCAGAAAAGCAAACAAGGCATGCCAGGCTGCCTCTGGAACTTATTTAAGAGTAAAAGTAGCCTGTGAAGGAAGATCAGGCGAGTAATATTAGAAGTTTCCAGGCACTGAAATGAATTTGCTTGCTTTATTATTCCTCTAGTATATTGGATTATTTTGCTGTTGTGATTTAGATGCAATGCAAACATTTAAAAAAACAAACAAACAAACTGAAAGACAATGTGGCTGTTGCTTGGAATTTGAATTTGACACTGAAGGGAATGGACCAGAGTGTGGTTTTTCACTCCTTCATCATCTGGCAGGGAAATAACAATCTCCGATAATCCGATTCTTCAGGCAAGACCATGGCATGCATGGTATGCATCATTTCACCTACAAAGATCAGGAGAACAAAACAGGGTATAGTGTTAGACCCTGGTTTAAAATGACCCAACATGCCCCTTTGGAGTGTTATAGTCCCTACTCTCTGATCGATGTGGAAGGACTACCATCAACAGAAAAAGATTATCGTGTTCACGTTGCTTATTCTATGATGGTGTTGAATAACGCACATAAATTGGAATTCTCCATTGTTCTGCCTTATCAGAATTGCCAACTGTTGTGTTACAGTCTTATCCATGGCTATACTCTACCTGATGCTGTGAAGACTGTCAGTATTTAGTCATTCATCTATATTTTACTGGGAAGGGGGGAAATGCATCAAGATGATCACCCTTTTTTTTTACTGTCCAGAGTGGCACAGATTCATTATTCCATAGCTCTGTAAAGTATGCAGCATATTAATAGGTTATCCTGTTGTCAAGCTTCTAAAGTTTTCTGCATATATATCCATCTTTGATTACTACCCAAATCCCTAACTGCCCTTACTAACTATATTTGTCTGCTGTGTAATTAACTGTTTATTTTAAAACTTAATGAAAAAGCCAGGAGGGAAGCCATAGGTCCTTTCTGAAAAATCTCCTTGGAATAGCCCTGAACATTTCAAGTTGGTGTATTCCTGACCATGAAAACCCCACCACCCTGCAGCCGTGATGTTGTCAAGGTCTGTTAATTGAGATGTAAGGAAGATTCACATTCTTTTACAATCTGAACTCAGAACAGATGTTCACCTGTTTATGTTGAGATAACTTGTCCTATTTTAATTAAAACAATGCTATTATTCTATACATATTTGAAGAAAAATGCTTATGGGAAAACATGGTCTTCAAGGTTATCCTTTCAGCATATAGAATTCATTTAGGAAGCCATGAAAATGCAGTCAACACTGATTTCAGATGACTACAAATCTTCATGGTAGATATTGGAAAGTATCTTAACTCTCATAAGCAGGAGCTACCCTAGGACTTAGTTTAGCACCTTTCAGCTTCCTTGGCCTTACAAGTTACTCAACTAACAAGTTATGGTTAGCTGTAGGCTACAAATGACCTCTTTTCCTGTTGATAGAAGTGCCATATGGTAGTTAATTATTGTAGGACTGTCAAATGCTTTAATCTATTTAAACTGCAGCATAGCCTATCTTGGAGTGTGTTACGAGAACATGATGGAGAAGAACTTTTCAAGCAAATGACTTAATAGAATCAGTACTGGAAAGGACCGTTTACACCATCTCATAATACCCTATGTAAGGTTTTTCCCCATGGTGTGGATGTTTGAGCAAGCAGAGGTTGCATAAACAGAAATTGGAAAATGCAAAAATAAATTCAGAAAGCTTTATTCCTGCACTACAATGAATTTATATATGAATATTCAAGTGTCTGTTCTGTTCATATTTCATAAAGTAATTAAGTATGCACAATATCGGATGGATCACCAATTTCTTTTAACGGTGGATTTATAATTGTTCGAAGGGTTTTTTTAAAAAAAGGATTAAACTTGTGTCATATTAGAATTAGCCCAGAGCCAGCAGCTGTTGGCTGGTGATGTCATTGCAGTCCATGCCAATACATCCTACTCTCATTTTCTGCCTTTGAAAAAGAGAGCCTGGAATAAGGTAGAGACAACAGGTAGTTATGAGCTGCCAACAGTGTTAGAATTTACAACTATTGTTGCAAGCCTTAATATTTGCAAATATTTCCTCATACTTTTTGCTAATTTAAATTTTAGCTCCCCAACTGGTAGCTGATGTTTGGACCTGTGAAAACATTATTCTTGATGCAAAGTCTGTGACTGACTTTACTACTACTTGGTTTTTAGCTGGAGCTTCTGGGCTATAATAATTTTTTAAGGAACTGTGCAACAGTGGCAACATTGTGATTTCGTTGGCAGTGGGTCATTCAGAACTGGCAAAAAAACAAAAACAGAAGAAGTCAAATGTGTAATGATAACCCAGAATTAAAATAAAAGGGATCTGTTTAATGCAGATGGAATGAAAAATAGATTTTAAAGTTTTTCTCAGGGTTATCATTGATGCAGGACTGTGTTACGGTGCTCTTGTAATTACAAAATTCAGAAGTACAGTCTCTGTCTCGGTTGTAAAACGATTATTGGATTTACATAGAATGTGTCTTAAATAAAACAGAACCTACAGTAATGAATTCCCCCCCACTCAAGTATTTAAACAGATTCACAGAATCCTAAAGTTGGGCGGAACCACAGAGATGATTTATCCAATCTGCTTAGTACAAGATCCACTACAGCATTCCTGACAGATAACTATCCAGTTTTTTCTTTAAAAACCTCCAGCAAACGGCAGGTGGCAAGTATGGCCAGGGGACCCATTACGCAGCTTCATGCCGTGCACCAGTTGGGTCCCTTCCTCAATCATGAGGCACTGCACATGGTCACGCATGGTTTGGCCACCTCCTGAGTGGATTACTTCAATGTGCTTTCCATGGGGCTGCCCTTGAAGAACATCTAGAAACTTCAGTTAGTTCAGAATGTGGTAGAATGGGCAATTATGAATGCACCTTGTTATGCCATGTTACGCATCTGCTCTGCAAGGTGCACTGGCTTCCAGTTTGCTTCCAGGTCCCACCAAACAGGGATAGTCATCTAAGAGGACTCAGGAAGTGTGCCTTTCCTGTAGCTGCATCTGCCCTTTGGAACACCATACCACTCAACATTAGGTTGCCCTGGCCATGCTCACCTCTCAGAAAGCCTTGAAGAGCTGGCTGTCTTCCTAGGCATGTGGCTTGGGAGAGTAATTGAGCCTACCTATCTCGTGCATGGTGTCTTCGGCAGCCACTTTGTATTTTTAATTGGTCATGCCATGTATTTTTTATGTTATATTCTTTAAACTTTGTTATCTACCCAGACACATATTAATGAAATGGGTGGCCATATAACTCACTCTCTCTCTCTAAATAAGTAAATGAGAACACATCAAGTTACATAACAGCTTGTTTCCATTGGCTGACAACTCATATCGTCACGCAGTTCCTCCTGATATTTAGCTGGAACTTTAATCCTTGTAGTTTTAATCCATTGGTTCTGGTCCTGTCCTCTGGGGAATTAGAGGATAATGTGACTGCTATTCAGATATTTGCTGTCATATCTCCCCTCAATCCCCTTTTCTGTAGGCTAAGTATACCCAGAACCTTTAACCATTTCTTGTAGGTTGTGGTTTCAAGACTCTTCGTCATCTCGGTTGCTTTCTCTGAACCTGCTTCCATTTGTCACTGTCTGTTTTGGAAGTTTTCGGAACCCACCTATGTTTAATACAAAGATATTCTCATTTGTCTTACAGTTAATGCTGAAAGTATTATGATTTCTACTTGACACTGTAATAAATGGGGGGAGCTTTTTTCTGTTGTTTAGTTTATCATAGTGTCAAGTGGAAATCATAATGCCTTCGGCATTAACTGTAAGACGAATGAGAACATTTTTATATTAAACGGGTGCATAGCTGAGCTTTCTGTTACGGCATTTGTCATGGGAGTCTCGATGAATAGATTTTGAAACTGAATCTGGACATCAGAGACAACAGTTAGGTTTACTGGGAATAGTGTAGGTTGACTTTCTTGCCTACCCTTTCTCCTCTCCACACACATTCCTCAAACTTCTCTAGATAGCTCAAAAACTTGCTTCCCCATCACTAGCACCATAATTGTCGCTTTCTTCCTGACTGGAGTGGACTGGTGATCCAGGAATCAAGATCACCTTGATTGGATGGCGAGAGAGAGAGAGAGTGAGAGAGAGTGAGAGAGAGAGAGAGAGAGAGAGAGAGAAAGAGAGAGAGATCTATTTTAAATAAAGAAAATAAGATCATGTCTAAATACTGGGGATAAATTATTTTAAGGCTTAAGAAATAGTATACTTCTTATATATGATTATGATCATGATGCTGATTTATGCCTGTAGTTGATATCTCAGCCTTTGGTTCCTACCCTTGTAAGACATTTCATTAGGTTAATTTAGCAGTCTGTGAGCTATACTGAAATTGCTTGCTTCCCAGGACTTACAAATAGTTCAGAAACATCTGCTGCATAGCGCAAGCACTGACTTTTCCAATAAATTATATTTATGAAAAGTAAACCTAGTTTAATCCCTTTGAGCTGCTCCTGAGATGGATTAAATGTCAGATCCATACTGTTATTCATGTAGGTTGGAAACCTGGTGTGATTGAGGAGCACTGTTCCTGATCTCCACCTAATAGCTTGTTCTGTTCATGCCCAAATTGCTATAAACTATCGCTGGGTATGAAGCGGAGCAGAGTGTTCCATTCCTGAACAGTTCCTAGTTGTAGAATAGAAAATCCACTTTAAGAAAATAGCTTTTATCAGCAATTAAGTGGGCCTCTTTTAATAGTGATGCGACTGATTTATAAAGGATTTTTAACATTCAGTTCATTTTTTCCCCTTCTTGCTGTTGCTTTTAAAATATATTGAAAGACATTTGAAGCATTAAATAGAAAATTGCTTTTCATAAAATTGGGAATTAGTATAAAAAGTACAGTTAAATTAATATTGTATTTTATATATTTAAGTTGGAATACAGTAATTCAATATTATTTCATTCCTTGCTACTTACTGTGGCGAGAGCAATGTAAATGCAATAGCAGGTTGTAAGAACATCATGTTGAAGCAGCTGCTTATTGCTGAAAGTGGGCTGTGTTACTCTTTCAGGAATACACTATGTTTGTAACTAGGCAGCTGTCTTGTTCTGCCAAGAACCATATTGCACCAATTGGTTAAGCATGTCACCTGATGGGACCTAGGAAGTGTACCTGCCCTCTGGAACACCCATCACCCCAAGACACATCTGGGCCCCACCCTGGTTGTGGTCAAAAGACCTCTGAAACCATAGCTCTTTCCCCTTTGGCTAGAATCCTATGTGTTTGACTCTTCATTGTGGTTTTTCTTCCACCATTTGCATGGTGGTGGTGGTAGTGGTTCTTCTCCTTCCACTCCACCTCCTCTTCCTCCTCCTTCTAAAATAGTGTTGTATGACCATTTGAAGTGTACATCACCAACAGGATCTTCTAATACCAAGAAGTGCCTCATTTTGGCTAAAGCAAGTTCAAGTACTTACATCATTCCATGGTAATGGGGGTGCTTTTATGTATTCTTCCTTTCTATCTGGGGTCTGAGAAATACTTAGATGAATATGCCACAGTTCTCTATGATTATTTTTTTATTTAAATCTTACACTAGATAGGATACTTTATATTTCATACTTTATATAGTATAGTTCTTACTAAGTGGTGTTTGCTGCTTAGCTTAATAATAATCAAATGCATTTAGACAAATTAAATTGATGTAAAGTTATGTGGCCTTAATCTATGATGACATTTTGTTTGGTTAGTCAATCTACTAATATGTATAAGAAAATCACCCTCTATCTTTTGTTATTTGAAGTTGACCCTGTAGTCATGTATGGATAAAATAGGTAACATGGCTGATTGTTCTTCAGTGGCTTCTCGGTATCTGTGCCCTCCATGATTTAACATTGTCAAAAGCTGTTCAAAGCCCTCAGAATAGAATACATTGAAATTAAAAATGCCAGTGATTAATGGACAAATAAAGTTAAACATGCCAATGATTAACAGACAAAGTAAAAAATTTCAACCAGCTTCCCTGAATGCCTCAGACATTTAAACACCTTTACAACCTAAACACTCCCTGCTTTAAGAAGAAAACATCTGCCTATTTGTTTTTGAACAATTGATTTTGCTTCTTATGGACATACCTCACAACTTCTCTGTCGGAGTAAACAACTCGTAGTAAAATTATGTCTGAGTGAATAATTATTATAAGGAGAGGAGAGAAATTAGAAGTATGAAGTGTGATTTTAATGTCTCAGATTAACAGAAACAAAACTTGCTGGCAATTGCTTTCCTGGATACTTAAGTGAAACTGACAGGTACAAGCAGATGCTTGTTCATGTGTATTTCTTCCTTCATTAAAATGAAGAAACTCTCTGTTTGCACTGAAAAATAGTGGAACAACCCTTCCTGTTATTAACTGTTGGTTTAACCTGTTGTTGATAGTACTACAGTCTCAAGTTTCTTAATATGTATTAATTCTGCTGCAAGATTTTCCAGCTTTTTGCTTAGAGAATCTTTCCTAAGGATCTTAACAGGATAACAGCAGCTGCAAATCAGCACCTGTTTGTCTGTGGTCCATGTTATCAGTAAGATATAATACAAGGTCTTAAAAAACAGAAGTGAGGGTGGGAGGCATTAATTTCACTTAATAGAACTTAACAAGCAAACTAGTCAATAGCTCTGCATGAAATTGACAGCTTTCATTGCCCTGTAATATATGTCTTTAATCTGATGCTTTTTATCATGCAAATGTAACCTTACTTTTGCTTTCCATAATACTTTGCCCAGTGTTACAGCCTTAATTGCAAAGCAATTGATTTGACTTCCTCTGCTATTCACAGAAGGCGATGAGATGGGAGTGATGGATAATCTTCTGGAAGCACTACAGTCTGGGGAAGCATTCAGGGATCGCAGGAAACGAATGCCAAGGACTCAAGGTAGGACAATGATTGAATTTGGGGCAGGGGGAGAAAATACAGCTGTTGTTCGAAAGCAAAGTAGTGGAGCAAGGGTCCTATGGGGAAGGCCTTTATGAGTTTCAGTGGAAGTATCTTTTGGTTTAGGAGTGAAATGCCAGCAGGACATCAGTATGCAATCAACGGAGGTAATGGGATAATTATAATAACTGCAGCAGGAAGAAACCAAAGTTCAAGGGGCTCCTGTTTTGATTGATACCACTGTAAATAAAAGTAAATAATGTTCCACAGTTTGTGGCAAATCATTAAAAATGTTCAAAATAATTAAATTGAGCCAACTGTAATCCTTAGTTTATAAAAATTATGTATCTTCATTTTTTATGGTAAATTTGTACCTTGTCCTTCAGACTATTAATTTTGTTAAATGGATGCTAATGAACATTCCTGAGTTGTTTCAGAAACAGTGCTAAATGATGGCACATAGCAGGTTTCTCTTCACCAATCCCTCATGTGCCATTATTGGAAGCTTCTGGGCTTGATTTGTGGTATGTCATAGCTTGCTGCCTCATTGGAGTCTGGCAAATGGGATTAAATAAATCGTAACTTACTTGAAAGCCACAGTTTCTTTTCCACAGACTCAGATCAGAAGCTTCTAAATTTGGTCAATGTATGAAGGAAGGAACAGACAAATTTTGTATCTTAGATGTCTGCGGCAAACCACAGGGACAGAAAAATGGCATCTGCATGGTGACATAATGATATTCCCTTACATGCATACTTGCAATCCAACATCTGATGCAATTTGTACATTGTAGGGGTTTATATCTATGTTTTGCATGGAACAGAGATCAAAATATACACTCTAGAAAATTGTGAAGTCAAGTCACACTCTCAATCTCAGAAGATCTGATGACTGACCCTGGTGTATTTAGGCTCCATGGGTTGTAATTTGAGTGCAGAATGTGGTTACATCTTCTTCCTCCTGTTTGCATTCATCTTCTTATGACCATATATATTGACTTTAAACAGCAACCTTTAAGGAGAAGTAAGTGGACAGGTTCCTTAAATGACATTGTAGAGTTATGTACTATCAACTTAATTATATCAAAAGATCATCATGATCAATTTGTGACTGAAAGATTAAATTAGCAGAGAAAAAAACTCAAGTAAAAAAGATTGCATATTCCAACATATAAAGGAAGATTCTCTTTGCTAAGACAAGAGGTTATGTTTTCTCTAACTTGTTGAATGACTTTAATGTCATCTGATAGTTTCAAATAAAGTTTCTACAAATTCCCCAATTACCCAGTAGAATAAATTAGCTAGGAGGTTGTAATATTGATCCCATCCTAATGTACTACAGTGAATAAACAACAACAATGACCAAATCCAGAAGACTAGCTAGATAGAGGTGCCCATATAGAAGCAGGAATGCCATTAAAAAATGTTATCTGTTAGTTTTTCATGTCCAAGATCCCTCTATAACATACCAAACTGGGGGGATATAGATATCGCATATATAGGATATATCTGAAGCTCTTTAAAACAGCTGTGTCTTTTCCTGGGATCACTTGGCTGCCTCGCACAGCTCCAAAGCTGCTTTTTGAAATCAAATCCAAAGTCCTGGACAGCTGGACGGCATAGTGTCCCAGTACAAAATTGGATGGGTTTGCAGTTCAGAAGAACAAGCTCTTTATATCATTTGTTCATCTTTCCCTTAAAGTTTATAATATTTCTTGCATGAGAAGCAAAGCTGTCTTCTGGACCTGGTTATCTTGCTAAGTAGATATAATACTGCAGTCTACATAAAGCCGAAAGAACTGGAAGTTTTTATATACGGATCTAATTTTCTAGTTTTTTTTTTTAAAAAAAATAGTGTCATGAGTAAGGATGGCGAGCAGGGGGCTCCCATCCAGGCTGTAAAGCGCATGTGTAGCACTGAGGAATTAGGTAGCCATTCCAAGAGACATAGATCGGGCCCGCCTTAACCTTTGGGGTTTATATGTCTAGGTTTTTCCCACGCTTCTTCAGTTTGTTAGGATTGATGTCCTAACAGCCAGGAACCACGCTGAGACAAGGAACAGGTCTCTAGTGTTTTATTGCTGCTACATAACAGGAAAATCCTAACAAACTGAAGAAGCGTGGGAAAAACCCAGACATATAAACCCCAAAGGTTAAGGCGGGCCCAATCTGTGTCTCTTGGAATGGCCACCTAATTCCTCAGTGCTACGCATGTGCTTTACAGCCTGGATGGGAGCCCCCTGCTCGCCATCCTTACTCATGACAAATAGTTTCATTTGAATTTAATGGAACAACCTATTTTTAACAAAGTGTCTGTTTCAGCAGCATGTCAGATGTTTAACATTTTGATGATGGGAATACATTTTAATTAAATTCTTACAAACAAAATGTTTGCATGGTATATTTGCACCACATACAGTATACTTTGAATCACATGTGCAAAGACTTTTTACCTGTTAATGTTTCCCCTCCAACTTTTATCTATATACGTATACGTCTACATATACTTATATACACACGTTGCTGATGTTGGGGGCATGGGGAGATTTTAATGTAGATTCTGAATCTTCTGTAGACTTTTTTTTAAGGCAGTGACTTAATGATTCAGTGATTAAAAGTATCAGTGTCCTAAAATGCCTGTTCCTTTAACAATTCTGCATGTCCTGCTTCAGCTATGACTATGAAAGGGATATATTTTGAAAGGCATTCATCACTCTTTCACCAATTATCCATGACCTTTTATCCTAGCCACAAGCTATGAGATGATAAAACAACCAATTCTGAAATATATTCCATGTAATATTAGCTTAAGTTATTTCTTTTCCTTCGTAGCTAACTGTTCTGTCTTTTCTCTCTCTTTTTTTTTACTTTTTACTATGCTGCTAAATCTTTTACTATAAAATTAAACTTCTAGAAACATTAATAGCTACTGCCCTTTTAGGAGTGTCCTAGTTCAGAAATATTGCATCTGCAGGCTTGCTCCATGCTATAATTTCCTTCTTGCTGCAGAGTAGTTATCACTGTGAAATGGTTTAGCTACTAACTCTTGAGGCTGTAAGATAGACATTACATATTTTAGGCTGAACTAAGATGCATTGAGTCTGTACTACATGCAAATACTGTGGCACATTATTCTACAGCTTAAAAATATAAGGCCTTTGCAAGGCAGTCACAATTTTCTCCGACGTGGTGTTTTCCTCCATGTAAATAGCATAGTTCTTTTTTATGGAGATGCTTCACGTCACTCCCAGTTACTTTTCCAGCATAATCTGTGGAAGAGATTTCTGTGCATAGAATTACAGAGTTTGAAGGGACATTAAAAGTCATCTAGTTTATCCCCCTGCTCAGGTGCTGCATAAAATGGTGAGTTTTCCATCAACAGAAGTCTTCAAACAGAGAATAGATACTCTGATATCTGTATGACTGCTGTATGTATGGCTGACAACTTGTACAGCCAAGAAACTCCCCCTGATATCAAGCCTGAACCCACTTCCTTGTAGTTGTATCCCATTGGTTCCAGCCCTGCTCTCTGGGGCAATAAAGAATAAGTCTCCTCTTTCTTCATGGCAGCCGTTCTAGGAGCTGAGGAGAAGCGTCCGTTTTGAAGCGTTGCACTGCCCTACTAAATATGAGATGGAACCATATAAGAAGTATGTGGTTTACTTGAGGTTAACAGAAATATACTGTAATGGTTGCCTATTCTGACAAACTCAGTCTCACAAGCAGGTGCTTAAGGGTAACTGGTTTATTGAAAGAATAGTATGCAGGTACAAAGAAAGCTGAGAATGAGCAGAAGCGTGCCAAATACAAACTAAAAACCCTCGCTTCAAACCCAGTTCCACCCTCGCTCGCGCTTAGCAACCACCCCCTCCCAGGTGCTAGCAACCGTTGCCCACATCAGCCTGCTCAAGCCTTTCCACCAATCCGATTGCTGGCACCCACAACCCTCACCACCTGCTCCCATTATGATTGATGGGCAGCAACACTTCGAAGTCCAGGAGATTCTTGATTCTCGACACCTTCGTTCTACTCTGCAATACCTAGTCCGATGGAAACATTTCCCTCATCCAGAATGGGTTGCTTCCCGCGATGTTCACTCCCCTGTTTTAGTTGACCGTTTTCATGCTGCATATCCTGCTAAACCTGCTCCTTAATTTGTTGTTTTTTAAGGGGGTGGTATGTCATGCTCTTCGTTCCAATGTTCTGAATACATCGTAACGTTTCGCATGTCACTTTCCTGATCCGTGTTTGCTGGGTGGAGATTTCCAGCCGTGCCAGGCTGTAATCTCCTTGCTGTAACTGTGGAATGTATGTTTGGGTTACTTTCTCAGGCCAATGTGGGCAACGGTTGCTGGCACCTGGGAGGGGGTGGTTGCTAAGCGCGAGCAAGGGTGGAACCGGGTTTGAAGCGAGGGTTTTTAGTTTGTATTTGGCGCGCTTTTGCTCATTCTCAGCTTTCTTTGTATCTGCATACTATTCTTTCAATAAACCAGTTATCCTTAAGGACCTGCTTGTGAGACTGAGTGTGTCAGAATAGGCAACCATTACATATACACACTCAGAATAATTTTTAAGTAAATCAGTCCCAACAATAAGCACTTCTAAAAAGAAACAAATGAACCAATACACAAAGAAATCAATTGTCAGATTTCATTTTCAGATAATTCACTTGTATCCAGTAGGAACCTGATCACCATCTGGATTAGACCAAAAGAAGAGAATGATTTGCATGTGGTCACCACAATTGTAGTATCAAATCTGTATTTCTAATGGATTTTGCTCTCAACCTCATACATGAAGCGGGATGAAAAAGGAGACAACAGGAGTTCTGTGGCAAACTCCAAAAGAAGGTTCCGGACAACACTAATGAGATTAAAGTAGAGTCCCATTAGCTTGATTGCTTCCTTTGTTACTTTTCTTAACATACTTCTGCAGTGCCTGCTGAGTGAGTGAAACTTAAAAGCAGGAAAGCCTTTGGGTTCAATAGGTGTAAATGGTGTTGGAGAGAAGAGACTGTTTCTTTCAAAAGATATCCTATGCAATATGCTTCGTATTTTGCAAGCGGCTTCCACCTATATTGTCAACATTAAGTACCCTGGAGAACAACACACATTAATCAGAAACAAGGAAACTCTTTGCCAAATTCTCTTAGTGGAAGCCATGCTAGGAAAGGATTATACAGACTAATTTATCTTCTACCGCGTTTGTTTTATTACTAAATTTTCAGTACTGCCGTTCTCCATTTTTTACTTTGCATTTTCGGTTCCCCAAAGTGGTATTTTAATGAGGCTGATATAGTTGTGGCCAGCATTTTTTCCTTTGAAATACTTTAGGCAAAAACATTTGGCCCCAATCAATCTTACTCTTGGAATGTAATTAATTTTATGATCTATGCCCTTACAAAAGGAACACTGTAACTAGAGATAGGTTTTTACACATTACTTCAGACCTTGTTTGTACAAAATGAATTTTTAGAAGGGAAGTGAAGAAGCTTTTCATCATGGTAGAGATACAATCAACAACATTCTTTATTAAAGTACAGAGGTGATTTGCTACCTAATTTTCCTAAAATGTAATTGCTGTTAATAATTGCCATAACTTGTGCTTAATCTGTCGGTAGTAGTACACTTTTATTTCACATTCCTTTAGCCACAAGTGCCACTGAACCATCAGAGTTCTTCTGTTCACCCCCAATATTGTTTCTAGATAAGGATTCCCTTGAGTCAAGTTTAACTACCTGTCCATGTAATTTTCTTGGCAACAATATGGAAGTAGTTGCATGACCTTCCTGTGGATTTTACTTTACTTCCCAGTCTAACCTACTGGGACTTCCTGCTGGTTTCTCACTCAAGTAAGAACATGGCTGGCTGGCTGCTTATCTGTCTATCTACTATCTTCCAGGGTCAGCTCAGTGCCATCACTGTGGTTTCTTGGTTTTGTTCTAGTAAGTCATGAGTCGGTGCTTGACTATTTCATATACTCACACTGCAAACTCATCTAATTCAATGGGAAGCCCCAGTAAAAACATTGAAACAATTTCACCGAGAGCATATTATAAATGTTCTGTTTAATTTCTATGGATGACAGGATATAAAGCCGACTGTACGAAGTCTCTTTGTCCCATTGCTGCCATTTAGTTTCATATGCCAGTCCTCAGAATAATAGCATTTCGGGGGTATGTTGGGTGAGAGGGACATTTGAAGCAGAGTAAGGTGGCAATGCGTCTCTTTTACGTGGAGGAGCTCCACAGTATCAAGCTGGCGTTTTAATATAATAACGATGGGAAAGGCTCTTGAGAGACTCTTCTTTATTTAATACAGTTGTATGTTGTTGTCCAACCCTGAATTCAGACAGAATGAGCTAGGAAAGAGAAAGGAATTAAATGAAACTGAAATGTGGTAAAACACACAGCCAGGTGACTGGGGAGCATTTCCCAAATTATAAAGAGATTGGATAACATCAGTAGTGCTGCCCTCTAGTTCACAGATGAGTTGTGTGTGTGCTTGTAGAGAAGAGGATGCTATCACCTGAGATTATGTGTGTACAGGTAATGCAGTGTGTGTTGGGAGTGCACTAAAACCGGGCCACACTGTTTAAAATCTGTGTTTATAAAATGTGGATATACTAACGTTTTGAACGTTACAAGTTTGGTCAAGGAAATTTAATCTTTCAGTTCTCTGCCAGTTGGATCTTATTTAGTTATTTTATTTATTTTCTATTTCACCTTTATTATTTTTATAAATAACTCAAGGCGGCGAACATACCTAGTACTCCTTCCTCCTCCTATTTTCCCCACAACAACAACCCTGTGAGTTGGGCTGAGAGAGAGTGACTGGCCCAAGGTCACCCAGCCGGCTTTCATGCCTAAGGTGGGACTAGAACTCACAGTCGCCTGGTATTCGCAAAAAATCAAACTGGGCTTTAAACAATTCCTGACAGAGAAGTAAGAAGCAGGGCAGTTCAACTTCTTCCTTCAATCTCTAGACTCACCACCACCACAGTCTAATTTGGAAAGCTGAAAGATTGTCTTCAACATGTACCAGAGGATTACTTAAAAAAGGGAAGGGAAGGAATTTTCTGTTCCATGAATGGACATTGTCTTGGATATTAATGCATCTCTTTAGCCTGTTCTTCAGTACCATCTCCTAAAATTAGCTAAAATCGCTCCCTGAATTTGGATTTTGTCTAAGAACTAGGAATTAGTCGAATGATCTATTTCATTTAGAGTATTCACTCTTCCTCCATCTTACAGCTAGCTGTGTAGTCCTATGGCAAGCAAAACAACTGTTTAATTCAAAATTATGATCCCAGTTTTGTATTTCTTTAAATACCATTGGTTTCTTCCTAATTCTACTTGTTGCTTATGGAAAGCTGACAGCTTTTGGGGAAGATCAAAATCCTTAGGGACAGGGTGCTCCAAAGTGCAGGCACACCAACCAAGAAATGGTGCCTTTGAGCTGTACCCCTTAACTTCCTGAAGTCATGATCTGCTAGGAGATTCTCCCAGGATGTTCACTTTGGATGAGCCAAAAACAGTTGGAGAAGGTGGATTGGTAGAGCCATGTAGGGCTTTAAACATTAAAACCAGCACCTCAGGAGCAAATAGGGAGCCAGAACAGGGCCCAGAATTCAGTTGTTATGAGCTCGTGCCAACATGTGCTATCCAGCAACCTAGCTGGCACATTCTGGAGAAATTAAAGCTTGCAAGTATTGTTCCAAAGGCAACCCCATGCACTGTGCTTTGCAGTAATCCAAACAGGTGGTGATGAGGACCTGTGTCGGCCCTGCATCCAGTACTAACCAGGTCCAGCACGTTTAGGTATTTCAAGATCTGACTCTGTGCTAGCATCAGCTGAGATGCAGTTAAAAATGGTTGGATATCAATGGCGGATTAAAATCCCAAATACTGATACTGTCATCAATTCAATTTTATGTGTGAAACAGAAAGGTTGGCTTTTTTCTTCCACAGCAAGCCAAGCTAGGGTCATAAGCCAAGGGCAAACTGTCCAAACACTGCTGTTCCTTTTTTCTAACTTTCAGCATCTGTAACACTTGTTTGCATGGTTATTTTTTACTGAGCTGGTTCTGTGTTTCCTTTATTCAGTTTTGCTGATGTATGATTTCTGTTTTTGCTTCAGGCTGATGTCTACCATCTAGTCATGAAGAACTTTTTCTGTCTATTTATCTCTTTTTCAAAAAAATCTGCTCAATTGTGTCTGATTGTCAGAGACTGCCTGGACAAGTCCGTGCAGTTCTCTTGGCAAGGCTTTTCAGAAGTGGTTTGCCATTGCCTCCTTCCTAGGGCTGAGGGAAAGTTACTGGCCCAAGGTCACCCAGCTGGCTTTGTGCCTAAGGCAGGACTAGAACTCCCGGTCTCCCGGTTTCTGGCCCGATTCCTTAACCACTACACCAAACTGGCTCTCTATTTATCTCTGCTGAAATGCAATAAGTTATTGACTTATTATGTGGAGAATTCCATGTATTTTTTTTTTAAGTTTCATTACTCATTCATAAAACAGTTTTCAGAACCTTCATAATTTATAAGAAACACCCACTAAGCCAGCTACAAAAAACAGTAATAGTGAAAATGTCTTCCAATTAACCGTATTCCAATTTATTAGGTTAAATAACCTATGTATGTGCTCTGGATGTACTATAACTCTGGTATGGCATTTATCAGCTGCAAATTAAAAAAAGAAGTTATGAGGGGATTTTTAATGATGTGAATCAGGTTACATTATCTATTTTTTTCTGTATTTTAATGATGCCTCTTAAATACATATTCTTTGTCAAAGAAAAAGCAGAAGGAAAACATATTTTCTTGCCTTATATTATTTAAACAGGAATAAATCTCTGCATAGCTAGGATATCAGCAAATGGTCAAGGCCAACCATTTTTACTAGAAGCATAAAAAATAACAACACTAGCATTATATTTTTATGTCACAATGGAAGCGTTTATATTATGCCACATATCATTCAGTAATGAGATGCTGCAGGAGAAACAACTTGTCCCTTTGGTAGAATATCAACAGTTATATATAAAAGTTCATTCAGTCATTCTCCTAACCTGTTGAAGAGTTCAAGGTTGGAGCTAGCTCTCTTATTGTGCCACACTATATATTATGTGATATTAAACACACCCCATCATGGCAATCTGAACAGGTACGTAGTTTAGGAGACACAGCCTGGGATGCCTCAAGATGGAAAGGACAGATCCCCAAATCATCTGCTGTGTTTGAAGCCCGGCCTGGAAGGTTTTATCATCAAAGAAGACACATTCAAGATATTTCCATCACTGAGTTTGTGATTACATGAAATTTTGTGCTCCTGGTCACTGCTGTGCATCCTTGTGACAGATAGTAGTGGCAGAAGACGAAACAAAAAGATTTCCAAATCTCCCTCTGTTTGATAGAGTGAGTTTGGTCCAAAGCAAAAGGATAAACTAGTGACTTGTTGGGAAAATATAGACCAATCAGGGTGCACCTTGCTCAGGTGTTACTATTATTCTTCAGCTGTGTAGTTGCCAAACATGGAGATTTCTCTGCTTTAAGCTCTTTACGTAAACTTCAGATAGATAGTAGAGAGACCTAGTTTAAGAGAAGTACTGGTAAAAATAATCTACGTAAATGTTGATTCTTAATGCATCAGGAACTGAATATGAGCCAACAAGATAAAGTGACTGTTAAATCAAATGAAGCCTTCTTTAGCTGCATTAATTTTGGCTGGATTAATTAGTTGGTAGCATGGTTATTCCAACTCTTAGCAGTCAAGTCACTACCTTTGCCATGTTTTCTTTTTAAACATTGAAATCTTTAAGCTCTCAATTGCAGTATTAGTTCCATCTTAACTTAATTCTCTTGTGTGCTTTCTCTTTTTCCCCTCCCTCCTCCTAATTACTAATTTCAATCCCCTTTTTAATACTATGTCATGTTGTTATGACCTGTGATCACAACAGCAGGCTTATTGAATAGAGTCCAGGATTTAACTCTGCTGTTTCTGGGGACTTGTGTTGAATTCTGGATACCATGTTTTAAATAACACTTTGATAAAGTGAAGAATATCCAGAAGCACTTTGTAATGGCAGATTATTTCACTGACTGAGCCTTCACTAGAAATGTGGCATTTGGAGAAAAGACTCCAGGTAACAGTTAAATCTGTCAGGGAAATGTAATAGTTTAGATAGATAATTACAAGAGAAAAATGTTTTATTTATAACCAGTTCTTCAAGAAACCCAGCACACATACCCAAATCACTTGCCTAATACATTTATTTGTATTATTGACCAAGATTTATAATAACCAAAGCAGAAATACAAGAAAAACATTATATTTTAGTTTAAATTATAAATCATTTGCAAAGCAAGTTTTGCATTAACAAAACTTGATTGCAGTTTTAATGTTATTTTCATAGAAATTTCATACTGTTCAGATTCAAATGTCTATTAATTTGAAAAGGACTAAGTATGGAAGTATCTTCAGAAAGTAAGAGGGGTGGAAACCCACATTCTGTTGACTAATCTGTTTAGTTTGACAGCCTCCCTGTGGAAATTCACTTTGCCTCTGTCTGTCCACCTATCCATCTCCTATTTAAACATAAGCTATTTAAGATACTTTGGGGGGTAAGAAGTGAAGCCATCAGTTATTTGCTGATTTGTGTGTATCGGGTTCACGGTTAGGCTATTTTAAAAAATATTTTTGTTTAATCTTTATCATGGATCATTATATTGCATTTAATTAGATATATTGTAAAGTGTCAGGAGTCTTCTTTGATTGCTATAGGTTTAAACTCAATAAATGCAAATGGTAAAGCTACCTGAATAATACTTTAAAATGCTCAGTATTTCATTGCATCTTTATTAGCTTCAGTATCAAAATTTACAAGAACAGTAGTGGCCTCATAACTGTAGGTAATTGGTGAGTGCCTTTGTGACTACTTTAAGGGGGGGAAATGTTATTTCCACATCAATTACAGTCATAAATTAGTTACCTATTTGTGTCCATATATCTTTAATATCAACTGATAGGCTAGTGAGTAAAAGCTGTTGTACAGAAGGGAACAAATTGTGATCCCTCTATCTGCACACAGTTGAAAATTAGTAGCAGAGTTTCCTGGTATTATAAAATGGGGAGCATATGGAAAAGGTAGTGAACATTTAAAACAGTGTTTGTATAATTAAAAAACATCAATCTCTCCTGGGTTTTCCAGGTGTGTGTAATACAGCCCCAGTGACTCCCTGTGATCCTTGCCATAAAGCCCCCCTGTTACTTGTGGTTCCAGCTATGAATCCCAACGTTGCCCTGGTTCAAAACTATCAGATACTTTTGCTCTGCGCCACTCTACCCAGCTTCCTATATCAGGAGCAAGTATGGAAGGGAATAAGTAGCAATGCTCCACAGACAGCGCCTTAGGATAAGAGTTCTTCATAGTTTTTAACTCTAATACAGATTCCAATTCCAAAGCAAATGCAGTTCATCTTCACAGTTTTGTAAATCTGAAGAAACTGTCGCTGGGAGAAAATGTTAATCTATGCAGAATACTAGGGACGCGGTGGCGCTGCGGGTTAAACCGCTGAGCTGCCGATCGGAAGGTCGGCGGTTCGAAACCGCGCGGCGGGGTGAGCTCCCGTTGCTCGTCCCAGCTCCTGCTCACCAAGCAGTTCGAAAACATGCAAATGTGAGTAGATTAATTGGTACCGCTTCGGCGGGAAGGTAACGGCGTTCCGTGAGTCATGCTGGCCACATGACCCGGAAGTGTCCTATGGACAACGCCAGCTCCAAGGCTTTGAAACGGAGATGAGCACCGCCCCCTAGAGTCGGACACGACTGGACTTTACGTCAAGGGAAACCTTTACCTTTACCTTTATGCAGAATACTGCGGGTCATACAACACCAAGAGCCCTTAGAAGTCAATTGCAGGTTGGGAATTAACTTGAAGCCATTGTTAACTGTTTCTGTGGCAACCTTTCCATGTTATTAGTTGCTTTTGTCCAGCGGCCCTATGGTGTAGCTCATTTTACCTCCCCTCCTTGCAGGTTGGAGAGACACTTGGTTGAGAAAGAATTGTTTATGACTTTCTCTTGTAGGGAAGGCCTGTGTTAATGTTGAAAGTTGGGTATGGGATCTCTCTTGTTACACATCTGCTCAGAAAACAGAATGCTGTTATTGCAGGTTCAGTTTGTAAGCTTAAAGCTACTTCCAGAGAGAAAGAAGAGGAAGATAAAAGATGATAATGACAATACTAGAGATATGTTATTCTGCAGGCAAAACAATTCCCAATATGGCTCAGGCGAATACACAGAAGGATGGTAGATGCTACATTAGTATAGAACCAAATCATATCAAGTGAAGGAAATATCCTCAGGTGCCACCTTCCTTGCTTCTGTTAGTCCATGGTGTTGTCCGCAAACCTCCCTATCAAAACAAATTATGCCTTTTCTAGCACCAGGGTTATCCCAGAATCAGATGCAGAGGATATAGCGTTGGAATGTAGAGGACTAATACATACAACTGTAGTTTTCACATTTGTGTGGTTGACCTGGAGGTAGAGCAGTAACCCAATCTACCATGAGGATTGAGAAGCTCAGTAGAAGATTTACATTTTAACTGTATGATTTCCCATAGACAACTCCAGTAGAAAATATTTCTGTTTTTCCAGTGTGCATTCTTGTTCATTCTCTCCTCATTTTAGGAAAGAACATTGATGTCTGAGCAAGGCCACCAAAACATTTCATTTCCATTATTGATCTTTTTCTATGGGAAAAAAAAAAAAGCCTAGCATATTTAATGGCATTGAACCAAAGAGAAGTTTGTTCTCTTTCAAGACAGCCTTCTGTAGAGTTCAGAACAAACAGCATAACTGTTATGCAGTTACTTAAGTTGTTACGCAGTTATGTCCAGTGCAAAATAACATTTGGAATAATACATTGGTATGTTTTATTTCTTTGCTTACAAATTTCATAATATGGAGTAGTGATTTTTTTTAAATAGTTCTGTAAGTGCTAAACTTCTCCCAAGACTATGTTTTCTCCAATTTATTTATTTATTTTTCACTATTCCCAATTCCAAACAATATTGGAAAACATCTCATGAACACTGAACAAATGTATAATAGTAGACATTTGGAGTATAGATCTCACCATCTTTACATATGTGAATCATTGGCAGTTTCTCTTTGATATTTGAACTCGACATTAGTCTCTATTCTTTTACATTAGGAGTTACACAGATACATAATTTTTATTACGGTCTTAGACCAGTAGAAAGATAGTGTTCCATGAAATATACATAGTCTTTCTTAAAATGATAGCAATGTAGGATAAAATAGGAGGATAAAAATCAAAATAAAATTAAAGTACATTTATAGACTCTCTAACTAAACTCTGTAAGTGCAATCTAAGACACTTATCTGTACTGAAGAAGAATATAGATGTTAAATATATTAATATATTAAGTATATAATGTAAAACTTTATATCTATCTAAAATTATCACTATGTTATATATATATATATAAAAATAAAATTTAAATGGTTTACTATTCCATGCAATACATTACAGAAATTAGCCCATCAGGGTCTGACGGATCTTCATTGCTGCAGCACAGAACCTTGCTACCTGCGCTGTGACGATAGAGTTTTCATCTATAAGCAGCAACTGAGTGTAGTCAGAATCTGTACGACCAGGGTATTTACTAATCAGGGGAATGATGAGTTTGGTATAAATGTCTTTACAAAAAACACAGTGCAGAAGAACACGGTCTATAGTTTCCACCTCTCCAGAGGCACAAGGACAAAGCCTTGCAGCCAGTGGTATTTTTTTATATTTATCCTCCAGTACTGCAGAGGGGAGAGCATGACAACAAGCTATACACTAGGAGTTGTGGCTTGATCTTTGTGATTAATATTTTGTTTTTCCTAACTGATAAACTTATTTTTTTTAATGTTCTTGCCATACAACAATCCATTATATATGGAAATGGGGACATGTAGCTTTGCTAAGATGTTATAACAAGTGATTTTCAGTTGTGGAATGGTGGGTGGCTAGAACCCAGACTTCTGTATGGCACTGAATATATATGGCTGACTTTGTAAGGAATACAATTACCTTAAAAAATTGTTTTCAACAGCATGCACGAGTTACTCAGTTCTTATCAATAGATTATTTTGCCATGTTTGAAAACATCAGTTACAATTTAATATGCCACTTTGCTTCTCTGTCTGCCCACAAACAGAAGGCAATCCTTGATGTTGTTTCCTAAATCTTAATAGCAAGGCTTTGTCTAGTTAGGTGCAGTGATTTAAGGCATCAGGCTAGAAACTGGGAGACTGTGAGTTCTAGTCCCAC
Source organism: Candoia aspera (assembly GCF_035149785.1). Lineage (NCBI taxonomy): Eukaryota > Metazoa > Chordata > Lepidosauria > Squamata > Candoiidae > Candoia > Candoia aspera. The sequence goes on from NC_086164.1 coordinate 9,567,183, forward strand.
CTTAGGCACAAAGCCAGCTGGGTGACATTGGGAGGAGGCGATGGCAAAGCACTTCTGAAAAGCCTTGCCAAGAAAACTGCAGGGACTTGTCCAGGCAGTCTCCAAGAATCAGACACAATTGAATGAATTAAAAAAAAAGTCTAGCCTCTAAGCTGACTATAGAGTGGGAATTTAAATTCTTTCCCGATCACCACTATCTTTTCTAGCAAAGAGGTGGCTGTTATTTCATCCTCAAAGTGGTTATTTGGACTCAGAGATAAGACACTAGAGTTTCTGCTTCTTCTAGAGGGCCCCAATACGGACAGGGATCACACCAGATCATTTCAACCGCTTTGTAATTTATTACAGCAGTAGAAGATCTGCACCATCTGTGAAGAATTTCTTGTCTTCCATTCCTTTATCTTTGCCGTTCTCAGAGTCCACAGAGAAGTCTACTCCATGAACAAATGGCTAGATACCCAGAAAGGCAATTTGAAAGAAACAAAGCATTTTTTCTTCTATTTTTGTGAAGATTGTTTTAGAAAAAGAATCATCTGCCGTTGGAAACAGTGAAGATGAATTAAAGCCATGGCAGCCTCATTTGTCTTAATAATTTGTCATTAATAATACCAAATGATTATATAAATATCAAAAGCATGGCCGACAGTGAATAGTATTTAGAACTTGATTTGTTTTTGTTGTGTATCTCTCTTACCTAATAATATTTCCCGTTTCAAGAACGTTGGGATTTTTACACCAGCTTATTTGCATGCTTAGAGAGTACTAAGTTGGTTCCAAATAATACCGAGTGGAAGAAAAATAGCCACCGGAATCTTATCTCTAATTCTAATTGCTTCAGTAGATGTGTCTTGCATGATGCTTGAGGAAAGAGTTTGGAACTAATTAGTATTTAGCATTTTAGAAAAGGGAGAAATTGGCACTATCAATACTAAACCCAGGTTGTGGTGGAAATACTTGTTTTAGGGGGGGGGGGGCGTTCAACAGGTGGGTGAGCTAAACCAAAATGTATAATTCTATTAGTGTTCTCTACTTGTTTAATAAGCTTATCGGGTAGCTTCTTCATAGTCTCCAATATTGCCTACTTCTTATAGCTAATAAATGCTCTAATGAACTCATTGAACTGCCTCTTAGCTTGCACGCATGTCACTAGTTTTCAGCCGTAATTATTGCATTACGCTCTAGCAAATCTCAAATTGCAATTTGGTCTTGCAAAGCGTTAAACTGCAGACATAAACATCCTTGTTCTTCACAATCTCTTTGGAAAATTACCAGGGCTATAAGAATACAATGCATTTTTTGTTGCTGATTTGATAGCAGTTCTTTTTTTTTCTTTTTTCTTTTTTTTTTAAATTCATTAAAGATCCTAAAAAATAGGCTTGCCAGAGAGATGAGAACCTTGACCCAGTACATTTAGTTGCTACATACAGTTGAATCCAGACATCCTCTATCTCCAGTAATTGTAGTCCGATCAAAGCTTACTGTATTGCTGTATCCAATGGATGAATGAAGCTGTCTGTTCTGGTTTATAATGCTTTGTCAGATATTGCCACCCCTCTCCTTCTTAAAGCAGGTTATAAAGCAGGGTCACATTCCCCAAAAATTAATATCTTAGAATGCTAAATGCAACGTGTACTACCATTGCAACAGAAAGTTCTTGCAGTATTCCAGAAACCATAAAGATGCTTACTTTTGAGCATCTTGTTCTGTTGAGTTCAATAACTGTGGGACAAACATTGTATCATTATTTTTCTTTCTCTGTTATACTTGACACACAGACTGTTGTCAATTATGTGCTGGATTAGACCAAAGTATTTTCTAATCCAGCCTTTTTTTTTTCTCATAGTGGCCAATCAGAGCTCTAAAGGAAGCCCATAATAGATATGAATACAATAGCTCTCTGCCGCATGATGCTCCAGCAGTTTGAATGCAAGCAGAAATGTCCACATGAGGCAGCTTTGGATTGAGGTAGCAGAGCTAGGCATACAAGGTGGAGGCGGTACTCAAGCCCTAGCCAGTTAGCCTCTCATACAAAAGGTGAACAGGACTACAAGTTTTCCTTTAACTATTGGGAACTCTGCATTACGGTGAAAGACATGAATCCTGGCTTAAGGTTGTAGTTCTTCAATTCAGACAAATATATTACTGACCCCCTATTGTGCATCAAGCTGATTTCATGAATAGTGTCTCCTAACTGCTATTTTCTGAGCTTCTGGGGAATCAACTTTGAAGAAATTGCTTTATAACAAAAGCTTAATTGAGTATCGGATATTGTTGTGGTCACCATACACTTGTAATTTGTATCCTAGCATGCCTGTGCTCATTGCTAATCCTTTGCGAACAGGGAAGGAAAATATGAGGTCCAGATATGGTTCAAATCATGAAAGACTTGTGAAATTGAAATTCTAAACAGCCAGAATTTGATTTAGGGGGAAATTAATAACCAGATCCAGTTGTACTCAGCATAATAAATGACACAATAAAGGAAATTGGAAATGTCTTATAATATGAGAGTATGGAGATACTCCTTTAAAAAAAAAAGGTGTTAGATATATAGTTGGAAAAGTAATAGCATTTCTGCATTGCAAGTATTTCGTACAATGCAGCAGCACAAAGTGGAACATACTGTCCTGATTACCAGGAAACACACTGAGACAATGACTTGGTCTCTAATATTTATTAGTAGTACTTAACAAGAATCCTAACAAACTGAGGAAGCGTGGGAAAAACCCAGCCATATAAACCCCAAAGGTTAAGGCGGTCCCGATCTGTGTCTCTTTGAATGGCTGACCAATTCCTCAGTGCTACGCATGCGCTTGACAGTCTGGGTGGGAGCCCCCTGCTCGCCATCCTTACTCATGACACATACAGTATAATGATCTCTGTGTAGAATCACAAGGAGGAATATGCAGAGTTTGGAGATCTGTTCAAGGAAGCTGACTGTGGTAGGTGGAATTTGAGAACCTTACAATAAGGTGTCGATAATTAAATTGTGTTGCTGAGCTTTCTCAGAAAATTCTTGGTCTTCTGAGAAAGCTGAATGTTTCCATTCAATTTATGAAGAATTTTTGGAATGCTGGTTAGTTCTTTTGCTTCTTATCAGCTGTAGTCTGGTGGGATGTGGCTTAATCTCTGCATACAAGTCTGGAATCCTTCTGACTGCTACATAGCCATCGTTCACCTCCTTTATTTTCTGAGTTAAATAAATACATAGATAACTTCTGCAATGTCTGCTAGAACATAGTAGCTACCAAAAAGTATTAACCATGATGTTGTTTCCATGACCAACCTACATGCACATACATGATCACCCCATCATATCATTTGGTAGAGCTTTATTATATAGGAGCCCAGGGGTGGTGTGGGGGAGAATAGTTCAGCTTAATATGTAAAACAGAATACTTAGCTTGTTCATTTAGATACAACTGACCACAGAAGAGCATGTTTTCAACTATCTTCCTGAATTTTGAAATATATATAAAAAAGATTATAAACTTGTTTCACATTTAACTATATATTATTTGAAATGCTTCCAACGTGGATGAATTGATAGAAAAATCAGTTTGACAGTAACCCTGTGGGAAGATTTAGAATCCTCCACTGTGCAGTCATCTTGCTAGAAACTCAAGAGATTATTCTCTGAACATAATTGTGGTTTGGCTTGTATGTTCAAAAACGCAGACAAGCTGGTAAGAAAAGTACCAGAATTGCTCCTTGTAGCATGAATTCTCTACTATAACTGTTGTTTAGTTCTCAAGTGTATTAATCTTGCAAGAATTGTGGATAAACTATAAATTGGAATGGCGTGTCTGAAAATGTAAGCATGAATCAATAGTATGGAATTACCAGGCGTTGAAGAATACAGTGTAAGGTCAGTGTAAGTATTGTGAGCAACAGAAATATGACTTTCAAGCATTTCTGTTACTTCAGCTAATTTTTAGAAAATGAGCTATCAAACAAGAAACATAAATCCTAAAGAGGTTTGGGAGTGGTTTTTAGTTTTGCTTGTTTTATTTTACGTGTACATTTCTTAGACATCTGAAGATACTATTTCTCTCTTTAGCAGCAATCCTATCTCAAAATAAGAGGATTTAAAGCACCCTCTTCCATGTTACTGACTTGATTTTCATGGGTCATCAATTACAGTAAACATCTTGAAAAGGACACTGGGCAAAATGCTTGTTCCCTGCCTTATTGAAGAAAATTATCTGATACGTAAATGGAACAGGTGATCTAAGCCCCCTGTTTGAGAAAAGTGCAATTATATGAATATATGTTGGGCACTGGATGAGGAAGCTTTCTAGTACTAAAGGAAGTCTGTATCATAGGAAACAATGAGTTGCCCTCTTGGGTTATCCCTATTTTCCTGAAGTAGCTTGAAATGAAGTGTCTAACAACTAGAGTTAGATTAATTAAAGAATTAATATAGTTGGTAGAATGTATGTTCTGGAAGAACTTTGGGGAGTGAGGAGGAGAACCAACGTATTCTCATGTATGATGAAAAAACCCATGTTCTCTCAGGTATCCCATGGAAAGGAAAAGTTCTAGGTATGTTGGGTGAAAGGATGGAGCAGGAGCAACATCCATCTCTCAAAAGGGCTGTGTTTGAACTGCTCAAATTCTAGAAATCCTGATAAGCATATGAAAACAGGGAACTACAACTATCTTAATATACAATGAAATAGTGTAGAGAGTTCACCCTGGCAGCAATGTAACTAACAGAGTGAAAATCATAATCATGTCCCTAGAAGGTGGCAAGGAATGGAGCATCAGTAAGCACTAGCAAGCAAATTAAAAACCAGTAAATGTATGTTAGGGAAGCCCTGGGCCATGCTTTATTCCATATGGATAAAATAAGCAGCTGTAGGAAGGGGCCTAGGGGGATGCAGGAAAGACCTTGTCAACTGATATTAAGGCCAAGCATTTGCAAGTTGCACCTGTACTCTTAAACAGTCTCTGAAACATTTATCTTTTAACATATGGCAGGCAGTGATGTGCTTGTACAGATTGTTTGCTAGTGGGTTTGACCTCCTCTAAGCTGTGTTAGCTTTTTTTTTTATTTCCTCCTGTTTGCCTTTTCTGACTTTCTATTTATAGAGATGCACCAGAGCACTTATCTCTGAGTTTGGAAAATGAATGTAAGCTAAAGAGAGATTCTTAGATGATTAAGAAGGGAATGCTGTCTCTCTTTTCCTACTCTTAAAATTGTTACCAAACCCAGAAGGTAGCTGTATTTTACTTACCTTTCTTGCTCCTTCTGTCTTTTAGAACAATTCCTAAAAATCATGAATGTTAAACCTAGAAATATAAACATAATTGAATGAAACGGTAGCAACTAGCAGTAGTATCTCCATCCCGGGTGAGGTAAGTGATGCTGTGACTGCCCTCTCTCAGTGCCTGGGGGCTGTAGGGGTCTGGATGGGGAACAACAGGCTTCGGCTGAACCCTGGTAAGATGGAGTGGCTGTGGGTTAAGGGGTCCTCCGTATCCGGGACTTTGTCATCTTTAGTTCTGGATGGGGTTGCCCTGCCCCAGACAGACCTGGTGCGTAACCTGGGGGTCCTCATGGACTCACGGCTCCTGCTCGAAGAGCAGGTGGCAGCCGTGGCTGGAAGGGCCTTTGCACAGCTTCATGTTGTGCGTCAGTTGCGCCCTTTCCTGGATCGGGAAGCCCTTCGGACAGTCACTCATGCCCTTGTTATCTCCCATATAAACTACTGCAATGCACACTACATGGGACTGCCCTTGAAGAGTATCCAGAAGCTTCAGCTGGTCCAGAATGCAGCCGCGCGGTCTATTTGCAGCGCCCCTAGAAGGGCACACATAACACCTTTGCTATGCGAGCTGCATTGGATACCAGTTTGCTTCTGGGTCCAATTCAAGGTGTTGGTTATCACCTTTAAAGCCCTACATGGCATGGGACTGGGTTACCTGAGGGACCGCCTCTTCTCCATATTATCAGCCCGTCCCACCCGATCGTGCAGAGAGGGCATGCTACGGACCCATCAATAAGAGAATTCCATCTGGCAGGGTCCAGGAGGCGGGCCTTCTCTGCAGTGGCCCCTGCCCTTTGGAACATCTTGCCCCCGGAGGTGAGATTAGCCCCATTGCTCCTAGTCTTCCGGAGGAAGTTGAAGACCTGGCTCTGCCACCGGGCTTGGGGCAGGGAGGAGAATCGACATACTTGGGGTTGGCTAGTACCTTGAAGTGCCCCTCCTACACAATGACTGAAGGAGATCACAGCCATCTGGATTTTATGAGATGGGGTAGTTAAGAAATTGTTTTAGTGGGATTTTATTAGAATTTTATTGTATATGTATTAGAATTTAATTGTATATTTACTGTTCTGTATTGTAAACTGCCCAGAGTCCCTCCAGTTGGAGGAGATGGACGGTGACAAATTTGATAAATACATACATACATACACACTACACAGCACTCAGCCCAAATGCAATTCCACAATGATACCCACATAAAATGTTTAAATCAGTGGGGAAAAAAACAGTGGTAAGCAAGTTTTTATCTCTTCCTGAAAGGCAAATAATGATGATGTATGTCACATTTCATTGGAACAGAGTTCTGCAAACATCAGGTTGTTGTTAAAATGACTGCTGGAAAACTCGCAACCTCAGTGTGAGAAGCAGTTCTTGGTATGGAAGCTAGGGCTACCCCAGCTAGGTTGCAGAGATCCAGAAGACCAGTAGATGGCAGCAAAGAGACAGACACTTTGCTTGCCCCTAGCACAGCCACTTCAACTGTTGCTGTCTGTAGTTCTATTACAACATGGCAGATCAGAGAGAAGGCACCTCTGTAAGAATTTCAGGTCTGCACTTTTGAACCCTTTAAAAGTCAGTACCAAACTGGACCTTGAAATCCACTGACTGGCACGCAGTGTAACTGATACAATACCAATATCACATGGTTTGATCACCAAAGCGGTTTCACCAGATGGTTTCCTTATCTGATATTTCCGAACTTGAGCAGCTTCATGGACATCGTAATGTCACTTATGCACTGTTAACAGAGGGAAGGGCCCTCTTTTTGAAATAGGTTGTAGTCCATGCCCTAGCTTAAGCTAGTCAAATCCAAAGTGGGACATTCAGGTCTAGCTCTTTTAAGACCAACTGCAAATCCCCCTCTGGAGTTCTCAAGTTTCCTGATTTACAGGAATGGTCAAGAACATTATGATGACTTGAATAACAGCTATGGCATGAACTTGGTTGGACTAGAGGCAGACCACTTCATCTGGACATTGGAATAAGGGGGATTAGGGATTTGAAGTAGCTGCTTCTCCTGCCTTGAAGTGGACGTTGACAGCCAACAGAGGAGGTTTCTTATATACTGCTCAGCTTGCCCCAACATTAAAATCCCAGATCCTGAACTTCAGCTTAAGTTCTTAAAAAACAGAACATGCCATGAAGAGGAATAAAATAGTGATTGAGGCAAAAGTAACTGCCATAGCCATCATTCTCATCATGTGCATCATCCTTCACTATAAAAGCCACAAATGCAAAATAGAAATACCAGGTTCAGATAAACTAAACACTAAGGAGGTGGCTGTTAGCTCTCAGACACAAGGGTCTCATTAAACGTATGCCCAAGATCTGTCTGCCAGATGCATGTATTATAAATATGCATTACGTTTTGTCAAGATTGCTGTTTTTAAATCTTTTTTCACTCATACCTTGGAGGTAGCATTACTGTGATAATGTGGGATGCTTGATGAGTTGTCATGGAATTAAGTTAAAAGTCCACTAACTTAATACCACAATAAGCAGGAGAATCTTTAAGATGTCACCAACTTCTTTGTTGCTTTTTCTCCAGATATAACACAGAACAGCTAACATTTAGTAAGGGGAGTTGCATTCCAGAATAAAGAAGGGCTGGGGAAACACTGTGGTTGCTTTAATAAGATTAACTGATGGGAACTTTTGTGGAAGGGCACAGAACCTATGTTTCTGGGCCTGTGAGACTGATGTGCATTTCATACAGTAGCTGTGCATCATGGAATTTTCTTGCACAGTTCTTCATCTGTTGTGGTTACTGTGGTCTTTAACCTGATAGTGCAAGTTGATGCAGTCCAGCTTCTAAATTTTAACACTTTTTGGCCTGTTTGTTTGCTGTTGTCTCATGGTAGCATCAGTGATGCAGTTTGCAACCCAGCACAGACGTCCATCTTTCAAATAAACTTGCACGATTTCTGTAATTGCATGATTTTTCTTGCAAGTTGTACTTTAGCTTTTCTCACTTAATGGGACAAGGGAAAAGAGTGTGGGTGTTCAAATCATGGAAGCTCTGTTAATCCCCCAAGATTTGATGCAGAAACTTCACCTCTCCCAACCCTACACCACCAGCTTCTTTCTCTGCATGATCGTTCTGAATGTAGCAGGTAGCCAGCCCAAGCCTGATTCATACTTAGTTGCCCACTAGCATTTGAAAAATAGAGTTGATCTGAAAAGAACACTCAAAAGTATTCTACCTGCTTTCACCATATCAAACAGGAAGCCATCAGATACATAAATATTTCTACAACCTACCTGTTGCTTTATTGTTCACAAATCCTACAAAAATATCTCCCACACGTAACAAATTCAGTTAATGCAGTTTATGATTCTTCCAGAAGTGTACTCAACAATAGGTATCTGTAACCTTGCTTTTGTAGAGTTAGCAATTTGGCCCACAAGCATGCCTCACTATGTAATATAATGTGATTTTAATAGAAGAGCACAGAATGAAGGACCCTTCAAGAAACTCTCTTTGTAAGAGAAAACAAGAAATGTTTTCTTTGCTTTAAGCATTTTATGTATTTAGTTCAGTACAATTTATTTTCATTCCTTTTCAGTCCAGGTCACCCTTGGATATTATGTTGTTCAGGAAGAAGATGAGTTGCTTAAGAATATATCACGTTGCTCTAAGTCTTCAACAGAATGAATTGAGATCAGTTAGTTGTTTAGCTGCTTTGTGTAAGGAGCCCTATGAAGGCCAGTTGATGGTTAGAAGTTGAAACCAAGATTTCAGTTCCTCAGTCCTTGGTCTGGATTTTTTTTTTTTTTGAAGTAAAACACCTGCTTTACCAAGATGGTGCCTGTCATATCTGAAAGGAAATGAATATTAAGATGCTAAGTAAGAACTACTTTTCTTCTATTTTTTTAAAAGAAGTGCAAATCCTTAAATGAGGAAAACCTGATAGTAACTGTATTAATAACATAGGTTTGCAAGCCTGTTTTTAAAGGAATAAATGAGAAAGTTCAGGTTAAATTTAAGTAGTTTTATCTATCTGTGTGCATTTATGAGGGCTAGTTAGTTGTTTTTTGTTTGTTTGTTTGTTTTTTAATTGAATGGCATAGTTCGGTGTTCATGCTGCTTTTTCTTGCTGGGAAATCCTTGTCAGGTCCAGCAGCCAGATGTGTAGACTATTTAGCCATGACAAGTCACTTTGCCAGGGGTGCACCACGCAGAGGCTAGTCTACATTGCATGGAGTTGGGCTGAGAGGAAGTGACTGTGACTGGCCCAAGGTCACCCAGCCGGGTTTCATGCCTAAGGCAGGACTAGAACTCACAGACTCCTGGTTTCTAGCCCAGAACCTTAGCCACTAGACCAAACTGGCTCTTGCCTAGTTAGGTGAAAGTAGCTTAATCAATTAATCAAGGAAAAATATCTAGATTTCAGATGTTTCTAGACTGAGGGCCAGAGCCAGCTTCAGTGGTATATATGTGCATGTTCATTCTTTCCCCCATGCGCTTTATGGCCTCACTCTTTAAGTGAAATGTGAAGCTACAGCCCACTGTTTTCAGTTGCTTTGTCAAATCATTAAATTGCCCAGAGTCCCCTTTTTGGGAGAGATGGGCGGTGATAGAAATTTGAAAAATAAATAAATAATAAATAAGGGGTGAATGGTCTGTTTTGATCAGTACAGGCAACCAGAATTTGGAAGATTAGAAACAAGCTGGAAGCTCCATTTTCTGTTGGGATTATGGTTTTAAATAGATTTTTCCATTCCAGTTTGAATAGGAACTGCAATTTATTTAGACACAGTGGTAAATTATGGTTTGTGCTAAGTGGGAAAGTAAAAAGAGCTCACAGACTGAAAGACCATTAGAAGTATCTTGCAGGATGAGGCTATGGATCCAGCATTCTGTGTCACCCAGCAGCCAACAGGATGCATTTGGGAACCTTTCAAACAAGTATAGAAGACAAGAACCCCCTTTCAGTGTTGGTTCCCAGCAAGCAGTATTTAAGATATGCTGCCTATGATTCAGGAATAGTGAACAGCTGTCAGTAGTAATAGTCATTTATGGTCTGATCCTGCATAAGCTTGTCTAGTTCTCTTTTAAAATCATCTGAATTGGCTGCCATCACAGCTTTTGGCAGCCTTTTAGTTTAGTTAGTGAGTTCTAACACTGTGTGAGAGGGAGAACTAATCTCTCTCCACATTATTTTTGCTATGCATAATTTTATATTCTTCTATCATATCTCCTCAACTTATTCCAAGCTAAAGAACACCAATTTCAATAATATCTCCTTGTAGGAAGGCTGCTCTAGCCCTCTAATGATTTTTGAAACTTTTCTACCTCTGTAATATCCTTCTTAAGGTGTGGGGACTAGAACTGAATGCAATTTTTGAAGTGTATTATCATCATAGAAATATATACAGCATTATTACATTGGACGTTCTGTTTTCAGTTGCTTCATTCCAAGCATGGAATCTGCCATTTTTTTACAATAGCTGCATACTTTGTTGACATTTTCATTGAGCTGTCCACCATGACATTATGACCGTTGTTCACAATCCACCATGGGTAGTTCAGATCCAGTAATGTAGAGGTGAGGTTTGTGTCAATTTGCATCATTTTATCCTCACTTACATTGAACCTGTTCTCCTAGTTGTGAGAGACCATCTCACTACTTAGCCCTAATTCTATACCATTTATATACAGGTTATATATAGGTTAAAACATAGCCTCTATTTTGCTGATCCTGGAATATAGGATGAGGAATACCTGGCTTGCCAGTAGTATATATGAAAGGGGTCTAGGTGTCCTTGTCTACCAGGTTAAACATGAGTGTGATGTTGGCTTCTACTCTGCCCTGATTGGACTCCATTTGGAGTCCTGCATCCAGTTCTCAACATCACTGTTTAAAAAAAAAAAAAACAGTGACAAATTGGAGCAGTGTCTAAGAAGGGCTACCAAGATGGTGAAGGATCTGGAAACCAAGCTCGATAAGGAATGATTAAAAGATCTGGATATGTGTAACTGTCAGCCCCACTGGAAATCCAGTGCCAGAGAACCCATGCAAATTGGAGCAGTCAAAAGATTTCTATCAAAGTCATCATCCTTACTCTCTGAAGAGCCTACAGAAACCACAGCTAAAGGTATATAGGAAGTGTCTGAAGGGAAGTCATACAGAATAGGGTGTTATTCTCTTTAGAGAGAATGACCAGAATCAGTGGGTTAAAGCTACAAGAAAGGAGATTCAGGCTAGACTTCAGGAGGAACTTCCTGACTGTACAAGCCATTAGCTGCCAAATAAAGTGATGAATAATCCTTCACTAGAATTCTTCAAATAGGCTGGAGGTTCATCTGTCAGCTATGTTGTAGTGGATCCTGCACTGAGCAGGGGTTGGACTGGATGGCATCTAAAATTTCTTCCATATCACCATTGCCTGTTAATCCCTATTCTCTGTTTCTTGTTTTTTAACCAGTTGCCAACCCATGAGAGTGCTTGTCTTCTTCTCTCATGGCAACTAACAGAGTAGAGAGAAAGGGAGGGGACCATACAAAGTCACATCTCTCCTTTCTTCCAAACCTCTATAAATTGCTCATATATGAGGGCAATGCATGCAGGAAGCTTAACAGGGGAGAGACAGGGCAGTAAACTCTCTTTTAAGACCATTATTGAACCAGCTCTTTCTCTCCTGCAATCCTACCCATCTAGCATCTATCTTAACTGAGAAAACAGTTAAAAGCATTTGTCAGTCTATCGACAAAAGACAAAATATGAAGTAGAAATTATGAAAATGGATGCATTTGCATTGTGAGGACTAAGTAATTGGGGTATAGTTGGTTCTGTTCAAAGTGGTTAGCCATAATATGCCTGGTTCTGTTTTCAGTGTTACAACATTGTGACTCATGTGCAAAGGAAAGGTATTTTTAAAAAAACCAGGTGCTAAAGAGTCCATATATAAAGGAAATCCATTCAACTATTGTATTTTGAACCCTGGCCATGGAGAGAAATTACTACCTGTATGGTTGGAATTGATTCCGTAGAACAAGCAGTTCAATCTTTCTTTCCTGGGTCACTGAATTCTGTATTTCAAGGCATAGCATGAAACAGAATTGGAATTAACACCTGAGCTTTCTGAATATGTTTCAGACTTTCCGAATCAGTAGCAAATTCTACTTACATTGCTGCATTCTGTAATTTATTCTCCCGAAAGCATTTCTGCCCATCATCCAGCATCCACACATGAAATGTTCTTCCTTGAAATGCTGAGGGACATGGGCTGAAAGGGACATTTCCTTTCACACTGTTACCATATAAATAATCTAAAATGATTAATTCTGTTTTCAGAGCAACAGCTTATGTGAAATAGGGACAGAAGGAAGTGGCCTTATTTGCCTGATACCAAACTACCCTTAGCTGCTCTACATCTAAGCTCTTTTAAATAAGTGTCCCCACCCTTTTTGATGTAAAAACGTATCAGTCATGTGTCACAGTAAAAGTGCGAATAACTAAAAATTGAAAATCATCCTACCAGATCACTAAGTAATTTATTTCTGTCTTTTCACTTCCAAAGATTAACTGAACATTGTACAATTCTGTTATAATTATAAATCCAATAAACAATAACCCCAAAGTATTAAACAAGCTTGCAATCAAATTATCTAATAAAAAACAGAATTAAAAGGATACATAAGAAGATCTGGGGAAAAGAGTTTAATCAGGCACCCAAAAGTTGATAATCTCTCCAGGAAGGCAATTCAAAAACCAGGGAAAACAAATACTTCCTTTAACTGAGCGCTGGCAGTGGGAAATAAATGAATTTTTCAGTGGTGCAGGAAAAAGAATTCTAAGTTGAGACAGTGAGAGGTGTTTTTGTTCTACGGCGTTTCCTGCAAGGCCAAAGCAATCCACAGAGGAGGTCAGGAGGACGTGCCCATGTAGCTAAAATGGTTCTTCATACCACTTTTTTTTCCCCCTTTTCTTTGTGACTTTGACTCCAAAAATGGTATAACCTCTCTTAAAAAGCAAAACCTGCTATGTGACACAGTGCATCTGCCAGAGGAAGAGTTTGGCCAAATTACCAGCCTCATTCATCTAACTGCATCTATTCAAAAACATTACATTACCACTGACAAATCATAGTTGAAGTTTGGTTCGCCTGTTGTCATTCATTGCCATTCATGTTTAGAAAGCAGACTGATGAGATAATTGATTTGATGGTCCAGCTTGAGTGGAAGCACTTCTGGGCATAGCAGGGCTCAGAGATGCCAAAAAAGAGGAAAAGGTGGGAATGAAATAATGCACCACTTTCTCCTTAGAGGCACATGGCCCAGTTTTGAGAAAAGAAAAGCTTGCTTTACGTGGAGGGAGGGGGAGAAATCTTCAAGAACTCAGTAATAAAATACAGAAATGACCATATCCCCTCAGATGGATAAAAATAGGCATTCAAACAGAGACAATGCGAGTACATATTTTACTGGCAGGTGAATAATGAAAGAATGCTGTGGAAATAATCTGATTTTTAACGGACCTAATCCACAGGAGGCTCTCCCTCGCTTTCACTCTCTCTAGTCTTTGTGTAAGGACAAAACTCTTTCCTCTTTTGTAAAGCCTTTTAACTTTTTCTGAGCTGTTAAAAATGAAATTAATGGCCAAGAAACCAGAAAGGGGGAAAAAAATGAAACAGTAATTGAATTTGAAAGGCCCTGGGATTGTATGAACACCTATTGGCTTTATTTACTTGGAATAATATTTGATAATAAAGCTTGTCTCTCTTTGTTCCTGGAGGGCGTTGTTCATCCATAGCCCCCCTGCTGGTATGAATAACTTAGATACCTAAAGAGCCAGATAAGAGAGAAGCACTTGAAATAGGTACTCAATTCCATGACTGACCTCCTAATTCCAATACCATGTCAACTGTTTAGTCTGTTATTGTCCTAAAGAATAAAGCAAAACTACTCACAACATGAATTTTAATCAGAAACTGTCTTCAGAATGAAAAGTACTGTACTTAGTTTCTGGCCCTTCTCTCTCTCTCTCTCTCTCTCTCTCTCTCTCTCTCTCTCTCTGTAGACATGCTTTAAACTCTGTACCTTTTTTAGTCCATGGTGTAACTCAAGTTCTGTAGAGTAGGCTGGAGTATAATATGAAAGAGAACTCAAAACCAACCAGGGTCAGTCTGAACCTATGAAGATGCTGCCTCTGCTCAAACGTAAATACTGTTACTTCTAAACCGGCCCTCTGTATATAAAATGAATATAATAGGCTTTGTGAGCACAAAGCAATCCAACTGTCTAGAAGATGTTCAAGAAACAGTGTTCCTAAGAAAGACAGTACACTTTTTATCTTCGATTCATTTTCCCCAAATAAGTTAGAAAGTGAATCAGTCCTTTTCAGTTGGGATCCCTATAAACCAGGGACAGGGCTACCTGCCAGAAAGATAGTCATAATCTAAGGATAATTTTTAAGAGATTTATTCTATAGTGATTTTTAACACTAATTTGTAGTAATTTATTGGTGCATATTCAATGCATTGTATCCTGACCGTGAAGGATTTAGGATTCTGAACAGTTCTAGACCTCTTAATTCTATGAACTATATTAATTTTCTCAAATGTGCCTCTTCCAAACTAGATCACAACCTACAAAATAGAATATTTGTTGTGATGACATAATAGTTATCTTTCAAGTGTTAGTTATGTAGCTTGGAACTGTAATTAGATTTACATATAAAATTCCACAACTGGGGATCTCCTTTGTTTTGTAATCATACCAATTGAGTACCAAATTGGTATGACACACAGAGTTCCCAGCTGTAATATCTCTAGATGATCACTAAGAATTCAGGCTAACTTGATAATACATAATCAATTAATCCAGATTGTTTTTTAGTTTTTAAATCACTAGCATGTAGAAAGTCTCTATGAAAATACATTTATATCATAAATTGTGTTTTTAAAGTGAGCAATCCATGCAGTATTGGTAAATAGAAACCTTTATGAGCTTGACTGGATGTGTCACACTGTATTAGACTTTCAGCAGTTGAACCTAGAAAACAAATTGCAGTTTAAATTAAATTTGGTGCTTGTACTTTGGTCCTAACAAATTTCATTCCTCTTTCCAGTGCATCCTCTGTGCTCTACTTCCTCTATTTCAGGAAAAAATTATCCCAAAGTGTTCAAACATCACCATTTTGAACATGAGAGATACACATTTAAATGTAAATACTCCAAAAAATTGGCCTCAGTGTTTTCAGATTAGTTATAGAGGACTTACTTTATTCTTCCCTTCCTCAAAAAAAAAAAAGGAATAATTTTGTGTGTTGATTCAGAAATAAGTCATGCTTAATTCGATTAGGGTTATTCCTTTAGAAAGCTATCTAAATCTTTATCATTATCCAGTACTGTCTAAGATCTCAGATGATACTGAGGATCCAGAAAAGGGTTTTATTTTGGTTTGATGATTTGCTTTCTTGTTGTTTTTTTGTACTGTAAATGAAAGTGCCACACATCCACAAAATAGTACAATTTCAGCCAGTTTTGCTACATGGTTTAGGAAAAATTGAATAGATTCTTAGTATTCTTCTCCCAAGGTAACCCTCGAAAGAAAACTCATAATTATTTACCTATCCAAAATAAACATTTTTCCCCCAATGGTGCAGCTCAAGCAAACTGGCAGGTCTGTATTCTGATCAGATTTTGCAAAAGGGAATTTCTCAGTCAAGATGTATGCATTTTTTTCCTTCAATTATCTTGAAATTGTGGGGTTTTTTTTCCTTATGGATTCCCAAAAAAACCCTAACCCTAACCCTGCCAATTTTTTCCATGTTCAAAACGTTACTGCATATTTCTACTTTCAGAGTCTGTTTTAATTCCTTTCATTCTCCCAGGTTCCATTCCCAAATAATCAAATCACTCATGGTGATGTGGCTGTGGGGGTATGTTTTTACTCAACGCTTTTCTGAAACTCCAAGGCTCTGAGGCATAAATGCTGCCACTCCCTCTGTAAAAGCAGTTTCCATCATATTAAAAATATACAACTCCACATCCATATCTGTAAATTAAAATTAAATTAGGGCACCCTCTCTCTGCAGAGTTTCACGAGCATGTGAACTGGGAATTGTTCTGTCCTACCTATATTTACTTTATATGACAGTATATGACATTTAGCATTTTCCTCTCAGTACCAGCAGTTGGACTTTTTGTAGTTGGTATTGTGAAGGGGGAGGGGGGGTTGTACTGTTTATTCTGTGTAAAAAAATCACAGCTTGATTTAGATGAGTCGTAGTTCATAAATGATTGGAGACATTAAACTCAGTCCAATTTTTGCTGCTGAAACTTTCTGTGCTGTATTATGAGGTATCAAGAGAGAGTGGTTTTTCATAGCTGTTTCAGAACTACAGAAAAGATATTGATTTATTTATACAACATTTTGTGGAACCTGGATGTAAAATGTACCGATACTTTATGTTTACGCCTCTGCGAATTATCCTATAGAAGGGAGATTTCTGTATAGCGCTTAAGCAACTAAAGATGTCAAAACAGTACCAAAATACTTTTACAGTGAAATTACTTAAAAGTGCAAGCAAATAAATTGTACTTGCTTGGAAAATGCAATGTTCTTTGCATGCTAAATCTGCAGTGGGCTGTTATTCTGACTGAACAGCTCCTGCATTGTGTGAAACAGTGCTTTGTAGCCTAAGGATGTATATTTCCTATCCTGTTTGTTCTGTTTTTTGAAAAATGAAAAGAAAAAAAAAAGTCTTTCTCAATTTCAGTGACTTTCTACTACAGTCATGCACTTACACAATGCTTCTGTTCTTTTTATCTGTAATGTAAGGTCACAAACAACTGAATTGTCTTAATTGTGCAACAGAATTGGCACCATTAACAAACGTGAAGCTGTGTAGATCCTTGAATGCTATAACACGCATCTGTTTTTGTTTTTATTGTGCTGACAAGTTTAGCATCGGAAAATACGATATATTAAAAAGCCACCATGAAGCTAGTGATACTGCTCACCTGAAAGTAGGGAAAAGAGATATCTGTTCTTTAACTAATTAGGCTAAGCAAACCACGGCAATGTCTTTAACAGAACAAGCCTCCTCTGATTAAGACAAAGTGCCTTGATGTTTTCTAATGAGGAAGATAATGAAAGCAGTTTTCAGTAATGATTAGACTCAGGCATTGGGAGATCACATGAAAAGGGGTAGGGTGAGCAAATCAGACATGTAGGGCTCTTTCTGTTGGCTTGTGAAGCTCATGCGTTTAACTGACCCACATCCAGTATTTTAGAAAGGAATATTGACAAACGTGGTTAGAATGTCAGTAGAAAAGCAACAGTAGCAGAATTCCCCTGATGAAGATATCCCTTGAAATAATAGAAACAAAGCAAATGATTAAGCTTAGTCTGTTTTTAGATAGCTCACCTGTCTACGACACCTAAGAAAATGTAATTCCTGAAGGTTCCTTTTCCATAATTCTCTTTGGATCCAAGATCTAGATCTCAACTGAAGTGATGAGCCTCTCTCAGGTCAAACTGTAGAACAGGCCGCACATAACGGAATGCTTCTATATAGAATATCATCATACCATCCTCTCCTAGGTGTCGGAAACCAGCATAGCAAGAAGAAAAGCCTTCTCTCTGACATTCTGGTTTTCTGTCCATAGCTGGGCAATTACTTAAAGTTAGTTAAGGTTTACTTATGTCAAAGACCACAGTAAATTAAGGCTGAACAATAACTTTCTAAGGACCAACGAACCACAGTGACAAGAAAGGAGTGTATGTTCAGGATAATTTCAGGACCTAAGAGCAGTTATTCGTGTGAGTTTTCATTTCCAGTCTGAAAAACTATAGCCCAGATTCACATTTGCCACTTAATGAGATCTCAGCTAGAATCAAATATAATAGAAGACATTCTCTCTCCCCTGCACCATGCAGAGATACCCAGAGAGATAGAGAGATGCTCTCAAAATTATTTTAGTTCCATTTTGCAGATTCAATTTGTTCAGTTCCTGGTATTTTACAACTAGCATAACTCAGAGCCTTGTGCCATCATATCTGAAAGTGATAAGTCATTTTACAGTGAGATGGGGGGAGGTTGGACTAATAAGGTTCTGTTTATCTCATCATTCAAGCACAGCGGAAGCTAATTTGGAAATATAACCAATTAAGACTAGATTACTTTTATTATTTCTCCATCTTTTCATTCAACAAATGATGTTATAGCTTATGTGGCCGAGATACTTTTAAGGTCTTTCATCTGCTAAGTAGCAAGAATTCTTCCAAACTCTCAGAGTCTTTGACCTTAAAGGACCCATCTGTTGGGAATTCACACATGAATTCACATTTCGCATCCAGATGTCAAAATATTTCTAAACTACAACACTCTACAAGCTTTGGAAAATGATAAAGAAGTATACCATTTGTTTCTGAATGACAAACCGAGAGAGGCCGAGTGCATGCACAAGAAGTAAACTCTTATATTAATGTGATGAGTGAAATGGGATACTAGTAGTCATCTTTTAAATGCAGGTATGACTGGTTCCCTTATGAGCTGGGAAGAAGGAGATGATTTTTGTATATTGTCTATTCATGATCTAATCAACTCTGCCATCCCTCTCCTTCTGGTCTCCAAAGTGGCTAGCAATGTACCAAAACCTGAACAGAAGCAAGTGACTATATACAGTATGTGTATATTGAAGTGGGAAGCTCTGGGGGCAGATTTCCCCAATATGGAGAAGAGCACCACATCACATTGCACAAAGTGGTAAAAAATGCAACTGTGTTTATGTGGCAGATGAGTAGCCTTCTTAAAGTTGTATTGTAACACACTAAATGTGTGCAATTCACTAAATATTTTATTTAGGAAACAAATATATACAAATAAGACTATATAAGATCTAGAGCACAACTGAGTACCTTATTTGGGGGTGGAGGGGGGTCAAATGCATATAATCATTTGGATTGTTTCTCAGCTCTTATGTTTCTAATAAATTTTTGGAGGGGGCAATTATTATATTTCATTGCTTCATCATCATTTGGAAAGGTGACTGTTCTAGTGTAATTAACCATCAAAAGTAATGAACTCTAAATTGTATTTTCAATTACTTCTAACTAAAATTATCTTGAACTAGTAAAAAAATGTGATCTGTAGACAGCTTCACTGCTTTATCACTGTTGTTGTACTAGAGCTTTAGATTAGGGTAGCTTAGTTTTTAAATTAAATGTCAAATATAATTTGCCAGTGGAAACGTGAAGTGTGGCCAGCTGTATTTTGAGGTGGGAAAAGCTAGCTCAGCATCCCTTACTATTGATATATACATAAAATCAGCTTTCTATCCTATTAGATCATACTTGGCAGAATATGAAATGTGGTTTTACATATACATGCATGCATACTCTGATTATAAATCTAGAAAATAAACTGTACCTAAGGCAAAGATTGTGTCACAGCTGTCAGAGAAATAATGGATTCCATAATTTTAATTTGTATTAAATATGGATGAGTTTTGACATTTTTGTAATTTTTGCTATGATACCTGACACTTTGGAAATCTATAGTCAAGCCTATATATCTTTTTGGGCTGTAGCCCAGTAAGTTTTTTTTTTTGGATTCTTGATAGGGAGCACCATAAATCTGGAAAGGGAGGGATGTCATAAAATAGCAGGTAGTTTGAATATCCAGGATACTATTTTTGACATTTTCTTTAATTCTTGTGAACAACTTCTTGCTTAGCTCATCTGAATTTTAGAAAATAATTTGGAGCCCATTCGGAAGACTATCTACATGACAGCAAGGCAAACATGCTCTTTGCTCAAGATCAGTTTGCAAACCTATGCCTAATAAATGAAATCAGCTTTGCCAGCCTCTAACAAGCTTAACTACTCAATTTTCTAGAGTGAAACTTGGAGAGAACAGGGACCATATAACATGTATAATCTCTGCATTGACTTGAGGTCTCCATAAATTTTATTTCATTTATTATCAATTAAGATAGATTTATATATATTCACTAAGCACTCTGCTTGTACTGGTCTATGACCATAATAAATAAATTGAGATTGACTTGAGTTCCATCCATGTTACTCCTTCTTCTTCCACAACATATATGCTCTGTGCAAATCCATTATGAATTTCCACTACATAAAAATATCTAGAAATAAGAAAATGTCAAACAACCAACAAACTATTGCAGTAACTGTGTTTTTCAATGGCATCGCCCTTTGCATTAAGTTACAAAGTAGTTGTTTTCAGATTCCTACAGAGCCACACAAATCCTGGATTTCAATGATTAGAATGACAGCACTCAAAGTTTTCATTTTGGTAGAAGAGTATCTACCATTTTCTATACCACAGACTCTAGTATTGATACAGCAGCTGGCTCAGCTTGTTTTAGAAACTAATAAATTGTACAAATATCCATTGCTCTGTTCTTGATAGTTCTTTCATGAATCTAAAGAAATACATTTATGGTATAATTAAGTAACGTTTAAAAGCTAACAAGTTAATATATAGATTAACTTCCCAACGTTGAGGTCATCTACGAGGCTTTATGATTCTGCCCTCAGTGACTCTACAGTTTTAGGGTTGCACGATGTTTATGGGAAAGTCACAACAAAGCAGTGGATTTTTTTTCCAAGTCTTTAATGCCTCTAGATAGCCTCCAATGTTAAATCTAGCATTCTTGTCAGTTCTAAGTACAAACACATGTTTAAGCTTGTATGTTATAAGCAGATACCCCTAGTGCCAGTTTATTCCTCTAGGTAGCAAAGGCTGTAGGGATTTTTTTCCCCTCCTTTTCCACTGAGATGATTCATCCACTGAAATGAAATTTCTATTTACAGTCCTTTCAAATTAGATTTCAATGGAGTGCCTAGCATTTCTATCACATATCCTTCTTCCTTTTCATCTGCTGTACGAAGTATTAACTTCTCCAGCATTAAATAATTTTAAAAAATACTAACATGCTGTTAGATTAATTATGATTGGCCATAGGAAGGAGATTCTAAGATCAAATACCTGTACCTTGAGTTACCACTAGCTCTATTATTTTCATCAACCCTGTCCTACACTGTTAGTTAATCCTGATCTGTCCATCTCATTATTGTCTTGTCAGCCTATTGTAGATTGGCAACCGGTTTGGGAAGCATCCTGGTTCAATTATTATTGTTGGCTAAAGTGACCGCAGGTTGGATATTATGCAGGGAATGAATGACAGAGGACACAAACATGATCATAAAGATTTATTTATGAAGTCCAGGCACTTACATTGGAAAGATCCCTCCTCAATCAGCTGTGGTGAGCGAATAGCAATAAGGAAAGTTTCCCATGGCACAACACTTACAAAGGGGTTGTCTTCATTGGGCAAGTTTTATCGCCCGTCAATCTCTCTCTCTCTCCCACCCCCCAGAAGTTGCTTAGTTTAGGCATCAGCAAGGGAAGGTTATGTATTAGTGAGGATTGGCTACATTGTTAAGTGAGCGCCTAGTTAAAGCAAAAGCTGGAAATACTCATCTAAGTGGGATCAGAGTGGGGAGTTTTTCTTGCAGCTCATGCATAGCAAGGAAGCAGCTTGCTGGTTTGGGAAGTAAACCCTAGAGTCCCTCCCACCAGCCTGGATTTTACATCTTTCTTGGATTTTATTTATTTATTGTATTTTATCATGATTGTTTTATGTGATTTTAATGTTTATGTTTTGTGTGGGATTTTATTGTAAACCGCCCAGAGTCCCTCTCCTGGGGGAGATGGGTGGTGGCTAAATTTGAGTAATAAATGAAAATAAATAAATAGGAAGAGCTGGCTTGTCTAAGCAGCCTTTCTTTCTGGTATTGAGGTCCTGCAGGTCAGCACAAGACACTGTTGTTCCACATTATGCCATCATACCTTTTAAGGTAAATTATTATTAGCAGCTGAATGTGTTCATTGATTCAACTTGATGGGTAGCATGTAAGATAAATAGCCAGATAGTTGGATGGATGGATGGATGGATGGATGGATGGATGGATGGATGGATGGATGGATGGATCTCGCCATGGCTCCAACAGATCTCAGGAGCAACATCAGAGCTCTCTATTGGACAGATGCTAGGAACAGCTAAGATACTCTGAAGAACCCTCAAACTCCCAGGCCTCTGGTAGAGGACCCGAGGTCGAGGAAGAGAAGGTGAGAAGGGAAGTTCTTTTATATGAATAAAGATCTGCAGATTGCACTCCAATTGTGTTTAAAGATTTGTGCTTCTATATTCTTTTCTACATTGCCTAATTTTCTCTGTATTTTCTCTTTTTTGTATCCTGTTCATTCAGAATGTATTTATCCTTATTGCTTTTGTGACCAGTCATTTACTTTCATTGATTAATGTGCAGTATTGAAAATACATACAAATTAAAATATCCTCAGCATATTCAGAGAGATAAAATGTTTCAGTATCTCCAAATTTCACTTGTATAGCATGCCATAAATGGAAATTCCATTCACAACTATAGCTCACTGTATAACGTTCATAAATAATTAAAGCAACGTGATTTAAGAAGAACAGGCTTGGAATATATTTCTAACTGTTAATATACAGTAGATGTGGCAGAGATGCCTAGAGCTGCATATTGTTTTTTGGAAAAAAAAACAGAAAAAGAAAACCTGGACTAGAATTTAGACTGAGCACTTAGTATTCTAGAAATTCTGAAGCACACACTCCCACCTCCAGTCCAACTTTTTGGGAGTACTCCATCACTTGGTCTATTGCTTTCTCAGGCTTTACAATTCTCTATAGCTCAAGATTGACAATCTCTTAGTTATTATGAGCAAAGGTGAATTGTTTTCTAAAAAGCCACTTCATTTGGAACTTAATTTCCCAAGCTAGTATGAATACCTCTTACACAAAGAAGGTTAGTGTCCTTTTTGTGTATTAAACCAAATCATTTATTTATGCTTATAATTAATTTCAACTGACAGTGTGGCATCATTTGGATAGATGCTGTAGCCATGCATGGGACTTGTATGTGATTAATATAATTCAGTTCTATACACATTAGAACAAGAATACTTAGAACTATGCATATGAAACTCATGAAATGGAAGAAGGTATTCTCAAGTGTTGAATTAGTAGAGTTCTCTGCAAAACTTGAAAACTAAAGTGTAAGCGATGGTATTTTCTAGCACCCCTGGTCATTATTGCTAACGTTTGTTCCAGATTTTTCTCCACGTTCTCAGCAAAAGTCTTGATGATGTACCATTTACACAAACGCTTGAACGCAGAATTACAATATAGGTCAGATTTTTAAAAACATTTACAGTTTCTGATTCTAAGGACGAAGCAGATACAGAATATAATTACTATACATCAGTGTTTCTCAACCTTGGCAACTTAAAGACACGTGGACTTCAACTCCCAGAATTCCCCAGCACAGCTGGCTGGGGAATTTTAGGAGTTGAAGTCCACACTTCTTAAAGTTGCCAAGATTGAGAAACACTGTATAGATCATATGTGGAAAAGTTTTAGGACTTGTTAATAGGATACACATTCCAATCTTTCAGGCATCCTTAGGGAAGAATCTTTTGAAAAAAAAATTATTACCCAATGCTACATGGAAGACAGTTCAAGAAAATACTTTTGCCAGAAGCTATAAAAACTGTATGGTTTGGACACCATGAGAAAGAAATAAAAGGGCCACAAACAGTTGAAATGCCAGTGTTAGTGATTCTTCACAAATAAATATGCATGAACCCATTTATATCTAGCATGACATAATTATGCAGGGAAAGTGCGTTAGTCAAAATGCACGTCTTCACATTTTTGAGCTGAAATACTAGGGATGAATTCATATCAGATATGTTGAGTCTCAAAATGTGGGGGGCTTTTGTTGGGAGGGAGAATTATTCCTTGTTCTTGCGCTGCGGGTTAAACCGCTGAGCTGTCGATCGGAAGGTTGGCGGTTCGAAACCGCGCGGCGGGGTGAGCTCCCGTTTCTCGTCCCAGCTCCTGCTCACCTAGCAGTTCGAAAACATGCAAATGTGGGTAGATCAATAGGTACCGCTTCGGCGGGAAGGTAACGGCGTTCCAAGTCGTCATGCTGGCCACATGACCCGGAAGTGTCTATGACAACGCCGGCTCCAAGGCTTAGAAACGGAGATGAGCACCGCCCCCTAGAGTCGGATTCGACTGGACTTTACGTCAAGGGAAACCTTTACCTTTTTACCTTGTTTTTGGAAAGTTGAAATGTTTTAAAAGTTACTGCAAAAAGGGGGGGGGATCTTTGTGTTTCTTATATATTTCTGTTTTATTTTCAAAATGTCTTAACTCTTCATTGAATGTTGTATTCTTTTCCAGCAACTTCCTATTTCATATTTTAATAATGGAACCTTGGGAAATAGTTCCTTCTTTAAAATAATTTTAAGTACTTATATGGCACAATATTGGGCAAGATCTGTTATATCTCCATATGCCATTAGAACTACATCTGAAGCCCAGGTAGTATTTTTTTTTTTTCAGCTTGCTTAAAAATTAGTAATCTAATTTTAAGGGGAAGCTCCTTCAAAACAGATATGGTAGAAATGTTCTCCATTAAAAGGAGGGTTGCATGATTTTCTATTAAATATTAGTTGATAAAAATCAGTAATCATAGAAAGCCTAATATGATCATGTTCACAAATGATTAATGACTTCACCCTGCACGTTCCTTGCCCCAAGCCACCTGTTTGGAAATAGCTACCCTATTTAATGCTTATCTTGAGAGTGTCTCTATTAAAAAATTCTCCCAAAGCATGGAGATGGTCTCCTTTTTTCTTTCTGCCCCATGTTGAGCATTATTCACATAACTTCTTAAATCCAGAATTAGCCACAGATCATTGTTTCTAATCTACACAGCTTGAATGGGAAGGTAGCAGAAAGAACAGTTGGTCTTCCATGACACATTCACCAAGAATGAGCAAGCCCAAGGTGTGTCACACAACCAGTCTTTATATTTCCTTTCATATTTTATATTCTTGATTAATACTGCCATACATGTAATTTGTCTTAATTTTGAAATAAATTGTGGTTCTATATTCTTAGTTTCTCAGGAAATAAATGAATAGATATCTATATGAACTGATGGAATAATTTGATGTAAAGTTTCAGTAGGTGCAGTCTGTAATATATACATTAGGGCACATTTCTGCATAAGCCTATTTCTGAGTTGTTGTCATTCATTTGACCTGCAAGACTGGTCACCTGCCCTGATGGTAAGACTTTTAGACTTTATGCCCTCCTTCATATTGCTGGCTATTATGTTGGTTAATGCTAAGCTTCTGAAGTAGGAATATCATTTTAAGTTAACTGAATGAGACTTCTGTTTTGCTCTGAGTCATAAAAGGAAGATTTTTATGCTAAAATAAATGTTGTTCTTGGTATTCCTGCATGTTCCACAGTGACATCTTATTTCTGTAAGTTGCAGAAATGTTATTCTATGATAGTTTTATTTGAATCCTGGATACTTCTTATTTCATATTTCATATATGTTGCTAGAAAAGGTTGCTGGAGCAGCACTGTTCATTCTCCTGGGTTGGCAGGATCTACAGTGTGCATCAATCCCACCATCAGTGGTTAAAGTTCTGCCAGATGAGGATGGCTGTTTCAGAACTACATTGTGACAGAAAGGAAGCAAGTCTCTTTTTGTCTCACTCCTGTAAATTAGATGAGAAAACTAATAATATGAATCTTATATTGTGAAATAACAAGCATGGATAAGAGAAGTGGTTCTCTTACAGATCTTTACAGCAGAAAAGATATAAACTGATAACGTTTCACAGTGAAGGGACATAAACACAGTACACACCAAAATATCTATATTAGAACTTGTACTTTTTAAATTCATAAGCAGTCTAGTTTTCTAGCCTGAATATGGTAGTCATGAGTAAAATAAAAGTATATTATCATATGAAATTAGTCTTGTGGGCTACATTATCCATTGCATAAAACATTATTCTTTATGTGTTGAGAATTCCTTAATTGTCTGCTTATTTACTTAACACTGATTGTGATGTTTGTTAATGAATATCCTATATAATTAGTTAACTTTCACAGATGGCTAAGGGATGTGTCACTTTTATGATAATTCAAAGTGTATTTATGTTTCCTCATGATTAAAATATTGCTGTTAATAAAGAAATTCTGGCATCTCTTTTACCGCCTAAGGGGACAAAGATCCTTTAAATGGAGAGAAGTTCATTGGTCAGCATTGTCTACTTTTTTAAGACATGGCAGGGCAATGGTAGAAAATAATTCCAATAATAATTATTGCTAAGTGTTTAGGTGGTATTTGTTGAGTAACAGTGAATGTGTATGAATTGGTTCTAATAATTTGGTTAGAAGTTTGAACTCATTTCTCTTCTGCTACTAGAAATTTGTAACTAAACTGAATTCAAAATTGGTTTCAGTTCAGACATCAAATTATTGTGCATGTTCCAGATTATTCCTAGGCATAAACATAGTTGTCAAGTTAAACAAATACCTCAACACTTACATATATGCCTCAGTGCTGAAAATATTATTTATTTCAATGTTAAAATTATACAATATTTAAATTAAAAAAACCACAGAAATATTTGTTCAATCATCCTTAACTAATTTGGGTTTTGTTGTCTTTCTAGATAGATGTTGCTGTCATACAAGTGGATTTTATTCAGGTTATTATAAAGACAAGATAGAAGGGGGACAAGTTGTTTTCCTAAGAAGAAAGAAAACTAAAAAAATATATAAAATTGCTTAAACTATGCCATTTTACTTACTAGAAGCCACCAGATTATGTGTTGAATAAAATGTGCACAAAGTTTGTACAAGTTGCCCTTCAAATCAACAGTTATTTTTTATGATCATGCTATACTTGTTAAAGACCCAGGATCATAAATAACTGGCCACACATATTCACAATACTCCTGTCTGTTTCTAGGCTTGGTCTCTTTCCATGTATGCTCAATAATCAAGATTTGGCTTCTTTGAATAGAAGATACACAAGATCTGTCTTGACGTGGTCAAAAACACTTTAAATAAGATAGCATTCAATGAAGCTAAAGGGATCTATGTTCATAGAGGTTCACATTGGAGGGCAACAGCAGTGAAATAATGACATTTGTGTAGTAACATAATCATACAAATTCTGCAGCTTAGGGACTTACATCAGACACAAATATGTAATCACAAGATTTCAGTGATTATGTCCTTGTGGCTTGTTGCTAAAGCTACTGTTTAGGCACTGCCTTTCTCACTGAGAACAAATCAGGGCTAAGCATATTAAAAGTTTGTATAAACTGAAATAATTTTGCTGTGACTATGGTTTCTCCTTTACCATGGCTTCATGCCTCATCCAGGTGGCTTTGGACATGACTAACTTCTCCTTGTATTTCCATTTCATTTGATACTGCTTATAAGGCAGCATGGATTCCCAGTTTCTGAAAGGCTCCATTATAATTGTTTAGCTTTGCAGTGGATAAGTTGCAGTGTTTTCCTAGCTGACATAATATGTATGGGGAATTTGCCAAACTGGCCATAAATCAGTTACTTACTATTAGTTTTTAATGTTTCTGAAACTTTTATTTCTCTCTTTGCCAAAGGGTGGTAGTATTTCAACAAATAACATAAAATCTTCCATGAATTCATAGACCTTTGTACTGTACATATATACTGTAAATATTGAAACATGCAGGGTTTTTTTTCCTTTCATTTAATCAACATTTTCAGACTTCTAAAATATCCCAAGGGAAGCTGCCTAAACTAAAATTCAGAACTCATTCCTCTTTTTTTAACATAAGATTATTTCTTACATAGTACCTTTTTTTTCCTGAACTATCATTTACATTTACTTTATAATCCCTAAAGTCTACCAACTATTCATTAAGTCTTGATTTTCTGTCATGAGAAATTAATCAGCTGGACTTCCAAGTGAATTTAAAAGCAGGGAGTGTCCATGTGAAAATGCTTCAACAGCATCTTCATGTTAAATTACACAGTTTATATATAACCCAGCTTGAGAAATATATTCAGTACGCATTTTCTTTGTTTTAAGCTTTTCTGACTGGAATCATGTCCACCTTCTGTCTACAACTTCTTTTCAAGCTCTTCAAACCCTAGGGTACCATGTTTTTGTTGTTGTTTATTCGTTTAGTCGCTTCCGACTCTTCGTGACTTCATGGACCAGCCCACGCCAGAGCTTCCTGTCGGTTGTCAACACCCCCAGGGACGAGTCTGTCACCTCTAGAATATCATACATCCATCTTGCCCGTGGTCAGGGTACCATACACATATATTTTTAATATGCAAACAATACAAATAGTGCAGATTCACCAAAATCAAAGCAAATTTAACTAACTAGTGCAGTTATTGATTTAAATGAGTGTTGTTTGTCTGTCTCTCTGTCTGACTGTGTATGTGTAGAGAGAGAGATTATATTAGATAGATAGACCAATTCTGCCCCGCCTCTTTATTATCTCTGTTGTTTTTTTTCTGGGGACTGCTATTCACTCATCCAACAATCTTTGCTTCAAAGGCATTGCTTGTTGTTTTATAGCTTTTTCAATAACTACTTTTATTAGATTTTTTGTTTGTTTCAGTTTTCATGTTCTCTGAAGGAAAATCAATTAAAACAACAAATGGGCAGGAAATATGTTTTATTTTCTCTTCGCATTTTTCTAATCTAGTTGTAACTAGCCAGGCTAGATATAGCTCTCTCTTCTTCCTTGTTGTCACATGAGGATATCTACTAATAAAGCAAATTGGATTATAAACAAAGCTCAGCAGGGGGGAAAAAAAAGCTCTTTTACTATATACCTTGTATAGTGGCAGTTTCCTTGGAGAGTAAATCAGGTGTACAGAGGGGATGCAGAAACTTGTTTTAATATTGGGAACCTGCCCTGTCTCGTCTGTGTATCTCAGAATGAAGAGAGGGCAGGACTGTTGTATAATCGGATGGATTTAAATATTACATTTGAGTTTTGTATGTATGTGTAACAGTACACTACTACAGTAACTACTAACATTCACTACTGGAAAGTGTTGATATGTGGCTATATCTAATGAGTAAGAGTTCCTCTCCGGTTTCCTTAATTACTTGATCTCCTTTTCGTAATGTAAAATACTACATTTTTTTTTCAGGAATAGTATTCCTCTGATAGAAGTCCAAGAATCCAAGCTGCATATTCAGATATGTGTGTGTGTGTGTTTTAAGCAGTGGCACAACCTGGTTTGTACCTTATCAACTATTCTGCTATGGTTCAGAAAAAGAGTTTTCAGCGGAGTTCCCCTCAGGGTACCAGGAAGAACTGCTTTTACCCTGAGTTTTCACAATCCCCTTGGTCTAAAGTTAATCTTAATTGTTTTGTGAAAGGAAAAGCTCCTGTCAACTATACTGGGTCTCTCATTTAGAAATTGAGTTTATCAGGCCAGAAACAGATGAGGCATTGCAAGCTTATCTGTCATATGGGCTGTTTGTTAGTGCTTCCAAAGAACCGTTCTTCTCAGCTGATTTTTGCCATTGCTTTTTGATTTGGATTTATGAACCCCGTATCTTCATACACCCCTGTTCCTCCACATCCCTTCCTGTCCTGGCAATAATAGAGCTTTATGTTTTATTGTAAACCACCCAGAGTCCCTTTTGGGAGATGAGTGGTGATAAATTTGATAGATAGATAGATAGATAGATAGATAGATAGATAGATAGATAGATAGATAGATAGATAACATTGATTCTTCAGGGACTCAAAGCACTCAAAAGCAAGTGATTTCTGTTGTGAAATGTCAACCATGTGTTATCATTTTTTTTTCCCCATTTGTTCTGAAGAGTCCAGTAACTCCATTTTGCAAAACTGATTTCTCAATCTCAAAGGCGAATTGGTATAAATTAACGTGTAAGGAATTAATCTGGTGAGGCAAGAACCAGCAGTTCTCAGGCTAGAGGGAACTGTTACTTCAACCAAGATGAGGAAGCAAAATGCAAAATTTCCACTGATTCCGAAACACAGGAGGAACAAGCCTATATTTTAAATCTTATCTAAAGACCTATATATAGGCTTTGACTTATGTGTCCTGCAGCAGGCAGAACTTTTACATGTACATGGCTTCATTCTTGGCTATGGTGAAGAAACTAAGCTGTCAAATTTATGAACCTTCACCCAAGTAAATTCCTGAATATGGCGATGGTGTCTGGAGAGCCAAGGTTTTTCAGCGGTGCACATGAGAAGCCTGACATAACCTTTACACTAATTAATGCTTTCAATTCACTGCCTTATTAGGCTGTCTGCTAAACAGAGTGCCATTTCCCACCATGGACTCTGAGGGCAATTTTTTTCCGTCAAGTTGCACCTCATTTGGTTCATACCACATTTGAATTATCGTGCCACCAAAATTTCAAATTAATTCACAATCTGTAGTTTGCGCTACATGGGCTGAAATGCAAAGGCCTTGCAATTACTCTGTCACTTTTGCTTGCTTAATGAAGGTTTGGGCTGGGTTAAATAGTTAATTAATTCTAACAAACTGTAAGTGAGGTGTTTAGACTTCAGCAGAAAGCTAATCCCAACTCTGTCTTCTGGCAATACTTCTTATTGTCACTGTCTGGTCTGAAATTCAACGCACTACTGAATTCTGCCCCAAACTTAGCATTGCAAATATTGTGGAGAAATCATTGTCTGATTACATTATGTTTGCTTTATTTAAAGGGAGTTCCTTACAGTTGGGATGCCTTGTAAGTGTAGATTAAAATTAATGCTAACACATGCACTACAATTCTGAGTAGTAACCAACTAATCAAGCACCATTCTGATCTGATTAAGAATATATTTGCATTAACATCTTACCAAAAGGCTCTTTATAAAATACACTTTCACAGACAATGTGTTAATGGATCTTCCTTAAAGCATTTTTCTGTATTGTCAACCTCCATGTGACGATCCTTCTTTACTGGGTGACAAATGACTGTATGTTCTGGTAAGAATTCAACAGTACCCCATAGAACATTTATCTAGTTGGTATCCTGGTAGGTATCTTCAAAAAATTGGAGTTTCTTTTTCTTCTCCATTAAATGTTTGTTCTTTAAATTCCTCTCTAAAAAAAATAGCAGCTTACCAAGTGGATCTGTTGGTTCTTCTGAGATGTAAGTTTATGGTAATTTAAATATAACTAGCTGGTAGAGTAAGTGAGAATAAGAATAATCATTTGAAAGACGTTGATTTCCATAGAACGTACAGTAGATTCCTATAAACTGATGTCTTGAAGCTGAGATTCCCTATCAACATCTAACCAGGAGGCCAAAGAGCTGTCAATTAAACTGTCTCCTCGGCATACCTTTTTTTATAAATGCCTAAGTTAAAATCAGCGTTCCTATCTGTTTTCTTTTCCACTTATCTACCCTCTTGTCTTGAATGCTGCTTACATCCAGGATAGAATGGGAGAAACAGTCACTTTAAAGATTCCTAGAACATTAATAGTTATTTCTCTGGCTTTTAGTGCAGCATCCTACCTTTAGCCATTTTGATCGCTCTGGGCATAGAAAGGCTATGCTTGCTGCATGTATTCAACTCATTTAGTACTCTGTTTAACAAAACAGTATTCTGCTAAGCTGTTTCCAAGCTCAAATTAACATTCAGAGCAATTAGTTCTCTCTGAGAACTGCTAAATGTAAAACCTGGAATAGGATTCTGGATCCATGTCTTTTATTTCAAAATGCATTTAACAAAAAGCATGCTTTATGACACCACTAGTAAAATTCATACAGGGAGATGTCTAAATGAAGAATCCCACTTATCTCTTGAAGCTGTGCCCAATTAAAACAACTATAAAGTAAGACAATTTATGTGCACCAAAAGGTTCAGCAAGATGCTCAGAAGACAGGTATGTAAGGACAAAATGGAAAAGAGGCCAGTTTAATAATTAACTAACTAAAAGGTCACAGCATTGTGACCATTTCATAATCACTGGGGGCTGCTCAGTTCTTATTTGCTTGTTTGTTTAATTAATGTAAAGTCACATAAAGACTGCCCATCTCACTACTGTGACTATGGATGGTGAACAAGAAATTAAAGCAGACAAGCAAAACACATAAATAAAAAGAAATTATCACAATCAATCAATATATCATGGACCAGAGGTCCAAAGAAATCATTCCATCTTACAATCACTAAAAAACAGCCATCCTAGACAACCCAAGTGCAATCTTCTTGTGCAGGAATTTAGAAACAGGCACTTTAAAATACAATGGTTAACTGGCTGTTCTGAAACAAGTATCTTCTGTTTCTTAGTTATCTGCATCATAGTTACTCTATCTCCTTCTCTTGTCTGCACATTTAATCTCTGTTCACTTGTTCAGGTATTTATAGATGATCAAAGGATAGGCAGTAGCTATTGATCTTGCCATCTCTTTCCCTCCCCTGATCTAGGCAGGCTTCTGAAGCCTAGTTCTGTTTGTGTTTGCTGTACAGTGAGCTCTATTATTGCCAGGGCAGGAAGGGATGTGGAGGAACAGGGGTGTATGAAGATATGGGGTTCATAAATCCAAGGCCAATTATCTGAACTAGTTCATGACAAGCTGAACCACAAGCTGGCCAAGCCCCATTTCAGTCTAATGCATTGTCTGCTCCAAATCCTGGAGGCTTAGTTTATGGTTCAGTAGGTTGTGCAAACCCAGAAAACTGAGTTAATTGAGGAAAACATGATTAAGCCTGTTGTTTGAACACAGTATTTTCATCAAGTGTGTTTATGGATGAAAATTATAGAAAGATTTAAAAAGCTACCAACATTTGAATGAGAGAAACATCTAGTTATGTCCATGCTGGATATTCTCTATATTTGACTTCCGAATGTGCAGAGAGGAGAGCCAGTTTGGTGTAGTGGTTAAGGCATCAGGCTAGAAACTGGGAGACCGTGAGTTCTAGTCCCACCTTAGGCACAAAGCCAGCTGGGTGACCTTGGGCCAGTCCCTCTCTCTCAGCCCTAGGAAGAAGGCAATGGCCAACCACTTCCAAAAGTCTTGCCAAGAAAACTGCAAGGACTAGTCCAGTCACCTGGCACCAAACAATGTGCAGAAATGGGAACCTCCTGAAAGAGATGGGATGAGGTGTGTTTCTTTAATCGAGTCTTCTCCCAAAAAGACAGAGTGGCTGGTTCACATAATGCACTAAGAAAGTACAATTTACAGATCACAGTGGCTAATTTCCCACATACACTAACCCAGAATTATACAAGCCAGTTATTGGCTTATGTGTGAATCCATTGTTGCCATGTTTGAGGTGCAAATATTTTTGCTTGAGTCTTTACTACTGAATTTCAGAACAAATTGGTAGTGCAGCTCCTGTGTGGACAGAGTCTGGAGATAGAATGAAAAAGTGGTTGCCTAGTGAGAAATAATCCAGAATAATTTCCTTAAGAAAATTCCAGGTCTTCCAGAGGAGTGTACCCAACCTTTGTCAGAATGTACTATGTGAGCCTGTTAAAATGTTTTCAAAAACCTAATAGCCTCCCATTTCAAAGTTTAGAAAACTGTCAACCCAACTGATATCTTCCTGCACACTACTGAACATATAAACAAGCTAATGTAATTCTTAGTGGCAAAGAAATTAGTCTTATTCTGTTGAAGAGCTCCTTTCGAACATATTCCAAATGCCTTCAGTGTCTCTTCATTTAGAGTAAGGAGAATTCATATTCTCTGAGTTTATAAAAGTGAACCTTTATAGCAGTTCATGAATTCTGCTTAACATTCTGATCTTTCATTCAACTCAACGTCTGTTGGAAATTAACTGAAACCCAAGCGCAGGATTACGGAGTGGAAAGCTGCAGAGATTCCACCAGAAGTCAGAGTGCAACGTTTGCTCTCCAGCCACCCAACAGTCGTGACACTAACTAGCATTGGCAGAAGCAAAGTTAACCTTGGCGCTGTCTCATTCCAAGTTCATTCCATTAGAAGCAATACATGTTGTAAGATTTTTTGGTGTAAAAAACAGGATGGCGTGGCATCAAGGGATTTGAAGCTGCCGTTCGGTTTTCTGTCTGCCTCTCTCTCTCTTGCCTAGGCACTTGGAGGAGCACTTAACAGCTCTGTGATGCTGTTGGAATGCTCCTGGGTACAGTGGTCCTTGCAGAGGACGTCGTGACCTCTTGACAGTTATCCCTGTGGCCAGATACTGAAGGAGGAGTGTGTGAGATTTCCTGGCTTTCATACTGTAGCTTGAACAGCAGCAATCATATCAAAGGAGTTAGAAGTTCACTATAACCAACAAGCAACTACTACTAATTTGATATGGGCAATATTGAACTATTCCTTCATTTAAAGAAAAAAACAAACAGCTTAACAAACTAAGTACTCTGAATTTATTACTGAAATTTTCAGCTATGGTATCCAGAATGATTCCATACCTATTGCAAGAGAGAAGAACAGTTCCTCCTCCTCTGCATATATATTAGACGCTTTGAGAACACATGCGGCTGACCCCACCAAAAATCCATTTCAGAATCTAATGGAAACAAGAGGCACTGAAGTGCTTCTTATAAGGAGTTTTTGCACTCCTGTGAAAATAGGTATACAGAAAATTACTGAAATGTGTATAACTCATCCAGAAGCTTACAGTGAGTCATTTGGAACTAATCTATTTTTGCATGCATTGGCAAGAAAATGAGGAGTATTTTCGAGTCTAGCAATCACTGATCTGTGTTATGTGTATGTGTGTAACGTTACAAGTATTTTCGTGTTGCTGCTCTCCTGTTTGAATCAGCTGGTCGATGATTCAGAGCCAGGGATCTCACCCAGAGTAAGGCCTAAACGGGAGTGAAAACACTGAGTGCACACAAGTCTTATTCCTAGTTGTATGTGCTTGGGATAATAACAGCGTTCAGCCTTACAAAGACTTTTCCAGATTTCTTGCTAAATACACAAAGATCTCCAGCACAAGTTGGATAACCTGACCCAAGTTCAGCCTTCAAACAGTATGGACAATATCTGTACAAAGCTAGTGGCTATCTAAATAATCTCACCACTCCCCCCCCCAAAAGGAAACCCCAATAAATAGCAGATGTGGTGTAAAGTTATTAAAGTCTGTTCATTTCATTTTATCCAACTATTCCACCCAAAGCTTTGAAATGCTATGCATCCCAGATTCTATGTAAGTTTATCTGTTTAGCTCATTTTGACCTGATCTCTCTCTTAGTGGTCAAACATACATCTCAGGAGGTCTCCTAAGGTCTTTGGAGAGAGTGCAAAACTCCCTGAACAGTCATCCCAGAGTCAGTGTGGACTAGAGCCAGGAAGATTTGGGTTCAAGCGTACCCTTGACTAGAGAAACTCACAGAATGGCTTTGGGCCTATTACTCTCCCCTTTACAAAAGTGACTGTTTGTGGGGGAAAAATGGAGGAGGGAGGAAGATTCTTGAAGGAAAGGCAGGATATAAATTTAACAGATCAGGTAAATTAGTAGTAAATGCTGAGTGTCTCACTGATACACAGGCGGTAATACAGAAAGGCTATCTTCATTCAAAGCATGAACTGAAATGTGTGTTTTGTCCCCCACAGTGTTATCTCTTCAGCTCTTTGTTTTAATCTGGAAGAGCCTTTGCTCACAAATAATTTATAGTTGGAGATACATGCCA
Organism: Candoia aspera; assembly: GCF_035149785.1. NCBI lineage: Eukaryota > Metazoa > Chordata > Lepidosauria > Squamata > Candoiidae > Candoia > Candoia aspera. Next base: position 9,603,005 of record NC_086164.1, read on the forward strand.
TATTATTAATTTTTTTCCAATAGATGGGCACAGTGAGGAATCATAGGTAAGCAACAAGACTCTCCAGCCAACCTGTAATACGATCTCCTTTTCTCCTTTTCTTTTGATGAAGAAGTCAGTGGGCAGACACTAATTATTGTTCCTTGCACCAGCAGTCTTCTGATGTCTTCTTGCATATTCAATACCATTTAAATATTGCAAACTGCTGAATTGCAAATGTTAGCCCAGGCATGAATAAAAAATGTTGCTATTTTATTCTAAAAATAATAATTATAGATAGGCCGCCTTTGTTGTATTATTTAAAAACATTTCATTTTACATGTGAGTTACGGGCTATTGCAAAGTTGCTGCTATTGGAAGGGAGGGGACCCAAAAATGTTTCAATTACAAATACAAGAGATAAGCTATTGAAGCCATGTCTAGAAAAGTTACTTGTTTTTGACAGGGACTACCAGCAATTGCTGGCTACAGCTGGCTACTGTGAAATGGTGGAAGTGTTCAGATGAACAGATCAAAAGCGCTGTCTCTTCCCTAGTAAAGGTGCATCTCCTCCATGAAATAATTGTTCTCTCCATGAAACATGATGCCCAGCCCCATGGAATAGCCAACATACGGGATTTAAACTGGCAGCTGTTGAAAATGATTGGGTGTCCTGCTGAGGCAAACACATTGTTTTTATAGAGATGGAGATGGAGATAGATAATGTGATGGACTTCAGTAACACTGCTGGTTCTCAGGAAGGAGGGAGCACATTCCAAGGAGGGGAACAAGATAAGAGAAAACACAGTCCAGAGCTGGAAGGTGGGAAGACTAAGAATAGCCCCGCCCTAGAGCCTTCCCAGGTTATTTCCCCTTACATTAGCTTTAGGCTGGTAAGGTTCTGTCTATATGGTGTGAGCAAATAAAGAACTGAAGTTTGCCTGGATTGATTCTTCGTCATTCTAGAGCTGGACCTGACAGAGAGAGAGAGAGAGATGCCATTCAGTCATGTCCGATTCTCAAGAGACTGCCTGGACAAGTCCCTGAAGTTTTCTTGGCAAGGTTTTTCAGAAGTAGTTTGCCATTGCCTCCTTCCTAGGGCTGAGAGAAGGTGACTGGCCCATGGTCACCCAGCTGGCTTTGTGCCTAAGGCAGGACTAGAATGCATGGTCTCCCCATTTCTAGCCTGATGTCTTAACCACTACACCAAATTGGCTCTCTTACGTTGTTACATACCCATCTTTAATACAACATTGTAGGGAATATCTTAAGCTTGAAAGCTTTCCCTTGGACTCTCATCCAGCAGCATTTTATTATCATTGCAGCCTTGTGATGGAATCAGTATTGACTCCTGTCAGGGCGCTTTTGGATAGGAGGTGAAGTGCCTTCTCTTGTGCGTTCTTGTGTTTTGTCAAATCTGGTGCTTTCAGCTGAAGTGTGAAGTGAAAGCTGATGTCAGGAAATGCCTTTAAGCACATGCTGGTGCTGGTCTCTTGTGACTTCCTTTTTTTTTTTTTTAAAGGAGGGGGGACCGAGCAAGAGAGACTCAGATTGGGTTGTAAAATGGCACAAACATATTTATTGCAGGCCAAGCAGAGCATATCATTAGAGGGAGAAACAAAAAGGAAGGGAAGAACCCTGGTGTCAGGGTTTATTCCTTTAAGGACAAATGCATCTTGTTAAAAAAAAAACAATGTGATGGCAGCTTGTTTTCTTAAAATTCAAAACCCCTTACTGACTTTGTTTCCATGCTCCTTGACTTAACACAAAATTTTGTTTTTATTATTTTAATGGCTAATATCTAAACTGTTGTACTTATATAGTAGCTATTTACTCTCTCTCTCTGTATATCTATCTATACACACACACACACACACACACACACATTTGCATACACATAAACTGAAAATAATAGTAGGACCTGCAGGAGAAATGTCTGGTTATTGGACAATTTGCTATCATGTGTCAATACATGAATGAATTTGAACTTCAGTATCCACTGCAGGATTGTTTCTCCACCTCCTCCTCAAATTGTTGCTGCTGCTCCTCCTCCTCCTCCTCCTCCTCCTCCAGAACAGGATAACATCTGTTATAATCATAACTTTTTAATTGCCTTAAAATATAGCATTTATTTATGTCTCTATGTAAACTGCTGTTGTGGTTTATAGTCCTGACACTCATATTTTCATTGCAATATACAATATGAGAACCATATTTACTTATTTTAAAACAGATTTATCTACTCTTCAGTCATCAACCAACTGGAAAAGGGGATAAGTAGCATGTAGGAAAAAGAAGAAGGGAAACTCCAAGGGCAATATGGAAAATAAATTCCTGTTTCTTGAGGTCTGCACCAGACTCTAGACCAGTTCATTTCTGATTCCTTGATCAGCTTTCCCAAGATTTGTTACAAATCATATTCTCCAAGCATAGATAGATAGGAGGATTGAGGAGATTAGTAAACACATGCCAGTTCTCAAAAAGACCAGAACCTCCATACTACATCACAACAAAGATCTAACCAGTTAAGTATTCTGTATCACATGGCAGCCAACCAGATTCATGCAGGTTACTCACAAACAACATGGAGGTGATAGTTCTGTTCTGCTGTTATTCTGCTAGTATTTAGGGAATGCTGCCTATAATTCTGAGCACATGCAATATGTGATTCTCTGTCTCTACCCTGCTGTAAGGGTCTAATACTCCTAACCCTCTTTGGAAGGGGAGAGAAATTGCAAAGTTCTTCGTGGAAGCAGTTCAAGGAGTAATGTTGTTGTCATATGGATCTCCTTGTTTCCTGATGGGTAGCAGCTGCTAGATGACAAGGCCCTGCTTCTCATCTATTGTAGAAAGTAGAGAGATGTCCTTGAGGGACATAGGCAAGAACCATTCCATCAATTAAGAACCTTTATATTGTGAAGGAGTTGTTGTTGTTATGTATCTCAATAAAGTGTAGTTTTAGTCTTCCTGTGGATTCTTCCTGATCTGGTCTATCCTGAAGGGCTGACATCAGTCTTGCAAGCCTGATTGTGCTTTACCTCCCTTCCCCCTCATATCCCAGGAAATCAAGAACGGGCCTGCCTGAGGCTCTTCCGAATACTGTCTTGTTTCCCAGGACTAAGGAATATGTCATCCCTCTTTGCTTATGTAACAGTTCTTGCCTATGTCCCTCAAGGTCATTTCCCTGAATCCCTACATCTATCCAGATAGAATGGAACAAGATGCATGGGAATGGTAGCAACAGTCATTCCAGCTGGATAGATATAGAGAATCAGGGAGATGACCTTGAATGAAATAGGCAAGAATTGTTATATGAGCGATTAGCATTCCCATGCATCCTGTTCCATTCCATCATCCCCATTCCTCACCCAGCCCTTTCACTGAGATACACATTAAACAACACAGGTTCTCAATGAAGCAACAGTAGTTCCCAGTAAAATATCCTATTATGGGTAACGGTGCTTTTCTCCCTCAAATTCACATATTCTGCTTTAGTTAATGCATCACATCAGCTACCTCCTCACTCTGTGTAAATCTTACCAGACTGCCACTTTCTGACAGTCTAATTAAGACTTAATAGAGAGCATATTTCAGTTTAAACAGAAAAGGAATTTCAATGCAGCATGATATAGAAACTATAATAATGCAAAGTGGTATCAGAGCCTGTCCCATCTCCAAGCTGTGATACATTATAGAAATCATTTTTCCCCTCCTGTGTTGTTGTTGTTGTTGTTGTTTACCTTTCCCATGGAGTATTTTCATTTGTCCCACTGGTTTTAAACAAATCAGCAATTCATGTCATCAATGTTTCACTAGTCAAAATAATTAAGCTGATCAGGCTTGGGAGTACAGGGAGGAAAATAATGGGTTCACTGAAGCATTGAAGCTCTAAGGGAACCTAAATTCATTCAGATATCACATCTAATAATTGCTCTGCACCTGTATACACAACCCCACCAAGCAAATTCACACTGAATTTTTAGTAAAACAGTTTCAGGAGAGGGCTCCAAAAGGATAACACAACCATGGCTTATCCAGATGTTCAATTTTAGGGAGCAATATTTCTGAACTTTGTCCCTGTGTCAAAGATAGCTAGCACAAAACATCAGATATGGAATATGATGAAAAGTAGAATGCAAATACCTAGTTTGGTATTTCTTACAGATCTTTGCCCAAATGCTGCCTGGGGAAAAAAAAAAAAACGTCATAAAGATGTAAAGGGGAAAGAATCCTCTGTTTGCTTACAAACTCCACTTAACGGTGGGAGAAAACATAGATGTACAAGACACTTTTGGGATTTGTTGAGTGGATCATCAAGAGAGTAACTCTAGGAGACAGAGAGAACTTAGCAATATTGAAAAAATTATCTTCATGCTTTAGCTATTTTAGAGAGCAAGAGAAAAGCACAAGCTACATGTGACAGAGCCACCACACATCACACAGTCCCAGTAGTCCATCTTCACTGCAAGCCAGACATTTGCATCAGGGACAGTGAAGACAGAAGAGGTTGCTTAATCTATCCCATTAATCTGTGTGGTTTTTTTTTTTTCCTTGAAATTTCCCAGGGATTATTGTAATGCTGCAACATTCAACTTTTCCTTAATAACACCATAATTAATCCACTTAGCTTGAATTCCCGCCTTATTTCCAGTCATATATTCTTGGTTTTCAGAAAGTTTTAAATGACTCTTTAATCTACTGTAGTTTTATTTTGTTCTGCTTCTATTTTAGTACATTTTTCTATTGTTTTTCTTATTTTGAAACACCACCTTCGTTTTTTAAAAAGGCAACCTCGACTTACTATATATTTATAATATTCATAGTATCTTATGAAAAATACAATTTGGAACTGATATGTCAAGAGTGACTGGTTTGTATTTCAGAGAAAGATACCACTGCCGTATAGAGCATGTCTTCATATACATCCGTATTACATCTGACTTCATCCTGTATTGACATTGATAGTTTTCTAAATTATGCAATTGAAAATATTTGTTAATTTACACCCAGATTGTTATGATTTAAACTAGCTACTATAAGACCTTGCTGTTCCTGCAGATTGCTAGAAATGTCAACTTCAGTTTTTTTTAAAAAGAACAGATGTCTAGCATTCTAGCTGATGGCTAGAAGCCTAAAGTCAAATGGATGAGCCATTTTGATAATGATAATAGTGTAAGGCCAGTCAGAAGTACATCTTTTTGATTTCCTAAGAGGTTTTTCTTAGTTGATACAACCTGTTATCAGTTCCAATTCTTGATATTCTTCTGAGACTTTCCTCATTTTAACTTAATGTCCCCCAGAATAAGGGCATGTAGAGAATGTCCAATGAATTTAACAATCAATCAATCAAGGAATTAGACTACCTCAAGTGCAAAGTATTTTTTTTGGTTTTGAATAAGAATTTCTTTTAAAAATTTATTTTCAACCCTCAAATATTGCTCAGTCACCTTTCTTTTTTAGGTGGTTTGCAACATTTCAAATCATGGAAGACTTAAACCCTGAACATCAACTAGTGTAAAATCCCTAAGAACAGTACAAACTTAACAAAATAAAAACAGCAACAATAAAATTATATCCACAGCAGAGAATTAAATAGAAGTGATCTTAGAAGGTCTTCTGATAAACATTTTAAAATGCCTAGAATAATATGATCTTGCCTGACACTAGAAAAGTTGCAACGTGGCCTGTCAGAACAGGGCCCTTTCTCTGCTACTTGCCCACCAAACCTCATTTAGTAGGGAGGATCCTATAATGGCCTCTGAAAAGGATGTTAGAGTCTGGATACGTAAATATGGAAGGAGGCAGCAGCTCACTTAACTTAGCCCCAAGCTGTTTTCATGTAGTCAAAAGTAATTTTAAAGCATATGCCAGTAAAGATGTTCTTAAGATATCAGTCAATATTTGTATCATACTGCTGAATGTGGATATAGGATATTGCTTCCTCTGACTGTAGATTCAACAGGTACAGGGACATAGCTCAACCATCACCTCTGTTCATACAGAGAAAATGTTATATAATAACTAGACTATAAAAAGAAATGCTTTTGGTACTGTTGAAATAGAAATAATACAGACGACATGATTGAATTCTAACCCCAAGTTATTCTCACTGCATCCCAACAGAGAAAGCCTACGTATGGCTCAGCTTGTATTGTCAAAGAGGCCTATTTTCCAGGGTGATTTAAAAGTCCAATTACTTTGGAGGGAAGGAAAGGAGAGATTGATTTGTCTTGTAACCCTTGAGGCAAGCATATGGTAGTGTTTTAGAATAATTCTAATTTTGGCTACAGTTATGGAAATGGAAGAGCACTCAGTCATTTAAAAAATGTCCCAAGTAATGGCATTTCTGGAAGAAATTAAGTTAATTTTGAAGTATTAAGTCGATGTTTTTTTAAAAAAATAATCCAAAGTTTTTTCTTTGTTCTTTAAACAAAATTAACTTGCATAAGATCTTAGTTTTCAAAGGACAAGTTGCCTGTATAAAATGGATTATTCAGGATAAATAAATGATAAATAAATATCTGTGCAGTGCTATTTATGGTTTCATTGTCACTTAATTTGTATATTTTCTGTATAAACCATACTCAGAGCAATTCATAATAAAGTTTTTTTTTTAAATCTAATGTTTATTAATAACACATATTATTAAGACATCCTTATCTGTAATAAAGTATAAAATCTAATGTTTATTAATAACACATATTGTTAACACATTCTTATCCATGAAGGCCAATTACATCTAAAGACAAAGAGGTCCTATGTAACATACAGTTTTAAAGTTTGCTGCTGCTTCTTTTTTCCCCTGTGCCTGAATTTAGCACTGTAATCAAGAGTTTATTTTGGAAAGGAAGGATGCTGAGAAGATGCTCTTCACAAAAAGTACATAAAAAGAAACTGGAATAAAAAGTCACAAAAAGAATAACTTGTAGTTAGGATTCAATCATAACCTCCTTATTAATTTTATTTCAAGAGATGAAATCTGTCCCTTGTTATATTCTGGATATTTTATAAGGATTTTACTTAAGTAGCACAATGGATAAGTTTTCTGTAAATTTACTTTATCCTACGAGTCAAAGGTGTTTCTAGATTTTGTTTTACCTTGATGTGGGTGGGCAGAACACTGCTTAGTTTCTAAACATGTGCACTAACACTTATTTGGTTTGAGAGTTATTTCCTTAAAGGCTATTTTTTTTTCCTTCTAATTCCCTTGTGTGGAGTATCAATGTTAAGAAAAATGTGACTGTGTGTGATTGGTCCTGCATATTGCAAACACAATCACAAACAATGAAATGGATTCCATGGCATGGAGATAGCAAACCTTGGCTCAGATTAATCAAGGACTATAGAGCTCCTGTGCTGATACAGTTCAGTGATTATCTGTGGAAGTATCAATGTGCAGTCAGTTGTATGGCAACTAATACTCTTTCTTCATATCATAAGTGGACTCTGGTAGGATATTTGTTCTAGTCTCACTTTAGAGACTTTAAAACATAGGACTTTAAGCATTTTTAAATCCAGGTCCTTTCAGCATTCATTAAGTTAAAAAGAAAAGTTCCAAATGGACTGGAAAGGAGATGCCGTTGGAATTATCTCATCCCATATGAACTGTTTAGTGAACTTTTGTTCCATGGAGATCCTCATTCAATGTCCCTTTATCATCTGTGGCATATAGAGTGATTGGGGGGCCTTCTCTATTTTGCTGCCCAGATCTTGGAACACTTTGCCTATCCATTCACAACCTGGTTTTTGATGATCAATGTTGGTTGGTTGGTTGGTTGGTTGGTTGGTTGGTTGGTTGGTTGGTTGGTTGGTTTTCCTGTGAAGTCCTGATGTAGCCTTGTTTTGTTTCCATTGGCTTTATGATTGATTTGTAAAGTATGACATTCTATTTCATTAATTTTATTGTGAAGTGCCTTAAGGACACTTTGGTTAGAAAGCCTGATGGGGAAAAATTAACAAATAAATAAATGTTTATGGTGATTGATAATAATGAACTCGATATCTGAGCCAAGGAATGATATATTGACTTATTTAAATAGTGGAATTGAGGCCCCTCAATTCCAATGGGTTGAGACAAGCACAAAGTGGAATGTTCATTAACAATGCATGACTTTTCCAACAAGTCTGTAGAACCATGCATATAATATCTGAATCACTTCAACATACCAAAACAGCAGCTTCCCCAAATTTGACCTTATAGAATACAGCACCCCATAGATTATCACCCAGACTCCGTGCTGCGAGGTAGTGTCACTTGATCTTTTTTGAGTTCTCATTACAAAGAAACTAATCCCAATAAATGTCATCTTAAGTCAATTCTGAAAGGTCACACTCAGATTTATTTTACTGTGCATTTTTAGGAGGCCTTATTCAAACTATATTACTTTTAAAAATAGTTGGGATTTAAAAGTTTAATTAGCCAAAAGAAAGGATGCCACTGTTCTGGATATCAGAAGGCAGATACATTAAAAATCTCTGTTTAGTCTCCGATTCTGTTAGGAATTTAATAAATCAGCAAGATACAATTGTGGCTTCTGTTGTATTGATCTGCAAGTTCAGAGGAGATAATAAAAAAAACTGGTTCGTAGACTTAAGAAATGGAATTACTTTTCTTGGAATATTTTCTGATCTCAGTTCACCCACAGATGGTTTTAAGACTCACCAAAGGATTTACTACTGGCTGCCCTTACCACTAGGTCTATCCTTATCCAAAAATGTATTTAAGCCAGAATGAAAGGTGGAACTTGAATAAAGAAAAGGGACCATGGTGATAGCAGCAAGAGAATACAAACAATGATGGATCCATTAGCTTTATCCTGAAGCCATAAAATATTAGCAGGTTCAAAAGAGCTGCTATTTAACTATTTGCTGTACAGTTATAGAGCCTCTCTGCCTGGTTGTTTTGAAATGTGAGTTTAGTACATTGGACAAAACTAAAACCTGGTGTTTTGAATTATCTGAATTCTTAAATTCTCAGCATGGCCCTGTGTCCAGTTTAATAAACAGTAGGTAGGCAGCTGTGAACAGTCCCAGTTCCCAAATTAGGGAGAATTGCTCTGAAAAACTGTATTTTCATGAAAGTATCTTTATCTTTGTGGGGGGAGGGGGGAGGACATAAAATGAATCTCATTTCCTCTAGACAAGTAAGTCAGTTCAAAAGTGGGATGCGTTGCATAATTAAAGATGGAATAAGGCAAAAAGACAAGTGTGTGTGTGGGGGGGAGAAATGCATCTGGTGACGGGAGGAAGAAAAGTTCATCTCATTATTTAGACCATAGAAATAGGCTTAATCTGGAAGATATATAATACAGAGAGAGCAGAGATCATCAGAGGACCTGCTGTTGTCCATTAGCAATTTGGGGTAATCAGTAGTCTTACTGCACACATCTTACCTACTGCTCGGACTGGCCCATGACCGTCCCCTGTGAGGTGTACGGACCAAATCCCTCATCATCATGCTTGGATTCAGTGCTGGATATAAAACTAAAAATGATAGAAATAATTTAACCGTTCTGCAGTCTCTCCTGATAGACACCCTGAAGCAGCTTTTGCTGTAGTCATACCCTTCCTTGCGCTTAATTCCACTGAAGGCAGGCCTTAAATCTTCCTAGCTCTTGCTTGCAACTTAGAGCAAGAGAGATCATGGCAGTATTTCCTAAGTTCAGTGGTTGCTTTATTTCAAGACAGTTGAAGTCCCTGCTTAGCTGGCTTTTCTCCTAAAAGCTGACTAGTTTTACTCACTCTCCTTTCAGGATTCAGCATTATCTTTGGTACTAACCCCAAACCACTTGTCAAATTCTGTGTACACTGGCTTATGGTCAGTTAGCTTTATTTCTCCCAACTTCTTCCTCACTGCTAAGCTCAGCTCGTCTCTTGAAAGCAACTTTACTATGAGCCACAGCAGCTGACAATGTACGTAGAAAACATCTCTGTTGCAAAGAGAGCAAAGTAATCCCTTCTTGACACAGTAGCTTTTTAATTCTTTTTTAATTCTTTATTTATTTATTTTTATTTATCAAACTTGATCACCACCCATCTCCCCCACACGGGGGGACTCTGGGCGGTTTACAATAAAACAGGATTAAAATTCAGAACAATTACAAATACAATAATATAATAAAAATAGAGATATGTTCTTTTTAATAATGCACTGTTTTATCTAAAATGACCCCAAGTATAGTATTTGCTTGGCAGTGACTTCCTGAGACAATGAAAGTTTTGACTTAAGAAGCAAGCTGGAGGATAAACAAAGGTGGCTCTAATGTCCACAGGGTATGTGGGTTACCTTGGACAGATGTAGACCTTTGAAAATAATGGTCTGACATCCAAGGCTGATTATGTGATGACAGGAGGCATTCTTGCCCCAAGCGATACCTAATTTTATAACATGTTTGTTTGTTTGTTTGTTTGTCAAATATCTCTACTGCCCATCTCACGACGACTCTGGGCGGCTATATTGTAGACTAAAAATGCTGTATAAACTATGCAGCGACAAAAGGATTAATCAGTGAAGTACAGAATTGCCCTCCCTTAAAGCAATTTGGATTGTCATTGAATCATAATTTGAGAAGTGAGTAAAGGCCATTTGGCTCAATTTTCTTCCATTTACCTCCATCATCCTTGTTCTTTTTCCCCAAGGCCAGTTTTTATGGAACAGATGAACGATAGTCACAAGCAGTGCCTGTGGGCAATTGCCTTCAGATGAAATCGAGACAGCAAGCAAAATCCCTGGGTCCTAAGCTAGTTTAGTGTGGAATAAGCATTTATAACTAAACTTAGATAATGAAATCTGTCAAAAGCTAGGTGTGGACAATTTAAGTACCAAATCTTCCAAGAGATACTTTTCTGTTCTGAAGGTCCACACCATCCTTTCTTTCAACTCCACCCCTGGGATGGAGTTCTGAAGAAAGGGATTAGCATCAGGTTACCTTACTGTAAACTTTGTCAGATGATTCTTAAAGGAAAACAAAGGATGACAGAATAGAATCCATTCAAGTTGCTCCATGAATGTACTACTGGGACTGACTTCCAAAGCATGGATACCCAACTTTTTGGAACAAGGATTGCATAAATGTTTTGTGGAATATGTGAGCGGCCTGCTATTTGCACAAGAGTGTTTGGGGTGGGTGGGCATCAATTGCATACCCATATTTTAAAAGGTAGGGAACCTTGATTACTTTTGAAGGATAGGCACTCTACTCGGTGATAATAACAACCTACTTTATTCCTCTCACGCCTAGGGGCAAAACTGTTTTGTTCCTTCTTAGGGAAGGTTGGTGGTTTTATTTTGGTCTAGACTGCAGACCACAGGGTTTAAAGACCATAACAGGGCTTTAAGGCAGGAAATGAAATGTACTTGAGTATTTTTTATTTGGCCATGTTCGGGTTAGGATTGTTTCTTCTCTTTTAGTGCCTTCAAGTCAGAGTTGTCTCCTGGCAACTGCCTGGACAAGTCCCTGCAGTTTTCTTGGCAAGGTTTTTCAGAAGTGGTTTGCCATCACCTTTTTCTTTCCAGGCTAAGAGAGAGGGATTTGCCCAAGGTCACGCAGCTGGCATCATGCCTAAGGCAGGACTAGAACTCACCTTCTCCTACTTTCTAGCTTGGTGCCTTAACCACTGCACCAAACTGGCTCTCATTTCTGCACATATAAAAGATGTGCTCTGGGCCTAAAGCAGGACTAGAACTCATGGTCTCCAGGTTTCTGGCCTGGTGCCTTAACTGCTACACCAAACTGGCTCTCACTGCCTTCAAGTCAATTTTGACTCCTGGTGACTACATGAACAAGTTCCTGCAGTTTTCTTGGCAAGATTTTTGGAAGCCATTGCCTGCTTCCTAGGGTTGGGAGAGAGGGACTGGCCCAAGGTCACCCAGCTGGCATCGTGCCTAAGGTGGGACTAGAACTCATGGTCTCCTGGTTTCTAGCCTGGTGCCTTAACCACTGCACCAAATGGTTCTCGGGGATAAGATGATATTTTATTCCACATATGGAAAGCCAATTCAACTGTCAACTGAATCCTACTTTAAATCTAGCAAGAAAACCAGTACACCAAAGTGGGTCTCGATTGGATTGGTTATACTGTACTAAAGTTCCATGGAATTGTATGAAATTGTTAAAAAATATAGATGCGTATCTCATTAGGGCTTTTCAGTGAGCCAAGATTTAAATGAACAAATAAATATTTGATACAAACACTTTCATGGCCTCCCAAAGGTGTTCACAATATGAATGCCTTTACAAGGGTGCTTCCTTTCTATTTTCTCTGCTGTTTCAGCCAGAAATAAACCCCAAGGAGCAGATTTTTGCAGTGCTTTTAAAGTTATTGTTAAAGAGACCTTCATTTCTTGTTATATGGTTTATTTACCTTTATCAGCTTTTATTTAAGAATTTGATATTGTTCTATTATGGCAGTCTTTGAACTTATTCCTCCACCCCAGTTTAGAGAAAATAGAAGTGATACTCCCCAGACACTTAGCTCTGTATTCTTTAGGAAATATGGGACCAAACCCACTGCTTCTATTAAAGTCAGCTCACATTTCCTCCCTCAACTTTCTCCAACCTGAATTCCATTTTTCTCATTTCTAGAATAGAAGTAAGCAAAGGGTGGGTGACATTCTTGATCCAGTTCTCCTTCCCTCTCCCCTTTTGATTTGTTCATCAAGGGCTGCTAAGTTTACTTGCAGTTCTTATTAATTTCTGCAGAGTTTGTGCAGAAATTCCAATTAGATGACTCCCTTGCTGTCTAAAATGTTTTGACTTTTCAGTCCATTTCACATTTTCTGTACCTGACTATATTAATTTTCTTTTCTAGTTTGTGAAGTACAGATGACTGGTTTTATCATTGTGTTCTACATTAAACTTAGCCAAAGTCCTGTTATTATTTTCATTATTGCAAATAATTCCCATCTCTGGGAGATGGAGAAAATCTTTTCTCTCTTTGTATTGCCTAATAAAGCTTTTAAGTGTGTGTGTGTGTGTGTGTTCCTCTTTCTCTCATAAGGTGATGCTAATGACCCCTCTTTTTTGTCCCCAGTGCTTTCCTGAGGAGGAGTAGGAAGCACTGGGGTATAGGAAGTCCAAAAAGCCCAGTTTTTAAAAGATGCAAAAATTCCAGTTTTGAAATGGATGTCAAGTTTTGATCGGGGCAACTCTTCACTTGATTTATAGAGATGGGAAATTAAAATGCTGTTATGTCTTTTGAGAAATGCCATCAGCTTTTAAGGCTGGAGAGGGTTATTTAGAAGATTTATTGAGTGCAGCAAAGTGACTATCTCTTTCAAGGAAAGATTGTTGTAAAATTACTGGTAGGTTAGGATTTGAAGTTCTCCTGCATTTTGCGAAACCTAGAAGTAGTACCTTTTCCAGCTAGGATTTACAAGCTAGGTACATCTTCCCTTGCAGGCATCAGTTGAGTTAGTGGAGTACTGTTGTATTTTAGCTGTTGCAAGAACAATAGTCATGCTTGACAAAGCTTAAAAATGAATGAAGGCATTTACATTATGTTTGCATATTGGATGCAATATCAGTGCATTTCTACATTGGCACATTTTATTACAGTATCAAAATGAGCTCTAAGTGGATTTTACAACTAAAAAGATGGTCTGCATTTTGTTTGTTGCATATTATCCTTTTCTGACTATTTTTTTTAGCTTCTATTATATTGCAGGGAGGGACCAGCAGGCAGAGATATTTGAAATTTATTCCTAATTACAAAAGTGGCAGATTTACTGGCCCCATCTGCCTATGCCTAGGGATGTTTCAGCTAAAATTATTAAAGGCAGAAAAATGACTAAATGGCTACTTCTTACACTTCTCAGACATGCCCGTCCTTAATATATTTTAAGATAGCAGGTGAATTCTCTTTTTAAAAACTGCATTATATCTAGCTGAACCATCCCAAACATGAGTTAGAGAAATACAGGCAGAAACATGGGAAAAAGTAATAAGGTCAACTATAAGACACGCTAAGGTCACATTCATGTAAACATGGTACATAGATTAAGAACTTCAGCAGTGCCCTGCTGGATCAGTCCCCTGGCCTATCTAGTCCAACGATCTGTTCTCACAATGGCCAGCCAACTGCACAAGGAAGTCCACTAGTTTAGACCATTTAGTTTAATTACACACATATTTGGGAAGAGAGCCAGTTTGGTGTAGTGGTTAAAGGCATCAGGCTAGAAACCAGGGGACTGTGAGTTCCAGTCCCGCCTTAGGCACTAAGCCAGCTCGGTGACCTTGGGCCAGTCACTTTCTCTCAGCCCTAGGAATCAGGCAATGGCAAGCTACTTCTGAAAAACCTGCCAAGAAAACGGCAGGAACTTGCCCAGGCAGTCTCTGAAAATAGGGCATGATTGAGTGTGTGTGTGTGTGTGTGTGTGTGTGTGTGTGTGTGAAGGATTAAAAGCAAACTTCAGGTGTCTGCTCCCATACCACCATGCAGCTCTGCTTGTAAATCCATTGGCTACTAACCCAAGTTGAACTGTCACTTTCCCTAGGCCACCATTGAGGCAAGCTCACACCACAGTCCTTCCAACCAACCTCTTTCCCTTCCTCCACTTTTTCTCACAACCATAAAGAATGTCCACTTGTTTAACGACCACTCATTCAGCAACCATCTTCCCTTCTGTATTCTGAGGCTGCCCAGAGTGACTTTCATAGTGAGATGGGGGGGGCGTATAAATTTAATAATAAATATTCTCATGGCCCATAGAAAGAACACAAGCTCAAGAAGGTGCAGTACTGTCTGCTCACTTATCCATGCAATCTTTCCTTTGGAAGCGAGGCCAGGAGGAAAAGAATAGCAAAGCAATCTCTTGTCCACAATCTTATCAAAAGCTGGGGCCAGGGTAGCTGCCTGTCCAAAAAAGGAACAAAGGATATAAGTTGTGCCTTGATATGGAGACTTTTATAGTGACACGTGTCACCATATGGTGAGCATCCCACCTTGCTTTTTGTATCTAATTCCTCTTTAGCCACTTTGATGACATTTTGGCTCCAGCAGAAAGGATTGGATGTGCCAGATAAGTCTGTCTGAAGCGACTTGTTCTCTATTGTGTTCCGACAGCAAGGGTTTTCTGTACACCCAGGATACCTAGCCTCAAGGCAGCATAAATCAGCAGAAATGTCAAGAAAATTTTGGTACCCTGTAGACATTTGTTTTCCTTGCACCCTCAATCTCCAAAAAGTTCTATGATTGAGGGGAGCAGTATATATGAGACTGCAAATTTGTGAAACATATACCATCCTCTTGTTTTGTAGACCCCTGACATTGATGGTCCATTTCTTTCTCCCTAAAATATTTATTTCACCATATGTGTAACAGCGCTGCTTATTGTGCTTCTATAGAAATCTCCCCTCAGCCAGTCAGCACCCAAGAGCTGTGCTTGATCATGATTTGCCTTACCTTCTTCATAGTACATTCTACGCCAAAGCAGCCTTGGACATGTCTTTCCCACTTTGAAGACCAAATTACTGCTTACATTTCTTGAAAGCAGTAACTTTTGACAATACAAATGGCAGGCATTGAGAGCAGGCAAGATTCAAGAAGAAAACTTGATAAACATTTTTACCCATATTCAGTAGGACCCTGGTTTTCATTGGGCCTCCTGTCCGCATTTTCTTTAGAACAAACGTGTGTTGTTCGTATATATGCATATATACATACATGCATCCTCCTGCTGTTTCTTTAGATTTCCTCTATTTTTATCTTACTTACAACCATGTAAAATGATCAAACTTGTCTTAACATAGTTTTTAGGTTAGAGAGAAAATACGGGAGAGGAGTCTCCCAGCCGTTTGATCTTTAAAAAAAATATATAGAACTATCTAATATCTGTCTGCCTTTGTTTGAAGTGGGCTCCTCCTTATGCAGAAAGCAAAATGCTCTGCCCAAAAGGAGCTTGTCTTGCCTTGTCAGCGGTTTCTCTCCTTCCCACTTACCTATTTTATTTGTATTTTCACCTGTTTGCTTGTTCTGTGTTATGGGCTGCTACCAGATTAGGAACCTAATGGGGACCCAGATGAGTAATGTTTCTCTGTTGTACAGATTTTCACCACCACCTCTACTTTATTTTACTGTATATAGGATCTTGGTCTGTTCAGCTTTTGCCTTTTCTATGAAGAAACATGTGGCCTCAAAGGATTGATTTCCTGGAGTGCTACATGGATCAGACCTATCTAGTTCCCTCATTCATACACATAACCTACATCTGTTTCTGGCTTTGCCTACCAAGGGCTGCCCTTCTTTGTTTCGCTAATTCTAGAAGACACTAACCTCCACTGAAAATTATCCAACCTGGGCTATTCATCCCTTTTATATGGCTTTGCCTTTTGATGGTTCATTCTTATAGGGCCTACTGATGATATGGGACTTCATCTTTATGTGCTGCAAATAGTCCCATTACAAGAACTGCTAACTAAACAATTCCAGCTTCTACATTTGCAGTTTATTTGCAGAGATGTTACTATGCTGGCATAATACAGGTGATCCTTGTTTAACAACCACTCATTCAGCAACCATTTGAAGTTACGACAGTGCTGAACAAGTGGCAGTTACAACTAGACCTCATTCTTACAGCCTTTGCAGCATCCTGCAGTCACGTGATCATGATTTGCAACCTTCCCTGCCAGCTTCCCACGAGCAAAGTCAATGGGGAAGCCAGCAGAAAGTCACAATCACGTGAGGCCCTCGCTTAACGACCCACAATCCTCACTTAACGATGGCAACTGGGAGTGGCAGAACTGCCATTGCTAAGTGACATGGTCACATGGTTTTTCAACTTATGACCACGTCACTTAACAACGGAGTTTCTGGTCCCAATTGGAGTTGTTAAATGAGGACTACTACCTGTATCCTTCAAAATTTTTGCATGGAGTCTCTGCTTTTCACAACTTGGGGGGGGGGGGGCGTGTTCGGAATCATTTAAGCATGTTATGCAAGCTGAAGTCAAATTGACAGATTACTAACCCATCAGTCACAGTGACTTCATGGAAAGGATTAGCCTGTCATCCATTTTGTAATAGAATCAAGGAGCTGCAGCTATGTGTTTTGTCAGTACTATACGTGAATGTATGATGTTCTGAGAGTATCCAACATGGGAAATGGTCGAGAGAAAAGAATGATGAATTCTCAGAAAGTTGGTTTTGGTAGCTTAATTAAGAGTTGATGAAGGAACTATTCACTGATACTTCTGAAGCCATGTGTTGCCCAACAAATGTTTAATTCTCTTTTCAATGTCTACCATTAATTTATCTCCTCAAAGAGATAAGCTGCCAGATTTATTGCCAAATTGATAAATTGTTCATTGCCGTGTGATTTGAGCTGATGTATGAGATCTACATCAAGCAAAAAAGTTACTTATTCCTTGAACGTCCTGGACAATCAAGCCACTAAGCAAGTTTAAGGAAATAGCATGTTTGTATTAAATATGAATATATTCATCCTGCTTGTATTGCAGTTATGCCTGATTCATACAGGGCTCTTAGTTAAGGTGGGCCTTCCCTGAACGATGATTATGCATTGTAATAATTGCTAAGTAAGAATATTTCATACTGAATTTGCTGTTTATGTTGTTTCATATCACTCATCTGAGGGATGTGTAGGAATAGGACTATTTACTACTTCTAAATTGAAGATCCTATCTCTTTATATTGGCAATGTGTGTGGGGAATACTCTGCATGTTGGAACCATTCTTGTAAGGGTTGGTGAATTTCCTCCTCTTGAAAAGCACAATGCTTCTCTTTCCTTCCCAAAGCATCTGGATAGAGGGACTTCTTTAACACTTTCCATAGCACTTAGCTGTCACCTGCCACATCCAAGAAGAGAATTCAGTGGAAGTTTTCCAATGCTTTTATCACCCGTTCTTCTCCGATCAGGCAAGCAATTTATTGCTGATTGCAGGACCTCTTTAACTCTTCCTGGCAGCTGCAGTCTAACATTTCTGTGATCTAACATCCATATATGTATGTGTGTGTGTGTGTGTGTGTGTGTACGTATATGTGTGTGTGTGTGTGTGTATATTAGATAATCCTTTGATATGAACTTTGGTCTGGTTGAAAACCTCTTGACATTGCAATATCCATCTTTTAAAATCTTTACACCTTTTTTCTCCTTTTCCTTTATATTCCAGATAACCGAAAAGTGACTTTGGAAAGGTCACGTTCCCGTCAGAATGGAACTGTCCTGGCGGTATGATTCCCCACCCATCATCCCATGCCAAAGAACTGCTGTTTTATCTACTTTAAAAGGAGACGTGGTGTAAAAAGAGTGCGACGCACCACCATGAGCAGAAATTAAACTGAAAATGAATTTTAGAAAATAGAAACCAGAAGAATAAATATGTATTTTTACAAACCTTCCTGTGTATAAAAGAAGAAAAACAACTTAGTGTATATTATGAAGAAAAGCTTCAAGAGCTCAAAGCAGTGTTAAGATATCAGGTTCTGTTCCTTTCTCTCTCCTTAGTATTGCAGTTGTTAATGGGCAACTAAGAATGCAGACATGATTCACAGAGTTATTTGCAGCTCTCATAAATGATGTGAATGACAATTTTTCTGTTTAAATTAACAGCATCAAGAGATCAGGTCAGCGATCCGGTTTTAATTCTTATTTTGACATAAAAGGAAAATCTGCATACTAATAAATTTAGATGAACTGATATAGCAGATAAGACACTGTCTTTTGCAAACACAAGGGAACAGTATCTTGTCAATTTTTCTCAAATCCTATTTCGGGGTTTAAGCACGATAGATTCAGCTCTTTGGGTTTCAATCAAAACTTTATTACAAATCTACAGCCTCAGTGGTGGAAAGATGCTTATCACTGCTTTAAACAAGATCATAGGATTGAACCAAAGTTAAACTGTACCATTTGCAGAATAAGTTTTAACTATATTTAAAGAAGGATTTTTTAATTGGACACTTATATAAACTTTGTATCTACGGTTTGAGAAAAATTCTTAGCAATTTTGAGTTTTCTAGTATTTTATTATCTCTGTTTTAAGTTTCAGAGTTTAAATCTATCCATGAGTAAGGAATCAAAATTGATTTCCTTAGGTTTACTCAAACAGACTCTACACAATCTTTGGGCTAGAATAATAATAATGAAGAGAGAGAAAGAGAGAACCCTTAGCACCACTCACAAGCATATCACTCCCCTATGTCTTTGGACTATTTTGACCCATACTTTTTATGGATTAGTCCAATGATTATCAACCCCAGTGGACTGAGGATATCACACTTCTGCAGTATGTTGTAAAAATAACTTCTGTCACAGTGTGCATGCATACATGTGTGCATATTTCAGAGAATGAAGTGTCTCTTTTAGGAAAGAATGTGCTGTCTTTATTGCTGATGATTACAGAAATATTCTTAGAGGTGCAAAAAGTTACCTTACAGCAATTCTCACCACTAAGTTTACAGAAGCAACTCTGAGGCACTTTGAAGGTGGTGGAGGGAGGCTATTACCATTCTAGGTGTTATTTAAAACTCAGGCAAACCACAACAAAGACATCACACCACTGCTAAGATTCCTAAATACAGTAAGTTGTTTCCGAACCACTACCATATACATCAGTGGCCTACATTAATGCATGAAGTTTCCATTTTAATTTTCTGAGCTATTTCTATGCCTCTTAGAACATCAGTTACAAAAAAAAAGTATAATAGATACCTATTTTATACATTGTTTGCTTATTGAAAGCCTATTGCTCCTGCAGGGGCTACAGAGGAAACTGACAATGTATGTCTTCCTTGTGGAGAGATTCTAGATGAATGCTATCCATAATTTCCCTATTAGCCCAAGAAAAAAGAACATTACTGCCCACTCTTATATCAAAGAACACAGAGCAAGATGAAGATCAGGTTTTATCCTCTTACAGATTGTAACCACTTACAGTAGACAACTGATCTAAGATGACCTTGTAATCTTTCCAGCTAAACAAGGAGATCAAACTTGTTTGAGGAGGTTGCAATCTCTAGATTCAAAACCTGCATCTCATAGGTACTTTAGGCTCATCTATCAATGTTGGAGTTCCTTGCAAGTTCAGCTTTATGAGGAACCAAAACCTTGAGGGTCTACTTATATCTGCCGTAAAGTTCAAAAACTCATACTAGTTTCACAGGGAATGGATAAGATCTGTTGTTTTGTAGAAATAGGATGTCAGCTCAGCAAATGGTACACTTGACATTTTGCTACAGAGCTTTCCAGGAATGACTAATAGTTTTAGTAAAAGAGAAAGCATTCTGAAATTATCTCCCACTCTGTAAGAATTTATTAATAAGCATAAAGTAAACAATGATGTTCTTTCACTATCAGTCTAATTTACATTTCTCTAGCACACACATTGAGACTCAAAACTTGTTTAATGCATAAAATCAAAGTGATAAGTCATATGAATGTACAAGGTGTTTTCTGATGTATAGTGTTTTCAAATAGTGCATTGAAACTCAAAGATGACATAAGTAATTTCCTAGAAATTGAAAGCCAAAACATCAATGCAATTATCAGAGCATTTATAAGCATAACCTTCTTTGCATGTTACAGATTTTTTTCTGTGCCATTAATGATTATGGCGGCATTATTTTTCATTTCCTGCCATTTTGCTGGTGAGCAAACCAGTAGTTGGCAACCGGAACAAAAATCTAAAAAGGAGCAAATGCAGAATATCATCTAAACATGTTCTGGTACTTCAGTCTTCTCAGCCCAATCACTCTGCTTTTGGAATATTTTATGTAAATTAAGGGGCATGTACCTTAATAAAGGAAAAAGAAAAATATATATTGTGAATAGAGGATATTTGTATTTATAAAATCCAAGAAGTATTTTCTGAACTTCATGTTGGATCATTGAATCTTTTGATAACTTTTTATTCACTTTAAAGATTCAAGGTTTTTTTTTATAAAAACAAGAACAACCTTGATTTTGCTATTGATGTGATTCCTGTTTTGTCATATGTTTACTTGGTGACCTAGCAAAATGTAATCTAGAAGTCGAAACATCTTCTAATCTGTCCTTGCCTTATTTGCTAATTTCAAGAAGAAAAAAGTACCAAATAATATATTCATCACTCTCAAAAACACAGAGACATATAAATGCATGGGCATTCACATCTGCACGCATATAATTCATATATATTTATGCACAGGGAGAGACATTTAAAAGAATAAACCAAGAAAAAAGTCAGAAATTAGTGGAGACGCTCCAGGATATTCATAGCATGTAGAGCTATTTGCAAGTATTATCATTCTAAAACTTCCTTTAGGTGTATGAAATAAAGTTAAATTCTATGGTTCTATACCCTTGGGTAGAACCTACACCACACACAGAGAGACACACACACACACACTTTCGTTTTCTTGAAAATAAGTAAATCATTAGTAAGATCTTGCTCTGTACTAGTCATTTTTCAAGCACGCTTAGAAGACTATCCAGTGCACCTCACGTAAACATAGTTTGTGCTTTGATCTTGCAACCACCATATCCAGCATTTAAGTGATAAAATAAAAACTTGCCAAAAGCTAAAAGGTCTTGTAGACAATGCTAACTGATTTTTTTGTAATCAAACCACTATGAAAAATTTATAAACAAGTCACTTTAAACAGCAAGCTTCTGAATCTGTGTTACATATGTAGATGACAGTGACTGAAGTTTACCTATTACTTCTGACCACTATTTACAGCTTATGACACACACACACACTATATACAGTGTACGTGGGTGTGTATGTTTGTGTATGTATGTATGTGTGTGTGTGTGTGTGTATATATATATTAATTAATTAATTAAATGTTGTATACCTAGATATTTAGCCACACACACACACAATCTATATATACTATGTATGTATGTGTGTGTGTGTATGTATACACACACACACACTCACACACACACATACACTACCTCAGAGTGCTGTTTTGATTCACGCAGACCATTATTTCTTCCTCTCCTTCTCAATTAAAAACAAACCAACAAGCCACACTGGGTGAGAAAGTTTAAATCTAATACATGCCTCAACCCCGGAGACCTGAACTGGATTGGGACCACCATGAATTGGGGAAGATGGTTTCCCTTTCTCTCTTCACATTGTGTTTTCAAACTAAATCACCCCATTAATATATTATTATAGAAATGAAGATAAAGTAATAAATAACACATCTCCAGATGTTGCCCCTTTCCTATTAGGACATAAAGAAGAGCTAAAAGAGGAGAATGGCACAATTCTGGAAAGCAACTCAATATGAAAATCCAGTCATGTGTAGACCTGATCCAGTTGGAGTGCTCCTCATGAATAATTTTAGACAAGTCCATGTTTGAAATCCCATCATGGATCTGTAGCATCTTAGCTACTTTTCTCCTTTGGTATTTTTGACATTACAAATTTAATTTGACATGAGTTTGCTCATGTTCCCAGACTAGGAACTGGTTCAGAAGACACAGTTTCCCCAGAGTGAATAGTCCTCATATTTGAACCAGGTGTTCACAGTTTTTGTTGCTTCCCTGACTGCTTTTTGCTGGCATCCTTTCCAGTAAACTGCCAATTTTGTTTCTGCCACAACTTACTGTTTTTTTGTAAAAGCAAAGTAATATTCAGGACATTAGCAACTAAAATAAATAACCTGATAGGCCTTGGTTAGGCTCCGGGGTTTAAATAAGAAAACGTGTGTGGTATTGGCTACCATTCTTCTCCATGAATCTGCATTTTAGGGAAAATATATTGGTTCCATTTTAATAGCAAGAAGAAAAGAAGCAAGGCAACTGAATTTAAATAATACTTTGTTTAGGTAAAGTTCATCAAAGGAAACAACATTTCAGCAGCACTGATTGTCAGACATGGGTGAAGGTCCACAGTTTCCCCAAATTGTCTGGAGATACTGAAATTGGTCCTATAACAGATCAGAATAAAAAGTGTTAAAACTATTTGACCCACTAATCTCCACATGTTTATACCCGTAAGGTAGCTAGACTGATAGAACTGTTTGCAATCCTCCTATAAAAGTTTTTTTGTTTAATTAACGGAAACAACCCCAAATGTCAGAAATGGCCCCTCTACTGTTAGTCTGTCACTGCACCTCCCATAGCATAGCATAGCATAGCAGTCAATGCTGGAAGCATGTATATGTATATGTATATATCAGTATGTTGAAGTCACTTTTCCATTCTACAGTGCTGCTTCCAGCATTATTCTAAACCTAT
Source organism: Candoia aspera (assembly GCF_035149785.1). NCBI lineage: Eukaryota > Metazoa > Chordata > Lepidosauria > Squamata > Candoiidae > Candoia > Candoia aspera. The sequence continues at coordinate 9,626,175 of NC_086164.1, forward strand.
ATTAATCACTAATGCTATTATGAATAGTGAAAGCCTCACTATAACACATGATATCAACACATAAGTAGGACATGAGGTATTGGTATGTATATTCTAATATATATAAAGCTGTGTATGCAGCCATAGGTATGAATTATTACTATGCTCTAATACTCAAAAACGTTTCATTGAACAACTGAGTAGTGTGAGATTAGCAAGATGCTATCAACACAACGTTGCATCTGGGATCCTTATATTGGTTTCTGTTAAGCCCAGCAGATGTGAAAGACCAATTATTTCCGGGGACATCCTTATAATCAAAAAAGTTCCATATATATACATCGGGGGGGTGGGGGGAGGGGAGAATCCACGTCTCATTTTGAACTGGGCTGCTTAAATACTGCATGGATGTCTAAAACCATCTTTGGGCTTCTGAGATACTTGATGGTTCCCACATCTGCATAAATACCTCTGAAACAACAACCACAACCCAAAAAAAATACCAGATTCCATTAGACACCAATAGTTTTCTGTGACCTGGCTATAATCTGAGCTCTGATTTCTCATTAAATAATCTCTTTTCAAGCAATTCCTCCACATGCTTCTCAGGATGCATGACAGGAGGTATATTCCCCAGATCTTTGTATTTGCTAGTTATGGCCATGGATCTTTGCACTTTAAAAAGTTTGAAGAAAGAATTTTAAGGCTGGGAATATGTGCGCTGCTCATTTTTCCATGTTTCTCAGTGAACAGCTTTACAAGCTATATTTAAATTTCAGCCTATTAAAAATTAACTTCTAGGTCTCATCGATTTCAATACGCATTAACCACAAAATTGTGTGTTGGCTGGTATTAAATATTTTTTTTATAAGAATACATTATAAATATGCACTAAAGAGCCTAAAGTATTTCTGTCTAATGCCAACATTCCTTATTTGCAAATTAAAACTTGTTTTGATTATTTTGGAGATGGGTCAACAACTGATCTTCTAAACTTGTTTTTAAAAAATTGCTTTTGCTTTCAAATATATTGTGTATATTTTATATTTCTTAACACCTTTATAGATTTGGGGGTTTGGAGGGTGATTTGTTTTTGTTTGTTTTTGTTTGTTTTAAATGCCTAAGTATCAAATGTATTTGTTTAGAATGGAGAATGTCTTCTGTAATAACTAATTTTTTAAAAATCTAAATGATTATATTCTTTTTAAACTGTCAGTTGCTGGTGGTACACATTAAAAATATAACAATGCTGTTATTGAGCACATTAAAATCAGTCTGTTTTATTTCAAATGCATTCCGTTACTGAGATTTTTGTGATAACGTAATAAATGTCACCATTCAGTTTCAAACAATTTATGACACTAAAATGAATGCTTAAGAATCAAAGAAGTAGTTTGATAACGTAATAGAAAACTTTGAACCAGAACCATTTTGAGAAGAAATCTTATTCTGAAAAATGAAGATTTAGATATAAAAGAGAGTTGTTTGCCAGTCAGATCATCCAGGTAAAGTTATTTGCCAGTCATCCATATCAAGACAGCAGCGTGTAAATCAGCAACCAGATTTCAGTTCTGCAACAGACATACCACTGCAAACTTTCCGAGGACCATTGCAGGTGAAATCACAAAAAGCTGGTTTGTCTTCCAGAAAACTGACATTTCCTGGAAGTTGTAGATATTGTTCCAATGTTGAAGATGAAGTCCTATCAAGAGGCCTGGCTAAAGAAGGACAGAATCTGACGTTACATAAGAACCAGACATTATTGGGACAGGAATTCCTATTCCTAGAACTCATAAATGACTCTAGTTTTCTAATGGCATAGAGTTAGAGTTAACTCAGAACAAATTTATTCTTCAATTTTGATACCCATATTAAGGGATGGTAGGCCCTGATGCCAAATATCCCATTCAATCTGTTGGAAGGGAAAAAACAGAGAAGTTAATTCCTCCCCTTTCAGGATCTTGTCCCCACTGGGTGTAATGATCACAGAAGACAGCAACATACAGTGCAACAAATGTGGTTTCTCAGTTCCAACACAAATAACGTCCATTAGAGATACAGGTAACTAATCAACATGATGTTCCCATCTAAGGTAAGCAGAGCAGTTATCTAAATGCTTATTCAGATAATTCCCAAAAGTAGTCTTGCAGCTTCTTGATTCCAGGAAGACTGTGTAAAAGATGTCACAGGCCACAAAAGCAAATAAAATAGCACAGTAGAGATTTGCTCCCTGCCATAAATCGCAATAGGAAAGAAACCCTTCAAATTAAAAATGGGGGAAAAAAATCCTTCTCCCATCATGTCCATGCAAGTCCTGTATGATTTTTACAAGTTACTCAGCTTTAGATCTCCCAGGTAGAACAGATAAGCTTCTGTTAAAATTCAAGAATTGGGAACCCAGAAATTTCAATGGAATTTTAAAACTTCTGAGTGTAAAAATTCTTGTTACCCTAAGCTTCTGCATTTCAGTATTATGTTGGGGGTGAAGGAAGATGTGGTTGTGGTTGTTTTGCTATTGAAACAACTAAAAAATAGTGATAGCCTTGTTACACAACCCATATCTACTCTCTAATCTTGCTATAATGCAAACTTATATTTATATATGGTAATAACAGTAGTGGCATGTTATTTTGAAACTACCCAGCATCATGCCTGGTTAGTAAACCAGCAACCAGTGAAGTTGGCTGTGCCTGAAAAGGGCAAACCCTGGATTAGAGCATTAGCCAAAAGTGTAACATTGATGCAGGTCATTGCGAGAAATGAATTCAGCAAGATCAATGCCTTTATGATCTGTTGTTTCCATTCTCTGAACAGCTGTGAAATCTGACAGTATTTTGCAGGAGACCTACAAGATAGTTTATGTGAAATATTTCAAGTTGGTTGATGTGCCTGCAGTCATCTGCCCATATTTCACACCCATGTAAAAGCAAAGATCAATTTTGTTGACAGTTGGTTAGGATGCTGGTGGAGTGCCCTCATGGCAAACTATTTCAAAAGCCCGACTTTCCTTTTGTATTCTTTTCATCTCTCTCAAACCAAAGAGCTGTCATTGAAGATGGTACTGCCAAGGTTGATAAAATCCCAAGTAATGTTTTGCAGCTCTCAACTGCCCCATGATGACAATCAAATGCATCTGCAATCGGTAAAACCCAACTAAAAGATGACAATGTTAGTCTCTTAGGCTGTTGTGTTTTTGAAAATAAGTCATGAATCCAGGGCATGTTACTGCTTTCAGGATAAGTAAACAAGTCTGTTGATGAACCAGCTGTCCATTTGCTCCTGAAGGAATTGAGAATTAAGATGTGGATTAGATGAGACATTCTATGAAGAAGGAAGTATTTCAGAACAAGAGTAAAAATAAAAGATCAATAGAGATATCAATAAACTTGGTCTGGTTACATCACATGATCAACGTCTTGCTTTGTTCCCTATTCAAAAGAAAAACTCATTGTTTCTTATTGCTGTGAAGTTTTGATTTAAAGTGTTTAAAAAGCTGGATACACACAAACATATATAGAGAGAGATACAGAGATAGAGAGAGAGAGATATAGATATGTCAAATAGCACTCATTGCTCCATGCAAGAGCTAAAACTGGAAGTGATGGGGCACACCTGTAAGATAATCACATCACCTGTGGTACACAGGCTCTTTTGAAGACCTTTGCTTGGAATTATTGTCTCATTCACAAGTTTTGAGGGTTTTAAATATGTCTCAGTCCCTCCTATTGAACACACAAAGGTTTTAAGGGAGCCTAAGTATCATGGCCAGCTACTTTGGAGATGAGATTCAAGAATTTGTTTTGTCTTTCCATTACACAACTTTCACCTTCAGGTATTCATATGGATGCTAACATAAGAAATAAGTTGAGATAAACACATAATGCTTTCAACTATTTATGCCATTTTTATGCAAATTGTTTACATCTCAACAGAGAACCACTTTGCAAGATGAGGTCCCGTATTTTAGCGAATGAAGTAGTACATCAAATGCACTGTAGGCCCTAGTCAACCAAGCTGTATTGTACCACTAATAATGCATCTAATTGCTAACTGACAGAAGTATCCTGTGGCGTACATAATGCACCACACAATGAATCGTTAACGTAACGTGTTGCAGCCGCCAGTCAGGTTGAAAATTGCAGCCCATGTAATTACTAGTTTGCTTTCCTTGATTCAGAAAAGTTGGCAAAGATGTTGGCTTTTTAGATGAGCCACGCCTAAGAAAGACAAGTTCTGATTATGTTTGCTATCTTGGGCACTATTTTGGCCAATTTCTTTCATTAGGCAGTCTGCATAACTGTTTTTATCCTCACACTTCTACTCATGCAAGCACCATTCCCAGCTCTGGAACAACATGGTGTGTGAGAACTCTATGAGAAATATATTTGAGAAGGAGGCATAAGAAGAAAAGTCTGGCCTATTGGACAAATTTCCATTGGCAATTTGCAAGGGAAATGCCTCCAAGGAACCTATTACGGAAATAATTCACATCAAATGTGTAAACCCACCAGAGATACAATCAGAATCTGAACTCTATGGATGGGTTGGTTGCACATGATACTCCATGCACTCGTAATGCCTTTTATATTGATTAACTCATATTCTTGCTCCTTGGAAGCAGCAGCTAATCTTAAAAGAGCTGTGGCAGCTGCTGGAATGTGATTTCTGGATGATGGAGTGAAGCTTATTCAGCAATCTTGCAATGATTAAGGTAATAAGGGTAATTTATTGCCTCTTCCTCTTAGTGATACCTCAAGCCAAAACACAAAACCACTACTAAGACCAATAACAGCCTTCAGAAAGAACCACTGTGTACCAAAGGACACTAAATGTCTTGCTTCTGATATATAAAGAAATATGTTAGCCTGTATACAAGTCATGGAAATGCTTTAAGAGGACGGAAAGAAACAAAGCTCATGGTTTTGTTACACTGGAGCAGGGGTGGCCAAAACATGCAACAGAAGTCAAAGGTGGCTACTGAGTAGACTTGGCTTCTTACCTTCCTTCTTCTGACCTCATATGGCAGAACCACAATGCAGTGCTTCACACAATCTATAACTTATTAGGGAGAATATCCTGGATGAGAAACCAAGCAGTGGCCCCTATATTGGGTTCATGCTTTTCTCTGAATAGAACTCCATGACTTCCTGGAAGTTTCAAAAGCAGTTATCTTTTATCTTGTCTTCCCACCACAGCACTTCAGAGCTAAAGGCGAACGTCACACAGTGCTTAAAATCCTTATAGACACTTCATTTTATTCTTGCTTCCTGTAGACATAGCTTGTGAGTCCTATGAATCAGAGTATCAGCATTCTATGTCATCATCACATCACTACACTCAGGGTTTCAATTTAGGATATAGCATTTCCCCAGTAAGTGTAAATGAATATGGGAGGCATTTAGAAGAGCAAAAAACTATATTTCCCCCTTTTATTTAAAGGAGAACTTGGATTTTGGAGATTGGCTAATGTCTATATAGACATAATGGCTCCATTAAGCCATCTCCTGTATGTTTATGTATAGGTTAAGTTGCTCATTTATCAATTGATCCAGACGGGAATTAAATAGAAAAGCAATTATTGAAGGAATCTCTTGGGAATATAGCCAACTGCCACAATAACTACTTGCTATTGATCACCTTTTCCCCCTTTTGTAGCAAATCCAAATACGTGGCCAGTCTTACACAGCTCAATCTTCTACCTCATGATTCCACACCAACTAGATTTAATATGGGCTATCTTTTCAAACATCTCCAATAGGTTGGTTCAACTGACTGGCTGTGTCATTGCAAAAACAACCTATGTTCCTAAGATGTTCCTAAGATATCCATCAGGAGATAATAAAATAGTCCATTTCAAATACGTTTCCTACCATTTTAGCAATATTCTTTTCTTTTTCTCATGAATTAAGTCAGTAGAAAAGTTTACTGCCTGCTACAGTAAAGGTCGTTTCATTGGAAGGTCCCAGTGAATAATTGGAACTCTTAAATATTGATAGTGCTCTCTATCCATAGGCTTCTAACTTACAACATGTGATCCCAACAGTATGCAAAATGTTTCAGTTTGGAGTTGGAAACTCCTCAAGAATAATTGAATTGGTCTGATATGTCGAGCTCTTTTTCGCTCTGGACAATTGTTTTGAACCTGAAAAAGAATGTTCTTAATGCGGAGCAGTTCGAATTAAAAATGTTTTGCACCTGCTAACTAGAAAAAAAGTTGAACTGCCCTTGTCCTTTATGCTGGAAGCAAGCTCCCTTATTTTCCTTACTGCACACATGTAATGGTTTGGGCTAAGCTTGATGGCCCACAGTTGAATTCTTTACACATGTATAGATCTTGTGGATGTTTAGGAGGATGTCTGAAAAGGATGCATAAGGATTATAGGTAACAGGTATCAAGACAGAGGTTTTATCAATAGCATTAAAGCCCACTTTCAAATTATATGTAGAGTCATTAAGAACCATTAAATCTAAATTTTCATTTTGAATTTTTCATTTCTGGCAGGGTTTCAAGAAGACTTTTGTTGTCCAGTGAGAGACATATCTATCTTCCTGCACTTCAGCCAAATCAAATACCCAAATGAGGTGGCTGGTAGAAATAATCCACATACAGGTAGTCCTCGCTTAACAACAGCAATTGGGACCAGAATTTCTAAGCGATGTGGTCATAAAGCATGGAGCCACATGACCACATTGCTTAGCAATGGCAATCACAGGTCATTAAGTGAGGACCTCACATGACTGCAACTTGCAACTTCCTGCCAGCTTCCCACAAGCAAAGCCAATGGGGAAGCCAGCTGGAAGTTGCATGTCCTGGGTGGCTTGCAAACAGGCCGGATGTGGGTGAGTACTACAGAGTGAGGCGGGGGGTGCTGCGGCAAGTGCATGCAGGCTGGGGGGGGGGGGGGTTTGCTGTGGCACAAGTACACTATGGAGTACGAGATCCCTGGGATCCTCAGGACAAAAGCAGTGGGGGTGGCTTGCAACCTTCCCTTCTGGCTTCCCCATTGACTTTGCTTGTGGGAAGCTGGCAGGGAAGGTAGCAAATGGTGATTACATGACCAACTGTTGTAAGTGTGAGCTGGTTGCCAAATGCCCGGATCATGATCATGTGACTGTGGGGATGCTGGGACAGCTGGAATCTTGAGAACTAGTTATAAGTGCCGCTCCTTTAGTGTTCTCACAACTTCAAGTGGTCACTGAACAAGTGGTCATTAACTGAGAACTAGCTGTACTTAGTCTTTTCTTTAAACAGGCATTGTCCTAACAGTCAGGAATCATGCTGAGACGAGGAGTAGGTCTCTAGTGTTTATTACTGCTACATAAGACAGAAAATCCTAACAAACTGAAGAAGCGTGGGAAAACCCAGACAGATAAACCCCAAAAGTTAAGGTGGGTCTGATCTGTGTCTCTTTGAATGGCTGTTTAATTCCTCAGTACTACGCATGCGTTTTCCCCCCTGGATAGAGGCCCCCTCCTGCTCGCCATCAGTACTCATGACAGGCATTCTTCCAAAATACCATATTCCTGATATTAGTCATGCACTTCAGGAGCTGTGACACTCGAAATAGGGGATGGGGTTAAGTGATTCTGCAAAAATTCAGTTGCTTTCCAGGCTCTCAGCATTTGCCCTTGCACTCCACACTATGTACACCCTCTTTGAAAAGTATTATTTTATACTGGCATGGCCCCTTTGAAGGAACGCCAAATCACAAGAGGTATAATTGCTTTCATGGAAAGGACCACTCCAAAGTATTATGTCCCACATTTCAGTGGCGTTTAGTCACCTGAATTTTGCAAACCCTAGCAGTCTATTGCTTCTGAGATGGAGCCTCAAAATTAAGACTGCAGCCCTGTAAAACACACAGTTTTACACTCCTTACTGATCGTGCCTCAGAATGTACCTCAACAGAGGGAATGCATATTTTGTGTGCAGAAGCTCCCAGGTTCAATTGTCTCCATATCTTCAGAAAGAGCTAGAGAAATTCCTGCCTGAAGGTGTGTGAAGTTGCTGTTGGTCAGCATTGGTAGTATTCAACTGTGCAGAGCAGTGGCCTAGCTCAGAATAAGGCAGCTGTCCGTGTTCCTACAATGTGAGAGTATCAAACACAATCAAAAGCCTTCCTAGACCTGATGAGTCAGCCGCTGCATGTTAACCTGTTACGTTAACACATTAATGAAGTGCTAGTCTTTCCTCAATAAAATGGAAGGGCAGTACTACCCAACAATGTCTTTTCTTCCAGATCAAACTCTTCTTTTCTCATTTTTACTTGTAAGTTGTCTGTAATTTATCACTTTTGTAGTCTGGCCTCTCAGAGAAATTTAGTTAAAGTTACTGTGCCCCACAAAAGCAATAATCTGTTTTAAGAAAGCATAATGGAATTGAAAGAAGAACTCAGACTGAATAAAATGGAACTACAATAGAAGATGATAGACAGACAATAGATAGATAGATAGATAGATAGATAGATAGATAGATAGATAGATAGATAGATAGATAGATAGATAGTACGGGGACATCTTCTCAACTATATACTCCCTCCCTCCCTCCCTCCCTCCCTCCCTCCCTCCCTCTTTCTTTCTTTCTTTCTTTCTTTCTTTCTTTCTTTCTTTCTTTCTTTCTTTCTTTCTTTCTTTCTTTCTTTCTTTCTTTCCATATAGATGGGGATATGACCTGGTAAGAAATAGCAAGCCAAATAAATTAAAGGCATAAGATAAGCAAAGGAAATACCACTAAATCTAATTTATACCAACACAATTTGCTATATCTCCCCATATTTTCTATCCCTACAAAACATCCTTTCTTCTATATACGGCTCCAAACATTGCCATTTGTTCCTCAGTGACAAGTTACATTCCTTCATCACCCATTCATTCTTGACCCTATGCTTCTTCTGACAGATACACAACAGACCACATATTACCTACTGTGTTTCTACCAAAGTTTGTACATTTTAACACTTCTACCCAAATCTTTCTGTCTTTAGTAAACATTCTACCAAAGTACACAAATTCATCTACTTGCTCCAGTTTTTTTATTTATATATAACTTTGAGCCATTCACTCCATTTTCCCTCTAAAACACAACTACCTTTGATCCATTAATCTTCAGATACATACTTCTTGTTGCTTCATACAATCTAAAATTCACTGCAAATCATTTAGGTTTTCAGCCAACACGAATGCATTGTCTGCATACAAAAATACATCTACGGTATATTCATGTCCCTCCCCAACCAGTACACTTTGTCCTCACAAGCAGTCTTTATACATTAGCCATAATACATTAAATAATCAAAAAGAGTCAGCACAGACCCTTGTCCTACTCCCTGCTCAATGTTGACCCATTCACTGAGGACTGAAACTGGTCTTTGGTGTGTTGGGAGCAACATTCCTAGAGGCTATGGATGAGACCAAGATGAAAACCAAACTGTTTTATTCAATTTTACACTTAATTAATATGTTGCTTGGTTAATATTGTTACTCCTACCCAAAATTTATAATTTTGGAGGGGTCAGGGGCTGAATCCATGGATTTCAAGGGCCTTAGCATCCCTGGAACCTCAACTTTGTGTCCATGGAATCTGGGATAAGCACAGAACAGGCAGAAATTCTCAGTGTTCTGAAATGGATTGTGCATTCAGAGATGATTGGCTCCAGATCTCTGTCTTGAGTTTGTATGATTCCTTGCTACTCTGTTCTGTCCAATTCTTCTTGACCACTAAGACCCTAGTTTTGTTTTCTTTTTTCCATATCAGTTTTTTTATTCTTCCAAGGAGAAGCCCTACTGATTTGGCAGATTTGCCTGCCTCTAAAGTCTCCACAGTAGGAAGTTATATCTTATATCCAGTATGGTCTTCTGTGCACTATATTCAGAAAGGATTTTTTTCCTTCTTCTATTGATTCTTGCTTGTTTAAGAACATCGGTGTTTTTAAGATTGAATTTTAGATTTTTGGGGCCTCACTGAAGATTAACAAATATTGGTAACATGTTGAGTAACAGCCAAGGAGAAGATCCTGAATAAGGCAGATTCACTGCAGATACCATTTAATACAAAGGCTGCTACTGCTACCAAGATGTTAGAAAAATGTTGGCAACTTCTTTTTCTCAAGTTCTTCCTAAGCTGGTAGAAGCAGCAAGGTTTCTTGATGAAGCAAGGTAGGACAATCAGCTCAAACAGGCAAGACTTCTATGGGCCATGGGTGTAGTCAGTATTTCTCCTTTTAGCCCAAATTCAGCATCCTACCTCCACAAATCCCCAGGGCTGACATGAGTGATGTGAGGCTTTCAAAGCCCTCTTTGTTACCCCATGAGGAATCTCTCCCCATAACTGTTGCTAATTAATGGCATAGTTCTCTGCCATTTTGGAAAAAAAAAAAAAAACTCAAGAACTGAAGTGAAACGTCTAAGTGAGAGGTTGTTGTGGCTTTTACAACACAAAGAAAGTGCCTAAATGTCTCCTTAAATCCAAGGGGAAAAAAAGAAAATTTCCTGATTTACCCCATCTGCACTCTCTCTCCATCCATGGCAACCCTACAGGAAGCTGACTGAAGCTGTATTTCCTACTAACTACCCATCAGCTATGACCAGAAATCATAACCAAGTTGTAGGACTGAGTGTTATATATAATTGCTGGCCAACACCATTTGCTATATCTACCCAGTAAAGCTCAAAAGACGGATAAGTAATAGAAATAGCTTTTGTTATGGCTACACTGATTAACAATAAAACCTATGTTAAACTCTTATTCTGTATGCAGAACACTACTTATGTCCCCTACTACAGATAGACAGAAGACACACATTTATTTTAGCTCTCTGGTCAGGATCCCCAAGAGGAAACAAACTCTCCTGAAGATTCAAAACTAAAATATTACATTTTTCAAAACAATATCATGATGTCATCCCAGTTCTAAATATATTTTTCATTGATAGCAGGAAAGAAAAAAAAATGGGAAAATAACAATTTCCCAAACTTTTAGAGAGGGGACATCTATTATTAGTTTTAATAGTTTAAAATAAATGTAATGATCAGCAGTAGAATTTGTGCATTTATTTACTTCTTTTGTAATGTTTTCCAAGGTAATGCAGTTTTTTTTTTTCTTCCTCCCAGCAAAAACTCCTTTGTTCAGACTGGACAACCTTTGTTCTGGGTGATTGGGCCAGGAATGCTCTCTTGTTATCAAAGTTGCACAGTTCATGCTCTAAAAAAGACCCTTCAACAAAGATGTTGCAGTCATCTCTGCACATAAATTGGGCCACTTTGCAGATGAGCAAAACGGAATTCAGGAAGAGTTGAAAAATGTGCAGAAATGCTTCCTGAAGCAGTGTGTGTCTTTGCCATTCATGTTCTCCATAACAATCTCATAATATGGTGGGTTATGAAGCTCCCAAATTATTTCCCCCTCAGCAAGCTGCCAGTTTAATATAGAGGAGTACAACTTTGTTAGGCCAGGGACGACCCTTGACCACTCGGTAAAATACTATTGGAAAATAAGTGGGGCAAAACAAAGATATGAGAAAGGCCAGAACGAAAGCTAATGTTGATGTAATTTAAATTTCAGTTAACTTAAGACATCAAGTTAAATACACTTAAGATGATTGTTCCCCAAATATTTAATACTTGTTCTGTATTATATTTAACAGGTTGTTCCCATTTTGAAGGCATTTGAAGAAAAGTATGGATTTTGTCAAGTCATTGGATAAACTAGATACTTACATGATACCTAGTTTGCAGATTTTTTTTTTTACTTTATTTATAATTGTAAGGAGGCATTCTGCATCTATGAAGGGCCCAGGAGTTCATGGCTACCATGAAAACCATGAATCTAACCCAGCTTATTGAGAGCACAACACACTTGAGAGGTCATACACTAGATATGTTTCCCCACCCACCACCCCCGCTCCCATAGGCCAGCTTAAATGTGATCTAAAGTGGGGGACATTGAACTTTGGCCCTTGTGGACAGACTACTCTCTGATTGCTGCAAATTTTGCTGTGGATTTCACATGGCCTTGGGAGTGTGCTTTCCCAATAGTCATCCTCACACTTTTCAACTCCCTCCTGGCAGAGATTTGATCAGTTTTATGCTCCTAGGCTTTAGGAATGCTGTTAAGACCCAGCTGCATCTTGCACAGGAAAAAGGGATGCTTTGACTGGAAGTGGAATACTGAGCACACGATTGCTGTAATTTGCTGGTTTTATTTTTGACTTTGACTTTTTTTTGTTTCATATTCTTGTTTTCTTTCTCTCTCTCTCTCTTTATGTGATGTTTTATTTGGTGATGAGATGGTTAGCTACCCAGAAATTGGTGGCATGAAAAATACATACATACATACATACATACAGCAGGGAGGGAGGTAGACTCCTTCTGGCTCAGCCCATTTGGAAGAACCTCCTTCCCCAAAACTAACAGAAGCTCAATGGAAGATTTTTCTAATGTCATTGAGGAAATAAATTAAGATTACCCTTAAGAATTAATACTCTCTATGAAGAATCACTGCCTAGCAGACCTGTAATTATTCAAACAAAAAACTCCAGAAATATAGGTTTGTGCTATGCATCAAGTATAATGTGTAGTTTGGCTCTTAACTGATTTTTTTTCCCCTCGAAACTTCTAAGTTCATATTCTTTCTCCGTTATAATCAGTCTATGTAGTTTGCAAAGCTGCTCTGTTCACTTTGCCCAGCTACAGGAAAATTAAAAAAGAAGAAAGAAAAACATCTTCTTTGGAGCAACTGTTAAAATCAATATGGCAACAACTTTCCATAGGGAAGTAGTAACTGAGGAAATTCATAACCTGGGCAGCATCTGCTTGAACAATTTGACAAAGAGCAATTCAAAATTCCCATATCTGTGAGAACTGAGGAGATGTAGCTGGAACAAGAGCGGTAAACAAAGATCGTCAAGGTTCCATCCCCACATTGCTACAAAGGAGATTGAATTAAGATGTGATGTCTCCCCCCACACACCCTGCAGTATTGAGATTCTTTTTTTTTTCCATATGAGAAACTACAGTATCCTGGAAATAACACACAACTTCTTGGTAGCCTTTCTGCTTGGCTGTGAAATAAACAAGAATTTACAAAGAGAAAAGTGAATAAAATAGAGAACAACAGTTTAATCAGCTTCCTCATATTGTATTTGTTTAATTTCCCCTGAAATTATTTGTCACATTATTCTTCTACATTATAATAAATGTACGGCTGAGCATTGCTTTTCAGCCCCTCCCCCAGTCCTAACCAAAACATTCTGAGTTCATGTCAATATTTATTTATTGATGTCTGTGACATCCTAAGGCCAATTTAGGGGATCCCAAATGAAGAATGGGACCACCTCTCACTTCTTGAAATCTTTTTTTGTCTATTAGGATCACAATCCTAAGAGAATCCATATTTGAAGCTTGAGAGATCCTAAAATGAATCAAGTCTATGATTGTCCCAAAAGTGGCATGGTCATGGTAATTGGTTTTCTGTGGATGCACAGATTGGTTCTGGTCCAGTTTGAATAACCATAAGCATCAAATTGAGTTCATTTGATTTTATGAATTAATTAACAAAAATCAGTTCAGGGGCATTTGATTCAATTTGATAGTTGATACAACTGAATCACCTTCAGATTGAATCTCTGAAGTTTTTGACAGCTGTATCCTTTAGTGTCTCAGTTGTAATATGGGCCTGGCTTTTTTAGTTCCTCTTACTGCATAAAGTGTTTACTTCCACAGTTCCATGAACTTCTCCACAGAGGGGGAGGAACATTGATTATTGCTCAGTTTTTTGACCTAGTGGCATAGATATAATCCCACCATGACCACCTGAAAGCTCTTTTTAATACCTATCAATGATCAACTGTCATCCTGTAATAATTTCTTCAGTATCCAGATTGCAGCAGGGGAAAGATAGAAAGAAGAATCCCTCCATTGGTTCTGCTGTAAGAATAGTGATTCTTGGCTTCTCTCTTTGAACTAATTCTTCTGGTTAAAAGAGGAGCAAAGGCTAACAAGCCCAGGTATATGATGGCTAGTCATCATAAGACCTTTCTCCATGAAGAATGAGTGCCTGGAAGTTTTTTGCTCTTTTTTTTTAACATTTCCATCCACATCTTTTCTTCCTTCCTTGCCCTGCCTTTATCATAATACTGGGAAGATGGTCTCTTGCACATATTGATCTGTAATTCACTCTGGCAGTTGTTCCAGTTGAAGGGAAGGGTGTGAATGCTAATGCTACTAATCATGATCATCATGATGACTTGTAATGATACACACATTCCTTTTGAAAGGCCCATCCTGCAGAACGTGCTATGTCTTCTGTGCTCCTTCCATTATCCAAACATTTCCTTTCCAAATACAATCCAGAAGCAAAAAAGACACAGAGAGAGAGAGAGTTTTAAAAATACTCAGGTAGTGCTACACTACAAAAATGAGCACATACAACAAGGTAACAAACGCTGGAAAAGGTGAGAAGCATCCTGCTGACAAAGTGGAAGTTAAAAGCGCTAATTCCGTTTTGCAAAGTAGTAGAGAAAGCTGTTGAGTGCCCTTGCCGGTTTTTCTCAAAGCAGCTGTTTATAGAAGAACCTCTTAAGTGGTCATGAGGTTTTGGCACCTCCAAACCAGCTGAGATGTCAAGGAATTGAGTTCAAAAGCCAAGTAACGACAACAACAACAACAAAAACTTTTATTTGATTTCCCCCTCCCTCCTTTTCACCTACAAAAGACACAGATCGACCTTGTCCTTTCCCAAGATGGCAAGTTGCTCCCTCTTCTGATCCACAGTAATGCTTGTTTTGATTAATGTGTTTTATGGTTCCATTTCTATGGATCTTTCATCTGTTATGCTGGATTGACAACACTGTAGTGATTAGAAACCATTCTTAATTTTGTGGAGGGAAGACAGCAACTCACGCATGCTGTATTTCACTTTTTGGGAAGTGGAGGTTAGAAGGTGTTTGAGGTTCTTCCTTGGTTTTAAATGTGTGCCCCTTATTTAAAACCTACATAGTAAGTCTATTACTTTTTTTCTCACCGAGGAAGTGGTGGTCACCAAAATGAAAACAAAGCAAAACAAACAGCTTATTGTTAACCACATTATATGTTTTGCCTGTTTGATTTGTTTCAAAAGGAGAGGAGAGGAAAGGGAGAGCTGGAAATGGAGTGAGAGGCAAGCTGCTCCCCACCCACTTACATACCCCTTGCAAGGCTCCAAGATGGCCCTAAATTGTGCCACTGAGATTCAACCAACCTAGAAAGCCCTGAAATTTGTAAATTGTTTGATGATATAAATATGCAGGATGTTTTCTTGTGTCTCAAAATTAGGAGATGCTGATGAACCATCAGTCATTTGGCAGGTAGTCTGATTTTTAAAAAAATTGGCAGGTTTTTTTCTAGCAGATGAAGTTGCAGATATGATTGACATGGATAGGCAAATCTACTTTCCTTTTTCTTTCAATACTATAAAACACAATACATTATTATTAGTATCAGAACTGATTGATTACTGCTGATACTACTGCTGTTATTATGAAGATAGCAAAACTTACCTGTTTTTTTTTTTCAGTTGCCTTCTCCATTCTGCAGCAGGATACACATAGACACATGCACACACACATACCCCAACCAGAAATCAAATCAGGCAAAAAATTTAAGAGAGTCCTACAAGAAACCCAATCAAATCACTGTAGAACGGAAGACCCAAGGGGATTGCTTGCAAGTTGCTCTCACTTCTGATTGAGTTAGCTCGTCCACAAACAAAATAAATCTGGAATTGCATTTGCTTTAGCAGAATACAGGTTGAAGCCACTTTGACAAGTGATGCTTAATTTAAAGGGATGAAATTCAGCTGACACCACCTCAAGCAAGCGCTCATTCTTCTCAGCCAGACAACAACTTTAAAAGACAAACATAGAGAGAGGAAAAGAAAACAACGGTGAGAAACCACCCCCTTCTTCACTTTCTGTATTTCACAGCCAGCCAGCTTTCTAAGATGAATTCACGCTACAGAAGAAATGTCAGCTACTGCTGTTGATTTCCAAGTAGTTTAGTGAGGTTTAAATCCGAAAGACCAGGGAGAGGGGAAGGGGCAAGTTAACCTAAAAATATGGATGTGTTTTATAAAAAAATAGTGTCAAAGAAGATCTAGAACCCCCTTTTCCCTACTTCACTCCTGCTTTGTCCATTTCCCAAACCCCCAAGATGTTTTACAATGCCCACCTGCAGGACTCTTGACCTCCAGAGGTTGTGTCCCTAAGTTCTAGACAATTAGACCACAGCAGAGACTTCCATTTGGCCTTGCATGTGCTTTGAAATATGTTTGACACAAACAGGCAACTGAGTTCTTTGTCTAAAATTTAGGTGATCACATGGAGCTACAGGTTACTGCAAGTTATGGTTAGCCTTAAGTTGAGATGCAGTGCATGCTGCAAACAAGGCCTTTGAGAATTCAGCTACAGCAGCTAATATTCTGTCCAGTCGCATGACATATGAGGTCCTATAAGCTTTTTCTCCATGACTCGTCTTTCTTCACTTTTTGCCCAAATTCAGCTTATGTGCACACATTTCTGGATCAATCAAAGCAAATATTTGTGGCTCAGGGTTGAACTGTGGAGTGCTGAAGATGTTGCCTAATCTGGCACTGAAACATCTGCAAGAAAACAACAGGGCTCAGAGAGCACCAAGGAGTCCACATTTCTTGATCGTTCTGGGAAAGAGGTAAATACCTGATGAAGCTTGGAGGTCTAAGGGTGTGTGTCACCTGCTACTCATTCACTCTTCCTTTCCGAAAAAAAAAAAAAGAAAGAAGAAGCAGCATACAGGCTACTCTCTTCAGCAGGCCTTATTTTGCTCACTGTTGAAATACTGCTACCTGTGGGAAGGCGCACAGCAGCTGTTTGCTATTACGCAGCACTGCACTTTAGAGCTGGAAATGAAAAAAAAAAAAAAACACTTTCAATGGTGTGCTCTGAAGTAGTTCTTGCAGCCCACTAGTGCCTCTTTAAAATGAAAGCTTAGCACTGAAAGATGCTGAACCTTTGATGAAATTCTTGAGGAATGTTTCAAAAATTGCCTTCGACTTACTTCTCTAGAGAAGAAGAGGAAGTGGTGGTGGCAACAGCCTGAATATCATTCTAAGCAGCCAAAGAGCAGGATTTCTCTGTCGGCTAGGCTGAAATGCTCTGTCATCGGAAGCCAGTTGTGTCAATTTTTGTCCCTCTGGATGACAGTAGCTTTCAATTAAAAGTGGTAACCATTCTCAGGGGACTGCAAGTGGTCACTGGGGACAGAAGACATTATTTGCTGCCCCATGTACTGATAGTTGAGAAAAATCAGTTCAATTGTTGCTACAATCACAAAAGAGTCAAACAAGAAGACAGTAGTAGATTTTTGTTGTTGTTGCTCAGTTAAATACAGTGATTTAGTGTAAACTCCTCCTCCTGGGATTTTCTAAAGGAGCATCTTTGTCTTGCTTTGTTTTAAATCGAATCAGAATCATCATTCAGGGAACAGCAATGTTGTTCATCTTGCTACCTCCCACAGAAATAAATTAATGTATGAAAGTTGCATTAAAAATAAATAGATACTTAATGCACCAATTTATTTTGCTAGTTATACCACTTGTAGTGTGACAGAATGGTAAGGGGGATCTGTCAGGAGACAAGAGAGTGAGTAAACACCAAACAAAAAACTTGCTCTTCTTTGTGAACTGGCTTCTTTTGGAGAGACGTTGAGCAACGCAATTAAAAAGAACAAAAACAAAATCCTAACTTTAGTGCTCACACGGATTTCTTTGGCAAAAACATACAGCTTTATCATGCTTGCAACGTTCTGTCATATTTATTTAAGAGTGCGGCTTCCTTTTCTTCACTCCACTGTGGTTTGTTTCTTTGTTTCTTTGTTTGGATTCTTGGAGACAAATTCAACCTGAGAAGTTTTTGACTTTTTCTTCTGCTGCCTCTAGCACAATGTTTAATTACACAACAACTATGGGATGCCTCCATAGATACAGGGAAACTTTCAAGCCACAGTTTCACATGTTCTTCATTGCAATCTGGAATGGAAAACTCTGCTATACAGTTGACTTGTTCTTTGTTCCTTGATGCTTTGTGATAAACCAGAGGACATAAGCTAGGCTGCATTAAAACAGATGCATCTATTATATTGCCTTCCCTTGAAGGTCTATGACTCAACTCAAAAGTATGTTAGGAGAGGTTGAATTATATCAGGAGTTACATTTAACCTTAATCTGCACTTTTCCCCCAAAGCAACCTTTTTTGGTTTCCCTATATCTATGGAGGCATCCCATGGTTGTTGCATAATTAAATATGATGCTAGAGGCAGCAGAAGAAAAAGTCAAAAATGCCCCAGGTTGAATTTGTTGCAAGGTGACTCCATGGATATGTTTATGTAGTTGGAAGTGGTTTCACATTGCCTTCTTCTGGGATGTTATTTCTGATTTCCCTGCCTAGACTACAGGATAAGAAAGTGTTTTGTCATATAAGAGTCACATGCTACGAAGCATAATCTGTAAGATGTTTCATGCCAGCAGGGAGCAGGACCAGACTTACTTCCTTCCTTCCTTCCTTCCTTCCTTCCTTCCTTCCTTCCTTCCTTCCTTCCTTCCTTCCTTCCTTCCTTCCTTCCTTCCAAAAAGCAGATCTCTCTCAGATCTCTCTCATCAGAGATCTCTATTGATCACATTCAGGTCTTTTCACTTCGGCTACAAGTTGTAAATCAAAGAGGCATTTCATATTTTCCCCCCAAGGCTTGCATTTTCCTCTGTCAATTATAATGCTTCTTTTGGGATCACTGGCAGCAGAAAATGAAGGCACTGTAAAAGATACTTTGTTTTTCATATCTGTTCAAAATGAGTCATCATCCTCTCTCAATTAAAGTTTTTTATTCTATTATAAGCTCCGCGAACACCCCAAAGATCTGATTAAATCATTCACTTTGCTTTTATTTTTAATTTGTTTTTCCTGGAACATTAACATTTGTTATGCTGTACAAGCATTTCCCCAAATTATAGATAATTTGACCAGGGGTGAGGAGAGATCAAATTTGATTGTTAAACCATCACTGGGGTCCCTTAATCCTATACATTACAACAAGAAAATTTTATTACTTTCAGTATTAAATAGCACAGAATAAATTGTATCCTTGTAATTTTTTTTTTCTACAGACGTGGAATTAATTTTAGCTTGATGAGATAGCAAAATTACTACAATGGGAATATTTCCTCTTTTTTTTAAGTCACTTTTCTGAATGTCCTGCAAAGTTTCCATGATTGTGGCAGCATAGCTTTATATAATAATAGAATTTTGCACTTTGGGAAGCCTTGGAGTAAGATAGATGATTGGAACAACTGCTTTGGAGTAGAATGGGAATAGAAAATAATTTGGGAGTTGCTGGTTGGAAATTCTATTTCTTTCTGTTTTTCTCTCTTGTTGGATCCTTCAAAGACTACCAAGGAAAAAGAGGAGCAGTTATTGCAGATAACCAACCTTTACTTTGATTGACACTGTTCATGTATACTTCATTTGGGGGCTGATGTCATCTCAGTAGAACAATCATGACCCACTGAAAAATCACCAAGATCATGATAGACAATTGTGCTGATGGTGTCAAGCCCCACCCACCTGGGGAAGGTCAAGGAAGCAGTAATTACACAGATTTCTAGAAGGTATCTTTAATGCTAGTCTTGGGGTACATACAGAATCTTGGAAACTGCAAGAAGAATTTCCAAACTTCATTTACAGAGAGTTCATTAAGGTGGAGAATAATTTGAATAACTTCTTCCAGGTTTCTTGTCAGCTAAGCTAACTTGCCATTTATGAGATAAGTTGACAGCTAAGCTTAATCTGAGGAGCACCAAATTAGGTTGTTTTGAAAAGAAACTGGACAGTTAATAGACAATTGGATTGTCAATAGCAGGAATTCTCCTCATATGTAAGCTTTTCATGCAAATAGAGGAAATAGAGGATCACTGTTAAAAAACAAGGAAAGTCTCTGCTTTTGTGGTTGGTATGGCTGAGCAGTTTATGGATTTGTGTGGATTTCTGCTGGCCAGAGCAGAACAGGGAATTTCCCAATTTTGGTAGAAGGACATCTGGTTTCTTCTTGTCATTGGCAGAGGGAAACCTGCAATCCAATACTATTAAGTGATCTATGAATTTATAGGTACAGGAGGGTCTTCTTCAAAGCTGTTTTCACCCATGTGAATGGCCCTGAAGAAGTAGCACTACTGCACTTATCTGAAATCCCTCTCTTGCTACTGAATCTTACACTTTAGAAGAATGTCTCATTAACACTGTGTTTTAAGTAACAAATATTTATTTGTTTATTATTCATATAGTATGTGTGCACGGTACTATAGAAGAGTGTTACTAAACTAGAGGACCCCAACAGTTATTGGCTTTCAACCTTGCCCATTGTCCATAAGGGGAACCTACTGCTAGAAAGAATTGTTTCAAAAAGATGGTTTCCTTTCTTTGAGAGCTTACAATCTAGAATCTGTCAGAGGAGAGAGAGGAAGTAGAAGCCTGTACTGAGTCAAGTGAATAAGGAGCAAGGATCAAAGGCTGAGACAGAATCAAAAGATTATTTGATATCAGATATGGCCAGTTTATATTGTTACTATACCTGATTATTTTGTAGACCGAGAAGTCCATCTCCGGGGGGACCCACCAAACAATCAATCCCCAAAGGCTTTCCCAAATAACCAGGTCTTGATGGCTTTCCTGAATGCCAACAGAGTTGGTGCTCACCTGATCTTGGGCAAAACACTATTCAAAAGGAGAGGAGCAGCCTTGGAAAAGTCTTACTTGTTTGCTTCTCTTTGGACTTTTACACCAACGTATCTGAGCAAATTGCAGTACCCAGTAGTGTTGTATCAAGCAGATCAGCAGGAATCAAAGGGATGTTCTTTCAGAGTGGGGATTTATGATGATTCTGGCACAAACTATTCTGAATTTTTTTCCCATACTTTCCGAGTGGGGATGTTTGTGACACCAGTTCCAGGTCGAAGTACCAACAGGGGCCTTATTCAGCCCCTTTGGAGCATTAGAAGCAAAATCAGATAATTTAAAGCTTCTTCCAACCACCCCCTCCAACAGTTATTTATTTATTTGTTTGTTTGTTTGTTTATTCATTTATTTTAACTGATCTCTAATAGGTAGATGTAACTTTCCAGAACTCTGTTCTCTGGACAACTGTCCAAGGAGCTGTCCAAGGTACTCTGGGTTGCTCTGTAAATCAGCTGAAAGTTGAGAAAAGATTTAACTGACAAGCCTGTTAAACTAAAATCCCACTGTAACAATATAACGGTGGCCTCAGAGGGTCTTGTAGGAGGAAATGCAATTCCTGCAAGCAAGGGATCTGTTTTCCTCTTTTTGAAGAAGTGAATGCTTCATGATTCCTAATCATATTTTTCCCCACACTTGAAAATGAAAAGGGTCCCCATCCTTGCCACATCCCTCAATAATATCAGTCAGGGAAAGACTCTGTTTTGTGGCTGAACAGGTAATGTTTCAGTAGGGAAAGCTTAACAGTGGAACATCACCGGTTCTCAAGAAAATCTTGCAGCAATTAAACAATAGAATGCAATGTTAACTGAACGAAAGAATCCATGATTTGGTCTCTGAGGAATCTTCCCTTTTCATTTAGTGCCTGAAAGCAAGCCTAAAAATTTTGTACTTCACCTCACTTCCTGAATATAATGGTTGTAGTAAAGGAAATCATTTCCCCCAGTTCTCTAAAGAGTATGGTGCATGTCACCAATTAGATGTGTATGATTCATCACAGAACAAGCGTGTTTGCCTTCAAAAACCTCCAGGTCACTAGAATGTTGGAGGAGAAACTGAAGCAGAAAAACCACAGGTTAGTGGGATGATTCAGAATCATATTCAGCACAAGGTGAGTACTTAAAAAAACCAAAGGGGGTCCCATCACAGACTTCCTCTACAGTCACCCTGGCCTCTTTCATTTTACAGCACCCAACCAGGCCTGGGCAAAACAATTTTCTTTTTTCAGTCTCTAGCATTTCCCATTCCATTTGTTGGAAAATAATTTGCTTTAGACATTTCTACCGCTCATAAGTGCAGTACAGTCTTCTGGCATGTATATAATAATAATAACAACAATAATAATAATAATAATTTATTAAATGTATATGCTGCCAGCTCCCAGCAACTCTGGGTAGTTACAAGCCGGCTGAGAGATGTGTTTCAATGCCACCATTTTTCATTTGGAACTGTTGTATGGTTTTTCTCTAAGTTTTGTTCCATTTTATTCTTACTACCATTAGTAATAATAATAATAATAATAATAACAACAACAGCAATGCAGTTGTTGTTGTTGTTGTTTTTAATTGGAGCTGCCTATCCCAAAGCACCCCTAGAATTTTGTGACTTGTAACTGGAACAAATATGATGTGTTCTTTCCTTCATAAATATGGGTTCTCAGCAGAACTCTTCAATGCTGGAACCACCCATTCCACTTAGGCATACTATGGGTTATTTGGTCTAGGCATAGTGTGATGTAGAGCTCAAAAATGCCATCTAAAGAAAAACAGTCTAAAACATCTTGAGAATGCTGTAGCAAAGGAAATATGCATGTATTTCCTCTTGAATTTACACCCCACTTTTCTGTTTATCCCAACATTCAAGGCAGGGGATGAATGGTATGCCACCCATATTCCTAAACTTTTCCAGCCACACCAAAACAACAGCAAACTGTAAACATTAGCAGACTGTCCAATGACACTTGTAAGAAATGCTAAATGCAAAACAAAAATAGTGATTTGGCAAACATTCTTATATCATACTCACAGATGTTTTATTTGAAAGAAATAACTTCATTTTGTGGAATAATTAGATTGACAGTTGTTCACGCTTGAAGACTATTAAGTCTGCACTGGAATATTTCAGATTTCCAACCTAAAACTGATCATCTTAGCTATTCTAAGTACATGTGATCAATACCATTAACTCTGGCCTGGCCTTAAGTGCTAATAAATGTTTAAACCACAACAAGCATAGACACAGCCTGACAATTAAATTAGATACAGAATTAAATTCTTTACATGCAGACTTTGGGGGATGAAACTGGGAACTATTCTCCACTCAGAATGTTTAGATACTTAACTAGCAATCAATATCCTGAGTTGGTTGTAGAGCCACAAACATATCTGTGAAGCTAATATCTCAAAATCAGCTTTAACTACAGCCAATGTATTTCACATTTCTGCACAGTTCAACCCCAGCTTGGTTAGTATTCATTAACTTTTTATATTATACTGGTTCTCCACCAGCCTGCCTCATTTGTAAAGTGACACAGAAGAGGGGGAAAAAAATAGGGCCCAGTAGGTTGTGAACTGGTTGCCAGTTTTCACAAAAATAATGAGTTTTTCTTATCATGTAGGTCTTCCTGCCTTGACTGGATGCCTTTGGCTTGTCAAAACTTTCTTTTTCTGGACTGGCTCAGTGGCTGTTGTATATAGCAGCTGTGGATGTGATGGTAATGAGTTAAAATGGTAGGTGGTGAAATAAAATAAGGTAAGGTGTTAGAGCAAGGCGAATAAAGAAATATGCAGCTAATTAGAACAAATGAGGAATTAACAAACACTGTAGATGGAACTGCATGCTTTCTAAGTCCCACTTTAAAAAGTTGACTCTCTTTCAGTTTTCTTAATAGATGCTTCGTATGTGTAAAGAACCAGCAAAAAACATGAGTTAGAAGTTATTTCAGTAAGTAGCTCAAGTTTCTTGAGTTCCTTGAATATGCAGCATGCAGTGAGGATGCCCTGTCTTGCATCTGTGTGGTCTTGTTTCTCTTCCAAATTGACTGACACCCAACCATTTCAGCTTGCTATTAGAAGGAAAGATTTATTGAGCTGCTTTTAAGTCTGGCTGTAATTCATGATTATCCAGGAAATGCAAATCAACTACGATAACAGAAATTCTATGGTCTTGGGGAAGGCAAGATTAATGATTGTCAGCCTTTAAAACAAGGATAGGTATCTTTTTGATGTGTTTAGCATTTTGGGAAGGAAAGTGTGGGAAGTATGCAAAGTTATAGGCCATATGAGCATGGGGTTAGGATTTGGATTTGGGCTGGATTTGGATTGGAAATTTGGGCACCTTTGTTTCCTTTCTAGGCAATATGTGAAAGCATACATTACTGTTTTTGTAATCTTTCCATTTAAAAAGTAGTGGGAAAGTGTTCTACCAGTTTTCAGCAATCACAGTTAGAAGCGTCCATAAGAAAGGATAAATATAAACCACATCTCATCCTGCCCTAAAATGTGTGAAATAGACTGTTTCTATTTTTGACAGAGCAAATAAGTCACACAGTAAACAAATGAAGAGTCACGTCGTTGGAAAGAACAGACCTACCCTATAGTCTTTAACACATTTTTCCCAATCTGAGTTCTTGATAATGTTTTGACCTACAGTTCCCATCTTCGAGACTGGAAACCAAGGGAATCGCAAGCTAAAAATATCTAATGAGACCAACATTGAGTAAGTCTATCCTAAAAGTCTGAAGGTAGGAACCTACCCCCCCAACTTTCTGACCCTTTTTGGGCAGAGCTGAACCAATTAGTGCAGTTCAATAACTGCTTTTCACATTCAACAGCCTGGTAACAAATGAGAGTTGTAAAACCCCAAATCTATAGAAATACAGTGCAAGGACCATTGAAATCCTGGCAGTCTGTCAATTAATACCAAGATTTTATTACCTGTTCTGGGTTGTGGGTTGCTTTCATCATGGACATTATGGATCCTTTGCTTTGAATACTATGACCAACAATAAAGATCACAGCCTATTTAATAACTGTTTCTTGAGTGCCCAGAATCTATTAAAGGGAAGTTTAGTCATTGAAGTTATAGAATTTTCTCCTTGCATCGTTCATTAGCCATTCTTTTTTGCTGACTGTACACCCAGCATATTTTGCTCCATTTGATTCCTGTCTGACTTGGTACAGGAAGGAACAGCATTGCTGTTTGCTCCATAATGTGTGTGGCCATCAATTTAACTAAGCAGCTTCTGAAGAGGGTCAAAATGAGTGTCAGGAAGGAATTTACAGGAACTATTAAGTCACTTAGTAAAATTAGCAGTCTTCAGCTATCACATTCAAATTGATTTCTCTCCCCTTCTCCTCTCCTTCCCCACCATCAGCAAACAAGCATGTACTCAGTAAATATGCATCACCGTCCAATGACAACCACTCAGCAATCAAAATAATTTGCCCACAAAGTCTATCATTCTGTTCATTGCTGGGATTCTAATAATCACAGATCTGGCATGGGGGAAGATGAGATATGGAAAGATCTGAACCCGAGGCAGTGCTGCAGAAAAGAAGCTGTAGAAAGAATTATTTGGAAGGACTTTCCTTTCCATGTTCTCTTTGATTTCCTAGGTCATTTTCCATGCACAATTTTACTGATTATCATTCCCATTATTCTCTTATCTTCAGTTCTAGTTCCAGTGACGAAGATAATACTTTACAAAGTCAGTTCAGTTTCCTTCAAGCAAACCATTGCTTTGATTACATATTTAATGACACAACCTTCTGTCTTTTTGTCCTTCATTTCTTGTTCATTTTTCTCACCACTCCAACTTTTTTTGCTTTGTTCTTAAAGTTGTCACACTGGATATCTGTGACTACTAGGCTTCTCTTTTAACTGACCACTCTCTAGCTGACCAAGTTAATGGATTCCCACCCCATTGACAATCAAAAACACTAAACCTGATTGAACACCTCCCCAGGGCTTTTAGGACCCAGCAGTGTCTATCCTGCTCTTAGATTTCAAAGCTATTCCATCTCTTCCTCATTATTCTTTATATCAACACATTATCTATGGATTGTTCACACTGATGGATGCCCCAATTTTCTCTTGACAAATGCTCAGTAATTGAGCTGATGATGTACACACTGGGGGACCCACATTTAGTTCCTCATACCACCAGAAAAAAACAATGCTCAATTTGAAGGCAGTAGGTGGAAGGTGGGGTAGGTGAGTAGAGAATGCTTGAGCCAATTACTTGCAAATTAAAGTGAAAAATAATTGTTGTGTTCAGAGATGGGTAATCTGAGACCTGAAGAGCTGTGTGTAGACTTCCTAAGTTTTAGTTCCAATTCTTCTAGAGCCCCTTCAAATTTTGCTATGGAGGTGACAAGAGAAGAAATGGTTAAATGTGTGGGAAATTGTAGTCACCATATCTCAATAATTAACTTTTCTTTCAATTCACATCTGATGTTAATTTAACCTGATTTAGGTTTTGTCCCTACTCATTTCTTTGACCATTTTTGAAGACTGCTCCTCTCTACCCTTCTTGTGTCTTTAACTCTTCTGATGTCATGGCTTCTTTTATTTGAGCATTTCCATATCTTCCAATTAGTATGGTGTGTGTGTGTGGGGAATCTCTTTATACTTCAGCATGCTGCCTTGAAAGATTCATTGCATCCTCTTATTGTTCCCCCATCCCACAGGCAATAGAAACAGCTCATTCAAAAAGCTTTTGCTTCTAATTCTGGCTGGTTTCATGAATAGTTTTGAATGACTGCTGAACTATCAGTAAATTTATGTCTCTCTTATATAGCTTTTGGCTTTGAGTTCTGTTTTGTGCTTGTTATTACTATCATTTTTATATTGTTAAATGCCTTAGGGAAGATCTATTTGACTGAAATATGTTGGTAGAAATACTGTTATGATCAAATAAATATATACATAGGAAAACTGAACACACTTGAAGATGTTTCAGAGGAAGTGATATCATCTGGGAAATCTTGGGGTTTGGGTAGGAAAGAAGAGACAAAAAGTGAAGATAATTGTCCTTATTAAATAATTTTAGATTGGGAGTGGAATATGTTTCAACACAGAATTATTTTAATGCTACCCAGGGATTTGTTGTCTTTCTTATATCTATCATTCCATACAAAAGATCAGCATGTATCAAAATGGATGGCAAAATGTCCTGAACTTTGAGGAGAAGTAGAAAAAAGTGATTTTGAAACATTTTCTTTATTCTTAATAGCTTCTCTAAAGGAATGTACTGACAGATCAATGCTGCTATATTCTTTAAAAGCACAAAACCCAGAAAGAAGAATGCACAAGGCAGAGTCAACAAAGGTATAATGTTGAGATCCCAGGAAGTGACAATCCTGCTCTCTGCTACACTTGTCAGGCTACACCTGGAATACTGTGTCCAGTTTTGGTTACCACAATACAAGAAGGATGCTGAAGAACTGGAAAGAGTGCAGAGAAGAGCAACAAAGATGGTGAAGGGCTTGGAGGCTAAATCCTATGAAGAACTATGAAGGAAGTCAACATGTTTAGCCTAAAGAAGAGAAGGCCAAGGGAAGACATAATACAATCTTCCAACACTTGAAGGGCCGTCACAGGGAAGAGGGTATGAATATATTCTCCTAAATGCCTGAGGGTAGGTCAAGAATCAGTGGATGGAAGCTTTACAGAGAAGACCCCAAAATTAAATTAAGGAGGAATTTCCTGACTATGAAAGCAGTGGAACAGCCTGCCTCTTGCAGTCATGGGTACCCCATCACTGGAGGTTTTCAAAAAAAGAGCAGGAGGTTGGATGAGAAGACCTCCAAGATCCATTCCAACCCTATGATTCTCTGAATAAAGGGCAAACAGTATGCATGGATAAAGGGGTTTATAGGTAAAGATATCAATCCCTGATTTGGAATCCTGCAGTTTTGTTGTTTATTCGTTTAGTCACTTCCGACTCTTCGTGACTTCGTGGACCAGCCCACGCCAGAGCTTCCTGTCGATCATCGACACCCCCAGCTCCCCCAGGGACGAGTCCGTCACCTCTAGAATATCATCCATCAACCTTGCCCTTGGTCAGCCCCTCTTCCTTCTGCCCTCCACTCTCCCTAGCATCAGCACCTTCTCCAGGGTGTCCTGTCTTCTCATTATGTGGCCAAAGTATTTCAGTTTTGCCTTTAATATCATTCCCTCAAGTGAGCAGTCTGGCTTTATTTCCTGGAGGATGGACTGGTTTGATCTTCTTGCAGTCCAAGGCACGCTCAGAATTTTCCTCCAACAGATCCATTTAGTTTTCATGGCAAGAATACTGGGGTGGGTTGCCATGATCTTCCCCAGGGATCGCATTTAGTCTGACCTCTCTGTCACGACCTTCCCATCTTGGGTGGCCCTTCACGGTTTAGCTCATGGCATCATTGAGGTGCTCAAGCTCCAGCACCATGACAAGGTAATGATCCTTTGCTGAAGAATCCTGCAGTAGAAGTGTGTTTATAGATCAGCTGGCCACTAACTACCAGACTAAGGATATTTATTCATGGCTGTAGATGATGCACTTTCATTTGGAAATGGACAAGTGGGCCTTCAGAGATGTAATGCTTTTCTGGTAAAGAAATAAATCTGAATTAAGTTTTATCATTGAGTAGAAGGACTTGGTTAGTCTGGTTAATATCAATATTGTCTCACATTTGGAAGTTCCTTCCTTAAAAAAGAAAGAATGTATGAATTACCTCTGAATAGAAATGAGGAAGAGGTAAGAAAAGGGTTGAAAAAGGAAAGAAGATGAAAAGAAGAGAAAAAGGGTAGACTAGGAGGCAAAGGAGGAGTGGGTGAGTAGGAATACTACAGGGACTAATGGAGAAAAAAACATTTGGCAAAACGTGTTTCTTCTTGTGCTGTCTCCCATCTTCACTTCCTGAAAACAGTTGGATTTTAGAGTTTGTGAGTGATAGTTTTATGAAGTGTTTTCTATTTCAGCAAGTGAGAAAAATATCCAGACCTAATGCTGTTCCTAACTTTGCTTGAAGAAGAGGACAATGAAAATTTAAGGTGTCTTTGTAATTTTTGCTTTATTACACACAGAAGATGCAGCCGTACAGCACAGAAACAGGAGATTTACTAGGGTACACATATCAGTTCAAACAGCAGAACCTCAAATTAATTCATTTGTGTAGAGGAATGTTTCTCAACCTTGGCAGCTTGGAAATGTGTGGACTTCAACTCCCAGAATTCCCCAGCCAGAATTCTGGGAGATGAAGTCCACAAATCTTCAAGTTACCAAGATTGAGAAACGTTGGTGTAGAGGTACACAGGGATGACCTTGGAGAAGATATGCAAAACATGAGCTCAAACTTGGAGAAGCAAGACAGCATGAGAAAGACTAAAAGTTTTCACACCCTGATTCTCTTTGGTATCAAAGGGAGGGAAGGGCAAACACTATAATACTTTCAAGAATATACTCTATTATACCTACATCAAAAAAGTAGAGTTTTAGTATTTCTTGTGGTGTCTGTTTCCTGGCCTGACCTACCTTGAAAGGCAGACAACTTGACTCTCTCCTCTATATCCAAATCTGTCCACATCTATTTTTTTCTACCACTTCTGGCCATCTCATTACCTTTCATCTCTGTTGGGTAATGCATCCATCAATGGAAGAGACATTTTTATTTCTGGCTACTAAGAAATGGCTAACCCCAATTCACTAAACACCATTGCAGCTTAATCAGAATCCATAGCTAAGCATATATTACTCACTAAACCCCTACTAATTTACAGAAAGAAGAATATTTCCTTTTCAAGGCTGAAAATGTGACAAATGCTAAAACATAGCAGGGGAGTAAAAACTTAATCTCTAAAAGAAACAAGTGAGTTGAATTTATCTGAAGCTTTCCATAGCAGTAAGAGATCAGGAGTCTGTTAAAAAGAAGATGACAAATAAAATAAAGAATAAAGAAATCACGCACAGCTAAAGATAAGGTTGGAGTTGGAAGGGAAGGAGAATTGTCCTGCAAACTTTTAAATGTTATTGCTGCAACTCAAGTTTCTTTCTTTCTTTTTCCTTTTTTTCCTCAGTCTGCTGGTAGGTGGCCAGTGAGAACACCATGCCTAATGTTCACAGAAACCAATAAAACATCTTGAAGTGCACAGACTATCTTCCTTCCGGCTGTGCAGCAGCTTTTAAACCAGTGTTTTATGTAATAATCTTTTGTAGGAATGTGGGGAGAGGAAATTAAGGTGCAAAAACTTAATAAAAATCCAATTTTCTGAGGCATTTGAGACAAATCAAATGCAGCCCCTCAACTTGGTCTCATTATGTTGTGTGAAGTCTTTTATTATCGCTTCCTTTCTTACACCCAATCTCAAATCATGCTGATTTCCGAGAATCAGCCCCTCCTGCAGATTTGAAAAAGAGACCGGTAGCTCTGAGGTCTGCTTTCTTTGCTGGAGATATGGTTAGCTTTGCAGTGCTTCTGATCAGCCACAGAGTTGACTCTCAGCAATTGGAAAAATTGTACAGGTTCCTCAAAATTACAGTGAGGGACAGCAACTGAGTGATAAAATAGAGATGCATGTTATCATTTACATCCAAGCTTTTCTTGACCATGGAATGTATCAGTAAGCTGGCCAAATTAAAAATACCCCCCACACATAAATGTATACTGTACCCTAGATTTTAAAAATCACTGTTATGAATGATGATTATCAAGAAGAAAAGAACGCAGGTCTTCTGCTCTCCAGGCCAGAGGCATCCTCGTTTTTTGCCAGATGTTCACCAATTTCGCTTCCCAGGAATTTTAATGGATACTTGTGATAAAGAGAAGAAGTCCTAATTCCATTTTGCCACCAGTGGTGTCTCTTGTAGTGTTGAGTCATGGAAAAGGGTCTCTGCCAAAAATCAAGGTGAATATTGAAACAGAGCTGGGAGCCACTAAAGCCCATATAGCAAACAGAATTACATCATCCTCGTGAGACCCCAGGTCAAATCTCTGCTCTGTTTTACATTAGATCAAAATATCCTCTAAAATGTGGATTGTGCAACACACTAGGCAAACAGTGCTTGTGACTACAGATATTCTGGCAAGCTATGGTTAGTTAATGGTTCAGTGTGCCATGGCAACCTAGAAATTTCAGCCAGGTCCATAAACTATGGTCAAATTAACCATGAATAAGTGTATTATTCAAACACGATCAAGAAGTGAACTAGGATCAGTTATCAGCTTTGAGAAGCCCCAAACACAAAATACTCCCTCTCCAACCTTGAAAAGCAAGTTTTTAATAAGAAATAATGTTTAGATGTCAAATGCTCATTGTCTGGTTAGGTACTCTTGAGGCTTTGGCATGTTATGTTTCAAGAACAGTGTGAACAAACAAATTGGAATGTTCAGAGGAGGGTGATGAAAATGGTGGTTATGGGTATATAGATTTGCTGGGCAAGGATTGAAAGAACTGGGTATGTTTTAGCCTGGAGAAGAAAAGATTAAGCAGGGACATGATGGTACTCTTCAAATCACTGAAGGACAATGGGGAGGAACAGAGCAATGACAGGTTGCCTATGTTCATAGATCTCATTAATATGGGTTCTTGTTAGTACAGGTAGTCCTCGGTTAACAATAGTAATTGGGACCAGAATTTCCATCACTAAGTGAAGTGGTCATAAAGCATGACATCACATGACTATGCCACTTAGTGACGGCCATTCCAGCACTTCTGATTGCCATTGTCAAGTGAATGACGCACCATAGTTAAGTGTGACGTCACGTGGTTGATATGTATGACTCCTGCTGGCTTCCCCATTGACTTTGCTTGTGGGAAGCCAAAACTAAAGGTCACAAATGGTGATCATGTGACCATGAGACACTGGGACTTTGTAATTTTGAGCTGGTCACTGAGTTCCTAGATTGCGGTCATGTGACCATGGGGAGAAGTTCAAACAGTCATAAGTTCAAATGGTCACTGGACTACCTGTAATTTGAACTTACCACTAGATGGTAGCAAAGACTTTTGAATTTCTCTGCTGCCATCTAATGGACACTCAGATTTATGCAGCTCAGGTAGGGCAACTCTAGAGTCCAGCCCTTATGATTTGTAACTATAGCTTAACATGATGTGTCAGATTACTTCTCTGGTACCTCTCTAGAGGGTTTGAAAGATACATTTGGCTGAATATTAGAATAGATCTCTTAAAGGTAAGAGCAATTTGATAGTAGAATCAGTTATGTGGCAGACACCATCTGTTGAAGATATTCTGAGATTTACTATCTTGGAGCTTGTTGTTGTTTATTCATTTAGTCGCTTCCGACTCTTCGTGACTTCATGGACCAGCCCACGCCAGAGCTTCCTGTTGGTCGTCAACACCCCCAGCTCCCCCAGGGATGAGTCCGTCACCTCTAGAATATCATCCATCCATCTTGCCCTTGGTCGGCCCCTCTTCCTTTTGCCTTCCACTCTCCCTAGCATCAGCAACTTCTCCAGGCTGTCCTGTCTTCTCATTATGTGGCCGAAGTATTTCAGTTTTGCCTTTAATATCACTCCCTCAAGTGAGCAGTCTGGCTTTATTTCCTGGAGGATGGACTGGTTTGATCTTCTTGCAGTCCAAGGCACTCCCAGAATTTTCCTCCAACACCACAGTTCAAAAGCATCGATCTTCCTTCGCTCAGCCTTCCTTATGGTCCAGCTCTCGCAGCCATATGTTACTACAGGGAACACCATTGCTTTAACTATGCGGGCCTTTGTTGTCAGTGTGATGTCTCTGCTCTTAACTATTTTATCAAGATTTGTCATTGCTCTTCTCCCAAGGATTAAGCGTCTTCTGATTTCCTGACTGCAGTCAGCATCTGCAGTAATCTTTGCACCTAGGAATACAAAGTCTTTCACTGCTTCTACATTTTCTCCCTCTATTTGCCAGTTATCAATCAAGCTGGTTGCCATAATCTTGGTTTTTTGAGGTTTAGCTGCAAGCCAGCTTTTGCACTTTCTTCTTTCACCTTCATCATAAGGCTCCTCAGTTCCTCTTCACTTTCAGCCATCAAAGTGGTATCATCTGCATATCTGAGATTGTTAATGTTTCTTCCAGAGATTTTAACTCCAGCCTTGGATTCCTCAAGCCCAGCTTGTCGCATGATGTGTTCTGCATACAAGTTGAATAGGTAGGGTGAGAGTATACAGCCCTGCCGTACTTCTTTCCCAATCTTAAACCAGTCTGTTGTTCCGTGGTCTGTTCTTACTGTTGCTACTTGGTCGTTATACAGATTATTCAGGAGGCATACAAGATGACTTGGTATCCCCATACCACTAAGAACTTGCCACAATTTGTTATGGTCCACACAGTCAAAGGCTTTAGAATAGTCAATAAAACAGAAATAGATCTTTTTCTGAAACTCCCTGGCTTTTTCCATTATCCAGCGGATATTGGCAATTTGGTCTCTAGTTCCTCTGCCTTTTCTAAACCCAGCTTGTACATCTGGCAATTCTCACTCCATGAACTGCTGAAGTCTACCTTGCAGGATCTTGAGCATTACCTTACTGGCATGTGAAATGAGTGCCACTGTTCGATAGTTTGAACATTCTTTAGTGTTTCCCTTTTTTGGTATGGGGATATAAGTTGATTTTTTCCAGTCTGATGGCCATTCTTGTGTTTTCCAAATTTGCTGGCATATAGCATGCATTACCGTGACAGCATCATCTTGCAAGATTTTGAACAGTTCAGCTGGGATACCGTCGTCTCCTGTTGCCTTGTTATTAGCAATGCTTCTTAAGGCCCACTCAACCTCACTCTTCAGGATGTCTGGCTCTAGCTCACCGACCACACCGTCAAAGCTATCCCCGATA
The DNA here is from genome assembly GCF_035149785.1 of Candoia aspera. NCBI lineage: Eukaryota > Metazoa > Chordata > Lepidosauria > Squamata > Candoiidae > Candoia > Candoia aspera. Next base: position 9,659,756 of record NC_086164.1, read on the forward strand.
TTGTTATCCTTCCTATACAGGTTTTCTGTATATTCTTGCCACCTTTTCTTGATCTCTTCTTCTTCTGTTAGGTCCTTGCCATCTTTGTTTTTGATCATACCCATTTTTGCCTGGAATTTACCTCCAATGTTTCTAATTTTCTGGAAGAGGTCTCTTGTCCTTCCTATTCTATTGTCTTCTTCCACTTTCGCGCATTGCTTGTTTAAAAATAATTCCTTATCTCTTCTGGCTAACCTCTGGAATTTTGCATTTAATTGGGCATATCTCCCCCTATCACTGTTGCCTTTTGCTTTCCTTCTTTCTTGGGCTACTTCTAGTGTCTCAGCAGACAGCCATTTTGCCTTCTTGGTTTTCTCTTTCTTTGGGATGTATTTTGTTGCCGCCTCCTGAACAATGCTGCCAACTTCTGTCCAGAGTTCTTCCGGGACCCTATCTACTAAGTCCAGTCCCTTAAATCTATTCTTTACCTCCACTGCATATTCCTGAGGGATATTAGTGAGCTCATATCTAGCTGATCTGTGGGTCTTCCCTAATCTCTTTAGTCTGATCCTAAATTGTGCAAGAAGAAGTTCGTGATCTGAACTACAGTCAGCTCCAGGCCTTGTTTTTACCGACTGTACAGATGTCCGCCACCTTTGGCTGCAAAGGATGTAATCAATCTGATTTTGGTGTTGTTCATCTGGTGAAGTCCATGTATCTTGTCCATCTGGTGAAGTCCATCTCTTAGGTTGTTGGAAGAGAGTGTTTGTTATGCAGAGTGAATTGTCTTGGCAAAATTCTATCAGCCTGTGTCCTGCTTCGTTTTGTTCTCCCAGGCCATACTTACCTGTAATTCCAGGTGTCATTTGACTGCCCACCTTAGCATTCCAGTCTCCTGTGATGAAAATAACATCTCTTTTAGGCGCGTTGTCCAGTAGGTGCTGCAGATCCTCATAGAACTGCTCTACTTCAGCTTCTTCAGCATCTGTGGTTGGGGCGTATATTTGGATCACTGTGATGTTAGATGGCTTGCCCTGAATTCGAATTGAGATCATTCTATCGTTTTTTGGGTTGTATCCAAGCACTGCTTTAGCCACTTTACTATTAATTATGAAGGCTACTCCATTTCTTCTGTGGTCCTCTTGTCCACAGTGGTAGATCTGGTGGTCATTTGATGTGAAGTGGCCCATTCCAGTCCATTTCAGTTCACTGACGCCCAGAATGTCTATCTTTAATCTTGACATCTCACCAATAACCACATCCAATTTGCCCTGGCTCATAGATCTTACATTCCAGGTTCCAATGGTGTGTTGATCCTTAGAACATCGGATTCGCCGTTCACCACCAGCACCGTCGGCCACTAGCCGTCCTTTTGGCTTTGAGCTAGCTGCATCATCACGTCTGGGGCTAGTTGGACTCATCCTCTGTTCCTCCCCAATAGCATTTTGACCATCTTCCGACCTGGGGGTCTCATCTTCCGATGGTATACCGACGTATCTCTGGTTGTACTGATCCATTTAGTTTTCACGGCAAGAATACTGGGGTGGGTTGCCATTACCTTCCCCAGGGATCGCATTTAGTCTGACCTCTCTGTCATGACCTTCCCGTCTTGGGTGGCCCTTCACGGTTTAGCTCATGGCATCATTGAGGTGCTCAAGCTCCAGCACCACGACAAGGTAACGATCCTTTGCTGAAGATCTTGGAGCAACACATTGTAATTCCCATCTAACTTTCTATTGCAACACACCCCCATACATAGCAAAAACATACCATTCAAATGTAACTTTAGAAACTTTACCCTCATCATTCGTGCATTTAAAACACTGCATTCTATTTTTAAATTGCTCTGCACCATTTAAGTATGTCAACCACTGATCACTTTTGGGGGAGAAGGGACCATTAATGTAGCTTTTCAATAAAAGATGCAAGTCAGATCAGCTGCTTACACTCTTAAGTCAATGACAGCTCCTCTAATCAGATTACAAGTAGTGGGGGGAGAAGACCCATTGAGATTTTATTGGGTAACAAGCTGTTTGAGCTTTGATTCCACCAGGAATAAAAATTAAGACTCCAATAAATATTCCAGCTAAGTGGTTGCACAGCAAAGAGGCCTCTGCAAATGGAATATAGAATAATCACCATTTTTCCCCACTTTGATTTGCAAAATCCAGTTCCCCTTTGCATGCCAGCATTCTGGATTGAAATTCCATAAAGCAGATGAAATAGAAAGAAGCTTTGCACATAGAACAGAGGTGGGGGGAATTATCTCTTGAGTGCAGTAACCTTCAAGCAAAACATATTAATCTATTTTTTATGGCTGAAACATTAGTGAAACTGCACCCTGATAGTTAAAGATGCTTTCTCCACTCCTTCATCCTAGAGTTGTTATCAGAATCACTCCAGGGTCTGACTGGATGCCAATGACAAGGAATGCTAACTTGCATCTTTGTCAAGATGTGAAAATACATTCAATCACCACCTTGCCTTTAAAGATCTTGTTTTCGCTACTGCTGTATTTGCAAACCAAGTGGCCCCCGGCATTTGTTAGACTGTATTGTGCTCTGTCGGAGGGGGGTGACATTACAATAGGTTGACATAGATTTTGTGTGGCAATGGTTGTTGAACACAGAACTTTTCACCTTGGGGGGTGGGGAACTGTTGAAGGACGATGGAAGTCGGGACAGGCTAAAAAGATAAGCCAGTTGTAAAATACTGAATAGAGTCAAATTCTAATGATGACAGATGCCAAATCATCTACTGAAGATGTAATAAAACAATCAAATCAACCTTTAGCATGGTCATAGAGCAGCGTTATATAACAAGATGTTGCACGATCTTGCTGTTGATGGTCCCCCTTGAAATATCAGTGTCAAACTTATTGACACTGTTTGAATAACATACTAAGACCAGTTCTTAGTAAGTCACTTCTAACTAAGTGGAGTTATTCACTCAGCTAATAAAATCAGCACAGGATACCATCTCCATATAATACCCATGTCCTTGAAATAATATCACAAAGGGGATAGCAATACAATTTATAGTTCAGAGGGCTTCTGATTAAGATCTAGCCAATCAATTCAGCCATACTCTTTTTTCCAAGAGAATCCATTCCATTCCACTGCATCCCCACTCCTACCACTTGCAGCTGCTCATGTTTCTCAAGCCAGTGTATTTAGTCTTTGGGGAATCTTTGGAATTCTTTCCTGGTATGAGTTTTTCCTCATTAAATTAAAAGGGGGAAAACCTTTGTGGTTCACCTGAGCATGCTAACAATTCCTATTATTGTGCAGATGGGGCTGTACTGCAGGGGCACTCAAGAGGACAGTGGATGTGATTTGTGTGTGTGTGTGTGTGTGTGATGGATGTTTCACAGCACAGTAGTTCAAGTTTTGTGAGTGAGTCCTCCATCTGGCAAGGAGCAGCAGAGCCATTGCTCATCATTAGTTCCTACATGACATGTGCAAAGGTCCATACGATGAACTTCTTTATAGGACATATGCTAAATGACTCAAGGTACCTAGTAGGGTAATTTAATATAACTTGATTTACCTCACTCTTTTTTGTTGTTAAAAAAAAAAAATCTGTACGTACAAACCAATTCACACCTTCCTAATTCTTTTTCTCCATCCCAGGCAATATATTTTCTTTGCATAAATGAATAACACATGAAAAGAATGTAGCACAATGCATCTTCAATGTGCTGGAGAAGTTCAGCTTGGCAATTTGTAGATAGGGAGCTTAGGATGCAAAACAGGAAGCAAGATCATCATCATCATCATCATCATCATCATCATCATCATCATCAGGTGTATCAGCAAGAGCAAATATGAAAAGATCCAGCCCTGTAATAACCAGTTGGTGTACACAGAGAGAAAGACAGAGAGAGAGAGAAGCGGGTAAAAGGCTTCCAATTCCCCATGAGAACCCAGTTAAATGCTTTTATATCAACCAGAAGCTGCACATTGAAATTATGCAGAATAATGCATGTGTCTGGTGTATGTACACGCAATGAATAAATATAGATGGCTGTTACCATTTCTTACACCATTACTGAAGTGTAAGAAACTGTGGCCTCTCTGGTGTCTACGAGAAGAGCTGTCTTTAACAAATCATTCTGCTGTTGGTAGCTTATAGATTCAAATCCACCAACGATGTTTGTGTTGGGAAGCCAGACTCTGAGACATGTCCCTGCATACTAATGTAGGGAAGGAATCAGAGCAAGGGCAAAAACAATAAATTGGCAATAATAATGAGCGATTAGATTTTTGGATCACGTACAGTATAGCTGATTACAACTCATGGTTCTACAGCACTTTGCAAACAATAATTTTATATCTTTGATTAAGCCCCTTCCCTTCCCTTCCCTCCTCCCCTTCCCCCCATATCCAATTTCTAACTCTTTAAGCCTAGTTCTGATTCCTTGTGAAGTCACAGTTGCTATCATCTGGACACCTCTTTGACCTCACTGAGCCTTGAAAGGAGTGCCAGGATTTTATAATTAGATATTTGTATTATAATAATATTTATTTGTAGCTAGACAGGTCCTAGCCTCCTCCTTGCCTCATTGACTGTATGCTCCCAGGCCTATAATTTCTCAGTTCCTCAAATACCTTTGCCTGTGATTTACCACTGCCATCAGCAGAGCTTTCTTCTTGCATCTTAAGAGACTTGTCCCTCAACCTCAGGTGATCTTTCATTTTTCTCATGGAAGTTGCCTTTTTCATTAACATTTTATCACCCCCACAGTGGTTAGAATGTACATGGACGTTACACAAGAAGTCAGCCAGCAGGTAATTGAGAGTGTAGATAGGAGTGCAAACCAGAAAGGCTTTGGTTAACCTGGCTAGGAATCATGGGTGATGTACAGTAGCTCTACGAGATCTGGTGGACAGGTTGGGAAAGATGATCTGTTAGAGGTCCAGGTGCCCCTAGTGAGCATGGTCAAAACTGATGATAAGCCAATTTACAGTTAAAAGCAGGAAGGGCTCACAAGTTTCTAACGTTTTCTGCACCCTTTTTTTTCCTGCTGAGTAGATAGCTGAGAATTCAGTGACAATAACAAACTCTTCCTGGAGGTCTGAACTGTGGCCTCTTACAGACGGTTGAAAAAAGGCAAATGACCACATAATAACCAAATCTAAGTCAGGCAAGCTGAGCATATTTTTCCAACTTTCAAAACAAAGACATCAACTGTTTATTTTTCTGCAGGCACCACTCTCATTTTTGAGAAAAAGTGTCTGATGTCTCTCTTGAAAAATCCTCCTTTGGTAATTCTCTTTCTTCACAGGTGTCCTCTCGTGGTCATGAACTTTTTCACACTTTGAAAAACACTCCCTCCAAGTTTCAGCTTGGGCTTCTAATTCACACAGCTGGACCAGAGTAGATTCACAGACAATTCCTGCTTGTTTAGGTCATTCTGGATAACCTTGAACCTTCAATTCCTCATGCCCAGACCATTTCACCAAGAGATGGCTTAAGATTTGTTTTCCAAAAAGGACTTTGATTTAACGTCTCCACAGCATCTGTACTCACTGCCAACTTATGTTCCTTTGCTAGCAATTTTGCAGGTGAGCTAATTCTGGTAAACAAGAGAGTAGTAACACAACCCAATAAGGGAGCAAAGTATTACCTTTTAATGGCAATTTCTCGTAACTGAAAAATCTCAAGTGTCATTAAAGAGACTGGCTATTGAAAACAGCAGGCTTTTAGACTGGAGAGGGCCTTGTATAAAATGCCTTCCATCTCAGCACGCACGCACACACACACACACACACTATCTTTCTTCTCCCTTGTGCCATTCTGTTTTCTTACTTTATCTGCTGAAAATAAAAATAAAAAGTATGGGGAAGGAAGGACTGTTTGCATATTTTTCAGGACCCGACTCCCCAGTTATGAGATTTTCATCCTTTTCTTCTCCAGTCCCATGAATGCATTTAATAAACAGTTGTATACATATTTGTTTAGTTATCCATACGAATAGGTAGAAGTGGTTTGGGGTAGATGTTGAGAATGGCAGTGAGTAAAATTAGATGGTAGACTGTCCTGTTGCAAATACTAATAAAGTCACATGGCAGTATGTCAGGTTATCCATGTAGGATTTTATGCTCATATAAGTGTTATTTTTATGGTGATTGTAAATATATTATATGTTGATTTTATAGCATGATTTTTACTTTTCTTTTAGCTTAATTGATCATTTTAATTGTGGTTGGACTGTATCCAGATAGGAGGCATATTATAAATTTTTGTTGTGGTGTTTGATTGTTTTGTTCCTTGTTTTCTGCCTAGTAAATCACAGACTGAAAGGGAATAAATAAGCCATGTTTTACTTTTTCCATTTTCTGTACATCAGGAAAAACAATATATCCCTTTCTCCTCTTCTCTTTTCTTTGAGTGAGCAGTCCTCATGGTTTAGTACAATATTTTTCAACTTCATTGACTTTAAGATGTGTGGACTTCAACTCCCAGAATTTCCCAGCCAGCATGTTGCTGAGCTTGAGAAACACTGGAAAGAAGAAAGGAGATGATGAGGACATTTGTGCAATGCCTGCCTTCCTTCCCTAAAATATATTTCTTATAGGGAAAAGTTGACAATTCTTCAGACTTACATTCCAAACCCACTTTCCTGTTTCCTAGAGTATTCAGAATAATAGCTCCATAGAAATACAGATTTCTAAAATTATGAAGCCGGAGGTTGCAAAAGTCATTAGATCCGCCTAATCAGTGCAGGAATTCCAGCTCCTTTTCCCTTTGATGTTCTATTGCATTATTTGTTTTACTAAATATAAATCTATTAGAGAGAGACTGCTATGACTTCAGTTGTCTACCTGAAGGCATTATAAGCAACATCTGGATCAGCAGAAGCATTTTAGAAGAACAATCTCTTCAACTAAAGCAGCATGGTTGCTCAAGGTATGGAGTCAATTATCCACGTACTATACACACAGACACAATTTACAAGATAGGAGTGATTCTAATACAACATTCTAAAATGAACAGAACTGAGTGGAGACATGGTTTCAAAGTAATCAGTTTATTTCATAGATGATGAACATTGAAGTTAATGGACAAGAAATTAGCACAAAGCCAAAAGAAGGACACTTTTTTTTTTTTTTTAGTTTTACTTGCTCTGAAAGGAAGTCCCTTGGAGATACACTATGTATCAACCAAGGCCCTACTTGTAGACCTCTACACTTGATCTACTATTTGCTGATGCTACTTTTGAGGATCTGAAGATTATGTTGTCTTTAACATTGAGTTTCAGCTCAGAAGTATAAATTTATAGGGGGGAAACGTGCCAGTATCTGGGTGTGAATAATAATATTCATTCTCAGAAAGGGACCTTATGTTTAATTTTCAAGCTTTCTGAAAGCTGCACACCCCAAGATCACACTCCCCACCCCCCAATTACAACTTATGTTCATTTGCATTCACTCATCCTGATTAGGTAATTTGCTGCATATTTTGGTTTTCCAGGGAAATGAAAAAGTAGAAATCTTGGGAAATAGGAAGCAGAAGTAAGCCAAAGAGCAACTGAGTTCGGTGTTCAAGGTCTTTTTTTTTTAAATTAAATAGTCTTTATTAAATTATTTACACAAATAATACAAACACAAAATGACAAATCAACAATAAACATAAAATGGAAAAAAAAGAAAGAAAAAAGGAAAAGAGAAAGAAGAAAGAGAAGAAGAGGTTTAAAAGAAAGGAAATGGATTTCCAACTCCCTAAGTAATACAATTTTATACCTTAACTAAATAATTTCTTTTCACAATTCACTAATTTGGTTACAATAATTCTACAGTTCTATTGAGATTATATAAGCCAAATACATAATATTTACATCTTGTATTATATTTATATGTTTTACACATTTACGTTAATTTTGGGTCGATTCTACATAGTTGAAGAAGGGGGTCCAGTCATTTTGAAAATCTTCCACATTTTTATCATTTAGCTGGTCCGTAAGTTTTGCCATCTGTGCCAGATCCAGGGATTTAAATGTCCATTCTTCCATTGAGGGGGTCAGTTCTTCCTTCCACTTTGATGCATACGTAATTCTAGCTGCGGTGATCAAATATTATAAAAGTTTTCCATGTTCATGTTCCAAATCCTTGTCCATGATGCCCAATAAATAGAGTTCCGGTGTTCTATTAATTTCTTTAGTCAACATTTTACAAATTATATTGTGTATAGATGTCCAAAATTTTTTCGCCTTCTTACAAGTCCACCACATATGATAAAATGTTCCTGTTTCTTTTTTACACTTCCAGCAGACATTTTAAGTATTCTGAAACATTTTGGATATTTTGTCCGGAGTAATGTACCACATGTACATCATTTTGTAAACAATTTCTTTTAAATTATAATTTAAAGAAAATTTCAGCCCTTTGGTCCACATTCTTTCCCAAACATCATAGTCAATGTGATGTCCAAGATTTCTCTCCCATTTAATCATACATTGTTTAATTTGTACATTTGCCATTCTTATTTGTAATAACATTTTATATATTTTGGAAATCATGTGGTCATTGTTGGCATAAACTAAATTATCCCACCAGGTTAAATCTTTTGTGAATTTGTAACTTTGGGCATCAATTTTAAATTGTTCCTTTACTTGAAAATACAAAAACCATTGGCATGGATGTCCTTCATTTTCCAATTCATCTCTTCTTTTCATTTTATATATAGCCCCTTCAAATTTTATTAGGTCCAAATATCTTAGCCATTTGCAAATTCCTGTTTTTTCTCTCCTACTATATGCTTCTTGCAGGGAAATCCATAACGGTAGAGTGGGTGTTAGAGTAGATTTATATTTTTCTCAAATTCTAAGAAGGGACTTTCTAATACAATGATTATTAAATATTTTATTTACTTTCAATCTGTTATACCAGAGGAATCCATGCCAACCAAATTTCAGGTCGTGGCCTTCTAGATTTAATAATCTATAATTTTGTAAAGTATTCCACTCTTTTACCCATAATAATCCACATGCTTCATAATATAATTTAAAATCTGGAAGACCCCAGACTCCTCATTCTTTAGCATCCTGCATTAATTTAAGTCTAATCCTTGGTCTTTTCCTTTGCCAAATGAACTTTGATAGGTCTTTTAGCCATAATTTAAAAGTTTTGTCAGTTAATAATATTGGAATATTTTGAAATAAAAATAACATCCTTGGCAAGATATTCATTTTGATTACAGAGATTCACCCCATAAGAGATAAATTTGGTTTTTCCCACTTCCCTAAGTCTTGTTGAATTTCCTTCCACATTTTTGCATAGTTGTTTTGGTACTGATGGCTTGCATTCACTCATCCTGATTAGGTAATTTGCTGCATATTTTGGTTTTCCAGGGAAATGAAAAAGTAGAAATCTTGGGAAATAGGAAGCAGAAGTAAGCCAAAGAGCAACTGAGTTCTGTGTTCAAGGTCTTAATGTCTCCAATCATTTTGGGAATTCCCATCCTTAGTTCTATTACACAGAAATTTAAATATTTGTCACCACAAAGTCTGCCAAATTCTCCCACCACCTGTTTTAAGGGCACATTTCTTTTTCTGATGAATGACCCATGTTTTACAGAGTGATTTGCCATTAATCATGATAAGGAATAAGCCTAACAAGTTATACATCCAATGTACCACTGTTTGGGCAGCTTAAAGCTGAAAGAATCTATTAATTTCAGTACATGTTACACAAAATAAAACGAGGAAAGGTTGCTTGTTTTTTCTTGAAGGCTGCTTGGAAAGTCTATTCAGTCAAGACGAATATGTTGCTTTTTTGGGCTGATTTTTTAATTTCATAGTCAATGTCAGTTCTTCTTGCCTTAAATTATCCTACTTCAAAATGAATATGTTGCTGGTTTCTAGCTCCTATGATTCCTAGCCATTACCCATACTGTCTAGGGTTTTTCTATCAATTGCTTGGCTCCTGTGTGTAAACTAGATGGAAAGAAAGCTGTCTTGAGAAATCCCTTTCCAGATGTCACCTCCTTCATCTGCTTCTGCTACAGTGATGGCTTGGTATTCTGTCCAGATCATGCTTACCATGACCCCAATTGGTGGTTGCCCTGGCTTCTTCAGTCTTTGCACCCATGCTGGGATAAAGAAAGACCATTCAAATGCCTTTCTGTGGGCAGGTTTTTGGGGACATTTGGTTTGCATTGATGAGCTTTTTAGATTATACCCTTGGTTTATTCCCCATCATATCCTTCCCAGAGGGAGGGTGGGAGGGAGGAAACACCATTTTACCATTTCACCCTTACTTGGGCTAGAAGTGGAAAGTGACAGAACTCTTATCAATTTCAGCAGCTTATTTATGTATTCATTCCACAATTTTACTGCTCCATTAATGAACTTGGTTTTTAAAAAAACTCAGACTTTCAGAAAAAGAAAAAAAAAAAAAACACCTTGGAAGGCAGCCTCCAGAGACCAGAGTGAAGGAGAAATCCCTGTCACAGTGCAGAATAGCCAATTGGAACAGAGGTGCTTACAATGAAGAAAAGTGCAACAGGTGAATGGGACAGCACTGCTTTTGATGCATAGCAGAAAAGACAGCCAGAGGTTGCCTTCCCAGTGGGCTGAGGGGATGACTAGAGTATGATATCATGTATGCCTGCCCTTGAGAAATTGTCAGTGGTCCATACTTGTTCTGAGACAAATGGGCCATGTGGATCAGCCCTAGGACAGATATTAGTCCAGCAAGGAACAGATTCCTCACTTGTGTGCAAACCCTTATCATTACACGTGTGTTCTTCTGTCATCAGAGCTTCCTGTGGATACTGCCTTCTCAGGGTGATGTTGGATCCCAATTTCCAGCAGCCCTGGGAATTAGGCCACTGGTGGAGTATGCTGGGAGTTTTGTTCCACAGCATCTGAAGGAAGCCAGATGTCCAAGTCCTGCTCCATCAGGCATCTTCCCCAAAGCCAAACTCTACAAGAAGTCAGAGAATGGGTAGGGTGGTACCATAGTTGAAGTTCTTACGAAACTATTACAGCTGGTTAGGCAGGTCCTGTGCCTCCTTTGAAAGATTCTGAATGCCTTTGACAGAAATGTTTACTGAAAGTGAGAAAGAAAATTTGAATTACAGCCTGAAAAACTATGGAAACCAAACCACCTGCAACAGTTATAATCCAAAGTGGCAATATGAAATCTGCAGCAATCAAAAAGGAATACTTTCAGCGTTAGGTGATGGCAAACAAGAATATTTCTCTCATATTCTGAGTTGGAAGAAAAACTACTGTTACAGGTTTATTTTTATATTTTTAGGGAGAGGCCTGCCATTTGAATTCCTTCTACTTTTGACTAAATTTCATTTCCCCTCTCAAAAGCTTTTTGTAATAGTTTCCCAAGTAGTGCTGGTCGACTGCTTTTGTATTACATTTCTGTACTTGGTAGGCTTGTGGAAATGATCGTCCCTGTTCAAAAGCTGATGGCATTTGTGATGGCAGTTGCAGAAATGCAGCAAAGCAGGATGCATGGACTTTCACGCTCCCCTTTCTGTGAAGGCAAAGAAATTGAGATAGAGGTAGACACTCAGCTGTGGAGCACAAGAGGCTGTAGAAGGGCTGAACTGTGACTGACATTAATAATAATAGGCCAGTTGATAGCAAGTAGAGCCAGTTTGATGTAGTAGTTAAGGCATCAGGCTAGAAAATGGGAGACTGTGAGTTCCAGTCCTGCCTTAGGCACAAAGCCAGCCTGGGTGACCTTGGGCCAGTCACTCTCACTCAGCCCTAGGAAGGAGGCAAAGGCAAACCACTTCTGAAAAACCTTGCCAAGAAAACTGCAGGGACTTGTCCAGGCAGTCACCAGGAGTCAACAGTGACACAAAGGCACACACACACAGACCAAGTTGATAGCAAAGAAACTGGAATTCAGAGATGTTGGTGTCCCAGGATATTTTGATGTTGACCTTTATATGGCCAATTTGGAATAAAGCAATTCCCAACCGTCTAGAGGTGACGGACTCGTCCCTGGGGGAGCTGGGGGTGTTGACGACCGACAGGAAGCTCTGACGTGGGCTGGTCCATGAAGTCACGAAGAGTCGGAAGCGACTAAACGAATAAACAGCAACAACAATTCCCAACTGAGGCTCAAACAGGAATCATCTGAGCTACCTTTTACCAAGAGTTTCAATTCTACCTCCTATGACTTGAACAGGGTTAAGCTTTTCAATTCCATTACATACAATGATCCTCTTACTAGAGCAAGAATATCTGCTAGGCCCAAACTGAAAAATTATCCTGCATTTTTTCTTCCTGTTCAGTTTCTTGAAAGACAGTTTGTTTCAGAAACTCTTTCTAAGGAGAAACAGAGAACTTCCAAAATGTTTTTTCTTAAGTATAGTGTCCTTGAACTTGGTTAATTATAAGATGGTGAAGGGGTGTGTGTATGAGTGTGCCTTTCATTGTACACTCATCTCTCCAGCTGTCTTCACCTTTTCTAGTTGTCCTTCTTCCATGAAATTCCACCCAGATGCTTTTTCAGTAGTGGAGACTTTCAAGAAGCCATTTATGACCATCTCTAATATCTGGACCAGATACTCTGCAATGTGGTTGACCATTTTGGAAAACAGAATGCTCAGTGAAGGACATCCTTATTCTCATCCATTGTTTTGATGAAGGAACTCAGATAATATTCCTCATGCACCAGAACTTGCTACATATCCAGGTGCTGCTCTTGAAGGTTGGTAAAATTTCTGGAGGGACATCATGTGCAAGGAGCTGCAGAGGAAGGACAAATAGCTTCTTTAAGCATGCTCAAATTATTCAGACATGCATAGCCACCCAGAGTCCTCCTCTAACCACCCAGAGCCCCCCTCTTTGGGGGGAGATGGGCGGTAATAGAAATTTGAATAATAACTAGATAGATAGATAGATAGATAGATAGATAGATAGATAGATAGATAGATAGATAGATAGATAGATAGATTCGGGATTCTTTGGTTCCTAGCTACTGGTGTACATCTTAACCAAAAAACAAAAATCTTCAAGTCAATTTTGCTTTTGCTTTTTTAAACAGAGCTGCAAAACATCTCCAACAGTTACAATTCTCAACCCTTGTCTTAGTGGCAGACCCCCCTCCTTCTGCAACTGTTTGCTAGGTGCTCTATAAAAAGCTATCACCATGGTACCTAAGCCTTTTCCTATTAAAGAAACGATTTTCACTGCTTACTTAGCAACACTGACAATAGCCTCCAGCAGCAGTGGAGGCAAGCTGACTTTCGTGGCATTTCTCAGGACCAATTCTTCTCCACAGTTGTTTCCTTTGCAAAAAAAGATGCGGCATTAGGGGGAAAAAACACCCTCTCATTAGTCACGTCACTGTGTGCACACTGCAGCTATCGTCCACTCTGTAACTTTGTGAGGCAGGAAGAGGAAAATCAATTTCTGCCTAGGAGAGGGAAAACTAGTCTTGTGGAAGATCTCCAGAGTTTAGCAAAGCTAGACCTGGTGGCACGCTCTGCTCAAGTGCTAAGTGATGCGGTGCAAAGATGACATCACTCTGGAGGATGTCTGGGGGAAAGTGGTATGTGGGGGGAATGCAGCTTTGCATTAATTCATTATTCTGGTTTATTGATCCTGCCTTCTTAACACCCTTTCTTTCTTTAAAACAAAATTAGTTTTCAATCAAAGAATATCACCAGATGAACAATCAAGCAGGATACAAGACCCCAGTCAAGGAACTACTAACTCAGCCAAACAATCAAGCAGTAAACAACAGACTAATCAAGGAACTACCAAGGAGAAAACCACCATCCCACCAGCACTATCAGGGCAGGCGACTGTATATAAACAGAGAGCAAACCACTCACTTCTAGCACTGAAGATGTTGCCTACTTGGGCAATGAAATGTCTGCAAGGAAACAACCAAGCTCAGAGAGCAACAAGGACTCCACAAATTAGTTTTCCCCTTATCAATGAAAGCAAAAAGCTCCTTCTTAAAGTTTTGCAGGGTAAAAATCATGTACGGAAGGAGAAAGGAGTAGGAAGGGAACAGGAGAAAAGCCCACTCTGGTGTCAATGCTTAAAATTAAATATTTGTTCTTACTGAATGACATTGAAAGCCAGTTTGGTGTAGTGGTTAAGGCACCAGGCTAGAAACTGGGAGACCGGGAGTTCTAGTCCCACCTTAGGCACAAAGCCAGCTGGGTGATCCTGGGCCAGTCCCTGTCTCTCAGCCCTAGGAAGGAGGCAATGGCAAACCACTTCTGAAATTTTTGCCAAGAAAACTTCAGGGACTTGCCCAGGGAGTCTCCAAGAATTGGACATGATTGAATGGATTAAAAAAATGAAAACTGAATGACAATCTGAATCCAGGGCCCCAAAAGAAGGATGGAGTTGGACTATCTCTGAAGCTGTAGAGACTCTGCTTACCATCTCATATCCCTCTGCTATGATTTGGTGAAAAGGATTTACCACTGTTTATGCACACCTTGCATGGCATGCTTACTTGTTTCATATGATCCATTTAGATGTTTTAAGAACTGGTTTTACTGTCCTTTTTTAAAAAAAAGAATAGTTATATACAGCTGCTGTCCAGGAGCAAGTTTCCTTCTCACCCCAGGATTGACTGCATTTCTAAATTAAACCAATTTTGTCAATAACTATTTCAGTTCACCCAAGGATTCACTGTCTAAACACACATATTTATTTGTTTTTTAATTTATTTATACAATTTGCGTAGTGACCCATTTTACAACAGTGGCTCTAGGTGTCAACAGAGGATGAAAAACAAAATCATCAATGCATTATAAAAAAAAATGACATGCCAAAAGAAGTAATATAACATAAGCATGAGGTTTAAAAAATAATTCCACTTCTAATCCAAAAAATGGAACTAAACACATCAGTCAATAGGGCTCACTTAACCTCCCAGCACAAAAGCCTGGGGGAACAGCCAGGTCTTTGATGCCCTGTGAAAGGTCAAAAGGGTTAGGGTCATCAAGGTCTCCAGAAGGATGCTGTCCATAGGGCATTCACTGTGACAGAGAACTCACAGCTCTTAGGACCCATAAAATGAGATTAAACAATGATGATCCACCTTGGCTTCTGAGATGTGGTTGGGTTGTAGCTGCTTTTATACTTGAACTTCTTCTTGGCTAGCTGGGGAACTTAGATTCTCAACCCATGGGAAGGAAACTATGAGTAGTATTGGTCTAAGGTTTGAGATGGCTTGATGAAATAAAAGGGGGTGACCATAAAACAGCAATTAATTATTTCCTGCCCTGTTATGTTCTCAAGAATATTGGATAAAACTCCAACTTTTTCCATGTGAGTACTATATTCCAGAGCTGACATTTCTGGTTATTTATATTACTATAATCAGTTTCATGATAACAAAATGCAATTAAAAGATCTCAGATTACAGGGTTGGGAAAATGCTGATCAGAAATATAACAGTGGCTTAGACTGATTAATGGCCAAAGTCAATTTTATGTACTTTCACAGGCTGCCCTTCTGTCTTCTACAAGGCTATTAGAAACTTTTTTTAATGCAGTATATAAAATGCACTATATAAAAGAATAATATTAGCTGCTCTAAAATCAGGCTAAAAAAACCCCTCAGCCTATGCTGTCCAGTTATGAGCTTCAAACCAACATTTGCAACCAACAATTAGAGTCATAGATTCAGAATGGAATTTGGGGGTTGTCTAATTCAGCCCCCTTCCGGGTGAAGGAATCTACCACATTATCCCTCACAGATGGCCATCCAGCCACTAAACTTCTCCAGCAAAATGTGTCCCCCAACTATTCCACTGTTGAACACCTCTTACCCTCAGGAATTTTTTCTTGATTTTTCTTATAATTTGAACCAGCTGATGCTTGAAAATTCCTTAGGGTAGACAGAATTCTTCTGGGCAGGAGGCTATTTCATTAACGAAGTACCACATATTCTCTACAATCTTCATGATTCTTAGAACTGGAGTCCAACTCATTCAGAGGACATAATGGTCCATCCATCCATCCATCCATCCATCCATCCATCCATCCATCCATTCATCCATCCATCCATCCATCCATCCATCCATCCATCCATCCATCCATCCATCCATCCATCCTTGGCCAGAATCATATTTGGTGCCAAAGAGTACAAATACTGAACATTGAAAAGTAAAATAAAGAAATAAGCAGATAGACTCACTTTCATTTTGGGAAAATCGTATTCATTAAAATGACATTTCTTTCTCAATTGTTGGTTTCCTTCCTTCCTTGACATTTCCATAAGAAAGAGAGTAGGTTTCAGAATATACATTAGAAAGCATATTTTTTTTTGCTGAATTTTAAAAGTTTCTAGGCCCTACCTTTCCCAGTTTAGTTAGAGGAATTTGGGGAGTCAGTCAAAATTATTATTTCAAACATTTACTCAAAAAGTGCTGGTGAAAATATATAGACATTTCCCTGAGTGTCTGAACTGACAATCCTTTCAATGAACAAAACACATGCTTATCTTTTTCTTTTCTCTCCTATATTCCTAGTCTAATCTTCTCAACCAGTTGAGTTGAAGTCCCTTGAAACATAGTAATGGTAAAAGTAGCTATCCTAACAGTCAGGAATCACCCTGAGACAAGGAATAGGTCTCTAGTGTTTATTACTGCTACATAAGACAGAAAATCCTAACAAACTGAAGAAGCGTGGGGAATCCCAGACAGATCAACCCCAAAAGTCAAGGCGGGTCTGATCTGTGTCTCTTTGAATGGCTGCTTAATTTCTCAGTATTACGCATGTGTTTTCCCCCCTGGATAGAGGCCCCCTCCTGCTCGCCATCAGTACTCATGACAGTAGCAGTGGTAATCATAACTATTGTTGTAGCAGTCATCATAATCAGAATAAAAGCTTCCTGCTCCATCCGATGTTACTGCTTTACAATTCTGTTAAAAAAAAAAAAAAGGAAGCTGGTTTTAGGGCTTTAGGATATAATTTTGCAGCAGGAAACTTGTTGGGAATTCTGACCAATCAGGATGCTCTAACTGGAAATTTGCCTCTTTGCACTTTTCATTGGGTGCTTGGTGGAAAGGCCAAAAATGATGCTATACTGCCCTCCGGCTTGAATAGGCTGACCATATTTCCTTGAGACAAAAACAGGACATTGGGATGGCAAAATGGGGCGGGGCTGGGTGACGGGCTGGATCGGCAGGCAGGAATTTCTCCAGGTTTTTCAGGCTGGGAATCTTCAGATTCCTTTGTTTGCAAGAGGCAAGGCTGGGCTGGAGAGTCTCAGGAATGGTTGTCCCCAACAAGCCATTCCTCCTCTGGCTGTGCTCTTACGTTCTTTTCTTCCTGCCATTTCAAGGCAGAAGCCAATTGGCTCACCCTTTGATCACCACCTATCAGCTGATCCTGTTTTTTTTTTTATTTTTAGGTTTCCCACCGGGTTGAGCTCTGTGGCTTTTTTCCTGCCATTTCTGCTGAGCTCCCCCTCCTTCCATTCAAAGTCAGACTGCCTTCTGAGGCAGGAACTTTCAAATTTTTAAGTAAGGTTTTTAAGAAAATGGGACAAAATAGACATTTATATTAAAATGATGGGATGGTCTGGAAATATTTAAAAAATGGGACTATCCTGTTCAAAATGGGATGTATGGTCAGCCTAAGTCTGAAGGCTCTACAGACCAGCTGGAAAGATCTCTATTAAGCAACTGCCTTCTTTAATTTGCATGCTTGTATTTGTTTACAGTGGGCAGGGATGGTGGTGTTTTAGTTTCACCCTTTGGATGAAACAATTTTAATGAACAGTAAAAGAAAAAAAAAGCTGAGAATTTTAGGCAATTCTCCACCCCCACCCCCCCACTGCTCTGAGAAGTGATAACTCTACATGGTTAGAATTTAAATGTCTGCCAAAAATCATAGCTTTTTGCTCTTTCAAATGTCACTTTGCAGAGTCCACTCATTTGTATATCCATCCGTGTGAGACCTAGCATACAATCCCAAACTGTTTTCATGCTACAGAAGGGATTGCGCTGCATATTGATAGATATATATATGGCTGACCATATGCTGGGAAAGGTTCACTTAACATCCAGGAGCTGAAATGCTCAAATTGGATATTAACCCCTATTTGTCCCCAGCAGTGGCATGGAAGAAGATGGAATCTGGACCATCTCTTTCTGAGTTTCTGTATTTGAATGAACCGCAACTGCACATTACCCAAAACACTTGTCCCTGATGCAGTCATCTGAAGATACACAGCAGGCTTGTTCCTATTTGTATAAGCCATTGTTCTTTCAAATCATGGTGTAACTATTACGAGGTATATCTAGTCTGTACAAATCCAGATGGCAGCTAGGTAGCAGCAAAGAGTTAGAGTTTTCTGTATCTGCCAACTAGAGATCACCCTAATTTCTACAGCCCAGAGAGGATATGCTTGCTATGGTAGACAATGTACTTGACTGTTTTCAAAGGCCAACCTAGTCAAAATGTCCAAAGAAAGTTTATGACCTAATTTTTTATTGAGGAGCATGAACAAACTAATTTTAGAGAATTGCCAGTGTCCTGTTGACCAGCTTGTGAGCAAATCTGTGCGTACAACTCACAGTGTTGTGGCTCAAGACAGGATCTTCCGAAGAAAGGCATTCTGGATTTGAATTCTCTCCTGGAGGAAGGGTGTTTGGTATTGTTCCAGACAACAATTTTAAAAATGGCTATTTGGCCATGTGTTTGTGAGTTGAGTTTTCCCTAGAACCAGAATGCCTCCAGGTTTAAAGTGGTACATAAAATTTAACTAATAAATATATTTATATGTTATGTTTTTTTAAATAGATCCCTTTAGCAAAAGGGCTCCCATGGGGGTAGAAGGCAGGCTTCAAAAATATGAAGTGAAATTGTTTCTCCCTTCTCCCTGTGTGTTTCAAAGATGGGGGAAAAAAGGAACAAGCTTAGCATTCAAAGCTTTTTTTCCTTTCCTAGCTTCTTATGCAGCTGGAGTCTTGGAAGGAAAGATACTCTGTCTCTCATTGATCAGCTTTCTATTCAGCCTCTAAATTGTAATGTAAGCAAAGGCCAACTTACTGCTTGCAGGCCACACAAAAGGGATTTTCAGCTCCTGTATTAGCTCCATAAACTACTCCATTGTCTGCCTTGTGCCCCCAATTTCAGGCTGCTCCCAGTTTTTGAATGACAACCTAACAGAAAGGGTGTGCATGGAATCTCACACTCACAAAAGGAAAAGAGAGTGTAGGGTTTCCAACCTAAATTCAGATGGGCAATTTTGCTGCCCCAATTTGACTTCCTGCACAATTAGCAGCTGTGCATCTCAGATCCTAGTCTTCTATTTTTATCTCCCCACCACTCTGGTCAAGCCACTGATCCTTTTCCCTGAATCTCCCCCAGTTCTGCTTCTCATTATGGACATAGAGGGATTGGTGTAACTTGGCCCTCCTTTCTCTGACTGTGATTCCACTGGCATTGCTTGGCATACTTGCTACACTTAATCAGACAAGAAAGGGTTGGTTGCCTGCTTCAGCTTTCCTAAACAATGGATTTCCAGATTAAGAGTCTGAAGTCAAATACATTTCCTACCCCAGCTGCCTATGGGATGGATGGGACCAGTCACGATGGGACCACTCTCTAAGCCTTTCAATGACATTAGCTCTCGATGGAACTAAAGGAGTGAAAAGATTAAACAGTGGCAAAACAATTCCATGCATTCATGGATAAAAGTTGGAAACCTCATGGAGTTGTCTCACAAAAAGGATGACAAATAGCTTTGTCCACTTTCTTTATTGCCACACTGCTAATCTCTGCCCCGATGAGCATCTTCCCACACAGAGAAACAACTGAGTTTAGTCTACCATATGCTATAATTTTAGAATGTTCAAAAGTGCCACCCATCCATTGTTCCACAATGATCCTCTCTGTTCCCCTTTTCTCCCCTTTTTGTTTTCTCCAACAGTATGTTAATATCTAATAATCTACTGAGCATGCTTAACAGTCATTTGAGCTACTTTGGTGTCCTCCCTTGCTTGTCCCCTCACTTCTGACCAGAACTAAAGAGCAAGGGAAGTGAAGGCTGTGCATCTTTCTTTTTTCCCTGCCTGCAGTGTTTGGAGTGGACAATGGTGAAGGCAGCAACATTGAGGAAGAGGTCAGCAGTGGCCTATCTCCATGGCTTCTTAGCCTCTGCATGCACCTGGTAGTACTGATCTTTGGTAGGTTGTCATCCATGGAATGAGATGCTCCCTTCGGCACCAGTAAGGTATTCTACGATCTCTCTGGCCACATTAGAGGATCCCACATCTCCCCAATTTTCTGGAAGTCCAGTCTGACTGGAGATGGCTTTAGTACTGCAGGAAAGAGTCACAATCTTTCAATCCCTATGCCAATACAGGAAGGGCATTCTTGCAAGTATCAAGAGGAGAGGAGGAGGAGACAGAGGAGGAGGAGGAGAAGAAAACAGAGGAGGAGGGGGAGACAGAGGAGACAGAGGAGGAGGGGGAGGAGGAGGAGGAGGAGGAGGAGGAGGAGGAGGAGGAGGAGGAGGAGGAGGAGGAGGAGGAGGAGGAGGGAGGAATGAAAATGAAAAGGCATGCCTGTGAGAATTTCCTGGGAATGAACTTCCCAAGCAATGAGAGTTTAATCCTCATTCAAATTCAGTTTCATTATGAAGGGTGCTAGTCTGGTGTGTAGACAGCCAAGCCTGGGCATTAACATGTTGAACCAGTACCTTTGCAGCCTTGAAAGGGAAATGTGATGAACTCATTTATTTTAAAATCTGCATGAAGTGAAAGATGAACTTTCGTGGTTCACACATATAGGTCATGTTTCCTTCTTTCTTCTTTCTTTCTTTTGCTGCTGTAATAATGGCCAGGCTCTCTTGTTTTACTTCTTTGAAGGAAGATGTGATCCGGACATTTATTCCAGTCGTATCTAAGCAATGGGTTATGCCCAGTGGGATTTTGTTAATGTCTCTTCATCATTACTAGTTTGAACAGTAGACCTCCATGTTCTCATCATCACCAACTTCTAAAATTGCTTCAGTTGTAAAAAAATTCTTGGTTAGGTAGCAGTGGAGGCAAGGAGCAACTCTCTTCACAATTCATTGCCAAAGTGACTCACTCTAGAAAGCTTTTTTTTAAATGTTGCATCATTTTAAGATGCTTACTTTTTATATAGGTCATAAATATCATGGACTGACTGCAGAAGAATATGGGTGATTGTCTCTTGATTGCTTTTGTGTTTAGGGCTCAAAAGGTTTGAAACAAAGCAAGCCATAATAGGAGGCCATCTTAGATGGTAGATGTCAGGGGTTGAAGCATGGTGGTGAGGTGTTGCTGGATGGAACTTCATGAAATGAAGCCGAATGACTGTGTCAGTTGGCTTAGAGTGAACTCCTAAACTCCTCTGTACCATCTCAAGTGTGGTAGAGGATCCTGTCATATGACTAGTGTTGAAAATAAGTTTTACTACTTGAATGTTGCAGCCAGAATGGAGGAAGAGCATCTTGGCTTTGGTCCCAGAAGAGCTTTGCTCTGAAGCCTTTTGCACCAAGGATTACCAGCAGGGGAGAGGCTCGTTTTCAAAATATCAGTGTCACCATGGTCTTTTCTTCTTCTCTTCATTTGTTTCTTCTGGTTGTAGAGCAGCATAAAACTAATACCATAACAGTCACTCTAAAATAGAAGTAAAAATATTCTTCTTTTGTTCTCAGAATGGTCAGTGTTAAGAGGGAGATGAAACTCCAAACCATTCATTTCCATCCATCCTTCCCAGTATCAGTAAATATACAGTATATTCTAGTTTCTCTTCAGGTCATATAAATCTTTTGCTTTTTATACAGAGTTTGGGGCAGAATTTTCTCCAGAGGTCCCCTCTTACAATATGATCCATAGGATCTGAGCATCATTCTCAGATCTGAGGTGGATAAAGGACTTCTTGCTTTCATGGATACGTAATTATTGTACATGTACCTCACCTTTCTGTTTGTATTATCACTCAAGGTAGTTTTGCAATAAAAAGAACCATAAGAAAAACATCAATTAAAATTAAAAAGATGTGGTGGTGCCATTCTCCAATATAATGAAGGAGTAGAGAGCTAATATTCTCCATAGCCATAGAGTGAAAACCCTTTTTCTACACACCAGAAAAACAAGGCCAGTCCACATCAAGTGTGTTGCAGTAGTTAATGTTAGAACCTGTCCACAGATCTGTGCCTGCAAGCTGAAAAGCAGGATAAATTAAGAGAAAGGGGAGCATTTCATTTATTATACATTTTGATAAGAATTTAGCTAATTCACACTTCAGAGGTCAGTTTATAAACCTGATCCCAGTAATTATTTTGTAGTTGTAAGTCTAAAAAAAAAAAAGTGCAACTTTGTACTTATTAGTGAATGGCTTTATATTAAGCAAGACTGTTGGCAAAATTCACATGTATTAGGAAACTGTACTTAATGCATATGCAGTTTATCCATCCTTATGAAAAATATACTTGATAGTAACATTTTTCAAAACTCAAAGCCTTCTAGGATTTTCATCTCCTGCACCTAAATTTGACCCTCTGCTTAATCTTTATATATCCCACTAATTTTTTCCTTTAGAAAGATTTGTTTTTCCAGTCTCAGAAACGCTTCCACTCTGCTGAACTGTTACGGAATTTTGCTATATGTAAGTTATGTAAACTTAGTGTTATCAATACGATATACATTCAGATACACAATTTGCACAAATTCACTTCGGGGAGGGACTGTCCATAGGTAAGGGTCAGAAATCATTCAAGGAAAGCAGTCGGAGAAGACAATACGCAAACCTTTTTTTTTTTTTTAATTGCATGCACCACTGTGTAGCTGATGCCATCACAAGGACCACATCGAAGTAGTGGAGTAGAAATACCCAGTTCTTGAAACAATATTTTTGCAGAGTGTCTTGCTATTTCTCAGCTTAAGGAAGTCTTCCTTAGCCAACAGCGAAACATTTG